>NW_028324309.1:2715000-3395000 GCF_058129835.1 Hydra viridissima | reverse complement strand
AAAGTCGCTTAATTCAGGGCGTTTATCGGAAAATGCACATAGCAACTAATTGCGGCAATAAACTTTACATATAAGATGAAACTTTAGCTGAAAAAGATTTATGTAGTGATTTTCGTATAATATAAGAATAAATAAAAAGTCAATAACAAACAGTCTTCTTATAAACTTTTCATTACATAAATAAATTCATGTTGGCAATTTTATTTCCAAATCCGAAGTTGTTGGAAACCTTCATTTGGTCATATATACCACTTATGTGATGAAGACAATCTCTCTTGACATTTCCAATTTAACAGATTCCATTTGAAATTAACTATTGAGAGAAAAAAAGGAGCTTCATAGTAAACTATAATTCCTTCCGCTGCAGTAAAATAAGTAACTTGTATTATGATAATATAAATTAGAACTTCACCAAAGGTAATAGTTTAGTTTATCATGACGTTTTTAAAATGTTAAAGCTGTAAAAAGGAAAAAGTAACAAATAACTATGTTTTTACAGGATTTTTTTTATTTACTAGCCATTAGGTTTTCTTTTAATTAAGTGTAACTTTCGTCGTAAATATTTATGATCGGAAGTACTTACCGTAAACGAGTATCAACTTCTTATGTATACCCACCAAAGACCTTTTACTTAATTTTAAAATACTTGTAAAATGAAATCTAAAAGACGGCTTTTCAGTCACTGAGGAAAATCATTTCTAATCAATATAATTAAAGACTACAAAAACGTCGAAGAAATGAAGACAGAGAGTGTCTCCCTTAAAAAAGTAACCTTCGTGGGAAGAAATAACACTTGTATTCAGCAGCGAAGAATTGGAATTAAAAGATATGAAAAAGAACAATAGAAATGCTGGAAGAATACAAACAAAAAGCAACAGTATTCAGTTGATTTTTAAGTAAAAAAGAAAGATAAAAACAAAGATTATTTTTATTGGATAACACCCAGTAAACATGAAATACACTTTTAACATCTAAAAGACGTCTTATGGACATTAAGCAAACGTTATTTATACTGAAACACGTGATTAAATTATCAATATTAGGAAAAAGAATTTCTGGACTAAATTGTATGGTTATCAGTATAGTACATACAGTGCTGGACTTCTCTCTAGTATGCTGTTACTATATATTTTCTTATCAAGGTTATTGTTAATAAAAGGTGTCTAAACGATTCTTTGTATTTTAGTTAAAGAAAAGAGCAAAACAAAACTGGCGGAGGTCCTAATCAAACTCCTGTTTCATTAAAGGAAATTGGAAGCGTTCTGCATATATTACAACCAAACTTACTTAATCCTACTCTAATACATTTTGCGGATGATGCTATTCTACAATATATTTTTATAAATCTTTTATCTAATATTTTAATATAAGTAAAAGGTTTTTTACAGGTACTGGCAAAACTTTATTTTAAAGAAACTTCGTTTTCACAATTCTGTAAACATACTTATAGATATAGAATGCTAATACTATATATTGTGAGGAGGGAAGATGAAGAAAATTGTAAACATTATCTTTAAGTTTTACCCGACTCAAACACGCTACATTCGAACGAGGAAAAGAGCGAGTCAACCAAAAACACCAGGTGGACACACATGTTTAATGACATGAAAAATGAATGAGTCCCACCATTTATGATTAAAACTGTTTTCGCAAACACGACTTGAAACACAATGATATGATTTTAATTAGTAAAGTTTTAGAAAGTTCTGTAGCCACTCTGATATAAAGACTAATAAAAAGAAAACAAGTAAAACTTGTTTAAAGAATACCATGACTCAGCAGTTGAAACTGTACTGAACGAACTTGAAGAAAGAGTAATCTATTGTCTGGACGAGAATTCAAAATAACACCTGCGGACAGATAGAAAAGGAACGGTTGAGAAAATCGTTTAGATTTTTTAGGGGAGATTTTTTTAGATTTGTTTGAGAGTGATTTTAGTAGATTTTCTTGAGCCCTCTCTTTGGAGAGATGTTTTCGAGAAGATTTTTATGAAGTGTTTTAAAGAGAGTATTTGGAGATGTATTAAGAAAGGGTTATGAAAGATTTTTAAAGAGAATTTTAAGAGAATGAAAAAGTTTTAAGAGATTTCAAGAGATTATATGAGAAAAGAATTTAAAAGAATTTTAAGAGATTTTAAAAGAGGATTTTATGAGAAAAAGATTTTTGAAGATTTAAAGAGAATTTAATGAAAAGAATTTATGAACAATTTAAAGAGGAGCTTATGAGAAGGATTTGGCAAGGAAATGTATTTGAGTAACTTTCAATTTGTGTTATTATAAGTATTAATGTATTTTTATTTGTATGAGTTAATATTAAGAGTATATATACATATTGATGAGAAATAGTTGAGAATAATTATTAAGGAAAATAAGTAAGAGAAGAAAAATCAGTCGTAAGTATTTTTATTTCTGTTTTCATTTTGAGTAACGCAATATTATTATTATTATTAATATTTTTATTATTGCTTTAAGCGTCAAAAAAAAAGGTTATTAAAAAGACTGATGCTTCTATCGCGCTAACGTCACCATTGTCACATTTAATCATCACATCTTTAAGATGAAAGTAAATAAGAAAAAAAATAATAATAAAATCCCCGCCCTCACAATATATACAATGTCAATACTATATATGTGCAATGCTAATACCATATATATCTTTCCATCAGTTAAATATATCTACCATTTGTATATATATAAGTATTCCGAACGAGACAATTAAAATTACATATGGGGGCATGTCTTCTGAAATTATGGAGCCACTTATAGAATCAGAAAAGAAATCTTTTCTTTATTCTTTTTCAGGATTACCAAGTTCTTACTTAAATTTTTGTATTTCAATCAACATCAGATCTATTTTTCATTTTTTTGCAATGTTCTAAATAATTACTTTAACAAACTTATTTCTTACATATAATACTACTTTGAAATATAAAATGCAAATATTTTAAAATAGTAATTTCCCTACCTTAATATTCCCTTAAAATCAAAACTGCAAAGTATACTTGCTGCAATAACTTCCTTTTTTGTGCTTTACAACATTGCCCTTTTGCAAAATCATAATTGGGAATCATAAAAGCCAAATAACAAAAATAATATTAGCAAACGTTATTATTATTTCGGAAGAACAACATTTTAACTTTCAAACTTGTATTATCATTTCTGAAAATAATTCCAAAAAAAAATAACTTAACCTCCTGTTGTTTGAAAGATGTAAAAGTTACATTTATGAAAATACTAATCCTTAAATAGAATAATTCTCAATATTGAGTAATTTATTTTTAAACATTAAACTGTAAAAATTTTTATTAGGTAAAGTTCCGTTTTACTTTCATTTTCTTTTTTGGTTGCTTTGCTGCTTTTTTGCTTTTGCTGGGGTAATCTTCAAAAAAGCATTTCAAAATATATCTTCTTTTATATGACTAGCCTTCTAATCTCCATTATTACTATAAAACTTGAAAAAATCAAGTGCTTGCTTAAGTATTCAAGCTTAAAAAAATGGAAAAGACAAATGTATTCACGACGTTTCAAATGAAATTTTTTAAAAAGTTAAAGATCAAGAGATTTTCAAAGTGGCATTTAACAAGATCAGCAAAATGCTTTTTATGGCTAAAATTTGTTTACTTGGGCTATAGCCTAGGGTTATGATCTGAAAATGCCAAGATATACTTATTATTGGTTAAGACCAACACATTCGTTGTTTTTTTACTGTAGTTAACTTTTTATTTGATCATGTATTATGGAAATTTCATTGTAAAATATTTTTCAGCAAAAGGCTTTTTCCGTAAGAAAAATGCGTTTTCGCAGTAGTTTGCTAGTAACTTTAGATGATAAACGTCGTAAATCCATAGGTCTTTTCCATTATTTTAAGTTTGAATACTTAAGCAAGCACTTGCTTTTTCAACTTTCACTTAGGCATCACTCAGGGTAAATTTTGAAGTCTACCTAGTCAAAGCCTTACTCCAGAATTCAAGTCGAGCTTAGCTTTACTTCGCATCTTATATTCCTCCCTAAGTGATGAAAACAATAAAAACCTAGGAGCTGATAGTAAACGGTATAAAAATTTCTCTTTCTGGAAAACATTGAGTTTGAGAATTCTGGAAAGCATTAAGTAGTAGAAGATTGAGTAAATAAGATTTTAAGCAATAGTTACATATTCAGGCCATAAACAGCAAAAGAAGAATCCAAGTTCTAAGATTTACAAATGTGAAATATTGTAAACGCCAACTACAAGTAACACGAAAAGTTGATGAAGGGTATTATACTTATTTGGATATTTTACTCACAAAGGCCTTAGTATGTGTAAGTTTCATAAAGGTCGGACCAACTGATATACGTACAAAAAGACACTATAATCTTCTTCCAATAATTAAGAGTTTCTAAAAAGTTTTTAACTACTTTTATTACAAAAAACAAAATTAACAAATATTCACTAAAATCTGAAGGTAATAAAAGAACTAGGAATATTGTTAGCTAAAACAAATTAAACAACCAGTAGAATAGTTATGGGTTTTACATTTCAGTAAAAAGCCAAAATTGATATTGGAGGAAGAAATATTTGTATTTGAATAAAGCGATGAAGCAGAGGAAAGCAGTAAGCCTTCTAGAGAGACGGGGATTCAGAACATTCAGCACATAGTACAGCTATTCACGAAAGTTTAAACGATGGCAGAATTTTCAAACCTAATCTTCGGTTTTTCTTGAATAAAAATCTAACGGAAATAGATATCAAAATAATTTTTTTTCCAATTTGGTAAATAGGTTATTTGTTAATAGAATAAAAAAAAGTCGGTTTCAACTCATCACTGTTTACTCAGAAATTTCATTAAAAGGTAGGTGATACAAATTAAGAGGTTTCACAAAAGTTGAAACGATTTTATTTAGGATCAATTATTTGCTAATTAATTGATAAATCCGCTGCGCAATTTTTTTTCGCAGCGAATTTATCAATTAATTAGCAAATAATTGAGTAGTTTTTCAATCAAAAAATTCATCACAACATCATCAGGCAGCTTTTAATTCATTAAAAATCAACTTAAAATATTGTGAATTTCAAATTAATTTCAATTGCGTGCAAATGGGTCGAAAGTCAGTTTTTAGTGACATCAAATGGCAAGTTATTCGTATGGCGCGGACAAAAAATCACACAAACGTTCAAATAGGCAAAATACTTAACATTTCTGAATATTGCGTTAGAAAAACCATCAAAACTTGGGAACTTACCAAGGACGTCTCCGACATGCCGCGTACTGGGAGACCACCCAAACTCAGCAACTGTGACAAAAATGGTATATTCAGAATGAGCAGAGAAAACCCCAGACTCAGCTACAAAAAGCTAGCACAAATCTTCAATCAGTCAAAAAATAATCCAAAAGTTAGCAGAGAGCTCGTGAGACGCACATTGTCGGAAAAAGGTATTGGAAAGTACATAGCTGCTAATAAACCTATTCTTTCAATCACGGATAAACATAAACGACGAGTGTGGTCCAAAGAAAGGCTGGACTGATCTGTAGAACAGTGGGCAAAAGTTATTTGGAGTGATGAAGCTAGCTTTCAAGTTGTAAACCGCAAGGGAAGAATCTATGTCACAAGGATTGCCACTGAGAAATATTCAGATAGGTTTTTGCAACATCGTCGACAAGGCGGTGGAGGCTCGGTTGGCATCTGGGGATGTTTTTCTCACAAAGGTATAGGCTTCTGTGAGCTGTATGAAGGCCCAATTAATCAATACACCTACAAGAACACATTGGAAACGTGTTTAGTTCCATCAATCAGACATTTGTATGGCAGAAGCAAGCAATTCATCTTTCAACAAGACGGGGGTTCAGCTCATACAGCACACTCAATCAAAGAACATTTTTTGAAAAAAAAGTTCAATGTGATGCCCTGGTGCCCTAGATCACCAGATCTCAACCCAATCGAAAATATTTGGTCTTGGATCGACAATCAACTGACATACCATGAAATTCAATCAACTCAGCATTTAAAGCAACTTTTGAATGAGTACTGGCTGAAGGTACCTCGCGTGATGTGCATGAAATTAGTTGAATCAATGCATAAACGAGTTTATCTTTGCTATAAAAACAAAGGATGACACTTCAAATATTAATTAAGCTTTTTTTTTCATTTTTTGTTCGAATGTTGCTATTCGTTTAAACTTTTGTGCTTCTTATTTTTCCTATAAGATTTTTTGTAATAGTTTTTTTATAATTAAATATTAAAATTTTTATAACATGTTCATATTCATTTTAAAGCTAATTACTTTTTCTTTAATTAAAAAAAAAATTAAGTAGATATCATTTTACAGTTTTTCTTTATTAAACAAAAACCAAACATACTTGATAAAAATTCTGCAAAAGTTTAGGGTGGAATGCAAGAACCGAACTTCAAATTTGAAGTCGAACTTCAAACCTTAAGTGCGACTTGAGCGAATGCACAAAGCGAACTTCAACTCAAGTCAGACTTGAAAACCGCTAAAAATAGACCTTTTTCAAGTCTGACTTCAAACCAGACTTGAGAGAGCAAAAATTCCTTACGAATGCAAGAACCCAACTTGAAATTTCAAGTCAGACTTCAAATCTCAAGTCTGACTTGAACGGAATGCAAGAAGCGAACTTGAACTGAAGTCAGACTTGAAAAACGAGAATTTTTGAATTTTCAAGTCATTTTTTCAAGTCTGCTCCAGACCAATCTTGAAACCAAACTTGAAAAAAAAAACAGACCGCCATTATCATTTTGCTGATGCGTAACAAAACTTTACTATTACTATATAACTTATTACAACCTTTGCAAATATGAAAATGAGTCTTTAACAAGCAAAAGTAGTTACTTGGGCATATTGACGTAATTAATTTAGAAGGTTACATTGTGAAAGTATATTTGTCAATGAATTCATTACAGAAAACTGAATACCAACATTGTGAAAACGTGTGTCTTTTAAAACATCCTGTAACTCGTATGTAATGATCCAACATGTCATATTTTGATGCCATTAGAAATGTTTATTAGCTTTTTGAAATGTCGAACTTCCTACCATTATAAAAGCTGTTGATTAAGGCACGTTTTTGTGATACAGTATAAAAGTAAATTCCATTTAGTAATAAACAGTTGCAGTTATACAAAGAAGTGATACATGTAAAAGGAGTAAAAGAGAATTCACGAGAAGAAGTAGTTATAATATGAAGTATTAAAAAAAAATTGTTTTAAAACGTTCAAAAATGAATCGGTATGAGCTGAATTTTAGAAGAAGAAGAAGAAGAAGAAGAAATATGCCAAATCTCATTCCAAGGTTTATTATTGACAGAGCCAATCCTTTAGAAGTTTATAATGATATAGAATTTAAAAGGCGCTACAGATTTTCCAAAGAAACCTTTTTAATATTGGCTAATGACATTATTAACAACAATGTTAGCAATCGAGGGTGCCCTCTTTCATCTGTACAACAACTGGCTATTGCATTTCGGTTTTATGCTACTGGTTCATTCCAAGTGAGTAGATATTCAAGAAATGGTATTAGACAATGGTACCTTTTATTGTATTGTATTCTTATTGTAGATTTTGTATTATGTTTTTAAATAACACCATTTTATAACAACAAATAAAGTAATCATATACTCAAGTAACAATAAATAAAGTACTTCACATTTAAATTTGTATGATTTGATCTAATTAAGTACACTCTTTTAGAGAGTAATAGGAGATTTGGAGGAGCTGAAAGTTAATCAGTCAACTGTTTGTCGAGTAGTTAAAAACATTTCAATTCAAATTGCCAACAAAAGATATCAGTATATAAAGTTTCCAACAGAAGCTGATTCTTTGATAATTCAACAAAGGTGATTATAAGTTTTCATGGATATTTGCATTTTGCTATTTCATACAAACTTTAAAATTTTCTTTGATAACGAAAATATTTATATTTGTCAACCATTGTTTAGATTTTACCAAATTCAAAGATTCCCAGGATGTATAGGAGCAATTGATGGAACACATATTCCTATAATAAACCCTGGTGGAGAAAACCCAGAAATATATCGAAACAGAAAGGGGTTTTTTTCTTTGAATTGCCAGGTCATTGCAGGTCCTTCAAAAGAAATTTTATCTGCTTGTGTTCAATGGCCTGGAAGTGTTCATGATTCACGAGTTTTTTCCAACTCAGCTATTAAAGAAGTTTTAGAAGCTCGCCAACATGTTCATGTTATAGGTGATTCTGGCTATCCTTGTAAACAATATTTAATGACACCTTTTTCAAACCCAAAAAATGAAAATGAAATCCAATACAATTACAGTTTGAGAAGTACACGTATGGCAGTTGAATGTTGTTTTGGTATATTAAAAAAACGATTTCCTTGTCTTAGCATTCCCTTACGAACTAAATTACAAAATTCCATAGCCATAATTGTATCCTGTTTTGTGCTTCACAACATTGCCCTTCTAGAAAATGATCATTGGGAAGACAATGAAATACAAAATAGCAATCAAGAAGATGGCGCTGAAGCATTTACAAGAGATATTTATGGAGAAGCAAAAAGAAATCAAATTGTGGACCAATTTTTTTAAAAAATCTTTTTTGTGTGTCTGATTATAGATAAAAGTTATATTTGCATATTATTTCAAAAAAAAAAAAAATACATTTCAAATTAGTACTATATATCAAAAAACAATTTCACTAAGAAATAAAATAATAATTTAAAACATAAAATAAAAAACACTAGATCTGATGTCGTTTGAAAATAATTTTCCTCAATTAGAATAATTCTGTTGTGTTTTTTTTAATATCTATAACTGTGACAATTTTTTTTGGTAAATTTCCATTTTAGTTTCATGTTCTTTTAGTTTGTATTGTTGCTTTTGCTGGAGTAAGTTTATTTTTATGTTAGCTATTTCTATTTGTTTTTGCATTAGTTCTTTATCAAGTTCATGAATTTCATTATATTGCTTTTTTTCGATTTTTTTAGAGAGAGATATCTTTTTTAATGTTGAGCATTGTTCTTTTTCATGTGTTAATGAACCAGATGCAATCAAAGGCTCAGTAAAAGTTTTCTTTTCTGTTTCTATGATTGGCCCAATAGTATCAGAAGTCCTGTCTCCATATGTGATCTCCATTGACTCGTTCGGAATACCTATATAAATAAATAATATATTTAAATGATGAAAAATGTGTGTATATATATATATATGTATATGTCTATTTATATGTGTGCATTTTGAAATTTTTGTTCTTTTATATGATGAGCAATTCCGATCATAAATATTTACGACAAAATTTTCATTTTGATAAAAGGAAACAGAATAGGCAGTAAACAAAAAAACAGACTATAATAACACATTTATTTGTTATCTTTTCCTTTTCACTGCTTTAAAGTTGTAAAAGTGTCATGATTAACTATACTAATACCTGTAGTTAAATTGTAATTTATATTGTCATATAATTTATATATTGATCGTATATTATACAAATATCATTAAACGAATTTGTTTCAGTAAAAGGTTTTTCCCGTAAAAAAAATCCATTGCCCCTATTGGTTGCGAAGTGCATATTCCGATAAGCGCCCAGAATTCAACGCCTCGGCTATTTTTCAAGTTCGACTTTCTCAAGCACGAACTTGACATTTTCAAGTCTCGTTTACGCATTCGCTCAAGTCAATTTTTCAAGTCTGACTTGACAAAGTCGAACTTGAGATTTCAAGTCGAACTTGACTCAAGTTCGGTTCTTGCATTCCACCCTTAAACTTTCGTGAATAGCTGTACAGTTTACTGATTGATCACAAATAAGTAAAGTTTGTTAACATGGTGTCCTAGAACAGCAGATCTCAACCCAATCAAAAATAATGGTGAAGTATCCTGAGCCTTATCGACTGCTTTTGAACGCGCAATAAATTAAAAATACCACAAAATTGCGTTATATTGGTTAAACCAATTTAAAAAAAAAATTTACAATTACGGTATTTTTACCCCCAAAACTGCTTCTATCTAATATACGGTAAATTACGGTATTTTTACCCCCAAAAATTCTTCTATCTAATATAACTAACTCAAAAAATATCAAAGCTGTTTGAAAATATAAATATGAATTCTTTAATGTGTTTAGAATGTTGTCTATGAGAATTTTTTGAAATGTTTTTAATTTTACCAGGTTGACACTCGGATTTTAAGATGGAAAAATTAGGCGGAATAGAAAACTCGAACTTTAAGAGAAAAAAATTAGGCGGAATAGGGTAAAAGTTTACACAAGCTGAATGAAAAATGTTGATTAACTTATGTAGTTATAAAAATGATCATTGGTTTTAAAGAAATAGCTTAAATAATTACCAAAAAAGCGATTAACTTCAAGTTTTTGCTAAACAGTTCTCAACACGTTTGACTTCTTAAATATTATTTTAAGCTGTAAGCTGTACGTTGAAACCACAAAAATTTTTTGTCAGTCTTCCTTCAGTTTAAATTGAGCTATAATTAAAGATTTTTTAGTGTTTTTGTTTATAAATGGGTTCTGCGAGCAGGTTTAACTCCTCTAAAGGTAAAAAAAGAAAGATTTTTAGAGGAAAAATTACGAGAAATAATGGCATTACAGCATCGATTATTACAAAAAATGTTGTAAATAAATCGGCTTCTGGAGAAAAGTTAGAAATTTCTTAGGAATCGAAAGACGCTTCTTCATTTCATCACACAGCATTCGAATGTAACTTTATTATAAGCAGTGAATTATTTGAAGAGGGAGAGACACATGGTTATGGCCATTATCAAATAGTTTATGTTTCCATATAATTATAATATATTACTTTTTAAAACTTGTTTTAACTTTTCTGCAACCTTTTTTTCTCGCTAAATCTCAATTTTTCAGAAAAAATAACTCTTCATAGAAAATAGATTATGGGCTGAAACTTTGCAAGTTTAAAGATGAACATATTAGGAATGTTGTCTATGAAGCAAAGTTTTTTTCATTTTTTTTTTAAAACTTATTTCTATCATGTTTTGTTCGCAAGCTTCCCTTAATTTTTCTATCTTAAGTCCGAGTGTCAAACTGGTAGTATTAATATCGTTTTAAAAAATTCTCATAGACAATAGTCTAAATACATTAAAGAATTCATGTTCAAACCCAGACAGCCAACGACACTGGGGCAGAATTCCGGCGAATCATCGCACTCCGTGACAACTAGATTAGTAACGGGCCAGTACTGGCCCGAGTCTGGCATGCTTCTGGCGAGTAGTCGTACTCCATTGCGATGGTATTTGCTATTGGGCCAACACTGGCCCGATTGTGGCTTCTACAGAGTTCTGGCCGAATGTCGTTTTGGCATAACCGTCATTATTTTGAATATTTTCTGCGTCATCCATGATGATTTTATAGACGCGAAGTCAAATGCTAACAAGAAAAATTTTGCAAATTTCTTGCTTTTGCTGATGTTTTTTATTATGCTATTATTATAATACGTAGTGTAGTAATAATAGCAAATGTTCGTTTGCTTTTAAAAAAAAATGTTGCTTTTTTGTTAAAACGTATAGTTATGTTGTAATTAGAATTGCAACTGCTACATCCTAACTCTTGCAGTAGTAAATGCTACTGTAAAAAGTTCAGATGTCGCATGATGTAAATAATGTAAATTTCACTTGTGTTAGCACATATCGTTATAGTAATTTTTTATTAAGGTTAGCTATGTTTTTATATTAAACAGTTTGAATAACATTCATACAAGATTGATTTAACAATAAAACAGAAATGGTCAAAGAAAAGGCTATTTAAAGGTTAGAAGATTAAGTTTTAATCACAACAACTGTAAGATAATCAAGTTTTCAAATAAAAAACTTTTTATACTATATATATATATGTGTGTGTGTGTGTGTGTGTGTGTGTGTGTGTGTGTGTGTGTGTGTGTGTGTGTGTGTGTGTGTGTGTGTGTGTGTGTGTGTGTGTGTGTAAAGATTATAACAAAATAATAGCATGGCAACAACAAAGAAAAGATAATAACAGTATATATATTGTTATTATCTTTATTTTTGTTGTTGTTTTTGCTGATATTAATTATCTTTGTTTTTATTATTATATGCTCCTTTATTATAACTTGTCATTAAAATAATCTTATCTAATTTAAGTTAGTTTTAAACTCATTTTAAGTGATTTTGGTTGTATCACATTATGCTTATGAAATGACTTTGTCAATCATCACTTTTCTCATTTTAGCGATTCAATATAAGAGTAAACCATCCAAATTAAATCTTTATATATATTTTTTATCTTAACTTCGGGATAATGTATTGTTCTTGTTACATATATAGTTAGAGTTATTTCAAAATGCTTGCAACAACTATTTACTGAAGATATCAATTGTGAAATATATAATTCACAGAATTCCTTCTGTGAGAAAACTGTTACCCCTTCATACATATCTACAGAAGACAGTTTTCCTGCTTTAAGTGAAAAAGTTGTAGATAATAATGATTCAGTTTTTGGAACTGTTCTTAATATATTTTCTGATAAAAATGTCAACGTTGAAACTGAACTTGTTCATATTTAAAATCTTGGTAATTATAATGATGATGAAACATTTTCATCAGATTTGACTACCCTATTAGCTGATTGGGCTCTTCAGTTTAGTGTTAATCTGACTGCTTCGTCATCTTTACTGTGTATTCTCTGTCTGTTTCATCTTGATTTGCCTATTTAAAAAACTTAACACAAATTTATAGTTGCATATCGAGCAGGTGTCATTATTTTTGTTTTGGTTCAGCAATTAGTTGAAAAAATATTAAACCATGTTTATGATAAAATTGCAAAATTTTGAGCTCCCTATGGGCAGTTGAATATTGATGGTTTGCCTTTGTTTAAAAGTAACAAAATATCATTTTGGCCAGTTTTGTGTCTTTTGCAAGGTTTTAATTTTAAAAAACCTGTGTGACTTAAGTCTGTTAAGAATCACAATTAGTATCACACTTAGATAAAATTAAACGCATCGCAATTTTAGATGACAGAAATCTCAAGTTTCTATTGTTACAAGTTGATTAAGGTTTTGTTGTTTCACCCTTGCTTCATTTGTTATAATTTAATTTGTTGAAATCTGTACTAAGTCTATTTTATTACATTATTACTAACAAAATTAATATGCTTATTTTATTCATAGTTTTATATGAGGTGGTAATTGAAATATTTAACTTATTTAGGTTAATTTTACTTGTGTTTTGAGTAATTTTCATTCCTAATAATCACAATTTTTTAACAACATTGTCTATATTTATGCATTCAATAGCTGCCATTTGGAGAAATTACATTTAGAAAATGTAATTGGCATAGAAATGATTCCCATAAATGTTTAATAAATTGTTTTTGATTTCGTATATTATTTGCATTAGATTTTTGAGATACTTTTGATATTTTAAATATATATATATATATATATATATATATATATATATATATATATATATATATATATATATATATATATATATATATATATATATATATATAAACACACAAACACACACACACACTAAAATATATATATGTTATATATGCAATTGTATTCATAAATTTAAGTTAAAGGTTGTAATTTATAACTTTTAAGGTTGTAATTTATTGATGTTTGTATTACATTCATTAAATTATTTTGTTAAAATAAACAGTTTCATTAATTTTTCTTTTTAATTTTGGTTTTCAGGGTCTTCATTGGCATCCAATTGATGTTCATCTGTCAGACAGATTCTTGCCAAAGTGAGTAAAGGAACACTTCATTGCATTGGTTAGTAGTTGTATGCTTAGAATTTATACTTTCAGATATTTTAAGTAATATTTGTAAATGTTTATTTTTATTTTACTAGAATTTTAAAAATAAAATTTCTGAGAGATCCTGATTTTTACAGTTGAAAAAGGTGCTTTTTTCAGTCAAAAATTTGAAAATAAGTTTCATTGGGTAAGAAGAAATCTTTATCTTTATTTACAACATATATATATATATATATATATATATATATATATATATATATATATATATATATATATATATATATATATTTATATTTGTATTTATATTTATATTTATGTTTATATTTATATTTTTATTTTTATTTGTATTTATATTTATATTTATATATTTACATTTACTTACATACATGCATAAAAGTCAATTTTGCATCTAGATGCTGTAAAAACAAATCCTTTAACCTCAGGAGCATCAAGCGAAGAGGTTGAGCGATGGCTGAAAAGATATTTTCAGCCTTCAGGAGATCGGTATGGTGGACGAAAAGCTTGGCAAGAACGAAAAAAACTCCCTTCATAAATACCACTATTTAAAACTATCACTATCTGTACTATTTTAAATAATTTTTGTCAATTTGAATTGGAATAAATTTCAAAAAATATTTACTTTTGTATTTGCTTTTTGTGCGATATCACATCAGAAATGGCTAATAATAGCGCGTTAGTGAATGTATATTAGTTATAAGTAACGGGTAAGTGCTTGCATACGATCACGGACGAATGCTGGAAAATGATCCCGGGCCAGTGCTGGCTAGCGATGCTGGGCCATAGGCCGTTTTGACATTGGGCCGTGATCAATTGCCGGCATCGCGCCGCTGTGGCAAGCGGAATTGGGCCAGCATTGGGCCTCTAAAGGGAGACTGTCTAGGAATTTTCAAAATAGGGATGGCACTTTTAATTATTTTGATGTATGAAAAAAATTACGTTTAAAAAAATTTACATAACAAAACTTAGATTAAATTATGAAATATTTTTACTTTTCAAAGTAATTCTTTTTTTAAAAAATAGCATTTTATTACATATGAAATTACTTACACAAAGTGAATTTTAAAAATGCGTAACTTATTTAAAACTTATTGAAAATGCGTTCTTTTTTTATTGCAAGTGAAAGTAGTTTACATAAGAGTAAACTTTTTGTTTATTACTTTTAAAAGATAGCCGTGTGAAAGTAATTTATTTTAAAAAGTAATATAAGTTATGCTTTAACAAACAGTTTGTATTGAAATGTAATTTACTTTTTACCTGTAAAAGTAACTTATTTTTGAAAGTGATCTTACGTAAATATAAGATTTAAAAAAAGTCATATTTACTTTAAAAAGTAAGACAATAACTGCATCATAATATGAAATGACTTTTATGCATAAAAGTAACAAAAGTTAATAAAGAAAACAAACATAAAAACTTTTTGAAAAAAAAAAATTAGTTACCATTACAAGTAATAGTAAACTTTTGTCATTGAAATACTATACTTTATTTAGTAAGTAAAAAGTAAGCTATTTTATTACTTTTATCAAATAACAAACTCATTTTATGTTGTTTTAACATACTGATTGGTAAAAAAAACAGCGTAATAAGGATCCCCAGACAGCCTCCCGTTAGAGGCCCAATGCTGGCCCAGTTTCGCTTCCGACAGCGGCGCGATGCTGGCAATTGATCACGGCCCAATGTCAATACGGTTTATTGGGCAGCATCGCTAGCCAGCACTGGCCCGGGATCATTTTCAAGCATTCGTCCGTGATGGTATGCCAGCACTGACCCGTTACTTTTAACCAATATACATTCACTAACGCGCTATTATAACCCATTTCTAATGTGATACCGCACAAAAAGCAAATACAAAAGTAAATATTTTTTGATATTTATTTCAGTTCAAATTGACAAAAATAATTTTAAATAGTACAGATATTATTGATAGTTTCAAATAGTGCTATTTATCCAACGAGTTTTTTCGTTCTTCCCAAGCCTTTCGTCCACCATTTCGATCAACTGAAAGCTAAAAATACTCTTCAGCCAACGCTCAAATTCTTCGCTTGATGCTCCCGAGTATAAATGATTTAGTTTTACAAAACCTAAATACAAGTTTTAACTTGGCAAAATTATAAATATAACAATTTAACACATACAAATAAATATATATATATACATATGTATTAAATAAAAATAAAGATTTCTTCTTACCCAATAGAATCTTTTTTTCTTCAAGTTTTCCACTAAAATAACCAGGTCTTTTTCAACAGCTGTAAAAATCAGGATCTCTTAGAAATTTCATTCTTAAAATTCTAGTAAAATAAAAGTAAACATTTACAAAAATTACTTAAAATAACTGAAAGTATAAATTCTAAGCATACTGCTACTAACTAATGCAATGAAGCGTTCCTTCACTCACTTTGGCAAGAATCCTTCTGACAGATGAACATCGATTGAATGTCAATGAAGACCCTGAAAACTAAAATTAAAAAGAAAAAATTAATGAAACTGTTTATTTTAACAATAGGTTAATGTGCATTTTATTGGATATACATACATATATATACACATCTAGTTATAGTGCATTCCGAAAATGAGGAGAGTGACCAGTGACAAAATAATTCAATGAATATTATACAAGTATCAATAAATTACAAACATAAAAGTTATAAATTAAAACCTTTAACTTAAATGCATTACTAAATTATAGTGTACATATATATACTAAAAATACCAAAAGTATCTCAAAAAACTTTCAATAAACTTTTGTTTAATTTATAAGATTGCTTTCCCAAGTCTAAACCGTCAATTGTTGTGATTACTATTTCGTGCATTTCCTCCCGAACAATTAGTCGATATTTAGTCGATATTTATATACACTCTGTGCACTATTTCTAGAAAAATCAGTTAAGAAAAACAAAAATAAAATGCAACAAGTTTAAAAACTTACACATTAAACACGATATCAGGTAAAAAAGCTGAGACAATGATAAAATGGCAGTAAAGCGTATCTAATTATATAAAAAAAACTATTTCGGCATTTTTCCAAGGAGGTTTTTTTTAAGGTGGATATTTTTCCTGATACTGCCTGAATTCCTTACGTTCCGTCATTGAAAATTTTCAAAAAGATAACTGTTCCAGCCTGCTGCTAGTAAAATATTTCCATGTTCGGCCAGGAATTGAATTTTTTTTTTTAACCAGGGTCTAAGAATGGTTTCAAAGCAAATGCAAAATTGTTTCGGCGCTAGGAATGGTTTTAATTGCAAATACAATCATAGATTGTATTCGCAATTAAAACCATTTCTAGCGCCGAAACAATTTCGCATTTGCTTTTTTTTCCTTGTTCACCTTTAAAATATCAAAATTATTGATATTTTAAAGGTGAACAGGGAAAAAATATATAAATCCGTTCAGACCAGTTGTTGCCCCAAATTAAATTAACTATGCTTTACTGCAAGTTTTGTTTCACTGCATTTCACTCTCTCAAACAATCCCTTCAAATCTTATCAGAAATTTCAATCCCATCTTTTTAAAGAAATTTTATCCTTTCAAAGAAAATGTAGACTAAAAGTAAATTTACTTACTTTTTAAGTATAGATTACTTTTAATTGTTACTAAAAGTTATTTAAAATGTAAACTTAACTAATCAAAAGTAGTTTTATATAATTTACTTTTAATAGCCATTTCATTTTAGTTATAAAATAACACATTTCTACTTAGGAAAACTAATTATAAGAGTAAATATTTTTTGCATTTGATAGCATGTAATTTTTTTATAATGTATTTTAAAATTCAATTCTTTTTAACTATTAAGATAATATAATTTGTTATAAAAAGAATTCTTTTTAATGTAAAAGTAAGTTTCATTTTGAGGCAAAATTATAATATGTAATAGAATTTTAAAAAAGTAATTAACTTTTAAATGTAAAAGTATATAACTTCTCCATGTAACTCAATTTTACATGTGAAATGTAAATTACTCTTTTATATAATCTAATTTTATGTAACTTACATTTGAAAGTAAATTCACCTTACTTTAGAAAATAAAGTTTGTTTCATAAAATTAAATTACTTTTAAAAGTAAATTTTTTTTGAACGATAACAGCTATATATGCAATTTACTTTTTCATAAAGGCTTACTTAGTTAAGTTAAAATAAAGTAAGTAAAAGTGCCATCCCTGACGAGAACTTTTTCTTTTAAAACTCAAAGTGATGTTTTCAAATCAAATTAACAATTAACTAAATTTCGTTTTAAAAGAAACAAAAGCATTTTGCATTTTCTACCAGGAAAACAAAAATATCTTACTGTTCGAGCCAGGTAAAATAATTTTTGTTATACCATCGATATAAAGTAATTAAGATAAACTCAGTTGAATTTACGTCTTTTATCAAGTTTATCGCGTCTGCTTAACGAATCCCCAATGCATTACGAATTGATGTAACAAGCTAATCCTCTGTCACTTTTCACTGACAAAACAGGACAGGCTTGATATATACCTGTTTTAAACACCAAATCTGCGTTTCTAATCATCATTTAATTTTATCTAAAAAACGCTCTACCATTATAATGTCTGCAGATCACTTTATAGAGGATTTTTATGAAACGCTTAATATTTTAAACTGCTAAGACCCAAGCAATGTCACCATGATTCCTTTCTTGAAATCTGCATAAATAGGATTAAAAGCACTGTAAAGTTTCAACTAAAACGTATTTTATAAAACACATTTTAACGAAATATTTAATTTGTTCAGGTTCGGAAAAAAATTATTACTTTAAACACGCCAGTGAATGCAGAGAATATTTACGCAAAAATGAAAGAACAAAATTGCTCAGCTTAATGAATTGACAACCAAAATCACTAGAGTTAAATTCCATTTGTCTTTGGATTATCTAAGTAAAAAAATCAAGGATAAACAAAATGCAATCTCGGTGTTTAAGTAGTTTTATAAGCTTTGTGAAATGTAATAGTATTGAATTATGTAGCTATGAATGAACTTTGTACTAAATAAAGAATCAGTATTTAAAGTAGCAGGGATGTTTTATGCTTTTAAGTCTTAGTATAGACATTTGAAGAATACTTTATATTTAAAAATAGACGTGAATAAAGATGTAAAACTTTTGCTTTAACTTTATCATTTTAGCGTCTGTTCGTTTTAACTTCGTGCGTAATACGAAAAATGATATTACTAGTTGACATCTTTGTAACGAACTTCAACACTGCAGAGCTTGAAGCAGGTGAATTATGTTAGAAGGTGTGCATAATAATACTGAATGTCTATATTATTCTTGAAACCACACGGTAGTTAAGAATTTGTGTAGAAACTCTTTTTAAGCTATTTTGATAAATAATTTATAATTTATTTTGATAAATAATTAGTGCTTTTAACCGGAAATCAATGAGCTTTATTTGTTAAGCTTTAATTTGTTATGAGTGTAGTGATGACTTTTTCTTTCTCTTTTTCCTCACTTCTTCTATAGCGTCAAAAAAAAATGTAGATGTCCATCGATTTCATACAAGTAAGCTTTTATCTTTGATATTTAGTGATTTTTTTAAAAACCTTATAATACCCAGCTAACTACCTTTCAACAAGTATTTTAGTTTGTTGATTAGTTTTAAGGTTATTTTTAGGAAAAACGTCATTTGATTAAAGTATAAGGAACAAACAAATTACAACTCAGGCGCCTATATCTTTTCAAAAAGTATAAAAAACTTTAGATCATGATTTTTAACGAATTCTAACTCAGTACTTTTTTAATAAGTTTTCAAATACTTGCCACACACACCCCTGTAAAAATGACAATTATTACCAACTTCATGTCCCCTGATAATCCCTTTAGGGGTAAATAGTATATGGGTACAAGGTTCACCACAAGAAATTTTAAAAATCAAATATTGTTGTCCGAGCGAGATATTAACATTCAAAGTTTTTGGTCTACAAATGTCATTTTCGCCATATAGATATTGTCAAAATTTAACACATTTTTTTGTTTTTTTTTATATATTTAGAAGCTCATTATTGCTGCTTATAGAGTTGGAATGCATTGCCTCGGTTGTTTGTTCACTAAAGAGTCCCATGGAACAGATATTTCTAAAAATGAACGGAGGAACATGGTGAAAAAGAGCATGAACTTTTGGTGTCAAAGTTATTGAAAGTCTTACGTACAAAGATTTGAATGCCTCAATCTTCTGTCTGTAATTGGCTTCCAAAGGGCTAACAAATAGGCTGGTACAACAGCATGAAGTGTTTGAAATGCACCAGTGAACTTTGCCACTTCTTGAGCTTTGTCTATTGGTGCTAGAGACTCCAACAGATCAAAATTTTCTAAAATCTTCTTGCGTTGATTTCCATTCAATTGACCCCCATGTAATGGTTGCATGCTAATATGCAGCTTTAAAGGCCCTTCTTTAGCACCTAGCCACACTTAAAGCAAGCCCTTGAATATGTGATTTACAACTCTCAACATGAGATGCAGTTCCATGGGCGGAATCACGTTAAGAATCAATGTTGATTTATCTCCTGGAATGATTGGTGGGTGAACAACACTTTTTAACTCTCGGACTTATTTCATATTGCATCCTGTTAATTCAAAAGCTTTAAAATACTCCTTGATGGAGCATTTTGTTCGGAGAGCACCAACATTGGCAAGATCTGTTGATGCGATTTGACACCAGCAGCAAGGGTGACTGCTAGAATGTTCCTGGATTCCACAGATGATGTTGTAAATCTTCAGGTCACAAGAGACAACAAAAGGTACATAGTCAACATGAAGAAGGGCTAAGACATTTTTGATATTTTCATAAGCTTCTGGAAGCTCTTCAGCCACTGCCAACAGCAGCTGTCTTCTCACTCGAGTATCTGTAAAGGCTTGATGAGTGAGAAGCCTGAAGCTTTTTTGAGTTAGGTTAGTCTCACATGGGATGACTCCTAGAGTGACTTTAAAAAATGATCCACCACCATCCGTGCCAATATTTAAAAAGTAGTTATTCTACAAACTTATTGCATTCACAACTTTTTGTGCAAGTTGCTTAAGACTTTGGCAAACTTTCTTTGTCTGTTCTTTGCCAGTCCTCTCAGTAGAGATACTAATTTTTGAGGTGGTAAAAAAATCTTGCAAAACTGGACCAAAAGCTGTAAAGCACTTTTAAAATTAGGCTAAACAAATTTGCCTGTTGAAGATTGGTTTAATGTTGGTACCAAGTGTCTTATTTTTGCCTTCCACCAGATCCTTGGTTTAGTCGAATTGTACCATATGGAGATGCTTCTTTAAGTTTAATCACTTGAGATGCTATTTGTTCAGCACCCAGTGAATCTTCCATAGTAAGTTCTCTTAGATTTTTATGTCTTTTTCCTACTGTGCAGAAATGTAGTTGGCCTTGGCCAATTATTGAGAGGCAACTTGCACAGTGTTTTTCCGTGATGGGTTTTGAACATTGAACACTTTTATCAAGGTCAGTTTTGCTGAGAAATTTAGTATTGTGGATTTCTGACAAAGAATGTCTGTCTCTAGATGTCATTTTTCAAATTTTACAGAGAAAACAACTGCATACAGTGCTTCTCCTTGTAAAATGTCTCACTAAGATGGAATCAAAATTAAACAATGTAGGATAATTTGCACTTGCACCCTTGTCAACTCTTTCAACTTTTTTTTCTTCAACCACTACAGACAGCCGTAGGTACCGTTTGATCGGTGAAGTCAATATCTTTGTTTACAACTAAATGGCCTCTTATAATTGTGAATGCAGTAAGTTGTCTGTCGGCTTTTTGATGGCACAAAAAACACACTGATTTGTTGCAGTTCTCATGAATTTCGCTTTTGTTTGGCATTTTAATTGTGGAACTTTGAATTTAGAAAACCAAAAATGAACTAAAGAAAATTAATCTATGAAGAAATATTTAAAAGAGGGTGAATGCCCTTTCCTGGAAAATGGTGAAATATCTTTTCCAGGAAACAGGATTTGTGAAAAAACATTGTAATCTGCCACACAAAAAAATATAAAACCAAAAATACTTAAGAGAAAGACATTATAATCCAATTAACAAAAAAAGGAGATGGTTATTTGATATCCTTTTGTTATCTTTATTTGTCTGTTTCATGTTTTGGCTTAAAATACATGATATGAATAAAACTTACACCCTAGTATTTCCACTCTGCCAAGTAGATTGTGGTGCCAATGTTGTAAATAGTCGCTGTTTCTATTAGCAGCAATAAAGAGATTCTCAATATTAAAAAAAAAAAAAATGTGTTCAGTTTTGACAATATATATAAATGGCCACAATGAGGTTTATGGATCAAAAACTTTGAATGTGAATATATCGCTCCGACAGCCATATTTGATTTTGAAACTTCTTGTGGTGAACCTTGTACCCATATACTATTAACTTTATAAATAAAGGGGTTTTCAGGGGACATGAAGTTGGTATTAACTGTCATTTTTACAGGGTGCGAGCACCTTCGAAAGAAATATTTCGACAAAATTCTCTCTTTTAAGCATTCTATTTAAGGGTATGATTTCACAAAAAGTTTTTTAAACGTTTTGATGACATTTCTTAAAACAGTTCCTTTTTTGTCTGCATGACTTCTTCGCAATATTCTGCAGGATTTCTTTGTAGTATTTCGGCCGTTCTTTGATATAGATATCTTAAATCGCCTATTAGCTTGAATACACAATGTCAAGCTCAATTCCATCCTAAACCCAATGTTTTACTTATCAACCTGATTTTAATAAAAACATTTGCCAAGTTAGATAAAATAAGCGATCTCTTTAACTAAAGAGCTCATTGCGAATCAATTTTTTCAAGCATATTTATAGTCATATTTGGTAAACGATACTTTAGCTTATTCCTTAAATAGGGGCCGAAATCTTAATGTTATCTTACTAAAAAAAGTGTCAATTACTATATTTTGAAGCTATAAAATGATGTTACTCAAGTTGGTGCTGAAACATCAAAACATTTAAACGGTTTCTGCTGATTTCAAAAAAATGTTCAGTAATAATAGTGATACGTCCAGTGATTTTGATGATAGTAATGCTGCTAAAGACTCTTCCTGATGTCATTTAAAAATATACCTTCAAATCAACTGGTGAACATTTAAGTTTATTTTATGGTTTGTTATTATATTGCTTTTAATATTATAATAAATGAAAAACAGTTTATCACTGTGGCCAATTATATTATTATATTATATTATATTTGTTTTAGAGTAACATCCCAATCAAATCTGGTGATGTAACTGACTCTTTGGTATTTTGAATTAATTAATAGACTCTGCAAATAACAATAGAACCACATAAACAAATGTAAACAATAAGATTTTGCTAATCGATTTCCTCTGACTTTAATGCAGAGTATGCAAAGGTACTACATGAAGCACTAGATTGATGCAGATGAGTACATGCAAGTAAATATTGGAAAGAAAGTGTAAATCCGGAAAGTTCTAGAACATTTGATGACGTTAGGGATTTAACAGTTTTAATAGTTTTTACCAATAAGAATTGTAAATATGTCTTTATGGTGATTTATGACGGTTTGTGGAAGGATATTTTGGGAAAAGCATGGGGTATATATAAAGGAGAAAATTTGTAAAAAAGGACAGTTAGTTAGGAGAGAAAATTATTGCTATTTAGTGACTTGTTGATTGCGAGAAAAAACTACAAGCTAACCGAGCACGGAACCAGTATTAGATTATTTGATATGTTTGAAACGTATGATGGCACTTCGGATGCTGCTGTCTGGATTCAACGAACAAAAGTGATTGCAGAAATTCAGAACTTAAAGCTTGAACTAATTTTTCCGATTCTTCTCAGAGAAGCTGCTTATGCAGTGTACGATGCTTTAACCGCGGAAGTCAAAAAAGATGTAGTGGAAGTCGAGCGTGTGTTATTAGCGGCGTTTTCTATAGATGCCTGTTTATCAAACGAAAATTATGTGACGGAGAAAAAGTCGATGCGTTTTTAGCTGATTTAAAACGATTAGCCTATCTTGCTAAATTACCAGAGGAGTCTGTGCGTTTGGCATTTGTTGTGGGTTTGCCAGAAGTCTTATCATCAAGATTTCGAGCCGTGATGGACCCGATTGATATAATGTTACCCAGAGTGAGAGCTGCTATGAACTGTGCAAATATGGTTGACAGTGATGCTGTTGGCGCTGTATCTAGACGCCATGCTTCAAAAACTGCATTAGTGTGTTACAACTGTAAAGGTTTGAATCACATTGCAAAGAACTGTTCGCTTGCGAAGAACTTGACTCCGAAGACCGTTAGATGTTTTAAATGTGGTAAGGAAGGACATATTGCATCAAAATGTTGGAAGCCGCAGGGAAACGATTGCAGGAGCGAGGAATCTGCGCTACCTCGCTCCTGAACATCGGTGGAGTGAGCGCATTATCTGTTGTTTGTTTGAAAGTTAATGATATGGTTGCGACTGCTTTAGTAGACACAAGGTGTTCGAAGACAATTTTGAATAAAAATTTCCTGCCCAAAAGTCAATGTAGGTGCTCAAACTCTCAAAAGGTAGTAACGTTTGAAGGAAAGGTTCATCAGTGCACTGGGTCAGCGGTCATGATTCTTGAGGTTGTTGGCATTAAAGCACGTGATGAGGTTATTTTAGTGGATTTCCAACCATTTGGAGTTGATATGATGCTTGGAATGAGTTCCATTAAATTACTAGGAGGAGTACTCGTTTCTCCTTTGGGAAAAGCGAAGTTCGGACTGAGTTATTGTGGAGCATCGGCTTCGAGTAAGAACAAAGTCAAGAAATCGAAATTAAAAAGAACGATCATGAAGCAATTTTTAATAGTGTTGAATGGAGAGTCAAATGGAAATGGAGAGATGGAGAAGGCCCCACCAGATTGTATAATAAAGTGGCACAGTACGGAATTCTACCATATGCTAGAGCAGATTATGAAAACGAACTACAGGATTGGATTGATCGGAAATGGCTGTTAGAGTATGACGAAAATGAATTGGGGCCGCCCAAAGAGCAGATTCCCTTAATGGCTGTCATTCAGAGAAACAAAGACAACAAAATCCGATCTGTTCTAGACTGGAGAGAAGCTAACGATTTCATTTAGGCATACACGAGAGATGCAGATGTGTGTGTGGAAAAGCTTAGAGAATCGAGAAGGATGGGTAACAAACCGGCAATCATCGATTTACGCAAAGGCTTATCTTCAACTAAAAACTGATAAATCTCTTTGGCCGTTCCAAACATTGGTGTTTCGAAATAAAAGGTATTGCTTGACACGACTTGGTTTCGGATTGAATTATGCGCCAATGATCAGAAATCCGTTGTGAGTGCCGTCATTGATCAAGACGAATTGGTGAAGAGGGGAACGTCTGCTTATGTAGACGACATTTTCGTAAACGAAAGTGTGGTGAGTCTTGATTATGTTAAGAGGCATTTTTTGAAATATGGTTTAGTGAGTAAAGATGGTGAGCAGATTGATGGTAAAGGACTTTGTGTTTTAGGATTGTATGTGGGCAAGGTTGGTAACAAACTGATGTGGTCCAGAGGGAATCGAGTTGATCTTATCTCGCAAAAGTTAACCAGGAGAGTTGTGTTTTCAATCTGTGGACAGTTGGTAGGACATTTACCCGTGTGTGGTTGGCTGCGAGTGATTTGTAGTCTCTTGAAGAGAAAAGCTGTCAGTCTGACGACGGGTTGGGACGATGAAGTTTGTGATGAGAACGTTAAGTGGGTGCTTCAGGAAGTATTTGCTGAGGTGGAACGCTTCGAGCCTGCTTGTGGTGATTGGACTGTGCGTGGTGATGAGGGAAAAGTGTGGGTTGATGCCAGTTCTTTAGCGATTGGTGCTCTTATTCAAGTTGGGGAGACTACTGTGGAGGATGCAACATGGCTGCGAAAAGAAACGTCTGATGTTCATATAAACATGGCAGAATTAGACGCTGTGATACGGGGAATGAATATGGCTCTGATGTGGAAGCTGAAGAAAGTGACTGTTTTTACCGATTCCATGACTGTGTACCACTGGGTTTCTGACGCCCTTACGAGAAAATCAAGGTTAAGATCAAAAGCGACGGGTGAAATGCTGATTCGAAGAAGAGTGAGCGTGTTGCAACAACTAATTGAAGAATACGATGTTAGCGTCGAGGTGAAACTCATTCCTTCTAAAGATAATTTGGCCGACGCATTAACTAGAGTTCGCAGCAGATGGCTCAACAAACTGACTGTGCCAGAGTGTCGGAATAGTTGTATGGGAGTCGCAGCTACGAAGGCTGAATCTATTTCCGATATACACAAAAGAACTGGACATTTTGAGGTGAATCGAACGTTAAACTTTGTTCGTAAAACAATTCCGACTGCTACTGAAAACGATGTTCGAAATGTGATAAAAAAATTGCGAATCATGTCAGTCAATAGATCCAGCGCCAATACGGTGGGAAAAAGGGAAATTGGATGTTGAAGGAAACTGGGAGAGATTGGCCATGGAAATCACGCATTATGGCACTGACAAGTTTTTGAGTCTAATTGATTGTGGACATTAAAAATACGCGTTGTGGCGACAATTATCGAGCTCATACGGAAGTGTTGCCATAGTCCGAATACTCCGTCTTGTTTTTTGTGAACGTGGAGCACCGTCTGAGATATTAACTGACAATGAGCCAACATTTAAAACTAAAGAGATAAGGAGTTTCCTTGATAGTTGGGGAGTGCAAACTAGATATAGAGCCGCTTATTATCCTGAAGGAAATGGAATTGTGGAAAGAAACCACCGTACGATCAAGAGAATAGCAGAACGATCAAAAATGTCGATACCGGAAGCACTATATTGGTACAATGTCTCAGCCGACAAAAATGGTGCAAGCCCGATGGGCAAAATATACAGCTATCCAATTGGTGTGAAAGGATTGAAAAAAGAGAAACTTCCTGCACGAAATGTCATGAACGAGAGATTTCGAATTGGCGATTAAGTCTGGCTGAAACTACCAAATGCGAGGTGCCATACAAAGTGGCAACCAGCTACAGTAACTCGGAATGCGTTAAACCAAACCGTAGAAGTGAACGGCATTCCGCGTCATGTGAAACACATTAGACCTCGAAATGATACTCAGTCCTACATTATCCCTGATATGGAAGTAGAGATGAATGTTGAAACTGATCAAGTGAACGCTAAAAACCAAGGAGATCCAATTAAAGATGTATTAGAGACGAACGAGGAAAATATCGAAGCTGAAGATAGACCCCAAGAAATCGATATGCTTTTGCGACGGAGTGGTCGGGAACGCCGCATGCCTTCGAAATACTTTGATTGCAATTTGGATGATCCGTAAGGATCAAGGAGGAGTGTAATTCCGGAAAGTTCTAGAACAGTTGATGACGTTAGGGATTTAATAGCTTTAATAGTTTTTACCAATAAGAATTATAAATATGTGTTTGTGGTGATTTATGACGGTTTGAGGAAGGATATTTTGGGAAAAGCATGGGGTATATATAAAGGAGAAAATTTGTAGAAAAGGACAGTTAGTTAGGAGAGAAAATTATTGCTATTTAGTGACTTGTTGATTGCGAGAAAAAACTACTGAAAGAAAGAACGCTGAAGACAACACACACTGAGTTGGAGCAGAAATTTAAAACGACATTAAAAATATCAAAGTAAAAAGTAAAAAAGATTAAAGCTCTATTACATTTTATACCGTCAATACACCACCATTTTTACAACAATATACAGACCGTTATTGGGGAAAGTGCAGAAGAAGAGCCTTGAGCTGTTTTGAATCATTGTGATTTTTGTTGTAAAATAAATTAGTTATATTTTGTTTTTGCGATAGTAGCACTTTTGCACTATATAAAAACAGCAGTTTTTTAGAACAAACTTTATTTTTCCCATATTACTTTGCATTCTTATTTATCAACTTCTTTGATCAATATATAATATCCATTAATAATCTTATGACGCTTAAAGTTAAGGCGAAAATAGATAAGCACTGATTTTGTAGATTTAAATAAAACGAAATTGTCATTTTTCGCTGTTTCATAATAAGGCCTTCAATTATTTTAACATCGAATATACTTTCATGCTATTAAAATAACTATCAGTTTTTTTATTTTTTTTCAATAAATAATAATAAAAAAGAAATAGCAATAAATAAGAAAAAAAAAATTCTTTTAAGAAATCTTTTCATAACCTGACTAATATTTATAATTTTTTAACATTAATCTATAGTCGTTTTCTGTCCATAAATAACGTTATCATCTAGGAAATATGTTTTAAATGCTTCCGAAAAAAATATTCTGATATAAGAATTTAAATTTTCACTTATCTGAAGTTCAATCATTAAGAAGTGGGAATGTCCGTTTTTAATTTTTATTAATATTAGATTACTTTTATATATTAACTGCAGCATTTATAACTTAGAATTCCATTTTAGGTTAAGTTGAAAAGCCTAAACAACCACAGTCAAATATCAGTATTTTACAGTGTAATATCAATTCTTTTTAGCCTCACTTCTTCCTCTTGACCCAGTATAGTTGTTAAGATTCCTAAAAGTATTATCATATCTAATAAAATTTTTAGAAATTGTGACATTTTCTTGACCTTGTTGTTTTATGAATTCAATTCATTTTCCGAGCAATCTGTTACATTCAGCAGAATAATTACTAACTTTTTAAATAAATAGATGAAAGCTAAGCTACATAACTGAATTAAAAACACTATTTCTATTGTTATTAGCGGTTCAGTCATCAATACGGCCGTTTTTTGACAAAGAACCTAATTGGTATTTGCTTAAAACAAACATAGATTTTAAACGTGGCCGTAGTTTTTTAAGGGTGTTAAAATATTTTAGTTGAAATTTGTTTATGAAAATTTTTAACTTTGTGATAAAATAATTTCCAAAAATTAACTGAAACAAAGTAAATATTATTAGGTGAGGTAAAAAATTCTAACATTGTAAAAAACACTGATACAATTTTCGTTTATTTGAAAAAAATAATGCCTCTTTTGAAATCTATTATTTTGACTTTAAACACCACATTTTAAATGCCTTATGTATCTAAATTATAGGAGATATCGTCGCATTTAACATTTTAACATTTTAAAATTTTAAAAATTTAAACACTTATTTAAAAGCTTTTTTAAAAAGAATTATAAAATTTGTTTCCAGACTTTAAAGATGTTATATTGAACAGAAGTATATACAAATAATTATATAAAATGTGGAGCAAGCTGCAATTTGTGTTTGAATATCGTCACGATCATAGCACAATCGTTTAAGTCAGATTTTGAATTAAGAGTTGAAATATACAGCTTATACAGTCTTCTATTATGTGGTATATTGCCTATGTCTTAAACTAATCAGAAAGCAGTTTATTTTTAATTTTTTCATTTCTGCCTATATCCGCATTTTGACTTAAGCGACTTGTTTTCTTCAACATGACAACGAATACCACGTAATACACAAATCACTTTTAAAGCAATATATGAATGCATCTAAGTTATAAGATGCCACAAAATAAACCAAAAGTGCCATGATTGTGACAATATTCTTAAAGATCAATTTTCATTCGTGCCTGTGCAAACAACGGTGAATGTCCTATTTTATAGCTGCTTTACTTCGTTTATTACAGATATCCAAATAAACTATTCAGCAACTGATGAAGTCAGTAATACGGTTAACAATCCTTACACCCTAAACAGCTTCCTATTCAATTCTAAAACATGGTTAGACAGCAGTATTAACGTTTCTTAGAGTATAAATTACTCCAAGAACACGGAGAACAGCGCCAATTTTTGCAAGCTATTGAAGAGCATAAACTTTATTGATAAGTTTTTGACATTTTTTACCTTCAATCCTTTGTCTTGCCGAAATATACCTGAGAATGTGAATAATTGAAATACTGTCTTTATCGAGCCAAAAGCTTACAAGGTTCCTGGGTTCTTAAGATTCAATATTGCAACATGTAGGTGAAACTTGAATGAGTGATTAATCCTCATGTTTGCCTTCTTCATGTCACGAGCATCTTACCAGCATTTAAATTTTGTAATCTACATAAATTTGATTCTTCGTATTACGGGAATCTTAATTATGTGATATATTCAGCACACCACTGATTAGTAATAAAATATATTTTATTATTGATGATTGGTGTGCTGAATATATTCTTAAGATCAGATCATTCAATAGATCTCTGTTCACAATCCCAAGAAACCATTTTCTTCTATTAATTCCAAGTATTAAGAAGGGCAAAGTCTAAATGTTCTTTCAGTTTATGAAGTTATTGAGAAGGTCGGGATTAATTTTCTCAATGCACTAAAAAATGATTTACCAAAAATATCACTAAATTTTTCAAAAACAAATGGATTCTCTATGTTAAACAAAAGAATGTGAATAGATGCAACTTCTTCTCCAACTTTCGAAAAGTATTTTGGTAAATTATGTCTATTAAAAAAGCAGGTTTTTCAAAGGTTGATAATAGTCAGCACATCTTTGCAGAATGTAAAATAGTTCAGAGTTCATAATTAACATCGATAACGAAATAATGAAACCATCATTAGTTTTTAAGTTCTATTCAAAGTAATTGTTTATTTTTTTTGAAATACTTGCAATGACGGTTTGAATATAAGTATACATCTTTGAGATTCTGCTACTTCTACCCACATATATTAATGCGTTAAACACTGAGTTTGATTCAAATATTAGCAGTGCCCATTGTATAAACTTTATGCTTGAATGGTAAGTCTCCCAATCTTCTTTAAGAAAGCAAGCTGCAGTGTAGTAAAAGGAAGCTACCAAAGGAACGTATGCTACCATGAGTGAAAATGATAATATCGCCATAGTTATAGAAAGTTGCTTTTCAATATTCATGTTTCTTGCAACTTGAATGTTATTACATCTGATTATTTTTTTAATTCCGATCAATAGTGACGTGTTGAAAGCAAGTAAAAACAATAAAACAGCACATAAACATGAGGGGATCACAATGACTAAAACTTCGATGTGAATTTCGTACGCAAACAAAATACCTAGCGCACATGAGGACATGAAATTGAAAATGATGATCGGTATTAGGTAGGTCCATTTAAAATATCTACCGCAGCATTTCTTGTCTTTCAAAACAACAAAAAAACGCTCTACCGAGATTGTTAAGACTGTAGTGCATGAGAAAGCAAACGGAAATACCGTCCAAAACCCGACCGCAAGCCTAGTACTGCAACCAAGCTCTCTTCCTTTTTGAACGAAAACCAATTGAAGAGGTATTTGAATTAATCCAACCGTTATGTCACTGCAAGCTAAAATTAATACGAGTCTTTCATTTGCTGTTCTTTTTCTTCTTATTCTTGATTTGAGTATCCCAACGATTAACAATATGTTAGATATCAATATAAGTAAGCCAATTGTTAAAGAAGTCGCAAAGAATATGTTATCATAAAAACTTTTCGGAACATCTTCATTCATTGGACACAAAACAATTGTTATTATCATTATGTAAAGCTAACCTCTAAGTAAGTGATCAGTTGTTGTGAAATATTTCCATGAGATTAAACGAAACGCTAATTACCAGCAATAAACTGCTGCTGAGAAATTGTTTCTTCGCTCTCTATAGTTATAGAAAATTGGTCTTCTTCTAATAAAAAAAAAAGGAAATCTTTATCAGTATGAGTCGTAAATTATGTTTTAGTGTTTTAATTCATCTTCAATCTTTTTTCTAAAATGAAACAGCAGTGTAAAGTAATAAGTGCAATGAATGTTTGATGTATTATTTAACTATTTACTCGTCATATTATTCAAGTATACACAGGTTTGGTCAATCAATCAAATAACTATAATTAGGACTCAAAAACCTTCAGAAATTATTTACTCGTTAATTTAATACGATAAAGAATGTCAATTATCTTATACGATCTTAAATAAAATACTGTTAACTTTACACGTAAATCACAATACCAAAAAGATAATAGAACTCCTTGTTTTCTCATTTTTGATCTTAAAGAATGATTATTTACCAATAAAACTGCGTCCTTCATAAAATTAATATTAACATGTTAAGTGGTGTTTTACTTATATTTCTTAGTTTTATGTGACAACGAAAACAACTAATTAACCCCTAAAAGTCCACAGTTTTAGATATCTTGGATGGCTACTATATGAACCTAAACGCCTTGAAATTTTATGAAAATAATGGCAATAGATTCTTCCTCCTTCCGCTCAAAAATAAGGTCCTACAAGATGGCGATCGATATTTGAACTTGTTGTTGATTAAATAACAATTGTAATTCTAACCGCAGCAACAATCAGAATATTTATAAAAAAATACTTTTCACATGATATTTTTAAAATAAATTTCAAAAGCATTTGTCAGTTTTCGTTGGCTACTATATGAACCTAATACATATGATATATATGATATGAACCTAAACACCTTAAACTTTTTGGAAAAAAATGGTACAAAATTGGATTTCTGCATTATTTGCCTAGTAATGTTTGCTTTTTGTATTATGATAATCATCTATACAATGTTGATAATTCAAAATAAATATAAAAACCTAGGGCATAAAAATCGCATTTAGACAAACATGTTTCTTTGCACAAATTTTAGTTTAAGTACTTTATTACAATTGTATTTTTGAGAAAAACTGTTTTTATTTTTGGAATAGATTCTTCCTCCTTCCGCACAAAATTTAGCTTTTAAAAGATGACGAACCAAATTCGAACTTGAAATTGATTAAAAACTATACAAATTCTTACTTAAAACAAACGTTTTTCACATGATAATTTTAAAATACTTTCTAAAAGTCTTTTTCATGTTTCATTTACACCGATATGTTAAAATAACAAAGTTAGCGTTTCTTTTTCATTCCGAAACGCTTTTAGCTGTTGTAATTTTAGTATATTATATAACTTAATTGAAGTAATTGCTTTTTACTTTGCCTTCTTTAAGATAAAGAAGGCAAAGTTTAGAGCAAATATATCCTATTTTTATGGCATCAGTATTTCTTGTTTCATCAAAGTAGTTGGTATCAGTAAAGGTATTAGCACCTTTTTTTAGGGTACTATCTCAAGAATGTAATTATTATTTTTTAAACTGTTTTTTATATTGAAAGATAGAAATATTCTTGATAATATTTTTACAAATGAGATTTTTGTTACCGCTGATTTTTTTTCAAAGCTCTAAACTTTTACCTTTGATTATGAGCCTCGCTAATTTTTTTATCTTCTGATGCAGCGTTTCATATATATCTTCCATGTCGCTGAAATCTTTTCAAAAGGTCATGAGTCTCACTCATTTTTAATCTTGTAATGCCGAGTTATTTACATATTTGTTTTTAAAGTATTTGTCTTGAGCTGCCAAAGAAGTTTCTCTACTTGTGTTCTTTAGCTTGATAAAAAAATTAGCGGCAGCACTCAATGACAGTTTTCTGCTGGTGATAGTATTGGATGGAGTCAATATATCTGCTACTTATTACTTGCCAACAATAAACAGAAAACGGATTTGAATTTGTTAACGTTTAAGAAAATACTTTTATAGCACGTTATATACAGTCTACAAATAGTTAGAATAAGTAGGCGGCGATTAAGGAACAGGGGAGACCGGGGCTAGTTGCAACAAAATTTAAAAAACTGCATTTACCTCCTTAAACTTTAATATTTTTGAAATTTTTTTTTCAGGGTTATAAAATAGATCTTAGTGACATATTAATACAACATTGATAAATGTAATATAAAACTTAGTTATTCCCCAATAGAGAAACAAAAATGAAAAATAAGATGTTGCAACTTACCCCGCATCGGGGCAAGTTGCAGCAGTGAACGGGGTAAGTTGGAACCTGATACTCTAAAACAGAACAACTATTTGTTAATCTGTAATTTCTATTTGGCAACAAAAATTTTATAATTACAATAAAAGAAAGTAGTATTTTCCTTGAGCTGCAATAAAATTTGATATGCTACACTTCAATATGACCTGACTTGTTTAGTAAACTAAAAATTTTTTGTGAAAAAAAAAAAAAATCTTTATATATATATATATATATATATATATATATATATATATATATATATATATATAAAGATTTTTTTTTTTTTTCACAAAAAATTTTTAGTTTACTAAACAAGTCAGGTCATATTGAAGTGTAGCATATCAAATTGTAATCATATGTATATATATGTATACATATATATACATATGCCTCATTTATATTATATCCATATACAACTTATATAAACTTATCTTTTTTATAAAACTTTTGTTTTCATTTATTGTTACGCTGTTATGTAAAATAAACGTCTATTATTTAGGAAAAACTAGAAAAATGCGTAAAATTAACAAAACCCGCAGCTAATTTATGATTCAACTTACCCAAAGCAATTTGATGCAACTTACCCCATAGGCATCATAATCACTCTAATCATTGTATATAATTATTTTTATTAAAAAAATCAGTTTTTTTAGCTTTTTGTGTTTGTAAAAGATTTTTTTAACTTACCATTACTTTTTTATGGTCATATAGCTCAAAGTTTAAAGTAAAACCCAAAAAATCTTCAAAAACGAAATTTAGAATTATATATCGAAAGAAAAAAAAATTTCAATAACTTTTGATATTTTTATTTAATAAATGTAAGTGTTTTACAGCTGACGTGTTTAAATTATAGTTTTATTATTTAAGAAAAATTTAGGAAAAATATGAAAAAAATCATTATTTAAACCGCACCTTTGCAACATACCTCTGTTGCAACTAGCCCCGGTTTCCCCTACATTACCCTAGCTGTATACAAAAAGGTTAATGAACGTATGAAGATGTAATAATTATAAATAGCTGCAAAAAAACTGCATTAGTATTAACCCCATTGAACCCACATTTATTTAAATGTATTAAAACAATTATATTCCACTTCTGAGTAATAGCAAATGTGATAAAGACATTTAAATGCATCAAATAAACAAAAAATTGCTTATAACAATAACATGCAGATGTGAAAAATGCAATTTTCCTTTATTTGGAGAAACTTCTGGAGCAACTTCTAAAATGAACTTAGGCTAAAATGTCGAAAGTAAACATATATCATGTTTTGTTCAACAATATGTAAACCAAATCAAAATAACATCTTCCTAAAAATAACACTGATCTAAGTGAATGTCTGACTGGCAACTTAATAGGAAATCTGACAGATTACCTGAAATGCATCAAAAGTATATGTAAATAAAGACAATAGTGTGGCATCAATATGCTTCTGTTATTAACTAATTCTCGTGTTAGTTTTCTGATCATACTTTGCCATTTATTTTTTAAAAATATGACAAATAACTTTTACTCGTACTAAATTTTTTGAAAAACCAGAGTTATGCTTAAAGTTTCATTCGAGATGTTAAAATTCAAAATAAAACTTAGGTAAGTTTTTTTTTTGAAAGGATAATTTATTATCTATGTGATTAAAATTAATTTGCTCGATAGCAAAAAAAAAAATTGTTTCTTCTCAATAGCTAATAAAAGCTTGTTGTTCATATATTCAAATATGATTCTAGAGTCTTTTTGTTGATATGTTAATTGATCCCACCACATATAAAGTCCTTGCACATTCAAAGTGCTTTGTGGATAAATTATCCCCACATAGATACTGAGCCTCCACTGCATTGTCGTCTTACCTGTAAGTGGCGTTTGCAATATTTCTCTGCAGCGTATCTTTTATCGTAAGTTCATTTGCAATTTACAACCAGAAATTTGACTAATATCCAATTCGTTTTCGCCTACTGCTCAATTCATACGCTCCTTTAGTATTTTTATCCCGTGCAACTACCCATGATTTACGAGGATAGAGTTATAGATCCTCAATATGCAGTTATAGACCCTTAACTTTTTTTTTGTTAACCCCTTCTGACGAGTTATCTTCTCTCATTACGTTTAGAAAATGATAAATTGAATATTTTAAATAGCATTTTGTTGCTGAGCCTAAGACTTTCACTGCTGTAACTGAACATACTACTTTTTACACAGTCACCAAACTTCATAGGTTAACCCAACAAAGCACTTTCATATTGTCCCTCTTCAGCTTCCAGATTTTCACTGTTTTCAACATTTAAAGTTTAGAAAATATCACCATTTACAGATTTCAGGATATCAATGGCTCTTAGCTTTGAAAAGTGCAATATCAAGTTATTTGATGCTCTCTGAAAACCCATTTCAACCCTTTTAAACAAGAACTGAATTTTCAAAAACTGCAAGTTAGTATTTCGCAATATTTACTTATTAAACTAAAGTTTAAAGATGTTAAGATCGCTTTCTTGTTACACAACATGTATTCTTATTAGTTTTTTCAACTAAGACGGTAGTTTGTTAAAGTAATATATAATCATTAGGCTTAATTTAATCTTTTTTGTAATCGGTAAAATGGTTCGAATGAATGGACATTTTATTTTGTTTACGAAAGTTGAGTCGTGTGTGCAAATATTTTACTTTCTGCTTTTTTTTAGATAAAAACAAAATATAAGAAGCAAAAGATAAACTTGAAATTATTTCGGTTTAATTTTAAAATGGTTAAAATCTCCATGAAATTTTTGTGCAAGCAATTCTTGCGCCCTAATAAAACTTGAGCATTGATTATACATTGGGCAAAATAAAAAACTTATAAGGTTTGAAGTTGGACAGAAAATCAGTTTTTTTTCTTTTATTAATTTAAAACTCAGTTTCAACTCAAGCTTCTGCACAACTGTGTACCACTGCCTCCTCAAGTGGCTGCATTTATGAACTTATAATTCCTAATCTTAAAGACTTTCATAGACTCAGTTGTTTTTTTTTGTGTGATATCATTTTCTAAGCCTTATGTTTTGTAACCTTCCTTTGATTTTTTTTCTAAGAGTTAATTAAACCAGAATAAGTATTTCTATTGTTATTAGATAATGTTAAGCTGTAATAGATAAGCCACATTATGGAATCCAAAATGAAATTTATATGCTTATTGACGATTGTATAATGAAAAGGATGATATTAGGTGTCATTAGTGGTTGCGTCATCAAACGGCCATCTATTTTCAATGAACTTAATTATATATTGGCTAAAAAAAGTTGTTTTTAACACGTGAAGTTTTCTTTAGATTTAATGCGAACTTTATTCAGAGTCTATTTGTTTGAAGAAAACTTTAAAATTAGCAAGAAAAAGATTTTAAAAAATTAGCTGAAATGATAAATACATTTCCAAACGGAACAAGGTTTTCAGCTCGAAAACTACATAAAAAAGTCCTTTTTTTTCTGCGTGTTGCAGCTCATATGATGATTTTGAAATCATCATATGAGCTGCAACACGTATTTTAACTTATATGAAATATAGTTATATTTTTTCTAAATATACATAATACAACATTATAATAATATTATTTATCATTTCATTTTACCTGGTATGGTTATGTTAGACAGTTTTGTGATATAAGCTAGAATAGCGCCCAACCTCCTAAGATTTTGTTGAAACATATTTTGACGTTTTATGAAATAATAATTGATTAAAAATCAAGAAATTCGCAAACCTAACTGGATGATATTTATAAAACCAGAGAATGAGAATAAATATAATCTCATTCTCGTAGTTCAAAAATTTTTTCGGCACTGCCATTCTAGAAAAGAGCAAACTTATCAACATTGTATTGTAATCTACACAGTTGTGCTGAAAGAAAAATAGTAAAGAGTTTATCGGAAAAATCGAAAACGGAATGATGAAGCAAATGTTCATTTTTAAGTTCTGTTTAAAATATTTTTTGTTGACTTTTTTGATATACTTTCGTAAAAGGAATGAATATATTTCATAGAGATTGGCTTAACCTTAAGTAGAGCTTATTTTATAAATTTTTTGCTCACAGAAGATTACAAGAAATTGGAAGTTGATGAAAGTAAATTTCGTTGAAAAGTAGTAATAGGAGGTCACAAAATAAATGAATGGCACCGTGAGAGAAAAGGGTATTATCAACTTAATAACAGAAGTTCCTTTTAAACAATATTATTTTGGCAACTTAAACGGGAAATCTGAGCGTTTTTTTGTTCCAATAAATAGTGATGTGTTGATAGCAAAACATAACAACAACTCAACACTGCGAATGGCTCTTTATTCCTTTTTTTTTTTTTTTTCTTTTTACTTACTCATATAAATAAGCTTTAATGAAAAGTCAATTACGTATTCATTTATAAGCGTTAAAGTAAGTTCATATTACTTTTAAAAATAATTTACTTTTAAAAAGCAATTTTTATTTTGTAAATATAAGTGAGTTTACTTTTAATTGTAAGTTATGTTAAGTATATTTCATCATAAAGTAATTTAAATTTAAATGTAAAATTGAGTCACTTGAAAAAGTAATTTACTTTTACCTTTAAAAGTTAATCACTGTTTTTAAATTGCATTTCATAATATAATTTTACTTCAAAACGTAACTTACTTTTACATTTAAAAAGAATTCATTTTATAAAAAATTAGATTATCTTAATTATAAAAAAGAACTGCATTTTAAAATACATTATATAAAGGTAATATGCTATCAAACGTAAATAAAACTTATTTACAAAATTAGTTTTTCTAAGTAAACTTGTTTTGTTTTATAAATAAAAGGAAACGGCATTATTAATTATATAAAATTACTTTAATTTACTTATGTTTACATTTTAAGCAACTTTAAATTACAATTAAAAGTAATCTTTATTTAAAAAGTAAGTAAATTTACTTTTGGTTTAAGTTTTTTTTGATGGGATATTGTAGGGGAACATGGGGTAAGATGACGAATGGGGCAAGATGAAAGCATATTGTTATCTTCAAAACTCAACTAAATATGAAATCTGACTTTAGCGAAGAGGGAAGTAGATTATATCTACTAGATTTTTTTATGCTTTCTTTATAAATATTATTTTCGGAATCAAAGATAATTATTAAAAAGGTTTTTCGTATATTTAGGGAAAAAAAAATTTATCCACTTGAATTTCATTTATTTCATCATTACATCACCAGCAAAAGTTAAGCGAGAATTTCTCATTCAGTTTAATTAATTTGCGAGCCATACAAGTAGTATTAAGCAATGATAACTTATTTATGTAGACTTCTGAGTCGTTTCAAAGATTAAATAGCCTAGGGACAAGATGAACGGGGCAAGATGACTCGTTTGTCGTTTCGCCAAAGTACATGTTTTACCATAAACCTGTATTGTAATAACTTTTGTGTACCTTAGTCATTATTACATTGGTTTATTATGCCTTAAAATATTTTGTTTGAGTTTTCTATGAACTAATTAGTAGACTTTTTTTTGCATAGCCCTATATAAATACATATAATTTATTTGTTTAAAAAACTACATAACCGTTTGTATTACATATCTTATTAACGAGAATTTATGATTTCGTGTCATTTGAGAGGGTAACGTATAATGGAATTTACATGTTTTAAAGCTGCCATCTTGCCCCGCATACGGGGCAAGATGATAAATTGAGGTAACTTTGGTTAATGAGTTTTTTCTTTTCTATTTTTAATTTTTATATGGTTTTTTTTTATACATTCGTGACGCATATAAATTTTTTTCCACTTTTTGATAAAGTTTCACTTATTGAAACATTTATTGAATAAGATATAAGTGCTTTTCAAAACGTTCGTCATCCTGCCCCATGTTCCCCTATAACAGAGTGAAATGAAGTGAAATGAAACTTGTAGTAAAGCATAGTTAATTTAGTTTGAGGGGACAATCGTTCTAATGATTTTTTGATATTTTTTCCCTGTCCACTTAAAAGAAATATCAACAATCGATAACGGTCCTCGATTATAATAACAAATAAAACCATTCATAGCGCAGGAATGATATTTGAACGTATGGAACTCAGATAGCATTAAGAAAGAAATTCTCCTGAAAAAAACTCCCGGAGAAAATATCTTATATATAAGTTTTTTTACATAGATACACTAAAGTAAATAACATTTTATCGTTTTATCAGCTTTTTTCCTGACACCGTTTTTAATGTTGAAACTTTTAAGTTTATTTGTTGCTTTTCTATTTTTCTTTTATCGATTGACTTTTTTGGAATCAGTGCAGCGGAGTGTACATATATCGACTGACCGTTAAGAGGAACATGTACGAAACAGTGTATAAAACATTTGATTGTTAAGATAGGGGAAGGCAGTCTTTTAGTTAAAAGAAAAGTATTTTTTTGGGGGATTACATTCCAGTGAATTTTTTTGTCAAGGGGATTTTTTCGCTTTCTTATTTGCTTCTCGGGTTTTTTTTCTTAAACAACTTAAGAAATTGCCGATATATAATGGTAAGGAGGAGACAATTATACCCATTTCTGAAGAAGAATTTCTCTGAAAGGCAAATTCATCAGTTGTTTTTTTAAAGATTTTATGCATAAATGTTTTTATCATTTAAAAGCTAAGGAAGGACATTTTGAGTGCAGCTTAAATTTAATAACAGTATGTAAAAACGGGTTATAAAAAGGGCATATAAACTGGCCAGCATTATTGTAGTTTTTTCACAACAAACTTCGATAAAACGGCTATAGCCTTCTCTCCAAGGAAATTCTCTTTGTAAATAATTACTTTGGTTTATATAACATTACTTAGCTCCATAACAGTGCTATGGAGAATGGAGTGTCTGCTATGATGGCTTTGAAGTTTTTTATCAAAAATTTATTTTCATGGCGGCACTTTGATGTTAGTTCGCTTCGTTTATTTACCAAGCCTAGTTTCGACGTGACGACGTGATGTTTTTTGGTCAAGCACAAACTACAGTGTATGGCACCTGATTTAAATGGTTCTGCCTGATCTAGGATGTTTTGCGTTCGGATGGGTTCTAAACCTATACTTTTACACTGCCATACAAATTTAGAAAGTTCAGTAGAGTTTGCCTTACTTTCATAACGAAAAGAATTCCTATGTTTATACCATATATCTTTGAAGATATTCTCAGTGAGCCCAATACAATAATGCCCCTTTTCTTTCTGCTGAATTTTTACATTTCAAATATAAAAAAGGTTTTTCTAAAGGCTTTTTCCATTTAGTGGGCATGCGCGGTTTATCGGTAATTGCATGATTGGCTATTATTATCAGTATTATTAGAAAGTCTTCTTTTGTTATGTGAAGTAATTATTTTCTTAATGCTTAAAAGGCAGCTATAACTAACTTTTACAATGTTCCGGTTAAAAAGTTTGTGAATTTTATTGTTTTTAGGGAAGCATGTATCAATTAAACCCAAAAATATCTTTGCTACGTTTGTTTTCCCAAGACAAATTTTGCATAGATTTTCAATAAAAAAAATCAATCTTACTTTCTATAGGCTTACTTTCTATAGAAATTTAACTACAGAAAGTCTATAGAAAATAGTTTTTATTATCTTTTCAGATGGTCTTTTGAATTGATGGAATAAAATCCACCGATTATAGTTTATATTATATTATATATTATATTACACATATTTTAGAAAATAAAAAGTTTATAAAAGTGCTTGATATTGCAATTTTATTGACTTTTTATGATATTCTACAAACCATCTGTATATTGCTTATAAGGAATATTTGAAATAGGGAGGAAAAATAAGAAAAAGTGCATTTGTAATCATTTTAAAAAAAATGAGTATATGTTAAGTAATCAAAAAGGACAGAAATACAATATGTATATTCTTATAATATCTTTCATGTTTTAGCTCTCCTTAACTTTTGACGCAATATTTAATTTCATTTTGATTGATTTCTGTTTGAACATACTTCCAATTTCTGACAGGCACAAGCTAAAAATATAAAAGAGTTCAATTATTTATTGATTTCTTTTATTCAATAAAAAAGTTTAAATGCTATAACTTATTACCAACAACACCATCAACAAGGTTTGACAAACTTTGGGTTTTGTCCTATTGTACATGGAGAAAATGTTGTTGCCATTAAGTCATTTCAATCTACTGCTGAAGAACCAGGCGTTAAAGTCTGGTTCTCCTACTTGTAAAAACTATAATGATCCTTTAATTGTAGTTGCTCTTTTTTTAAATTTCTGTCATTTGATTTACACCTAACTCAAAAATAAGGTAGCCATTTAGTTATATAAGTCAAAAAAAGGATAGTCATTTATATAGAAGTCAAAAAATAAGGTAGTCATTTATGTAAGTCAAAAATAAGGTAATCATTTATATATAAGTCAAAAATAAGGTAGTCATTTAATTTATACCAGTCAAAAATAAGGAAGTAAGACATACTGACTTTCTGTTGCAATAACAAAAACGAAGTATCTTCGTAGAGCACAATGCGCTCTTCATAGCCATAAGCTACTCAGAGCGCAATATTGTACACGCATGCGCAATTATTTTATTAAAACAGTGCAATTTATATTGGCCGTTGCTACTTGAAGCGCAACACGTAGGAGTATTTGACGATTTTAGCTGGCCAAAATTGGAATTATTAAAAGTGGCCGTACCCACTTAATTACCTACCCTTATTATCTCTCGATAATGGTCGCTTAATGAGCAGTTAATGGTTTGGTTATAAAACTAGTAATTGGAACTACGCAGTCTAGTTAAATTTCCGATCTATAACTGCGTGGTTCATTTTATTTACGAGAGATTTTAGTGGTGTTTATTGAAGTTGTGTACAAGTGTTTACAACAGAAGTTTTACAGTGTTATATCATGGATGAATCTATGACAGGTATGTACATTATTTACTCTTACTACCATTTTGAAATATTAATTACCACAAAAGTTATGTAACATGAAACTTAGCATTTTTTTAACGAATTTTAAAGTAAATTTTGACTTTAAAAGTGAAAAAGTTGTAGTGCGCATTGAAACCCTCTTAGTTTTTTTCGTTTTTCTATGAGTTTATACCACTAGCTATTTAAAAATCTTAATTTCAACTTCCTGTTGATGCCATCTAAATTTTAATCATGTTCTAAGCACATCAAGGTCCAAGATGATTTTTTCAACTTAATTTTTTTTTCTAGATGGGTTATCAGGAATGCAAACAATCTCGTTTGGATTTCTACAACAGTATTCAGCAGCAGGAGGCTCCAAATTTCAATGAAAAAATGGACTTAGCTGATCAAAATTTGTTATCAAGAAATCAATTTAACGAAGAACTAAAAACAGTATACAAGCGTCAAATGCCGAGGTTGAAAGCTATTTTTAGAAAAATGTGGTCGTCTTGATCCACAACTCATGAAATATTTATTAAGAAGCATGGCCCTTGGCTGCAAGGGAGTTTCCAAATACCGGGTACCCCATCCACTCCATCATCAGCAAGACGACCAAGAAAAAGTTTTGTCGATTCTAGTGAACGTTCAAAGAGGAGAAAAACAGAACAGCTCACGAAAGATGTGGAACCAGAAGCTATTGTTTTTGCAGCTGAAACTTGTTTGACAACAAGTGGCAAAAGAAGTGCTGCAACTGTCCTCAAAGATCTTAAAAAATCTCCCAAACGAGCGGGAAAGTATAAAAAAGCCTATCGCAGGAGTCTTGAACCTACAAAAATATCATTGACACCGTTAGAGGCTCTTTTAATATTTACTGACGCAGGCCTAACAAAATCTCAATATGAAATCGTACGTGCAAGTGACAAGAAGCAATGGCCCTGCTACAGTATTTTGGTCAAAGAAAAAAAAACATGCTATCCTGATCCTGATTCGTTCACAGTCACAGAAAGTTTAGCTGAAGTAGACTTACAAAGTCTGTTAAACCATACTGCCGAAAGATTGGTGTTGTATTTAGAAGAAGTTATCAAGACTCTAACGGAAAGTGGGCTTAAACTTATGAAATTATCTACGAAATGGGATTGTGATGGCTCCCAGCAGACACAGTTTAATCAAAAGTTTGAGGATGACTCTAATTCTGATGCCAGTATATTTCAATGCTCAATGGTTCCATTACAGCTAACTTATGGAGTAAATAAAAAGGTTATCTGGCAAAACCCTACACCATCTTCTCCAAGGTTTTGCAGGCCAATTCGAATTAGGTTCATAAAAGAAACTGCCGATGTAATAGCTGAAGAAATTGCTTACATGGAAAACAAAATTGCAGGCTTGAAACCAACTCAACTTCAAAACATAGCAGTAGAACATGTGATGATGTTAACTATGAATGACGGAAAAGTCTGTAACGCAGCAACCACCACTAAATCGACCATGCGATGTTATATTTGTGGAGCAACATCAAGACAATTTAATAATTTGGACAGAACATGTGTTGACAATCAAAGCAGCTACAAATTTGGACTATCCATTCTGCATGCTAGAATACGGTGTTTTGAAAGTCTCCTTCACCTATCATATAAATTGCCTGTAAAAAAATGGCAGAAAAGGCTGAATGAAGATGAGAAGAGACTCATCTCAGATAGGAAAAATAAAATCCAAGATGAATTCAAGAGCAAAATGGGCTTTCTTGTCGACATACCTAAGGTTGGATTTGGGAATACCAATAACGGCAACACAAGCAGGAGATTCTTCAACGACCCGGAAACATCTGCAGGTATCACTGGAGTAGACTTCCGTGGGTTATCAATAGGTTATTGTTAACATCCGACCCTCTGTTGTCCAGTATTGGAAAAAGAAACACAAACTTACAAAGCCTTTTTCAAAAGAAGCTGTGGAATTGCTTCTTCCTGGAGAAGTCCAAGATTCCGACACTGAAAACAACAAAAATGAAGAACATTCTGACAATGACGAAGTGGAATCTAATTAAATATCAAAATTTCAAAATATAGTATGTTGTTTACCATAGTAAAGTTTGAAAATTAATATATCTTTTATTTCCTCAAATCCTATTGAATAGAATAAAATGTAATCCCTAAAGTACCCATCTTTCCCCTATATTGAACGCCACTGGCTTGGATTTGTACAAAAAACATTTAATTTACAATTTCTTGTCATATGGTAAAGTTTTCAGCTGTTAAAATGAGAGAAATAATTTTGGCCAGCTAAAATCATCAAATACTCCTACGTGCGCAATTCGCTCTTTGCAGCCACATTCTACTTGGAGCGCAATAATTTGTACGCATGCGCTAAATCTTATTGATGTTTTGAACAACTTTGATGTGATTTGTCTTATTTTGAGATAATTTTCTTGTTCAAAATAATGTCGCTAAAAATTCATGATACTTTCTTATCCTGGAATGAATTTTTTCGAGCAGTTGAAATACACTGTAATGGAGCTTTCCAAACCATGGTTAAACATGGTTGCAAGCTAACGATAACAGCTAATGCTAAGACCAAGCTCGACCAATGACCTTATTCTGAAATGTTCAAATACGTGTACTATAATTTAATTTGCACACATGGGGGATTCAATTCAACCAAAGGCATTTTATTATAATATTTAAGATTAGTACTGACAAACCGTTATGGTATACTAGCATTGATCTAAAATATTTATGTACAAGACTTTGGCATTTCAAACAGATTTTGCAATCTACGTAAATGTAAGCAAATATCTTTCATTAGTTTACTTAAAAAAAATTTTATCTTGTTCATATTAAAAAAATAGGATGTATATTCTCTTATTTTTTGCAAATATATGCGTGTGTGTCAATTTTATTTTAAGGCTATCAATTCGATCTAAATATAACATTATCTTTGATCGAAATATAATAAATATTATGCATTTTAAAGTCAAGCATGTGCAATTAAAAAATAAAGTAAAGTAGCCAAATATAGTTGGTAAAAAAAGAGTAATTTGCTAACTCTATTTTGGTGCTTACTGTTGTTGATTTTGAATGTAGGATTATTTGTAATGAAATAATTTTAAACTTTGATTTTCTATATATTATGATTCAAGAATTGATTATATATGACTGTTAGTATGTGATAAGAGTAAATATTCATGTACATACATATCAATAAAGTTTTTTAAAAGGATTTTTCCCTACTAGATATTGTTAGTCTTTGCAGATGTGCCCAAGTTTCGAGGATATGGTGTTAAAATCATTAGTTACAAAGTTGTGTGTAATGCAAAGTAAATATGAAGATTCAGTAAATAAAGTTCAGCTCATCAAATCAAATCCTCATTATATTTATGTGAGATTTCCTAGTGGTCATGAGACTACAGTGTCTACTAAACAGCTGGCTTCCATTGTAACAACTCCTATAATACAAACATCAAACAACAATTTAGAAGTAACAACCATCAATAACTATCCCCCAACCCCTAATGGTAGCAATTAAACTTTTTTAATCTCCGAAAAGAACTAGAAAACAAAATGAATCCTATAGAACAAATTAAAATTCTTCTTGTAGATCTTTACAAATTTCTAAAGCACCAGAAAAACTTAACTTGTAAATACATCTGAACACTTTTAAGAGGAGGGTAATGTTATGTTAATGTGATACATTTATGTATACATATACGGCTTGTATTATACTATATATATATATATATATATATATATATATATATATATATATATATATATATATATATATATATATATATATATATATATATTGTTATTTTGTTATAGATTGTATAATTATAGCTCTTTTGAGCCAACATAGTTGATTTGGTTATTTTTTACATAACCTTGATACTGTAATTCCAATAATGCTAATTTCAAAACTAAATAATTATAATGATATGTTCAGATCAAGTGCTTTTTTAAAGGAGATATGTTTAAATGGAAAAAGCACAGAATTTATGATGTCAAAGTTATGAGAACAAGATTTATTGATGCCATAATTTTAGCAATCTACATCAAAATATTCAACTAATACTTTTGTTGCAGTTTATACCAATAAAATATTTACTAAAGTTAATTATTTGTAATTATAATAATTACTTGTTATTTACATTATTGTAAGAAACTTTAATGAAATATATTAAAAATGTATTATTGCTATTATTATTACTACTAATAACTGTATTAAATTTAATATTTTCTAAAATTGTGTCATTGATAATCAAATTTGGTTGAAAGAAAAAACAAGATAATGAACCATGTGGTTAATTATGTTGTTTTTTCTTTGGAAAATCATATTGTAATTATTATTTTAAAAAATAGTGAATTTATGTTTATTTCAAAATAAAAAATAAATACTTTATGTACTTTATAATATAAAAAAATACTATTAATACAAAAGTTTTTCTCCTATATATAAAAACAAGAACACATAAAATTACATTTAGATATCTATGATGTCTGCATGTAGACAACTATAAACTAAAAAGGTAATCTTTTTAGTTTATAGTTGTCTAGAGACAACTATAAACTGAAAAGATTACCTTAGTTTACTTATGCATATGAACTAGAATGTTTTTCTCAAATGAATTCATGATTATTTTAGATAAATGCTGGCAAGCCATAATGGATTGCTTAGAACATATCTAAAACATTTCATTCAAATAAACAATGCATTGAACTGATGAAATTGTTGACTCTCCAAATAAATGTTATCGTTGTATTTTGATGGCGATAGAATGTTCTAATCTAAAACATTTACTTTATAAATTGCACAAAATATTTCTTTAGTAAATAATTTTTGATTTCGATTTAACTGCCTATCCAACCAGCTTTATTGTGAAATATAAATTGCACTTTTTCACAACAATTTTAAATCTTAAGTTCACTATTAATAAATACATCATATTTATAATTGTTTGCATTAATTTAGTTTTAAAATTTTTGAACTAATTCTTGCACATAACAACTAACCACCCAAAACACCTAAATTTAGCATTTTGATTATGTTTTCATTTATCTTTTATATTTTAGAGAGGATCCTTATTGATATCATTTGAATATATTTATAAATTTGCTGAAAATTTGTAATATATATATATATATATATATATATATATATATATATATATATATATATATATATATATATATAACTACTTTTATCATCATCATCATCATAATAATAATAATAATAATAATAATAATAATAATAATAATAATTATTATTATTATTATTATTATTATTATTATTATTATTATTATTATTATTATTATTATTATTATTATTATTATTATTATTATTATTATTATTATTATTATTATTATTATTATTATTATTATTATTATTATTATTATTATTATTATTATTATTATTATTATTATTATTATTATTATTATTATTATTATTATTGTTATTATTATTACTATTACTATTATTTAGTTTAATCTACAACAGAATAATCTCTGAAGGTGGAAAAGTCACTAAGCCCTGGTTTGTTAGATCCAATATAGAAGATTACTAAAAATTGTGGAAAGGAAGAAAAATGGCACCATAAGCATATGAATAATTCTCGCTGAATGAACTGTAGTTAAAATTAAAGCAATGCATATCTACACTAAAATCTGCAGTTTTTTAAAGAAAATAAAAAATCAAGCGCCCTTTTTTGGTTGGAATGAATCTGATTCTTTAACAACAGATATGTTCTTCAATCACTGTTTGTACCTTTTTTCACTGTTTTTATAATTCATTATGTTCTTATTTCCTTTCCCGCCGTATTTTTGATTTATCGATCACTTCAATATCCGAAGATATATCCTGCAATATTGAAGAAACAACCGTAGGGGCTGCTCTATCGGAAATACCGTAATGGTCGCAGGTTTTTAACAACATAGGCAAATGTATTTTTTGTTATTTTCTTTATTAGTGATGTGTTAGGTAAGTTAAGCCTATCAGGCGAAGAAATATTGTCTTCAGATTCACTTGAAGACGACACCAACTCCTGCTGCTCAATATTACACTTCTTTTGAATTTTGTATATGTGTAAATTAGATTTGTTCGTCTTGGAGGCTTTTGCTACCTTTTTTTGTAATTTTTTTGAAAGAATACGATCTATTCCAACAATTCTCATCTTCCTTTCTTGTCTTTGGTTAAGCAAAAACTTCTGCTTTTCTTTTGGTACCTTTTTTCTCTTAGACAAAGTTGAATTTTATTACATTTACATGAACAAATGTCGAATAGAACTCTGCTATGTTGTATAAAATCATTCTTTTGATCAGCAAATAATCTTTGTAAATATTTGATGAGTTTTTTGCACTTTGCACTTTTGTACTTTAAATGATAAGCCTTTAATAGCTGAATTACTCTTGTGTGTGAAAATATAGGAAGGGATGAATTTCTCCAAATATCAACTACTTTTTGAGACACAAGCTCGGCAATATCTAAAAATAATGGTTCTTTTATATTATTTCTGCTAAATTTAAGTTGTAATCTATTCCATTCGTTATATTTCATGACATCTCCGTAGGTAGGCAATAAAATGTCTTTAACATCTTGTACTCTCCCGAATATAGAGCACTGTTAACTTTGTCTTCTAGTTTCCGCAATGATTTATCAGTTAGTGTAGAGAAAATTATGCAATGAATGTAAACGCACGCACAACTTTGTTCTTGTAATATTTTTGTCGCAGTAAAACCAAACTAAACAATTACACTATAAGATAACGCAATACGCACGCAACTACTTTTAATTACCATCCAAAGTAATAAAAACAAAACTATTTGTAAACAAGGTAGGCTCAATAACTCTTTATCACTTAACAGTAACACAATAATATGCGTTTAGTTCACAAAGTAAATTTGTTAAATGGTTTACGGTGTAAAAGTATAAAAAAGTGGCTTCACACTACTTTTTTATACGTTTATATCAAACTTTGGGATCGACAAGCGGGCTGTTACACTAAAAAAATATTTAACAGGTTTGTAACTGAATCAATAAGACAGCATATTTTCACTACTACAACTAGATTTACGAAAAAGAAAATTTTCGACCCACCCTAATAAGTAAGCTAATCATTAATTTTCAAGAAGGTACAAAATTCTCAGGTTAAAAGTATATAAATTAATGACATTTTTGAAATCTCTTATTTAGACATTTAAAATCACATTTTGTGTGAAACATATTTTAAATTATAGAAAATGTAACTATGTTGAACATTTTAGCAGATTTAAATACTTATTTAAAAACTTGTTTAAAAACAATTTTCATTTATGTTTTAAGACTTTGAAGACATTAAATTGAAGGAAATTATATACAAATGATTTATATTTTACTTTCTATATAGAGTATGATCCATTTTGAATAGAAACAGAATTTCTTTTTCTGTATTGCCTAAAATACATTAATGCTTTCGCTATTAAAAATTTGTCTATATTTTATTTGACGTTTCATGAAACAATAATTGATAAAACATTTATCATTATTTGTAGACAAATTTATGATATTCCTAAAAATAATTCGATACAGCTTATTATACCAGAGAATGTGAATAAATATGAGTTCTTTCTCGATGAAAGTCTATGACTACGCAAATATATCAAGTGTCAGTTTAATCAGCAAATAAAGTTTTAGAGCCCATCGGTAACATCAAAAATGGATTGTTGAAGCAATCGTTTATTTTTAAGTCATATTAAAAACATTTTTAATTACTTTTTTGATAAACTTTCAACAAGTTTGTGAATATATGAGATATACATTCTAGAGATTTTGCTGCTTCTAACCACGTAAACCAAAGCATTAAATACTGAATTTGATTCAAATATAATCAGCGCCCATTGCGTTATATCTACAGTTGAAGAGATAGATTGAAAATCGAGGCTTAGAACTCTCGTTGTATAGTAGTAACAGGAAGCTACGAAAGGAGTGTATGCTACCGTCAGTGAAAATGATATTATTATCATAGTTTTGGAAAGTTTTTTTTCCACAATCATGTTTCTTGCAACTTGAATGTCTTTGCATCGGAGCCTTTTCTTTATTCCAATTAAGAGTGATGTGTTAAATGTAAGTATTAACAATAAGTTAGCACTTAAGAATGATGGAAAGAAAAACATTAAAACCTCATCCTTAATAAGGAATGGATACAAGTTACCGAACCCACATGAAGCCATAAAGTTGAAAACAATGATCGGTGTTAAGTAAGTCCCTTTAAAAACTCTACCGAAACATTTGTTGTCATTTAAAACGACAAAAAAACGCTCTATCGATATCGTTAACACAATTAAGCTTGAAAAAATTAATGGAAATACGGTCCAAAAGCTTATCGCAAACTTTGTACTAAAGCTAATCTCATTGACTTTTTTATAAAATGCTGTTTGGAGTGGTATAGTAACTATCCCCACCGTAATATCACTACAAGTTAAAAGTAATACAAGTCTTTCATTTGTTGTGCATTTTCTCCTTATTTTTGATTTTAATACCCCATTGATTAGCAAAATGTTAGATATCAGTATAAGTATGCCAATTATTATAGAAATTATGGTAAATATATTACCAGACAAACCATTCAGAATGTTTGCATGAACTGTGGACTGTACAGTGACGTTCATCTTTTTATATAGCAATGGTCTTAGTCCATAGTTAGTTGTTGGCAAATATTTATATTAAATCAAACGGAAAGCTCATGACCAGCAATGTTACTGCTGCTGAAGAGATATTTAAAAGTTCTCCCTATATTCATCAAAACAATATTTCCTTTAACTAAAATAAAAAAAAAAAGAATGAAAAAAAGTACATAAATAAAGATTGCAACAGCGTTGAGATTGTGTTATCATTTCAGATAGGTATACAAAAGCTTTTGCCTCAGATTTTAACAAAACGGTATGTTAATAACAAATATATATTAACAATAACGTTTTGAGAAAAACTGATTTCCCAACTTTTCTTCAATTTATAGCGCTTAAAAAGTTGCGAATAAATTTCGGATTTGTAATGATTTATGAAGTATTGAAATTGTTGCAGATGCAACAATTACAAAACTTAAAATCAAAATGACTTTTAAACATATTTTCTATATAATTATTATGAAATACTTTCCAAAAATATTTTCATGTGTTTTCTACACCGGTATGTTAAAATACCGACGCATTCAATTTTACGCCTGTTTACTTTTTAAAATGCACACAGGCGTAAAATTCTATTATATAATTAAAATTCTTAGTAAATTCTACTTTACAACAATTCTGAATATACTTAATATTAATGCGTAATGGTGGTCAGCACTTTTTCTTGCTCTCCTTTTAGCGTCATACTTTTTTATCAATTACTCCTTTTAAATTCTGCTTCTTTAAACTAATATTTTTTCTTCTTTATCTTTATTAGAATCGGTCAAACTTGCGCTTAATTTTCATAAATCAATACCTTTCCTAATTTCTGTTTTTGAGCTTTTAAAGTTCTCCATTATTAATCTTTTTGTTGCTATACTTACTAATGATTTATTTACTTGACAAATATATAAGTTTCTGCTTGTGCGTCGTTTTGTAATGGCTCCTTTTAATTTTTTTCTTCATTAAGCTTATAATTTATTTACATGACAGATTGAATAGTCTCTGTGTGTACATATTTTTATATTCTAAAACCAGATTATTCTACATGTGTTTTGTAATTAATAAGTTTTTAAATCTACCTAGAGTTCTTCGCATTTAAGAAAATACTACTACTCCGATCAATGCGCTCCCAACTCCTCTACTTCTTTTCTTAGCACTTGTTTTTAACTTCTCCTTCTTCATAGTATCAATACTTCGTGCCTCGTTGTTAATGCCATTATTTTCATTATTATCACTATTATTGTTTACCAATTGAGTGCTGATCCATGATCAATAATTTGATTGTGTTGAGATCTGGTGTTCTAGTGCACCAAAGAAACCAACTTCTTTTTTAACTTTTTGTGTTGTACTATGTGTTGCATGTGCTGGAGTTCCGCCTTGCTGATAAATATATTTGCCAACTGCTGCCATGCAACAGCAATGCCGATAGATTCAAACGTGATTCTACTGTGCTTTTGCTAACACTTATATGGGAGTGTAAGAAGCGAATTTAAGTTCGACTTGAATTTCAAAGTTAGACTTAGGCAAGTCTGACTTCAAAAACTATCTTGAGTTAATGCGTAAAACGGAACTTAAAAATTTCAAGTACTTGAGTAAGTCAAACTTGAAAAATGTAAAAGACTTAAAGGCGTTTATCCGCAAAAGATACAAGCAACTAAAATCCCCACAGATTTTTTACGGGAAAAACCTTATGCGAAAACAATTTTTATAATGAAAGTTGTATAATATAAAATAAAATAAAAGATCAATAACAGCAAAAAAAAAACGAAGCAAAACCCGTTATATGCTTGTCATTTCCAAGAAAAAAATTATCTTTGTGCTTTTCGATTCCAACAAGTATTCTACGAAACGGACATATTATTCGAAAAATCCATCAAACTTCCATTTAAATCTCCTCTTCTGTACAGCTCTTGTGGCATCTAGTCATTTTTTGTGGTAAATTGATCGAATCTTTAGCAAAAGATGTTTTCAAAACTTGAATAAGTCTTTTTTGAAGTTCAAAAATACTAAATAAATCTGGAAGAGGATTTATAAAATGACTTTTATGACATTGATGAGAGTGTTAATGTATCATGTTTTGCCTTCGGGGCCTCCATTAGTCTTCATTAAACAAACTAACCTACAAATATGTTTTTATTATTTTGCATTTAGCGTATAATTTAAATTTAAAGTAGCGCTTTGCAAATAAAGATGAAAATAGCTTAACAAATTTTTTATTTATATTTCCTGACTATTAATAATACATCTTCTTAACTCGTATTCAGCAGTTTGGAGTACCATTCTAATCATTATGTGTTTGAATAGATTTGTGGATTCGAAAAGGTATATTTGATAGAACTTGAAAATTTTGCATAACTTAGAATTCTTATCTAAACCCTAGGCCAAGAGTAACCAAAGGTTAACCATAAATATCATGATGATCTTGCAATCTTTTTTCTTAGATAACACTACTTTGGTAAAGTCATAAATACCAGTTTGAATATCTCTTGAATTGAAAATTTTTAACAGGGTTCATTTGAAATAAAGTTCATGAAAAACATAGAAGAAGAGCAAAAATATGGGAAAAAAAAAATGTTCATGGTAAAATGTGATTCATTTCGCTGTACTGGAATTGTAATTTCTATTGCAATAATTCTACTACTGCGGTAGATTGGAAATGCTTATTATATAAAAGATGAAAAAATTCTAAACTCATATCTACCTTTTGACTGATCTTTTGCTGATCTTTAAATTATTTTAAAATAAAGTCTAGAAAAAAGTTTTTTTAAAAGAAAAATCACTTCTAAGCTAATATAGTTAAATTCTAGAAATAGTTAAGTGCTTAAAAACTGTAAACTTTTTACATATTTGATTATTATATATATTTGGAAAGAGCTTTAAATTAGCATAACCATGATGAAATTTTTATAAAAAATGATGCTGCAATAAGTTTTAAATATTTAAGAAACAAAATTTTATTAGAAGGATTGCATTAGAAAACTGCAACCAACTTTAAGGGTGTAATGCAAGAACCAAACTTAAATCAAGTTCTATTTGGATTTTAAAGTTCGACTTTTTTCAAGTCAGACTTCAAAAGTTTACTTAAGCGAATTTGTAAGCAAAACTTGAAAATTTAAAGTATCTACTTGAGTAAGTCAAACTTGAAAAATAATCAGGGCCTTGACTTCAGGGCGTTTATCGAAAAATGTTCTTAGCAACCAAAAGCGGCAAACCATTATTTTACGGGAAAAACCTTTCACTGAAAAAAGTTCACACAAGAAAATTTGTGTAATATAGGATTATATAAAAAGTCAATAATATTGTAAAAAAAACAGTCTTGATTCGTATTTTCATTATAAAGATAAATTTCTCTTGACACTCTCAGTTACAAATCCTAACTCGTAAGTTACCAACGATAGGTCATATATTCCACTTAAGAGATCATGACAATCTCTCTTGGTTTCTCCATTTTAATAGATTCCTCTTAAAATAAAACACATGGAAATATAGAAACATAGACATAGAAAGAAAATATAGATAGAAGCGAAAATTCGCAAAGAAAAAAATTGTGTTATGATAAATTGTGATTCATTTTGCTGGAGTGATATTGTAATTTGTATTGTTTTTAATTTGTATTTCACAACAGGTAAGAGTTCAGTTTATCATATGATACTTTTACAAATTTAAGCTGTAGAGAAGAAAAAACAAATAAATGATATTATAGGTGTTTTTAATTTACTGTCTAATTTATTTCTTTTTAATAAAATGTAAATATTTATGATAGGTAGTGCTTATTATAAAGAATATAAATTTCTAAATGTATATCCACTAAGACCTTTTGCTTGTATTTTTTTAAATATTTTCAAATCGAAGAGTAAATGATGAATTTTTTCAATAACCATGAAAAATCATTTGTGATCAATATATATAAAGGCTATAAGGAGATTGAAGAAAAGAAGACGGATAATGTCTCCCATATTCATAGTGGGAACAAATAACACACTTATTTAACAGTCATTCTGGGCTTTTTAAGAAGTTATTTGGACTTTGATTAATTGACGAAACTAGCTTATTGTCTCAGCGTTTCGTTTAGCCACGCATGCGTGCGAAGATCACTGTTATTGCGCATCATTTTCATTATAAATCATTTGATTTAAGCGTAAACAACACTATTTTTAATTTAACTGATAATGTCGATATTTGTTCCTGATAAAGTGTTTTTGCGGGGGATTCTTCTTCATTACTTTAACATGAAGAAAAGTGCTACCGAAAGTCATCGTATTTTGGTTGAAGTTTATGGTGACCATGCTTTAGCTGAGCGAACGAGTCAGAAGTGCACGTTTGCACGGTTTAAAAGTGGTGATTTTTGTTTGGAAGACCAAGAGCGACCAGGACAGCCGAAAAAATTTGAAGATGCAGAATTGGCAGCATTGCTCGATCAGGATTCTTGTCAAACGCAAGAGGACCTTGAATCGTTAGGAGTTGAACAATCAACAGTTTCCAGACGCCTCAAAGCCATGGTTATGATTCAAAAAATGTCTCATTGTGTTTTACATGAATTGAAAGACAGAGACATGGAAAGAAGAAAGACCATTTGTGAATTGCTGCTTGAAAGACAGAAAAGAAAGGGATTTTTGCATCGAATTGTTACTGGTGATGAGAAATGGATTTATTACGAGAACCCTAAACTAAAAAAGGCCTGGGTAAAGCCAGGTGAACCAGGTCCATCAAAACCCAAACGGAATATTCACTGGGCAAAGGTTATGCTGTTTATATGGTGGGATATGAAAGGTGTGGTGTACCATGAGCTTTTGACACCTGGTGAAACTATTAATGGAGAACGTTATCGACGACATATAATGCATTTGAAGCAAGCTCTGGTCTTAAAATGACCAGATTGGGGTAACAGACATGATAAACTCATTTTTCAGCATGATAACGTTCGACCACATGTCGCAAAACCTGTAAAAAACTATTTGGAAAATGTCGGATGGGAAGTGTTACCCCACCCGCCGTATTATCCGGACATTGCTCCTTCTGACTACTACTTGTTCGATTGCATGAATAACGATTTGATTGGACAGCGCTTCACTTCTTCAGAAAATATCGAAAAATGGGTCTCTGATTGGACCACTTCTAAGGATGAAGCATTTTTTCGACACGGAATTCGTAAATTGCCGGAAAGATAGGCAAAAGTAGTGACTAGCGATGGACACTATTTTCATTAATGTATTCATCCATTAAGTTTTTAAAATAAACCATCAATTTTCAATTAAAAACCGCACGAATTAATTCCTAGACCAAATATATATATATATTTATATATATGTATATTTATATATATATATATATAAATATGTATATATGTATACATACATACATACATATATACATACATACATACATACATACATACATACATACATACATACATACATACATACATACATACATACATACATACATACATACATACATACATACATACATACATACATACATACATACATACATACATACATACATACATACATACATACATACATACATACATACATACATACATACATACATACATACATACATACATACATACATACATACATACATACATACATACATACATACATACATACATACATACATACATACATACATACATACATACATACATACATACATACATGAATTTTTAATAATTTCATCAATTCATTTTTTGCATAAAAGTAATTTTCACAAATGTTATAAAAAACAAACTCGAAATTTTAGTTTCCTAATACTGCTAGAGAAAACCAAACTTTTGTCATTTCCTAAAAGACTGAATAAAAAGTCATGCAAAACTTATTTTCTCAAATGTTTGAAATATATGCACTTTTATTTCGAAATTTATTTCAGATCGTTCATCTTCAAAATCTGATTAAATAATGGTTAATTAACAGTAGCAAACTAATTTGTATGCTCAGAGCAAAAGTACCTTAAAACTTTTCTAAAATTCTAATGTGAAATAAATTTTCAAAAAATTGATTATAATGTAGAGGCAGTAAAAGTTGATGCCTTAAAATTAGGAAACACTTGCTCAATATTGTACTTTCTTCATCTGAAAGAATATTTTCTGTTCTTTACAATATTAACCGATATAACTTCGCTATGGCTAACTTCGGTATTTTAACATATCAGTGTAAAGGACACTTGAAAATATATTTGAAAGGTATTTTAAAGTTATTATGCAGAAGTTATGTATAAAAGCTATTTTTTTTTAGACTTTTCTGTTTCTTTCAATTGCAAAAGTTGCATTAGTTTTACTCGAACATAAACCATTACAAATTCGAATTTTCTTCTTAACATTTTTAGGGTCATAATCTTAGTAAAAGAAGATAAATAAATTTGAACGGCATAAATTATTTAAATCAGTTTTTTTTAAAAATGCAGTTGTTAAATGCTATTTAAAGTAAAATCTGAACTTACGAATTTAATAATATTTTTTTTGAACAAAACGTAGAACAAAGAAAATTCTAATTACACCAATAAGAAAACAAAGACTTCACGGCTGTTGTTGTATTAAGAGTTTCCTTTTTTAATATTAATCAAAAGAAAAGTTTTTCTCAATCTAAGGACCCATCAACTAAAGTTCATCATAATAAAACCCAATGTTAAAAGGAAATATAAATCAATTTCCAACTCCTAAAAATTTACATATTTACCTTTAGGTAAAAAGCTTCCACGTTCCTATAAATTATAAATTTGATCAACAAAGTAATTAAAAAAGATCCTCAAAATGTAAATTATGCAATCCTCAAATATTAAAAAAGTGCAATAGTGCTTCTAAAATGCCCAGAAAGTTAAGAGCATATTTTAAACAAGATTTAAGAAATACTTGATTTGCGCATAAAATGGTTATCAGACTTAACTAGAAAAATAGAGTTTTAAAGGAATTAACTATTTGCCGATCATTGCTTTTAACATCATAATTTCATGTGACCTAGACATTTTTTATATATACTATTTAGCGATGGAGTTATATATGCCTCCTTTTTGTCAAATTAAAGCATTAATATATTGTTTAATTGGAAACAAATTGATTGCTGATTGATTGGAAACGAAAAAAAGCTCACATATAATGACATTCAAGTTCAAGAAACTTGGTTGTTCAAAAACAACTTTTCAAAACTACAATTATAATATCATTTTCACTCACTGTAACATATTTTTTTGAAGCTTACTATTACTACTTTGCATCGACAACTTTTTTTCTCGATTTCCAGTTAATCTCTTCAAGCGCATGTTTCATAAATTGGGTTTTGCTCATATATGGATTAAAGAGATTAAATTAGATTTTATATTTCTTCTATTTGGTTTACACTCAGTATTAAACACTTTAATATGTGGTTAGAAGAAGTAGAATCTCAAAGATGAATAGAGTAAATTAAGGTCAAATAAAATGGTTAAGAGTTTTAGTTAATTTTTTTTACAGGAAATAGGTTTTAAATTTTTTTTTTTTTAATTTGTAGAAAACTTTGAGCTGTATTTATTTATACAAATCAAAAAAAAAAGTTTTTTATTCTACCCTCACATTCGGGGAGAATGAAATACACAAATCTAAGTAAATTTAAAACAAAACTTAACTAAAGAAAAAACAAAAAGCAACCAACCATAATAATTTAAAAAAAAAAACCGATGAAAACAATTACAAAATCAACCATATAAAAAAACTTTATTCTTGTGATGATGTTGAGTTGTTGAGAGGTACTAGAAGTTGAGTTGATTTATCACTTTTGCGGCACTTTTTGGTACAATAAAACTCAGCGCCTTTTACATATCGCTTTGGTATGCATGTTTGACAAAGCCTAACCTTGCATTTTAAATTTTCACACTGATGCCATTCCATATATTGATTAATTAAAGCTTCGCCTAAAACTTTACAGCACTTTTTACACTTGAATTGGCTTATTTGCTGCTCGTCATTAAAGCTAAGCTTACGTTGTTTTTAGCTTGCTTAGCTGCTTTTTTGTTCTCAGCACCTTTCAATCTTTTGAGTATTTCAGGTTTATTGAGTCCCTTTCGAACCTTGGTACGACTACATTTTTTCGTTTTTTTGTGTCAACGTATTGAATTCGGAACATTTGTTGCAGTGCTGCTGCAAGCGATTGGCCTAATTCTAATTGTTTTTCAACCTCTTTTTGAATTTCTTTTTGAATACCCGGAGTTACTATTCTATTGAAGGTTGTTTGCAAACAAGTTTACTATGGAGGTGACTTTGAAACTGATGCTATGTGACTTTTGCTGAATCTAGATGTTGTTGGTGAAGATTCAGAAGGCAATAGCTGAGATGGTGTAGTTTCTGGTGCTAGTAGTGGTGGTGGTACTATTGTAGATTCTGGTGGTTGAGATGATGAAGGCTTAGGTTGAGGTAATGGTGTTTCAAACGTATTCGCAATTTTTTAACTTTGACTGATCGATTTTATTGATATCTATTTGGGTGCGAGTATAAACTTCACCAGAGCTGAAATGTTTTGCTTGCAGTTGACTAAAACATTCTTTTGATAAGTTGCTGAACTTTGCTTCAGCATAAAACTGTTGAAGAAACTTGTGCCAAACTCTTTTGGCATGGCAACAAACACCGACATCTAGTAGCTACAGAATGTGTGACGAATAAGCTGGTAAGCAAATTTTTTTTTTTTTTTTTTTTTTTTTTTTTTTTTTTTTTTTATACAACTTCAATAAATTTACACATCCGTTACATTAAAACTACATGACATCATATAATGCAACGTAAATAAAAAAAAAAAGAATATAACATAATATTACCACGTATAACATCATAATAAGAAGTGGTTTAGCAAGTAGAACACATCATAATAAAACGTGGTTTAACAAGCATATTTAAGTATAACGTAAAATAATAGAGTTTCTTATCATAAAGACTATCAGTATTTTTTAAAAATAATAGAATAAAAATAAGAAAAAGATAAAAAGACAAGAAATTTTCTTGTTACTTCAAATATATATATATATGTTGTTGTAAAGGAAAACTCGTAGAAGTCTATGAAGACTTATCATGGAGTACCTTTTCAAATTGTTAAATAAAGTCTGTTTCATATTTATATATAGTCAAAATACAGTCAGTGATACACATAAATATTTCAGTATAGATTCTGTTGTTAAGTTTAATACATATCAATATAATTGTTGATATTAAGTACGAGGTGTTTTATTTTATTTTTTAAGTTGGCAGGATTATTTAATACTTTAAGTTCTATATTTTTTGATATTATTTTGTTATACAGGTACGGACCCCGGTAGGAAATAGAAAACCGTGAGAACTTTGTTGTTCTTTTAGGCAGTGTGAAATTACCTGTTGCTCTTGTTATATATCTATTAGAGTTAGCTTGAAAGAAGTTATTTAAAAAATGCGATGGGACTAGTCCAAGTTTGTATTTTAGCATAAATAGTACATTTTGGTAGATGTTGATTTGGTAGACATTTAGTGCATTTAAGGTTTTTAGTAAGGGTTCAGCATGGGTGAGTTTATCTTTATCATAAACTAGTCTTGATGCATGTTTTTGACTTATATAAATAGTACTCAATTTGGATTTGTGTGTACTTGCCCATGTAATATTAGCGTACGTAAGATAACTTTGGATGTAAGAAAAATAAAGCGATTTAAGGTTATGTTGGGATAACATAGGTTTAACTTTGTAGAGTATCCCAATATTTTTCGAAATTTTGGTGTTTATTGTACTTATATGGGCTCTCCATATAAGTACAATAAACACCATTCGTCAATAAGGATCCCAAGAAATTTAGTTGTTTCTGTTCTTTCAATGTTTACCTTATCTATTTTTAGTGAGGGAAGGATAGTAGGTATATTATTTTTTTGTTTTTTGGAGTGAAACAATATGTATTTTGTTTTTTCTGTGTTTAGTGATAACTTATTCAATTTCAACCATATATTTAATCTTTTAAGCTCTTTGTTCATACATTTGTAAAGGTCTTTGATTGAGTTCGAGGAATAAAATAAGTTTGTGTCGTCGGCAAACATAATTACATCAAGTTTATCCAAGGCTTTTGTAAGGTCATTTATATATAGAAGAAACAAAAGAGGTCCAAGAATGGAACCTTGGGGGACACCGCACTCAACTCGAAGTAGTTTTGAGTGTTTATAACTATCTAAAAAAACACATTGTTGCCTGTTGCTAAGATAGTTTTTGAACCAGTCAAGGGTTATGTTTTTTATCCCATAGCTTTCCATTTTTTTAAGTAAGATATTATGATTTACAGTATCAAACGCTTTTGACAGGTCTATAAAGATGCCTAGAACATACTGTTTTTTGTAAAAAGAATCACTTATAGTGTTAACTAGATCTAGGATTGCGTGTTCAGTTGAATATTGTTTTTGGAAACCGAATTGCTTTTTATTTAGAATTTTATTTTGGATTAGGTACTCATACAATCTGTTATAGATTACTCTTTCGAGAAGCTTAGAAAAGGTAGGGAGTACCGAGATAGGTCTATAGTTATTAATTAAGTATGTTTCACCTGATTTAAATATTGGTACTACTTTAGCTACTTTAAGTTTGTCCGGTACAACTCCTGTTTTAATCGAAGACTTAAAAATTTCATATATAGGTTTATTTATCGTTGTAAAGACATTTGCCACTACCCTACTACAGATATCATCTATACCTGGAGTTTTATTTAATTTTAAGGAATTTAGAGCAACATTAAGTTCTTGATAGTTTAGTTCTTTGTAGCTTAGTTTGCTCTGGGTATCGCTTAGGTATGATTTGAAAGAGTTATTAGGAGACTTAATTTTCGAGGCAAGATTAGGGCCAATGTTAACAAAAAAATCGTTGAATTTTTCAGCAATCGTATTTTTGTCACTGTACACTGCATTGTCAATGACGATTTGAGCAGGTAAGGTATTTAATTTAAATTTTTTGTTCCCAATTATTTCTTTTATAGTATTCCATGTTTTTTTAATGTCACCTGTTGTATTTTTTATTTGATTCGAGTAGTAAATTTTCTTCGATTTTTTTTTTATTTTTTCAAATAAATTTTTGTATTGTTTGTAAGTATTTAGATTTTTTTCATTTCTGTTTTTTAAATATTTGATGTAAAGTCTTTGTTTTTTTTTTGAAGATTTTTTTATACCTCTGGTAATCCATGGACATTGTAAGGATTTTACTTTTAATTCTTGTTCTACAATTGGGAAATGATTATCGTAGTGCTTTAAGAATATTTCTATAAATTCATTATAAGCAGAGTTGGTATGCCCAAGGTTGCATTCTTGGTAAATCCTATCCCACCTTACTGCCGATAGTGATTCTTTAAACTGTTGAATAGTAAAATTATTAATTTTTCGTTTATAGACTTTGATTGTAGAGTTATTATTTTTTGTGTCTTGAGAAAAGGAAAAGTATATTGGAAAGTGATCGGATATATCCGTTTTGATAACACCTGCTTTTAATGAAGAATCATAAAATGAATTAGTCAATATGTTGTCTATTGCAGTGATTGAATTAAATGTTACCCGGGTTGGTTTGTTTATTATAGGAAAGATGTAGTGTTGAAACATACCGTCAAAAAAAGTTTTGGCTTTTTATACAAATAAGTACAACCCGATAGGTGACAAGTGTCACATGTCCATCTACGACTAAAATATATTTGGATAAATATGATTAGATTTATTTGATTAAGTAAATAATTAATTAAAGTAAAGATTAAACTAATTAGATGGGACTTTTTTTAATTGCGGGAACATACACGCCATGGAGCCAATTCACAAGTTGCTTATCTTTCATGCATCTGGTTGGAGATATAGCGTTTACGGGATTTTCTAGACCACTTTAGCACCAATCTTTGTACAGACGTTTTTTGATTTAAAATTAATATATGGAGCAAGACGATTATCACCAGGATTGATGCAATTTCCAACTGTAAAATGGATTTTTTCATTGTAGCCAACCTATTTCAATGTTCGTTTTGCTCCACTCCGGTGTCGCGTGACAAATGTTCCCCCCATATTTTTGTCCCCCCGAAAAGTATGTACCGGGACAAACCTTTCCTCTGGAAAGTATATTCTAGTATAAACATTCCGGGGGGATACATTATTTTTTCCCCGCCCGTAATAAGTATTCCCCCGATAAAATTTTTACTAAAACTTTTGTTTTTTTGCTAAAACATTAGTAATTATTGTTACGCTGTTTTATTTATTAAATAACATGCGTGAACGTTGATTATGACCGATACTAAGGAACGTTAATATTCATACGGCCCCCAGTATTTTATTTTTAAAAAAAAGCGATCAAGGTAAAATAAAAACGTAATTTAGCAGTTAAAATACAGTTTAAAAATACTAAATAACATGTTCTAAATGTCGATAGTTTGCATCGCCTTTTTGCGTTCATGTTTACAAGAGACGGTTCTTGGAAAAGGTGTGACGATTTATGTTTCCAAACAGCAAATGAGATGAGAGTGCATCATTTTGTTTTCAAATGTTTGCGTCATACCATCTTTTCCATAAATTGCCAACTGAAATCCAAAGGCAGCTGGGTAAACACCGCAGTCTGAAGCATTCGGTTGTAGCGCGCATGGTACTACCATTACTGGAAGAAAACCATCGGGATTAATAAGCCTAACATAGAGTTGTCTCATTTTAGCTTTAACATAGTTTGAAACGGAGCTATTAAGGCTATCTAAATGCAAAACTTCTCCTTCAATGCATACAGTTGTCACTCAATGTTTGATGTCGTAAAGAATGATGATCGACTCACAGGTGACTGCTTCGAACCCAGATCGTGTCTGAACTAGATGAGTTGATTGATTGTTTTTGTTACCAAGATGTGTTGAAACCATTTTGTTGACCGCATCTATAATTCTGTCGTTCAACCATGCGTCTGAAGTCAGGATCTGTTGCTCTCCAATTCTTTGACTGTACTTTGAAATCCAGGGTTCTAATTTTGAAACCTTTTTTTGATAATCGTTTTTTCGACTGAATTTTTAAATGCTTCTGTTGCTATAACTTCACCAATATTCTGACCGGAGGTTGCAATTCTAATTGACATGGCGTATTCCTATGGTTCATTCCATCTTTTTAGGTTGATAGCGTTAACAACTTGTTTCAATACTCTTTTTTTATCTTGAAATCGATAAACTCCTTTGTCTAAAACATTTATTAATGTGTAAGGGCCGTGGAATCTTCGAGCTAACTTATCGCCCATTCGTATGTCTTTGCGTCTATTGCATTTCAAAACTTTGTCGCCAACTGCAAATGAACTCACCCATTCGTAATCCTTGTTTGGCTTCGTTAACTTTAGTATCCCACAGAAGTATCCCTCTTGTCCGGTTTTCCATATTGATTGAAATCTGAGCTTTAACTCCATACATAATCTCAAAGGAAGAGTATTTTTTAGAAATTTGTTTATTTATTCGATTTGTAAAAGCCACCGGCTCCAGATGTTCATCCCAGTCGTTTGTTTCGTTATTAAAAAGCTTTATTATATGTGTTATCAATGTTTGGTTGAACCTATTGTGTAAAATAAATAAACAAGTTATAGTTAGTAACTGTTGTATTTAAACTATTAAATAATGCCCCTTTTTCACACAAAAAACAAATTTAAAAGTTATTATAAAAACTATACAAAAATAAAAAAAGAGTATAACCATTTATCACCTTTCTGTCTGTCCATTAGTCTGGGAATGATAAGCTGACATTTTTGCGGATTCTGTCTAATTTCAATATAAGATCTTCCAAAAGTTTATTAAAAATGATCCACATTTTTATGAAATTTTTTTTTTATGCATAACGAAATACTCATACAGATTTGAATTACTAGTACATAAATAGTCCAAATAATCGAAAACTAGCGAGCCTTTGCTTTTTAAAACATTCAAAAACGTTCTAAGCTTGCACGAAGTTATTTTGTTAACAATCAAACATAATTTTATTGTCATCAATTTGTTTAATAAAACCGAGTTCAAACTTATCTGACATTCAATTTTTTTTTGTTAATGCGTTTGATTAAAACTTTATTTTTTTATGAAGGTTAATTTAGCATTTAAAGAGATAGTATATTTATTAAGAGTTAGTATTTAATTAGATCATTCCTCAACATTTTATTGCGCAATCATATCAATTTGTATATTTAAGAAAATATTTAGGGGGAACTAATGAAGCCGAGGAAATTTTATTTCGCAGATGGAGGAAAAAATCATACAAGAGGGGAAATATTATTTCGAAATAAATTTTCCCTTCGGAAAGTATATTTTGGTCGGGGGGAAGTTTTATAATAGGGAATAGGCCGGGTGAATAAAAATGAGCAATTGCTTTTACTCAGTAATTGGTCAGCTTTACGTGAATAAAAACTTCAAGCACTTTTTTTAAGTTTTTATTCACGTAAAATTGAGCAATTACTGAGTAAATTGCTTACATTTACATGAATAAAAGTATCAGAAAAACTGCTGAAGTTTTTGTTCACGTAAAGCTGACCAATTACTGAGTAAAAGCAACTGCTCATTTTTATTCACCCGGGCTACTATTTATTTCGTGACACGGCAAACTATATGTTGCTTGCCTTGATCACCAGAAAAGCCAATTTCATCAAAATTCCACAAATGATATGAAGTGTTATTTTTAATACCTGCTTCTTTGAATTCTCTTTGCAGTGTGTTGAAATAATTTAATACTACTTGCGTGCAAGAAGCAGCTCTGAGTGATGAAATGCTGCCTATGGCCCTGATGCTTAAGGTAGTACATACCCATAAAATCAAAAAATCAGAATAACAAAATGAACAACAATTTACTATTTTTAATTTTATTCAAAACAAAATAATTTGAAAAAATTAAATTAAAAAAATAGTTGATCAAGCCTTTTTGCCTCGATTAATACTAAAAAAAGGGTTATTTTTTGCATTTTGTAAACATAAAATCTGGAAAGCTAAAAGAGTTTGAGATTTCAAATTTTTACCAGTTCTTTATTGTATATAAATGTAGGAGTTGAACCAAAACTAAGTCATACTATAAAATATTTCAAAAGATATTGATATTTGTTACTGATTGATATTATTTTGTATAGTAAATGCTCATAAAAAAAGCCATAGAATTTTTATTTTTTGTATCAAACATTAGTTTTGGTTCACCTCCTGCTATTAAAACTAAAGAATGTACTGTGAAAATTTCAACCTAAAAGCTTATGTGGATCTTGAAATATCATGCTTTAAAGTTAACAAAATTGCTAAAAATTAAATACTAAGAAAAACACAAAAATAAAATTAAACTAACAAAAACATTATGATTTTATTAATATGAGCCTGCTGAATAAGCTGGGATTATGTCATTTTCCTTCTCTCTATCCAGGAATCCTTTTCTGATAGCTCTAAATTTTCTTCTCATCCTTATGCCTTTGGTTGATGACTTTCTCTGAATGTTCTTTATGCGTTCGGTATCACTTTTTCTAAACGCATTTAGCATAAACTTTGAAACTGGCAATCCAAGTGCTTGTATTATTGGTGTTAAACCAGATTTAACATCATTAAGTTCAATAACGGTAGAGCAAATACATATTTCAAGAAGTTTTCTAGATACAAAAATCTCCTTTGGACATTTTATCCACACCATACTGTTTAAGCATTTGTTTCTATTTTGAGTTTGGCCATGGAAACATTTTAACAACAACGAATCTGTTGTTAAGTCATGCCAAACTAGTCTAGTCAAAATAAGTCTAAAAAAGGGCTAACCTGGACAAAATTTGGATATAAATGAATTTGGTATCATTCGAAGCGTAATTTTATCTACTTTAATATATCCAAAATCCACCAAAAATCTTTTTATCATATCATATCAACTTCATCATAATAGTAACTGTCATCCCGGAAAAAGTGAGATATTCATGGCGCCTATCATTAACTTAAACCCATCTGATGAAAACTGCATTCATTCTGCACTTTTTTTTATACAAAACCAAGCAAAATTAATCAATTTACCTATTCCAAGTGTAACTTTTGATCAGCCTTTATGGTTAAAAGCTTACGAAATTGCAAAGTCTAAGTAATTGGATAAGTTATTCGATTGGGAGGATTCCACATCTTAATGAGCTTCCTAGGAAGTATTGGTATGGTCATGAGGGCTGAATAGATTACTCGAACTTATTTATGCAAGCAACTCTGTCACGCATACAATGACTGGTAAAGCAGTAGCTATAGCTATAAGTATAGCTATAAGTGAGCTCTTAGTGCTCTATAGAGCACAAAGAGCTCACTTCTTAGTTGAGTCTTTCTTGATGAGTCTACTTTTTAAACAAAGCCCTAAAGATGAAGCTGATAGTTCTCTAGAAAATATGTATCAGGATCTGGTCCAAGGAAACATGGATTTGGAAGAGATAAACAATAGCAGTGTAGTTATAAGATTCACAAATCTTATTGAAAATTTAAAAATACAGCTTTCCCATTCAACCAGAACAGCAAAACTATGGTTGCAATATCTTGAATACATTAGCATTATCAAAATGTTCATCAGAGCAGAGAGAACTGGGAATTGGCACGAACATCTGGAAGCCATCAGGCTGATGCTTAATTTATTTGCCGCAACAGGGCATATAAACATGCCAAAAGTGCTCGGTTATATCTACAATCCATGCACTCACTTAATTCAGAACATCCTTGGCTTTATGAGCAGCACTGTAAATCAGGTTACCATTGTATTAGACGCACAGATCGATATTGGGCTGGTCTTTGGCCTGATTTAGTAATTGGACAGTGCATGATGAAATCAATAAAAAGCAATGGAGGCTTAACCAGAGGAAGGGGTATGTCAGAGACTACAAGGAATCTTTGGGTCAGTACCTTGCACAAATGCGGAGCAATCCATAATTCCATGTTAACATTGACAAAGCATCGTTTTGAGAGCAGTCAGCAACAATGTGAATCTGGTGAGTCTCGGCGAAAAAGAAATACTAAAGATTTTAAAGCATTAAAGGAGCAGCTCGAGCTGTTTAACCCATTTGAATTTCAAGACTCAGGACTTCAATGTATATTTACTGGCCTATGTGCTGATAAGGATGATGAAATCAATTGTGATCAAGCAGAAAATGTGGGTTTAGAGATTCAAAACAGTCTTAATAATATTGCAGTCAATCAAGCAGTTATCAAGCGTTCAAAGCAGGTCAAGACACTTGCCAAGTTGATGCCATCTGTTAAAGTTAATGGCGATGCAGTCCAAGTAGTTCCTTATGTTTTGTTCCAAAGACTAATCATGCTAATTGAGAGGGTTGAAGATTTAACTGAATGCTTCGAATATGATTTAACACCGGAGCCCACATCTCTCTTCAAAGATGGATTAATGAGGAAACCAAACAAAGCAGAGCTTGGTAGAGAACTCATTAAGGATTCAACTATTTTAACAGTGAATAATGACACAACCTATATTTATGACGGCCGAGCTTTGCTGCATCGAGTTTTTTGGAGTCTCCCAGCTACATTTTCAGACATTATTGAACAATATTGTACATATATTACAAAAAAGTATGGTAATCATACTTTAATTATTTTTAATGGTTACAAATCATCCATCAAAGATCAAGAACATCAAAGGAGAACAAGAAAGTCTATCAACATTGTATTCAAACCAAAAAACCAAGTGAACTGCAAACAATCTGAATTTCTGTCAAACAGTAATAACAAAACTGCTTTGATCAAAGCATTGGTAATAAAGCTAAGAGAAAAAGGTCATATTGTAGCGGAATGCGAAGGAGACGCTGACAGAACCATTACTACAAAAGGAATTGAGCTTGTACAAAATGGAAAATGTGTGACTATCAAGCTGATGATACAGACATTCTTGTTATGTTGGTTCACATGTGGGATCAAGCCATGAGTGAGATTTTTTTGCACCGCAAAGCTAAAATAATTACGAAAAAAAATACGGAAACAATCAGCATAAAGAATGTAACATTAAGTTTATCATATCACGTGAAAAAATGTTTGTTGTTTATCCATGCATGGAGTGGATGTGATACTACCTCTGCGCTTTTTAGTCAAGGAAAGATAGCTGTACTGAAGTTTATTGAATCGACTAGTGAGTTCGCTCAATCTTTATGTACTGTATTCCAAGATCCCTTTGCAACACAAGATCAGGTTGCTAATGTTGGAATACAAGTGGTTTTGAACATGTATGGTATGCAAGACAATGATCATATTTTTTTTAGCCAGAACGACTACCACCTACTGAAAGCGCGATCAAGTACCTTTGTTTCGAGTGTATTTACAAATTCAGGAATCGTTGGAAGTCAATATGGATGAAACAAAGTAGGGATGGAGAAGGGAAAATTACGTTTTAGTACCTATAAAGACAGACAAGGTACGTATACTGGAGCAGAAAAATAAACCACAAATGCCGATTTTACTTTCAAAACGGATTTCTTGAAAATACTCATTTTTCAATAAACAATCTAAGTTTAAACCAGCTCCCAAAAATAGTTTTAATTAACTTTTCAACTTCAGTATTTTTTTATTCAGGATCCAATTCACATTCTTAATATCATAAGATGTAACTGCGGCACTAATACTAAAACACCATGTGGAAAACAATGCCAATGTCAACGTCATGGAATAAATTGCATGACAGCCTGCGGACAGTGCCAAGGTTTGGAGTGCACAAATGCACCAAAAAATAACGTCAATATCGATGACAGCGAAAATGAATATGAAAGTAGTAAAGATGGAGATGGAAACATTTTTGAAAAAATTTTTGACTTGATATTATTTCTAATTATATTAGTCGAGTGTAAAAAGCACTAATATTTAAACTTTAAATGAAAAATTATTCAAAAGTAGTTAAAAATATATTTATTATGAAAGAAAACATTTCAAAAATGCTTGTTTTTTTAAATAGTTATACTAATAAACAAGTTTTTTTTTATTTCCGTCTCAATATCAACTATATATCTAATAAATTTTTAAGTAAAGGTGTTTTAATATACTATTAGTTTTAGCCTATATAAAAAATATTGTAAAAAAACTGCTGACATCAGCATTTAAAAGATTTCTGAAGCACATTACATTTTTTTAAATTTTTACACATTAGGCTATATCTGCGCAAAATTTCATAAAGAATAAGCAACTTTATAATAAGTTATTACAACTTATTGACGGTTGACACGACGGGTTTTTTTTGTATTTCAATAAATTTGAATAAAAGTGAGGTGAGCTAAAATAATCATAACTTTTTTTGCCCAATATGGATTTTGGTGGATTTTGGATATGTTAAAGTAGATAAAATTACGCTTCGAATGATACCAAATTCATCTTTATCCAAATTTTGTCCAGGTTGGACCCTAATTTGACTAGACTAAACTGGAATTAATAAATCTTTAATTGCAATTGGAAGGCTCAAGTTTTTTTTATAGATTTTGTTACCTGTTATTTTGTCAGCCTGCTATAAACACCAGCTATCTTTGTTGCGTGGACAAAACTGATGACGAACATTTTCATCAAAAATGTTTGTATTGCGAAGCAACGTTGCCCATATAGATTTTTTCATTAAATAAATGTTACCAATATTTTGCCTAACAGCCCTACCAAAACAATTTTGAAGAGTATTGATACCTTTTTCACTGAGTCTACCTATTCCTGAGACACCTTTTCCATCAGATAACTTTTTATTTTTATGAGTTATATGAATATTTCTGCAACGAGTACCTACGCGTTTTTGAATGTGTCTAGTACATTCCAGCTTGGTAATTAAAATCTCTCCATAAGGTTTAGATAATTGTACTTGATTAAATGATGTAGCGTCGCCATCACCAACGTATTCGGAATACTTAAGATTATTTTCAGATATGGAACGAGAAAACATTTTAACAGCCCCAATAGCTTCCATGGAACCAGAGCTACCTGCATGATTTGCCTGGCAAACATGATTGAGTTTCCAGTTCTTATATTGAGGAGATTGTTTTTTATGCTTCCATTCGCACAACTATGACACTTTTTTTAAAGAACTTCATAGTCTAAACACTTCCGTTATTAGTTGAAATGATAGAGACAATACCATTTAGCGAGGTGTGTCCTCTCTTCTGCCATGAACCGTCAACAGAAGCTGTACAGGTCATTTATTCATCACTATCCTGTTCTCTTAGTTTTGCTGTTTCCATGGCTGCTTTAGTCATAGATGCTTTACAGATACTAGTATTTATACCATGCAAAACATTAATAATACTATTATAGGCTGTTAAAGAAATAGGTGGTGGCATATTTAATAATGATGTAAAAGATTTAATGGCTCTATGTCCTCTACCAATTTCTTCAAATGCTATCACCATTTGAATATTGGTTGCAAATAATGTATTGCTACTATATTTAGTGATATTGCTTTTGTTTTGAACATAAGAGATACTCTTTGAAGTTTTAAAAGTTTGATGCCATCAACAAGAGCTTGAGACACATAATAGTTTTAGTTCTTAACAAAATCCTTGTCGCTTAAGTTCATTATTTTCAACTTTAATATTATTTCTACAGTCAGAGCAACTAGCTATCTCTTCATCTAAAGATTTCAATAACCCAAAATTAATAATAATGTTTTAATCATCTTTGACTTCAAGAATTATTGGATTGAATTTTATTTTTCCTGAACTAGAGTTATTTGCTGATTGTAAAGAACCAGGTGCAAAGTTTTGTTTATTTGTTACATGATCTTCTCTTTTGTGTGTGTACTAGTTACAAGCAAATGATCTCTTTTTATTTCTAGAATGTGTTCTTGGCAAATTGTTTATTCAACGTTGTCAATAAAAAAGTGTAATAATAACACATAAACAAAGTATGGATTTGCACGCTTCACAAGTCTAAAACTAAACTAAATTGTAATTTCAAAGTATGACTAATAACTTCAACTTAACAAGCAGCTAAAGAATTTATCATCGTCAAAAACTGATCATTAATATAACTTTAAAACCAAGTCAGAGGATGGTTGCTAAGGGCGTTGCTGTCAGAAAAAATAACTAGTCATAAAAAAGGTGCTTATTTCACTATTTATGTTAAAAATGTTGAAAAAATAACATTCAAAATGCATTTCTCGTAAAATTTTACGTCTTATATGAAAATAATAATTTTTTTCAAAATTTCAACAAATTAAGGGTATCTACCACCTTAACTTATGACTCCACCGGTTTGTGAAAAACTTATACCATTCTCTCCCTTATGTACCATTAGGAAACAAATGAGATTGACCTTGGTGTTGCAAATAGTTGGTAACTAATGTGATGACGTCATTGTAAGTTCTACCACTGCAACCGCAACTTGCTCTTGGGTGTATGGTTTTTCTTTTTTCTTTGAGTGCAAATTGTTTCGAGGCATATTTTATATTAGAATAGATTTAATTAGAATTGATTTAAAATTTATCCAAAAAATGTATAGAGATTGATTGGTAACTTGAAATTTAATTAAGGTGGTACACCAGGGAAAAAATGAAACTGTGAAATATTATATAAAATGTATCTTTTTGATAAAAACTTGTTTTAATAAAGTGTTATAACTATTTTTATCTAAAACGATAAACTTTAAAACTTATTAAAAATGCATAATGGCGGAAATCTTTATCTAGTGAAAAGATTATGAATTAAAAATCGATACAGTTATAAAACAACTTATTATATACCGTTTAACCCATGCATTTTTAAATTTTTTGAAAAATTACTCTTTTTATCACGTATTTACTAAAAAAATTGAAAATTTTTGACTTCCTCTATAGATTTATAGCAATAACTTTTTATCTAACCAAATCCAAGAAAAACCCATGGGTCAACCGGAGCATCAATATTAAATAAACATTTCCTGAAAATTTCAGCTCATAAACATAAACTGTACTTAAGTTATCATCTTTTGAATATTAAAAAACCCTAAAAAAACGTTTATGCAAAAAAAACAAGAAATAAAAAAGATTAGATCACTTTGAAGTGTTAAAACTACTAAAAACCACCAGCTACATAAAATTCTTTTTTCTTATCCTGTTCAGCATCACGGGAAACCATTTTATTTGATCTTAAAGATTTTCTCCTACTTTTTCCTTCATTATTTGATTTTAAATTCATTCGTTTAACACGAGCAATATTTGCTAAAATTGATTTTTTACAAGTTACTGAACCGATTAAACCATAATACTTTAATACATTTAAGACACCATTTGCACCATCATTGTAATGGATCACTGCTGAATGAACACCCATTTCAAGAACAATTTTTTTACTTGACATCTTAACAAAAAAAAATCAAATAAGCAACAAGAATGTTTGTGCTCTGTTTAATAACGTTTGTGACTTCTATCAATGCAGTTTAGACCGGGAAAACAAGAGCAATTCTTTCTTGATGACTTTAAGCTTTCATCTCAAAATTGCTATTGAAAAAACAAGTCCAAAATCACTTCCAAATCAAGTTAAAAACTTGTTGCTATGAGGTTGCTAGGGAGTTTTATATGATAGTGGGGCTCAAGTAGGTCAAAGTTAAGCTATATATTTAAACAAGTATATCGAAAGTTTTTTTTAAAAGTCAACTTAAAGGGTCAATCTTTCATAAAATTTAAAAAAAAAAAAAAAAAAAAAATTTTTTTTTTGTCATTTTTCTTCCTGGTGTACCACCTTAATAAAAGCTGCACTTAACAAATAAGCAATTAGAGTATTTCATTCAATCCCACGTCTCCGTTTTCTTTTTTAACTCATAGCTTTTTTTACTAGAATAGCAAGTTTAATTTTGAAAAAAGATTCCTGACCAGCATAAGAAGTTCTACTAGCATCCTTGTTAAGTTCATTGATAACAAATTTAATTTTCGAGAATTTGATGCTCATTTTTCAAAAAATGAAAAAAAACTATCATTACGCATTCGAAAACTAAACAAATTATAAAAAAAACCTTTTTTTTTAAATTAAAATTTGATATCTTTTTATTCAGAAAAAAATTCTCTACATCATGATCAAAAAAATATTTGCAAAAAGTTTATTTAATGATTAATAAAGAGCAAAAGAATAAAGATTGTCATAACTATTTCATTCTTCCCCTCTATTTCGTTCTACCCTGTTTTACTCTACTTCGTATATTTACAACTTTTTTGAAAATATATCAAAAAAGTAAATACAAATACTTTGAACAGAACTTCAAAATAAACGATTTCTTCATCTTTCCGTTATCAATGCTACCGATGGCCTCTAAACTTCCTTACTTTCTGCAAAGAGGTGTAGATTCCAATCAAATGATGATAAATTTGAACCTTTGTAGAATGTTAATGCCGAAAAAATATTTCGAACTCTGAAGAAGAATTAATAATTATTCACATTATCTTGTTTAATTACAGTAACTTTTTCGAAAATCTTGATTTTCCACGAATATGATTTCATAAAACGTCAAAATATTTTTTCTTACAAAAATGTTTAAAATATTCATACCAGCTAAAAGGAAGTGATAAATATAATAAATATAATATAGTAATAAGATGTATATGTGGAAATTCATATAACTACATTTCCAATAAATTAAAATACGTATTGCATTTTAAATGTGGTTTTAAAAATCAAAGAATTTTATAACGGAATTATCTTGCGCAAAAAAAAGTCTTCTTTAGAGATTCTTGTACCGTTTTGAAAAATATTTAACATTTTAGTTAGGTTTTGGAAATATTTCTTTTGAGATATTAAACTTTTTTTTAAACAAATACATTTTGATTAATATTTACTTAAAACCTAAAGAATATTTAACATGTTAAACATAAAACATCGTTTTAACCAAAATATGATTAAGTTTTTTAAAAATACCCGGCCGTTTAAAGACGCTTCTACTTACAACAACTAGTATCATCATTTTCGTGATGTTATTAGTCTCATTATTTGTCTATTAATAATGAGACTAATAATAATGATTATTATTAGTCTCATTATTAGTCTATTAAGTCTAATAAAAAAATATAAGAAGCTTATGTAAAGCTTAAAAAATGATATCATTTTAGTAAAAAATAACTTCATGAAAGTCTTTATGATTGAGAGTTGAAATATTCATAAATGCAGCCACTATGATAAAGTTGTATCCAGTTGAACAAATACTTGAGCTGAAACTTTATATTTAACAAATAGAAGAAAAGAAGCTTACATTCTATCAAACTTCGAACCTCCAAACATTTAATTTTTCAGTTATCTAATCGATGCTTAAGTTTTTGATAAGGCACAAGACATCTACAGCCATGCACAAAATTTTACTGGAGTTTTTCTTATTTTATAACTTAACAGAATTAATTATTAATTTTATTTTCACTTTTTATTTTTTGAATTCGCTTGTATTTATAAAAAAAAAAGGAAAGCAAAATATTCGCACATGACTCTACTTTCATAAATTTTTTTATAAAAAGTCCATTTTACTAAATTATTTTACTGATATCAAAAAACAATAAACCAAGCCTAATAATCAATTATATGATTGAGTTTCGAAGAATACATGATGCTTAACTAAAAAAGTATTTAACATCTTTGAACTTTAAATCCATAGGTAAATATTGTCAACTTATTAACTTGCAGTAGTTTAAGTTTCAATTCGAGTCCCAAGTGGTCGAAAAGTAAGGTCAGAGAGCATCAAATGACATGTTATTGGACTGCTCAAATCTAATAACGATAACTATGCTGAAATCGGTAATCTTGTGGTAGCTTGTAAACTTTTATTGTTAAAAGCAGTGAAAATGTAGGAACTGACTTGTAACAATGTTAAAGTGTCTTGTCAGGTAGACTATTGAAGTATAGTGATTGTGATTAAAGTAGTATGTTCAATAACAGCAGTGAAAGTCATTGGCTCGGTAACAAAATGCTAGCTTAAATATTCAATCGATCTTTTACTAATCGTAATTAGAGCAAAGAAATCGTTAGAAAAGCGTTAGGAAAAAAGGTTATGGGTTTTAAATAGATGTGAGAAAGCCTGTCCTGTCAATCATAATAAGATGTATGGGACAAAAATTGTGAAAGAATATCTGCTTTGAGCAGTTGAAGATTTGATAAAGCAATTTTAGGTGGTAGTCAAATTTAAGGTCGAAAATCGCAAAAGAAGAACCTACCTTAAAGAATTTTCGACTGAGAAATATTTCAAACACATATTACAAGTAAGGCGAAAAGGCAGTGGAGACTTATAAAAGACAGTGGAGAAATATCCAGGAAATAGTTCGAGAAAAAATGAGTCAGTTGTTGAAAGTTAAAAAAAAGTTATAAGGCTTTAAAATTGTCTATTTTTCTAAACCGCTGCACTTGGAACTCTGAAATTACAAATTTAACCTATTTACATAGTGTAGATAATGATATATAGAAATCAGAAAAATCAGAGATGGTACCCCCCCCTCCACCCACCCAATATAAAACTTCTTTAAGACTTTTGTAACTTATCATTAACTCGTCTAGACGTCTGCAACTAAACAAAGACTTGTTTAAGACGGCTTTTGCACGCGTCATTCAGACTTCTTCCGACAAAGAGTTTAACACATCCATAAGACATATTAACAAGATGTCTTTTGGAATAACCAGTTTAAGACGTCTTTTGGAATAACCATTTTAAGACATCCTTAAGATATCTTAATTAGGCGTCTTTCGGAATAACCAGTTTAAGATGTCTTTAATCACGGAAGAATAAGAGATGGACGTGCAAAGCTATTGTTTTTTTTTGCAAACCATGCTGTTCGCGCATTGTTAAAAATCTATTGTTTTAAACAATAGAAATTTAATTCTCTTAAAGTCTGTTGTATTCGTCGAAAAATTTTGGTCTCGCCGAATCAGTCACATCAACTTCCTTTTACTTATCAAAAATAACAGCATAGCACCAAGTTTTAAGCTAAATTTTATATAGATAGACATTCTTAATATTTTTACAAGAAACGCGGATGACGAAAAGAAATTGAGATCATTTACTTGACTACTTTAAAACATGTATAACTTGAGGTATATGAAATACAAAATATCAACTAGTTTTGTAGCTACCTGGAGCACTATGGTTCCATGTTTAGTGAACTACTCCATATACTATATTGCTGAAGACTTCCAGTTTATGAATATTATAGAATTTTCTATTTGAGCGTGCTCCATCAGACATTATAGCCCTTACTTTATATCCAATGGATTCTGATAATAACTATATTACATAATTATATTTTTCCTTTAGAAGAAGAGTTTAAAACTTTGATTGATGCGACAGGATAGTACATGATGTATGGTATATATATATATATATATATATATATATATATATATATATATATATATATATATATATATATATATATATATACATATATATACAGTATTGGACAAAACATTTGCAACCAACATCGAACAATGCTAAAAAGTGTTCCTAACTTTAAATGTCTTAAAAACGAAACGAACTATACTACCACAGCAAACAGTTCAGGAGTCTGGAGTCATAGCATTCCATGACATGAGCAATCAGCTGACAGGTGACAGCACACAGGCAGAATTTCGTTGACAAGTGCCATTTTGCAGCGGACAAAACAAGTGCAACTTTTTTGGTTTGTTTCATTTTCTTAAGTCTGGTCCGTGTCAACGTCACGGAAGTTTTTTTAATAATTAAAGGAAGTATCCAGAAGTTTCCAGAAGCATGCAGAAGTTTCCATAAGTTTCCAGAAGAAGCATCTGAAAGCATCCAGTAGCATCCAGAAATATCATCCAGAAATATCTATAAAAATGACTCCCGACAGTCTTGGATTGGAACTAAGAAAGAAAATTATTGGCGATTACGTAAGTAGAATGTCACAAAAAAGTATTTGTGATAAATATCGCGTGAAAAAATGGATCGTATCAAGACTATGTTCCAAATATCGTTCTACGGGGAAGCTGGCAGCAGATAACAAAAGTGGAAGACCGCGTTCCACCACTTCTAGAGAGGATTCTATGATCGTCACATCCGTCAAGAAGGATCCCTGGATATCATTAGTCGAGATACAAAAGCAAGTAGAGCTGCCTGTATCGGACCGAACAATCAGACGACGTGCTGTTGAAGCCGGATTGTTTTTTCGACGCCCTGCAAAGAAACCGCTGATTTCACTAAAAAACCAGAAGAAAAGACTCCTGTTTGCTACATCTCATATTGACTGGAATGTGCAGAAATGGCGAACTGTCCTGCTCAGTGATGAATCGAAGTTCAACATCATTGGGAGCGATGGCATTTGTCGTGTACGTCGACCGGCCGGAAAACGCCTCGATTTACGTTACTGCCATAAGACCGTGAAGCATGGTGGAGGCAATGAAATGGTCTGAGGGTGTTTTTATGTTAACGGTCTAGATCCAATACATCGAAACGATGGAATAATGGACCGTTTCATGTATAAAAATATCCTGAAAGATGTTATGTTACCTCATGCTGAATGGAATATGCCAATAAAATGGGTTTTTCAGCAAGACAACGATCCGAAACACACTGCAAAAGTAGTCAAGCAGTGGTTTCAAGACAACCACCTGTCGGCGATGGATTGGCCGCCTCAATCTCTGGATCTCAACCCTATCGAGAACCTGTGGGAGATCGTCAACCGCAGAATTAATCGTGAAGGTGTTCGTAATAAGGATCAACTGTTTGAACAAGTCCAAAAGGCCTGGGCAGCGATTCCACAAAGTTTCCAAAAGTTATTCCTCCACTTTACGAAAAAAATATTCTCTTTTGAAGAGGTTTAGAAGAGACTCGATGTTTTCATCAGATTGTCTCAAATGTTCTTCTAGAAGGTTATAGGAAAATACTTTTACAACAAAAAGAATTTTCTCCGTTGAATTTAATAAGTTTATCTTATGGCTCCCAAAAAGAAGAAATATAGTAATATGGTATGAGATGACTGGTAATAAAGCAGTAGCAGAACGGTGATTCGCAACGTGATATAGCATCGAAAACATTACTTACTCCATCGACAGTGAAATATATTAACAAAATGTACAAAATGACAAAATGCAAAGGGAATCTTTTTAGAGGCGGTCGAAAACGAAAAACAACAGCAACAGATCGGGTAATCATATGTAAACTCAAACTTAATTAGCGGAAATCAGCTTCGATAGTCAAGAGGGAAGTTGAAAAATGAGCTAAGGATTTTGCTTCATGTCGATACCATTTGTAAAAGAGCACATGAATGCGGATTGTTTAGCCTGGTAGCTCGCAAGAAGCCATATGTGAATAAGTGTAGTCGGTTAAAACGATTCAGTTTTGCCAAAGAATCGCTCAATAAACCTTCGGAATATTGGTACAGTGTTATGTGGTCTAATAAATCAAAATTTAATATTTTTGGCTCCGATGGAAAAGTTATGGTTCGGAGAGTGTCGCACGAAGAGTTTGAACCCAACTGAAGTGCTAAGAGTGAAGCATAGTGGTAGTTCGTAATAATCTGAGTTTTTTTTTACACAACGAGGAATCGATAACTTACGTATTTACGATCGGATCACGGACAAATTTTCAAAAAAAAACTGTGTAAAAAATCAAAATGGTTAAAGGTTAAGAGAACTCAACATAGATTAAAGTATTTTTTGTTTTAGTTTGGATTTTGAGGATCTAATTTTGTAAGCTTCTTGTTTTTCAATTCCTAATGATGTTTCAAGCCTTGCCTTGCGTAAAAGATAAGATTTTTTTATTTCTTCTCTTTCTGGGGTGTCAATAATAATCTTAGATTTCCCACTTTTTCTACCTTTATTAGTTTTCTTATGAGGTAGAGCTTTCGGATATCATCTTAGTGATTCAGGTATTAATGTATGCTGTGATTGTAACGCATTGCTTGTAAGTTTTTGCTCATCATCCTTATGATCAATCATAAAATCTTGTTTTTGTATAACTATGCCTTCAGTTGTAATAGGAATTTAATGTGAATTATCAAAGGTAGCTATACTAAATGTTTCTATAAGAGGGCGATTAGTCACTTCAGCACTTTGAAAGTTGTCATTGCAGAAAGCAAGTCATGAAAAAGGATATATTCCAGATGTGGAAAAATCTACAATAGTTTTCCTGGCAATATATGTTGTAGTATATGCTGGTGTCACGTAAATCATGTATAGTTATGGTTTTTTCTGGATTACATACATGCCAATCATTCTGAGAGATAGACAGTTTTTGCTTGAAAAGACCATTAACTGCCACATCCAAAGGTTACATTTTATGATTGCAGTGGGGAGGAAACGTTAAAGCTACCATTCTGTTTTCACAACAATAATTAATGGGTTCTAATGTACAATTGCTTTCATGATTATCCATTAAGAATAAAACAGGATCCTCTTTTGAACATCTGACTAGTTTTTTTATATGTTCTAGAACCTTTAAGAACAATGGCCTCGTCATCCAGCCACTTGTTGGACTGTTTGCATAACCAATACAACCAGGTGGTCCTCCTTTTATTATGTTGTCATTAAACCGTGCTCTTGGAAATATGAAGACTGGTGGAATTAAATTTCCTATGGCATTTCCTATACCACACAAAGTAATTAGTTCTCTACGTTCAGCAGACACACACTGTTATACTTGTTTTGTTCCTTGTGATGCTCTAACATGGGGTGCTTGTACTACTGTCATAATGCTGGTTTCTTCAATATTATAAATTCTATCAGGAGTGAAATTATATTTTTTTAAAACTTTTTCATAGTTATTAAAAAACTGATTTACATTGTGCTGATTGAAACTTGTTGAACGAGACAAACTTTTATTTTCAGGTTTCCTAAGTGAAAGTTCTTGGTGACAGTTCATGAAACCCCTCAACCACTCTATACCAGCTTGTTTATTTTCCATCCATTTACTTGACATTTTCAAAATTTCATAGCATAATGAAATGCAAATTCTTTTGCTTGTTTATATGTTAAGCTGTAATTCATCTTAGAGCTTTTTATTAGTCTCTAAACATTATTTCCTCATCTTTGTTAAATACTTGTGCGACAGTATTTTAAGGTTTCAAACCAAGCTTAGTCTTAGATAAATTTTTACACTTTTTTATTCTGTAATGTAAAGTATTACATTTTATATTATAAGTTTTAGCAGCTTCGCTTGGCCTCATTTATCCATTGACAACTTGGAGAACAGCATTATTAAAATCTTCCTCTATGACTTCTGTCACTCTTTTTTTTATGATTTCGAACCATTTTTAATATTAGACAATTAAAATTCAGGCCGTAATAATCAAGCAAAACAGTGCGAAAAGTTTAAACGATTTAAAGGTGCCCCATTCGTTTTATTCAAAACTACCCCAACAGCGTTTTAAATAATAAATAATGATTTTTTCAAACAAAATTATCTCAATTATTGATATTCTCTGCCTAATAGTAAATGTTATGAATTATTCTAACTTATAAATAATATTAAACAAAATTATTTTCTCTTATAAATAACATTAAAATTTTTCTGACCACGTTTCTTACTTGTGAGACAAGTAAGAAACGTGGTCAGGAAAATCTTACAACTTTACATTGAAATATTTATTATTTTTCCTCAAAAATAAATTAATCAAATACTTTGTCCTGTTTAAGCGAAATCCCAGGAAAAACAGGTGACAGCTGGGAGGGTAAATATTATCTTCACGAAATATTTACTTTTATTAAGTTTAAATACAAAAACGCTTCAAAAATGCATTTTTTCAAAGCTGCCCCCGTTCAAGCTGCCCCCTCTCCCCTACCTGATGTACTGTCCAGCCGTATCAATCAAAGTTTTCAACTATACTTCTAAGCGAAAACAACTAGAAAATAAAAACAAGTTCAGTTAGTGGACGAACAATTTTTCGACTCACTGTATATACATATATACATATATATATATATATATATATATATATATATATATATATATATATATATATATATATATATATATATATATATATATATATATATATATTAGGGATCGCCAGTATACGGTATACTAAAAATTTAGTGTACAGTCTACCGTATAGTATACCGTTAGTATACCGTTGGTATACAAAACTTTTTACTTATTGTTTTTTTTTTTATTACTTTTATTACTAATTATTTCAGATTAGAGAAATCTGTAATATAAACAATCTTAAACCTTAAAAGGGTGAAGAGCAGCACAAACAGCCTGGTATAAAAATATAACAACTTAACAAATTATTGTTTTTATTAAGTAAATCTAAGAAACAAAAATTGAATAAAAAAAACAAAACACTTTAATCATGATTAGTCAAATAATAGATATGATCCAGTAATTTAATTCATTGAGAAAATATAATTATCAAGAAAGTCCAAAAATATTTCACAAATAAAAATAAACAGGTATACTAGTCTGTAATCTAACTTTTAGTATACCAAGAATAACGTAAAGTATACCGTAAAGTTAGTATACCGTATACTGTAACCGGCAATCCCTGATATATATATATATATATATATATATATATATATATATATATATATATATATATATATATATATATATATATATATATATATATATATATATATATATATATATATATATATATATATATATATATATATATATAGGGGAGAGTTGCCGAAATTGGAACAGCTCCTTAATTGGAACACTTAGCTTTATTTAGAAACTGGAACTTATTCTACTTTCATGAATATTTTTTCTTGTAAAGAAAATAATTTTCTTTATTTTTTGAAACTTCTAGTATTTAAACTTAAAAACTGCACGTATGTGAATAAAATTACTTTTTTTTAAAGAAAAAAATTTTTGCGATCTAATTTTATCGTTGCATTTAAACGATTACAGAAGCTTAGCGATATTGAGTTTGATGATAATTTTTTTAAAATTTTAAATTTTAAGGGTTTCAAGTCCATGTGATATTAAGAGCTTATGTCGTAAGTTGTTACTTGTATGTAAATATTTTGCTACAACACCATGGTCCTATGTTGCCCAGAATGGAACTTCAAAAGTTGCCGTAATTGAAACGATGTCATCTCATAACACGCTACTTGACGTCCGAATTATCAGAAAGTTTTATTAGTCCGACTGTATTATATTTTTTAAAGCGAATTTCTTTTATAGACATAGTATTATTGTTAGACATTTGTTGCTTTTTTGGAATTGGTATTTAGTCTTGCTTTAAAGTATGAAATGATTTTTCTTTTATCTTTTAGTAAAAAATAAAATGTAAAAGTTTTACAAAAGTTATACATTTCTATTTAACGGATAAACTTGTAAGACAACATAAAGTATATACCCAGCATAAGTTTTTTACTGTATATAGAAGTTAATATATAAAGTTGCAAACTTTATATAGTTTATATAGATTTTGATTTATATAGTTAATGATTAACTAAACAAAAATGATGAAAAATAATGATTATATAATGAGTATATAATTAACTTAATCATATATGAATAACAAATAAATATATGAAAAAATAAGCCTGTAATAAGATTATAAAACTCTCCTTATGTATCTTCATAGTAATTTGCTTTAGATGCAAACACCACGAAAATATGGAAAATGGAAAGTAGAAAACTTGAAAAAGGCTGTTGAAGCAATAAAACAAGGAGAACTCAGCTTAAATGAAGCCGCTTATGAATTTTGTATTCCAAAAGCAACTTTGTCAAGGCATATAAATGAAAAAAACAAAGTTGTTGTTGCAAATGTGAAATTTCATGGTCGACTTACCACCTTACCTAATGAAATTGAAACAGAACTAGCTGATCACTGTTTATTATTAGAATCGATGTACTTTGGATTAAGGATTGATGATCTTCGTCGTCTAGCATTTGATATTGCGGAAGCTAACAACATCACACATAATTTTAACAAACAAACACGAATGGCAGGAAAAAAGTGGTATTATGCATTTATGCAAAGGCACCCACAACTGTCGCTTCGTGGGCCTGAATCAACATCAATTGCACGTGCACAAGGTTTTTATAAAGAGCGAGTGCAATCTTTCTTTAATTTACTTTCAAAGTTATACATGGAAGAAAAGTTAACTCCAGACAGACTTTATAATATGGATGAAACTAGTTTATCAACAGTACAAGATGGTCAGATAAAAATTATTAGTGCAAGGGGCAAAAAACGAGTTGGAATTATGACTAGTAGTGAACGAGGAAATTCAGTAACAGCTGTAGTTTGTGTATCTGCAGCAGGATTTTATGTTCCACCAATGTTAATATATAAACGCAAAAGAATGAAGCCAGAAATAACAAATGGTGCACCTCCATGAACTGTATTTAGTACTCAAGAGAAAGGATGGATGTCAAATGAAGGTTTTTTAGATTGGCTGAATCATTTCATTAAAGTTGTTAAACCTTCAAAACAATTAAAAGTTTTGTTGATACTTGATGGTCATGTTACACATTCAAAAAATTTGGCAGCAATATATCTAGCACGAAATGCTGGAGTGCGTATGGTATCACTACCTCCCCATACTACACACAGACTGCAACCATTAGACATTGCGTTCTTTGGACCACTTGGTACATACTATGATGAAGCTATGCGAAAATTGATGCGGTCACATATATCACAACCAGTAACAACTTGGCAAGTTGCAGAATTATTTGGTGACGCATATAGTCAGGCAGCATCATTGAGAATTGCTATGAAAGGATTTCAGGCTAGTGGGTTGTGGCCTTTGGACATAAATTTATTCACTGATTCTGATTTTACAGCCTCTTCATTTACTGATGTTGGTCCTTCAAACAATCTTCTGTCATCTGAAAGTATAGATGGGATGACAAAACTATCTACAGATAAATCAAGTGAAAAAAAATTAAAATGTCATGTTTCAGTTTCAACTTTGTCTCTTTTGCCAGTGGTTTCACTTGAAGTAAAAAACAAAAAAAGAAGATCACGAATAACTCAGGCGGCTGATCTTACAAGCTCCCCATATAGACGTGCTCTAGAAATTACACCCAGAAATCAAAAGCACACACTAAATCAAATAGCTTCCAAACAAATTAAAAAATCTACAAAAAAAAAGCTCACACTAAATCCAATAACTGCCAAACTATTGCAAAAACCACAGGAAAGCAAAGTAGCACTTGACTCAATCACCATGGACCAAATGAAATTGAGCACATCAAATAAAATCACCATCGCCACCACAGCACACCACATATCACCACTACCATCCCAAGTGCAGAAGCTGCAAGAAAAAAAGACTTATGAATTGCGAAAAAAGGATTAAATATTTGTTGTAATTTTTATTTGTTATTATATCTTTTAAATATCTTTTATTAAAAAGCTAATCAATTAATTTTTCCTTTGAGCCATGAGTTTTATAGCTGTAATTTATTCAAATATTAGAACTGTTCTAATTAAAGAATATATGTGTTCCATTGAAGGAGACCAGTTGCCTTTATTGGAACAAAATGGTGCCTTGAAAAATCAAAGTTTATATCCAATAAGGGTGCGATCAATAGAGTCGAATCATTAATAAAAGCATAGTAGGGTTGTATATCTATATTATTTAATTCATAAATGTTTTCATAGTTAAGCCATCTTTGGTTAATAAATATAATATATATATATATATATATATATATATATATATGGGGGGGAGAGTTGCCTTAATTGGAACACTTTAGGAATAAATTTTTCCTAAAGTGTTCCAATTAAGGCAACTCTCCCCCACATATATATATATATATATATATATATATATATATATATATATATATATATATATATATATATATATATATATATATATATATATATATATATACAGTTGTGGACAAAATAATAGTAGTGGCTAATAAAACAATCGTTTGTGATAATAATTTTATGTAAATTTAAATATAAGTTAATAAATTTAGGCATAACAGTAATACAAACACTGAATAATGAAATGGGAGTAAAAAATGTTGGTAACACTGTTAAAATTACTTTAGGGAAGTCCCGAATTTTATATACGAACATATCTAGATTTGTAGATTAAAATAACACATGTGTTGTTTCCTATCAAATTATTTATATTAGCTTTTTGTTTATTTGGTTTTAGTAAGACTAGTTAAAGGTAAGATTAATTTTAGTGTTAATTTAATGAAATATATAAAATAATCGTATAAATTTATTTTATAAATAGGAATTATGGGTCGTGCAAAGCATTGTAGTGCAGAAAAGAGACAACTAATTATTAAATCAAAACAAGAAGGAAAAACATAGAAAATTTATTCAAGAGACATTAAGTTGTTCTCCTATGATGATTAGAAATGCTCTAAAATGGAAAAATGTAGGCGAAACAAGGGGCCAAAAACAAAAAACAACTGAACATGAAGACAGATTGATAATACGTGCTGCTGTTGCCGATCCTTTTGTAAAGTCCCGCCATATTAAGGAAGATTTAAATTTAAGCGTTTTTTCGAGAACAGTACGTAGGCGGTTAGTACAAAGTAAGTTAGTCGCCAGAAGCCCAAGAAAAGTTCCCCTTTTGAAAAAAAGGCATGTGGTAGCAAGATTACATTTTGCAAAAACGCATGCAGATTGGCCTGTTTCAAAATGGCGTAATATTTTGTGGTCTGATGAAAACAAAATTGTTTTATTTGGGTCAAGTGGACGCAGGATGTATGTAAGGAGGCCACCTAACTCTGCATACAAACCGCAATACACCATAAAAACTGTAAAACATGGCGGAGCAAAAATAAATATTTGGGGTTGTTTTTCTTATCATGGCGTAGGGCCAATCTATAAGATTGATGGTGTTATGGACCAAGACATATACCTTCAAATATTACAAAATACCATGTTGCCCTATGCAGAAGAAGATATGCCCCTAAGATGGGTTTATATGCAGGACAACGACCCAAATCATACCAGTCGCAAGGTAAAAAGTTGGTTAATTGAGAATAGGGTTGCAGTTATGGATTGGCCTGCACAGTCACCGGATCTCAATCCGATCGAAAACCTTTGGACGGATGTAATAGAGGCAGTTTATAGTCAAAAACCAAAAAATCAGCAGGAGAAAATGGCAAGTTGTCCAGAATGCTTGGAACAACATTTCTTTAGAACGTTGTCAAAATTTAATTAACTCAATGTCGAATAGATGCAAAGCTGTGATAAAAAACCGGGGGCATGCGATTAAATACTAATTTTTTACTATTGTTTAATTAAATTTATATCATTTTTTTGTTAATAAAATAAATTACTTGCAATATAACATTATATAAATTAATACTACTATTATTATGTCCAACCTGTTTTTTATACTTATACTATTATTATAAATAAAAGCAAAAGTTTAAAATTTTCTACTAATTAGTTTATCATCTCACACCTATTTAATTAATAATCCAGTATTACAATTTCATTTTCAGTAACTGTTTAAAGATAATAATATTAATTCGTTAATTTTAATCACACTACTATTATTTTGTCCACAATTTATAGGCAATTCCACGTAAAAGAGGAAAAAAAAAAAGAATTTCACGGCGACTTATAGTAACTTCATTAAATTTGTTTTCCAACTATTTAAGAAAACTTTAAAGAAAAAAAAATTATTAAAAAGATCATTTTATCATTCTATGACATACTTTTAAAGTTGTAAGGTTTATATGAGCTTTTTTTAACGCTTATATATAGTCATGTTGTAAAGCGTTGAAAAAAAGTTTCAGTGCTGTTTTTTTAAATAACTTTTACTTCTAAGTTTGACTAAAAGGCAAAATTAAACATTATGCATAACATTTTTTATAAAAACGAACTGTGACTAGGTCTATAAAAAGAGAGTATTAACTAAAACAAGACGTTACGACCGTGACAAAAAAAAAGTAGAAAAGTTTTTCTATACTTCGTATCAAACTTTTTAAAACTGCAACCATGGTAAAAGAAAAGATACTCATACATATTTTATCATCGTTTCAAAAAAAAAAACATTAAAGTGCTTTAGATCACCATTTCAACATGTTACTAAGTAGGTTAAGACCATCACGATATGTTTGTTTTCCCATCATGGCTTCTTGACTTAAAAAAAAAAATTTAAGCTCGAACGATTTAATTCATTTCAAACGGTTTACATCATTTAAACCAAGTTAAAATATAAATCAGTTTTTTTTATTGTTTAATATGCAGTTTGTTTATTCATCTTATTACTAAACTTGTTAAAGTTTTTTTTTGAAATTATGTGTAACTAATTAAACTATGATAGTAAACTATAGAAAGTTTCTATGTCCGAAAAAGGAGACATAGGTACCTTAATCACCTATAGTTTGTGGATTAAAGAAGATCATCGCTGTGTACTCAGTCAACATAAAAAAATGATAAGGTATTTTTAATTATTTCCGCGACATTTTACTAGAGTTTACTGAGCATCATCTCACTAAAAAGCACCAGTCTGAGCAATAATTGCAGTCAAAAAGAAGATCTCGAACCATACCAAATTTTGATACACTTTGATTATTCACAAAACTATACCTGTGGTTATCAGGATGCTGTTCAAGCTGCTTATTGGTCGCAGTAAACTATTACCTTGTTTACAGTTGTAATCTATCGTTACCAATTAGAGCCAAAATCAGTTGTAATAATATCCGACGATAATGATAAAACAAAAGGCGCCACTACTACATATTTAAGTGAAACATTTGACCTCTATTGCATTGATTATATAAAAAAAGTTATATTATGGAGTGATGGTCCATGCACTCAATTCAAAAGTAGATACATGGCCAAATTCATACAACATTGCTCTGTGAAATGACATTTTCAAAGTATAGAATGGAGCTTTTTTGCTCTGACAGTGAGCAGCAGTTGATTGATTAGGAGGGTCATTAAAGCGATTTATTTGGAAGCGTAAAATCTCGTGGGGTGGTCATCTTTATACGCTAAAGACTTTCTCTTAGCATCAAATAAGTGCAAAACTTATGTTAAACTTATCAACACAGATCTTATTAAACTAAGGTGGGCCTTAATAGCTGATAAAATAGAAGAAGCGAAAGCCGTTACAAATATTACCAAAATGCATTTCTGGCAAATAAAAAATGGAAAGTTTTTGATTTCTAAATTCTCTAATATTTTGTAATGGGGTTGCGGAACAATTTTAAAATTTATATATTAGTAAAAAAAATTTACAATTCTAAGGTACTTTTTTCCTGTATTGGATTTCCGGCTCATCAAAACGTTTGCGAGGCATATGAAAGTACATACTCCTAGATATTGAGTTGTATTAAATAGAGTGAATAAAACAAAAAAAAACAGGGAGCATAAATAGCATTAAGCATTTGCTGCCTACTTCAAATAAAACGATCCTAGTATTGAAGAAACATTATGGATAACATTGATAATATTATAAAATTCATATTTTTTAACATAATTTTATTGGTTTTTATAATCATTCATCTTTTATTATGTCATTTATTGTGTTATTTCTTGTTTTTCATTTTTGGTATTTTCGTTAAGATCGTCACAGTTACGACCGTCACGACATAGAGCTTAATAAAATTCTCGGAAAACTTCAAGCAAAAACTATGAAGTTCACCATATAGTAACTTCAATGTGTAGTTAAAGAACACAACAAAGGACTTTTTTTTTTTCACTGTGTAGATGGCTGCATAAAGATTGACAAAGTTTAATTGTTTAGATTTGTCAAAAAGTAAGCGTTACGACCGTCACGCTACGTTTAGTTGATTTTTCAAATAAGTTGAACACTTGAATGATTTAACTTTTGCATACAAAATTATACAATAGTATTTAACATTTCTGGAAATTTTCATATAAATACCATTCTTGGTTAATTTTTAATAGCTAAAAAAGCATCAAATGTTACGACCGTCACTTGTGTGGTATTGCCCATATATATATAGTGAATATATATATATATATATATATATATATATATATATATATATATATATATATATATATATATATATATATATATATATATATATATATATATATATAATTATTTAAATAAAATAAAGAAAAAATTGTATGTCATAGTTTTAAAGAACTTTTCACAGTTTTAAAGAAAACCGCAAGAGTAACTAAGTATTTAATATTAACATAATGATTTACTAGCTATACGTTAACTAAATGACAAAAACTAATGGGTAATAATGTGCTTTTTATGATAAATTAAATAATATATGAAATATGAAAAGTGAAAACATGAAACATTTGACCGTATTTTGCAAGATAATTATAAATTTGAATTACTCTTTAAAAGGCTTTGCATTATCAAATGAATTATAAAAAAACCCATTAGAAAATAATCCTATTAAAAAACAATTCACAGTGGAATATATTTATGGAGCTTAAAGAGTTTTCGAAGAGAAAAATGGCGGCATATATTGGAAAAAATACATAAATAAAATTAAGGCCGGTGAATGAAGGATCAAGGAATTGATTGAAACCAAATCTTGAAAAAAAAATTTATTGAAGCTTTTTAATATTACGCTGTGCTTTTTTAGTCACTTAAAAATTATCTTTACAGATCTATTTTTTCATTGACGGACTTTGTTTACACGAAAAAAGTTCCCAAATTTACAAATGGTCATTCTGAAAAAATAGTAAAATCTATTCGTGTCACCATCTAATTTTCTTTATATTAATGTAATTTGTTTAGAAATTTGTCAATAAGTGAAGTAGTTACTTTATCCTGAACAGTCTTATTAAACAAATGCTATAAACGTTTAAATTAATTCTAAAAGTTTAAATTACAATAATAAGTTGCACGTCCATCTCTTACACGTTCATGCTTTAACTCTAATTCCCGCTGGGGAAGAATGACAAAAATTGTGCGATTTAAAGTTTTCCGGTCTGACAATGAAATCAGTTGTACACACTGTTAAAGTTAGAGCTTTTCTCCGTGATGCCCCGGCAAAATTGTTTTTAAAAGAGTCTGTTGCTCATATTGGTTATTATTCTTGTGAATGGTGCTTTATCAAAGTTTTTTGGGAAGGAAGGATTGTATTTCATGAAGAACAAGAATTTTGCAAACTAACAGATTACGATTTTGGTTGCCAGTTGTATAAGGAACATTAGAAATATAATTTTCCTCTTATAGCTACTGGTATTAAATGTTTTTTTGGATTCTGCCTTAATTAAATTCATTTGATATGTGTTGGGATAGTGAAAAGAATCTTGAATTATTTTCTTAAAGGTCATATTGCTAGGCTATCACAATCACATACTTTACAGATTTCTTAGAAACTAATCGAATTTAGAAACTATATTTTTCTTCGATGATAAATTTCAACATGGAAAACAGAGAGGTGGAAAGAGTTTTTATGAAATCTACCTTTAAAAATGTATAATAGGTACCCAGCTAACACAAAACGTTCGAGCACGTTCGATGAACGTTGGAAACGTTCGGGCACATTCTAAGAACGTTTCGTAAAAGTTCTGGATTTATATTCATTAAACTTTTTTTAGCGTAAGTTTTTAGCGCAAGCTTAGCATAAGTTCAAAACTGTAAAAGTCTTATTCACCAAACTTGCGCAGTTGCCTTTCAAAAATACTTTCGTAAGTTTTTGCGTAAGTTCAGCCCTAAACTATCGGTATTCACCAAACTGAAATGGGTTCACCAAACTTTTTAAAAACTTGCTCAGCTCAATTTACGCAAGAAAAGTTTAGTTAACTGTGGGCTGCCTTAACTTTGGCGTAACTTTAAAATCACTAAATAATGAGAACGGCATTATTTAGTGATTTTAAAGTTACGCCAAACTTTTTTATTTTTTTATTAAGCTTTATGTATATTATTCATAATGATATAGCATCATATATTAGATGATATACTGTCACATTATTAACATCACGTTATCGACGTTTTATTCAATCAATAAATGCTTCGAAAAAACATTAAAATATCGATCTTTTATCAAAATTTCAACCGTGAAAGTAATATTTGGCCACACAGTTACAAATTCCTGGATCCGCGCCAGATATATATATATATATATATATATATATATATATATATATATATATATATATATATATATATATATATATATATATATGTATGTATATATATATAAAGATGTTATAACATCTTTATTAGATGTTATATTATCTGGGATTATATTATAAGTCCCTGTACAGGATTATAGCTGCAACAGTCCCTGTACAACAATATAACGTCTTATAAAGATATTATATTTTTATAATTAAATATATGTTCCTCTTCACAATTTTTTTTTAAATGGTACATGTCTTATTAAGTATTAAGATCGTAATTCATATTGTTGTTTTAACAGCTTTATAAAAATTTAGTCAAAATGGATATTCCAATTATTCTAGCTGCACATGGTCAAGATCAAATAAGGCTTTTATCAACTGGCAGTTTTCAAGCAGTAATTTGTAGGAATTATTAGTTCTTGCCGAAAAGATTAGCTAAAATCTTATGATTCTTTATTGTAAAATATGTTGGTTATTAATGGATTGTTATGAGTGCAGTCTAGAGTTGGTACTTTATAAAGGGTTTTTATTCAACCTGGATTGCCTAGCAAACCTAGAGGTAGCAAAATTCCCAGGAAAAACCTGGAAAACGTTGTTTACAGTAAATTTTTTTTTTCCAATTTTGTACGATAATTTATGTTTTTTTAAAGAATTGCTTGTCAAGACAGATGACAATGAATTTTCAAGATATAACTGTTGTTTTAAAACTTTTAGCTTGTTAGTATAAATGATATCCTTTAATACGTACAAGTAAAACTTTCAGGATAACCTGGAAAGATTTTTTACTTAGGGAAAACTTAGGGAAAAGGTTTTAGACTAATTATGTTTGCTTACTTAAAAATAACTTTAACCCTTTTTCAGTTTAATAATTGTTAAGAAATAAATTAAATTTCTTTTTTCATTATATGTAAATATGATGCTTCATTATTTTATAGCAAAAATCAAACAAACCCTAATTTTTTCAACTTAGCATAATAGATTATGTCAAAAGATAAATTTTTATACTGCACCTTTCTACTATTCTTAAATTAAAGTTTCAACTGATTAAAGTTTCAACTTCTCAAAGTTCACTTTTCTCTTAGATAACTGACTTGCTTTGTTTAGTTAAAATGTAATAGTCAATATGCATATTTCGTTTACATGCTGTTTCATGTAAGTTTAGGTGACACCTCTTATGTGAGCCAGTCAAGCTGCAGTAGCATACTTTGCCAGTTTTGCAAATATTTTATTCAGCACTATCATTACTTTGGTACAAATCAAAGGAGTTACTATGGCTGATGAGCCAGCATATATTTGCTGGTAAACTCATCATTTTAATTTCATAACTGATCATTTTGATTTGATACCTGATCAATTTGATTTGATGCCTGATCATTTTGATTTGATACCTGGTCATTTTGATAATATTGCTTTAAGCCATGAGTCAAAAAGTTTAAGGTGTACACTGCTTGGCCTACTTACACAGGCATAGTTAACATGAGAAACTTAAAAAAGCTTTTGTTTCACAGATTTATTCTATGTATGTTTGCATATAATGCATACAAGGTTAAAAAAAATATTTCTGTTCTATTATTCTTTATAAAAAAAACAACTTTTTACTATTTTCTTTTTTTTAGGTGCAAATGCTTTTTTATGCTGTATTTTACTTCACATTATTAAGTTATTATAAAGCGCTTCATGTTAATAATATGTAAAAAAAAATATTTAATTTATGATGCAATACTTCAATTTCACACAGTGCAACATCTTTATTACAAAAATCAAAGTTTTTTTTAACATTTTAAATAACATATATTTGTTCTTGAAAGTTTGAAAACATCTAGTTATTTAAGATAAGTGCTAAACTTTAAACAATATTATTGTATAAGGTCATATAGTTTATGAAGATCATGTAAAAAAACAATCTTTTGTTTCGGCTAAGGTGAGCAGGCCAAGGTGAGCAGTAATTTTAACATGATGTGAATGCTTCTCAAAAAGGTTTTTGCTGCTCTCAGGATATTTAAATATTTTAACATTTTAAAGATTTTTAACTTCTTTTTTTTAGAAAAGGATATCCTACTTTGAACTCTCATGTTGTCATTGATGCGGATAGAAAGTTTAGAGATGTTGCAAAGTATCCTTGATCGTGCCATGATGTCTTTACCTTTTCTAATTCTGCATTAAAATAGGCAATAGAATATAATCCAAATGCAGGTTTTCTTTTTGCAGACTCAGGATATGGGTTGTCACCAGTCATGATTACATCATTTAATCAACCAACTAAACCAGAGGAAATATATTTTAATAAAGTTCACCATCATGTACGTATTGATGTGGAGCAAGCCATTGGAGGTCTCAAAAACCACTAGAGGTGTTTGCACAAAAGTGGTGGAACACTTCAGTACACCCCTACAACTTGGTGCAAAATATTTTTTACTTGTACTTTACCGGAAAACCTTTGCATTTCCTTAGGATTAAAATTTATAGATGACATTAATTTTGAGGACAATGGTGAAGATGATGTACATGGTGTTCAACATGAATTAACTCAAACCAAACAAATTCAACTTGGTATTTTAAGAAGAACACAAATCAAAAACTATATGTTTGCAAATCAAAGGCGATGATATATTGTTAAAATGTTGCATATATGACACTTTTAGGCACATGATATGACACTTTTAGGCAAATAAGCATAAGTATATTCCTGTTTACATCAAATGAGATTGATTTGCAAATATAAAGAAGTGATTGGAGTCTGAGAGCAAGAATGTACCAAAAAGTTTGTCCCACTGCACCAAATATTAGGGCAATTAGTAAAATAGCATTAACATTACAAATGATATTATGTCATTCTTTGTTCGTAAATGATTACCTATGTAATAATAATGTAAAATGTAGATATATTATATATATATATATATATATATATATATATATATATATATATATATATATATATATATATATATATATATATACAGTATTGTGCAAATTAATTGCAACAAATGTTTTTTTCTTTTTCTTTTTTTATTCTTTGTTTTCTATAATTTAATTGTGATTAGAAGGATAAATAAATTTAAAAAAAGTAAATAAACAAAGATTAATGCTACACCTAGAAAATATCTAAAATATTAACTTTACTTTAATATTCTGATAAATCTCAACAGGAGATAGCCACGTTATGTTCAGTAAACCAATCAACAGTTAGCCGGGTTAAGAAGTATTACATTACAACAGGCAGCTTATCACCATTAAGACAAGGAAAATATGGTCGAAAACGAAAGACTTCAGAAAGAGATGACCGATATCTGATGCTGGGGAGTATCAAAAATCCAAAAAAGTCAAGTGATCAACTAACGAATGATTTAGCAACGCATGATATCCATGTCAGCTCGAATATTGGTGGAGGAGGTTGATAGCTGTTAGCAGGTCTGTCAGAAAACCTTCTAAAAAGCCATTACTTACAGATGTCATGAAGAAGAAGCGTCTCTTGTGGGCAAATGAGTTCAAAAGGTGGATTAAAGAACAGCGGAGAAGGGTAAGACAAAATTTATTAATCAAATTTACAGCTATTTCATTTATTATATTTATATAATCATACTATTTTTAAAAAATAAAAATGTTAAATTGAAGAGACTTGGTAACAGCTAACTTGCTTATTTATTGATTGCAAGTTTTTTTTTCGGATGAATCACATTTTGAAGTTCAAAGCCAGCAGTCACAGCTTGTTCGTCGTTCTGATGGTGAGCCTATACGACCAGGACACATTGTACAATATGCCACGCATCCAGAAAAGATGTTTTGGAGTTGTTTCTCTGCATTTGGACCAGGAAGATTCAACCCAGTTACTGGTAATGATGAACTCTGACACTTACATTGAGTTTCTGCAAACACCTTTATTTACAGAGATGTTAAAAGTGTTTCCGAATGAAAACGGAATATTTAAGCAGGATTTAGCCACATGCCAAACATCCAAAAAAGTCAAGAAATTCATGGTAAAAAATATTATTAAAACACTTACATGCCCTGACAACTCCCTATATCTTAATCTAATTGAGAATCTCTGAGCAATTGTAAAAAAAGACAGTGAAAACATGACTGCACAACTAAAACTAAGATTACAAGCACTATCCTTCAGATTTGGACTGAAGACACAGAAATTCAAAACATTTGTAAAAGTTTGGTGCATTCCATGCTAAATTGTGTACAGAAAGTAAGAGCAGCACTAGGAAGACCAGGGCCGGCGCAACAGCGTGGCCAAGCACCACTTGGCCACAGGCGCCGCTTCAAAGGGGACGCCAAAAAAAAAGAAAATTTAAAATTCAAAAACAAAAAAAATTGAAAATAAATATAAATTAAAAATAAAATAGTTTTTAGATTAAGATTTTAATTTTAAAAAAATTTTTTAAAGAAAATTTTCCATAATTGTGGGAACTCTAAAAAACCAGTTTATACAGTACTACTGGTATAATCCACATTGAACATGTTTTTGCTCGTGAAGTTAACTCAATTCAATGCATGTTACATTTTTTACTCTTTACAAATTTAAGTGAACAAAAAAATGTTTCAAAAGAGGATATGAAAACAGCCATCATGTTTGCAAAGAAAAATTTATCAGGAGCTCAAAACCTAAAAAGAAAACAAGAAAAAGATGTTTCCCTGTCAAAGTATGAGGGAAGTATGGAGAAGTATTTAAAAACTTACTTAGAAGTCGTGTCAGTACCATCCATTAATTCCAAAAGTATTCAAAACATTCAGGTAAGAAAATCAAACATTTAACAATTCATCATATATTAAATTTGACTGATCTTTGCAGGATCTGTTTGAAATGCTTATACAGCATAATAATCAGTTCAACTTTCTTTACAGTTTAAATGCCAAGCACATTACTGAAGATGATATACTAAAAAGATGCATGGATTTAGAAAAATTATTATCTTGCAATGAGTTGAAAGATGTTTCTGGAACTGGCTTGTTTGAAGAGATGAAATATTTGAGAAATCATTATAAAGGAAACTACTCTCCAAGAAACGTTTTAGACTTTATTTGTTCCAACAATTTGAATGCAGCTTTGGGAATCTTATTTGTCTCTCTCAGAATACTTTTAACTCTAACTGTATCTGTTGCAACAGCAGAGAGAAGCTTTTCCAAGATGAAGTTAATCAAAACGTATATTTGCTCAACAGTGACACAGGATAGAATGGATGGTCTGGCAATTTTATCAATAGAACAAGCAATTGCAAAAGAATTGGACTTAGAAGATATGATTAAATCGTTTGCTATTGTAAAAGCAAGAAAGGTTAAATTGTAAATAAATATTGAAAGTTCGCCACGAATGTCCATACTACGATTTTTTTTATACGGAGGGAAGGGGGGACGGCGCCAATTCAAAAATGGCCACAGGCGCCATATACCCTTGAGCCGGCCTTGAGGAGGACACATGTTATGATGTTTGTGCATGAGTTTTTACTTTATTAGTTTAAGAAAACCTAAAATTTCCTGGATTGTTATTGTTATATGTATATATATATATGCACAGATAATACATGAAATTTTTCACTGCAAGAAGTGTTATTTTGTATTACGTATATTTTTAAATTGTATACAGTTCAGCCAGTTGTGTCCATTATCCTCGAAATGTAATAAATAATTCAAAGTCTTTCAAATAAGCTTGATATGTAATTCAGCTGATTAAAAAAGCATTGCATGTACATCTTTGGTTAAGTTGTATGTTAACCAGTAGTTTTATAAAAGTGAAGATTGCATTTAAGTTTTTAGTTAACTCCATTTAAACCTATTCTAAAACTAAATATTCAATTTAGTAAATTGATATATACATATATACATATATATATATATATATATATATATGAACGTTCAAGATCTATCAAAATAACGTTTGCAGTGAGCGTCATTACAACGTTCGCTATCTGTTAATTAAACGTTTGATGCGAACATTAAAGAACTGTAATTTGGAGTTCACAAAAGTTGTTTCACGTAATGTTTGCAGCAAACATTAAACGAACCTAAACGAACGTTAGGATAACGTTTCTTGAACTTTAATTGTTAGCTAGGTGTCTGCTAACGCTGCGTTCGAATGAAACAATGGTTTTCTTGACCTAATATTTTTTTATTAATTTTCCCTCTATTGTGGCTGTCCGAGAGATATAACAAAAAGAATTGTAGAAGACAATCCAGACATTAATTCAGGCATGTTAAAAAACGCACCAGCATTACAAAAATCATATGAAAAACATAATCTTGTACTCTTTTTTGTGGATTCTGTGTAATATAACTCTTTAGTAATCATGTCTCTTTTTCTCAGTTATTGCATTTGGAAAATTAACATTTTCACACCTTTCTATATTCTGGAACCACTTTCTAGTCTACTTCTAATTCAATTTAAATATATATATTAATGTTGTATCGGAAGGAGACTGGAAGTAATATATACCCAGCAAGCACACAACGTTGAAACAACGTTGAAATAACTTTGATCAACATAGATCAACGCTATTTCAACGTTGTTTCAACGTTGTGTGTTTGCTGGGTATATATATATATATATATATATATATATATATATATATATATATATATATATATATATATATATATATATATATATATATATATATATATATATATATATATATATATATATATATATATATATATATATATATATATATATATATATATGATGAGTACAAGCGGAAAACCAATGATGTCACATTTTCAGATTTTTCGAGTTATTTACCCTACTATACAGTAAGTATGTTGCTGCATCATTATCAAATAAGTTGTTGAAAAAAATTAAGTCACCCCTAAATTTATACATGAAAAAAGGTACCACATGGGGTAAACCGGTAATGTCTATATCTTTCAAGCTGTAAAAGAGCGCTGTTCTTTATAAAGCCAATCAAGATATTTTTAGGATAACGTTATACTTTATTGTTTCTTAAAATGGTGGGTAAATGTAAATTTCCTAATATTACAGAAATTCAAAAAAAAAGACAAAAACTTGGTCGAAGGAGGGAAAACGAGAGAAATGAACAATTATCATTATATGTAATAGGCCTTCCATGCTACTGCAAGCTTTAAAAATGTTTTCAAATAAAGATAGCGGAAGAAAGGGAGTTTTTACTAACAGAGTTTAACAAAATTCAAAGTAAAGATCACAAAGTCACCTTTCTTGCTTCGATGATTGAGGTTTTTAGTATAAAACGAAGAAGACCTCGAAGAGTAGAAGAAACGCCATTTCTACATTATCACTCATTCTCTTATTGTATCAAAATGGTAAGAGAAATCAGTTCTGTAAGGATTCCAGTTTGTATTAATGCTTTTTCATCAATATTTGGCATTTGAAAAGCAAGAGTTGAAAGAATTAAAAAGTCTCTTTCTAAGATTGGTGAGTATACAAGCATATATAAAATATTATTTACTTAATAATGATTCAAATAAATAATTAAAAAGTTTATATAACAATGTATAAATGTAATTTAAACAATTCTCTCTCAAAATTTACAAAATAAATTATTCTTTTTATAATTTCACAGCTAACATTCTTGGACAGTTTAATATTTGATTATGTTGCTTGCGAAATTGCTTTTTTTTAGGAATTCCTACAGTGAGCCTGCAAGGAAAATACACAAACCCTCCTCTTGCTTTTTCTGAACACCTTTTGAATAGCATTATTGATCATATTAAATCTTTTAGAGAACTTCAAAGTCATTATGCTTTCCATGATTATAGAAGCTTTACCTGACAGAGGAACTTAATTTATCAAAGATGCACGAAATGTTTAAGGAGCGCTTCCCACAATATAAAATTTGTAGCGAAAGCTACCGGTACTTTAATAATGTTTGATTATTCAAAAATAATATTTGATGGCTATTTATTTTGATTGTCATTTATTATGATTTCTGCCCTTTAAGTTCTTTTTTTCTAGGAAAATATTTACAGAAAAATTTAATATCAACTTTGGTTATAGTCGTAAGGATACTTGCTCATCATGTGGCAAGCTCACTGTTATAATTGAAAACAAAAACACTTCTGCAGATCAGTTCATTAAAAATCAGCAAGAAAAAGTGCTTCAATTGAGCAAAGCAGCAGTGTTTTATGTCAGAAAGGCAGCAGCACAACATAATACCTTGTTAAAAACTGATCATGCAGTTCTTACATTTGAGTTTGCTTAGAACATGAACTGTCCTAATACTTCTATCAATGATATATATTATTTTGGACAACTCTCTATGAACACGTTTAATATACACATTTTAGTATCACACAGTGTGCACCTTTTTTTCTATGATAAAACGTATGGTAAGAAAGGAGCAGACAGAGTAGCTAGTATGCTGCAGCACTATTTTGATCCCATTCTTCCAAAAGATGTATCACATTTGGAGTTTTGGAATCCATGAGCAGGACAAAATAAAAATTGGACTATTATTCGTTTTCACATTTTCATAAAGTAAATAAGAAGCGCTTCAAAAATATCAAATTATCTTTTCTAATAAGGGGCAACAGTTACATGGTGTGTGATCGTGACATGGCTTCAGTAAACCAGAAGGTTCGAGCAGAGATACTAGAAGGTTTAAGAAGAGATACCAGAGCTTTCGAGCAAAGATAAGAAGAATTCTGCTCTTGTCGCAAGATACCTTCACCGTTTCAAGTTGTAAAGATGGAGCTGAACATGTTCCTAAATTTTTCAGAACATATCAAACCATTATACAAAGCCTTGTGTATAATTTAAGCCCGTCCAATCAGTGAGATCATTTTTTTCCAGGATTTTCTTCATATGCTAAAATGCAGAGAGAATTGGAATGGAGTTTTAAAAGAGCTGTTGTTTCAAAAACAGTTGGAAAGAGGAACGGCTTAATACCAAAGCCTTCACATTCTAGTATACTGAAAGACTGCCTTTCAGCAGTGCCAAGTAAGTTGATCTTTAGGTTCTCAAAGCAATTTGCAGGCTTGAGGCCCAGCAGTTTTTTAAAAAAACCCCTTAAAAAGGTCAGTTGGATGATGATGAATCAGTGTCAGAAGTTTCTGAACAGGAATGAAGTTTAAATTATATCAACAGGTTATGATAGACAAAGAAAAGGTAATTATTTTGAATACTTAATGTGTATTACACAAATTGTTATCAACCAAAATATTATTTTTTTGAAATGAACGATTTCTTTACACATCTCAAATACTATGAGTTTTTTCTCTAACTGCCAGATCTCAAAGGATTAACAAAATAATTGAAATAAAAATTTAGTAAATATCTTTTAAACAATATTACAGAAAAAGTAAGAAATTATATCAAAGTGGAAGAATGATATCATTATCATGGGGATGGGAGTTCTATGGTTCCTTTGTCCCACTCCATAAACATGTGTATGGTTCAGATTGAAACGTGTGGAGACTTAACTCTGCAGCTGTACTTTTTAAACTGTAAAAAGCAACATGTAGAACGTTATTTTGACAATAAAATTGAAATCAATATTTACAAAGGGAAAACCAGTGATGTCATAAGAGGACACCGAATTCAGGATTTCCAATAAGCTTCTATTGTTCTTAAATACGAAGTAACAGATTACATTGATATCAAAACCTAAAAAGAAATTATGAAACTAAGCATTGATTGTTATATAAATCTTCAAACTTTTTTTTTCGCTTTCTGAAAACGAAAAAAATTGTGGCATCACCGGTTCTCCATATGCACCCTTCATATATATATATATATATATATATATATATATATATATATATATATATATATATATATATATATATATATATATATATATATATATATATATAATTAAAACGTCAAAAAGAAACTCACAAGTGCTGTAATAAACTATTTTTAATAGATTCAACTGATAACAATTAATCAATACCATTATTTTTTATAAATTATATATTTAGCGTTTTTATATTGAGTTATTAATTAAATTTCGTAACAATTGCCATATTTATTGATAATAATTTTAAAACTATTCTTTTGTCAATCAGTATTTTTAAAAGCATAAAATATATAAACTTAACTGAAATAGAAAAAATATATATCAATATTCTGTTGATATTTTCTACTATGCAACTAAATATGTATTTTAAATAAATAATATTTAAATTGGGAAAAATTGCTAAGTTACTTAAGAATAGAACTCGTCACACAAGTTCTTGGCTCGCAAGACTACTATATTATCTACGTATAACTGACCTTCCCATATTTAAACAAGTTGCACAGTTTAGCTACAAGTTTAATAGACACTTCATTTTCAAAAAAAATAAATGATCAACGAATCGTTTCATAAATTAGCATCAAACTTGTTGAGTTATGGGGAAAAGTGAACCCTAAACTGCCATTGATAGATGAGAGAAACATAAGGTAAAAACTTGAGACACTTTCAAAAAGAGCTTTGTATGTTGAAAACAAAAAATCAAAAGGGAACTAATCCAGTATTGCTTATTTGGAAAAGAATTTTGATTCATTGTTTGATTTATCTGCGTGTAAATGTGAACTGCCTGTGGCTAAATGTAATAACAGGTATTGTAAAAACTTATTCCTCAAGTTTGAAATTATTTCTCACCTTAACTTACTTTGAGACAATTTTTTGCATACTTTGTTCTTACATGTAAATAATATTTAAAACTTAATATAATATTTTTGCAGAATGTTTAGATATGATGTTAAAGACTGCAAGAAAAAACGTTTTATGCATTTGTGATGAAGAAAGAAAGGTATTTCACAACTTGAGTTTTAGATTATATTAAAATTTACTTGATGATTACCAAAAATGGATAGTTTTTTTTTTTAAAATATAGGTACCAGTGAATGAAAGGGAGTACTTAAAAGACCAAAGAGCTAAAAAGGGTGAAAAAGGGTCATTTCAAATTGGCAAAGTTGATTAAAAAGAAAAACTAAACATAATGAGAAACCAAATAAATGGAACATTGAAAAACTAAAATTTTGTGGTGAATGTCTTGAAAAATCAAATTTAGAGGTCGGTATGAATATAAGTAATTAAATTCATTATCATTTTTTCATTTTATTTTTATACTAATTTTTTTGTTTTGCTTTTGCGTTTTTTTTAAGTAATTTTTAAATATTTTAAAAGAAGCATCTTCTTATTCTTATGTATTAGAGTGGTTTGTACCAGTACTTAAGTACTCATCCTCTAGTGGTACTTTATGTGGGTTTACAATCCGTATTAGGTCAGGAGAATTTATAGTGAAGTAATTTTTTTAATTTAACTATTTTTATATCTATTTCATTTTTGTTAAGTGTGATAATCTATCATCTAATAACAATGTTTGTGATGATGGTAGTGAAAATGTTGAAAAAAGCCATGATCCAGAGTTTTATGGAGAAATACCAATATCATACAATTACAAACCCTTGCCTAACTTTGCAAAAGCAGCCATATGTGATGGAATTAGTAACAATACTACTGCTAGTTTAGCTAAAGGATTACTCATTGACTATAACATAGTAACAGTCACTGATAGAGCTAATACTATTACAGAAAAAAAGTTTTTAATAAGAAGTTTTGAAGGCATCGAACATAAAAAAAGATTTTTTAGTTAAAATTTATTGGAGTTGATAATAAAAAAGATTAAGAAACGCTTGTTCACAAAATTGGTTACAATTTGGAAGGTGAAAAATATCATGAATCGAAAATGAACAACATCTTACATTTACTACAGAGAGTGAAAAAAAAAGCAAGAAGGTATTTGACACATAAAATAATTATGAATGGAACTGGAGTTACTAAAGCAAATTTAACTAAAGAAGTTTTAATAGAATTTAACAGCGTGGAAACTCTTGAAGCTTTGTTTCTTGATAATACAAGTTCAAATATTGGTGCTGACACTGGCTTAATTGCTCAGCTGGAAAAGCTATAAATAGAAAATTATATTTAGAAGGATGTCAACTCCACCAAAATGAATTACGGTTTAGACAAGTAATTACTCTATTTGATGGGAAAAAAAATGATCCAAGAAAGCTTAAAGGCGTAAATTGTTCATCTGTTTTAGAAGAATCCTTACATAGACTCTCTATAATAAGTTTTTCTACAATTAAGTCAGAAATTCAATAATTTGTAGATAAACCTGTTATTTCTGATTTAAGTAATGATCAAAGAAAATTATGTGAATATACTGTTGGTATAAGTATCGGCAAAGTCTCCAAAAAATATGCAATGACAAAACCTGGACCTGTGAACAATGCAAGATTGCCGACATTTGCGTTACGTATTATGTATAAATACTCTAGAGAGGAAAATTAAAGTGGAACCTCTTGCTACGATATATTTTTCATTTATTGACCTGATAAAGGCAAAGGAATCTCAAGAGGTTTTTCAGCTCACATATCTTCCTAACAACTCTCAATCAGTTGAATCTGCTGTAAATTCAGTTACCAAAGCCTCAAAACTAGTTAACGGTCTCAAAAGAAAGGAACAACTTTAACCTTATTAAACAGCAGATTAGAAAAGGAAATTACAGAATGTTAGCAAAACCAACTACTTTATTCCAAAATATGAAAAATTATAAGTTACAGTTATTTGTTTAAAATGCTATATTGTTTTTGAAATGCCGGCATCTACGCCCAGAAAATATGGAGGAAGGGGCTGATTTGTAAAGATCATTGATTTCTCAGGGAGAATTTTTTATTTCATGCTTTTCTTAACAAAATGAAGAAAGTGAAATTTTTTAGTACGACATCTTTCTTTGGTTTGGGAAGCTTTAAACAAAATTTGGGAATGGTATCACGAGGCCCTTCCCTCTAAACACACACACGCACACACATACACACATATATATGTGTGTGTGTGTGTGTGTGTGTGTGTGTGTGTGTGTGTGTGTATGTGTGTGTATTTGTGTGTGTGTGTGTGTATGTGTGTGTGTGTGTGTGTGTGCGTGTGCGTGTGTGTGTGTGTGTGTGTGTGTGTGTGTATATGTATATATATATATATATATATATATATATATATATATATATATATATATATATATATATATATATATATATATATGCATATGTATATATAGTATTGTAGAAACTATGTTAATATTTCCAATAAGAGTGCTCTATACAGCGTAGAATAAGTTGAGAGAATATATTATTATCAAACAAACTAAAAAATTAGTTTGGTTTATATCACATTACTTAAAGTTTCACAAAATAGCGATCATCAGTTATAAACCGTAAAAAGACGTAACAACAAAAAATACGAAAAAAGTGCTATGAAGTGTCTGCTATGATGGCATTAATGTTTTTTATTAAAAATTTATTTTCATGGGAGCACTCGCTTCGTTAATGGAGCAAGCCTAGTTTCGACGTGATAATGTGGTACTTTTCAGTCAAGCACAAATCACAGTAATAGACACCAGGTTTAAATGGTTTTGCCTGATCAAGGATGTTCCACATAAGGATGGGTTCTTAACCTTTACTTTTACACTCCCAAACAAATTTAGAAAGTCCAGTAGAGTTTACCTTACTTTCATACCGAAAAGATTTCTTGTGTTTATACCATCTGTATTTAATGATTTTTTCAGCGAGCCCAATATAATATTGCCCCTTTTCTTGCAGCTGAGTTTTTACATTGCAAATAATAAAAGGTTTTTCTTAAGGCATTTTTCATTCAGTGGGCATGCGAAGTTATCGGCAAATGAATGATTGGCTATTATTGTCAGTAGTGTTAGATAGTATTCTTTTGTTATGAGCAGAAATATTTTTCTTAATACTTGGGAGGCAGTTGTAACTAACTTTTACGTGGTTCCGGTTAAAAAGCTTGTGAAATTTATAGTCTTTAAGAAATTTATAGTCTTTATCAATTAAACCCAAAAATATCTTTGCTACGTTTGTTCTAACGTTCAGTGACAACGGAGTGTTAAACCAAATAATGTTTCTTTTTCGAGATCCTGCATAACATTTGGTGTGTTTTGGTTAAAAAAAAATTTTTCTTTAAATCCGCAAGAGTTGAGAGCTTCGCTATAAAACAGTGCAGCTCTATCAAAAATTTATTTGAAGATATATTACTGATGCGGTTAGAGATCGTTTTCAGTATCAACTAGATGATATTAGGCGGAAGATTGGAGTTGACGTTTATATACATAGGGTTATCTCCTGATTTTCTGTAAGGTTGAAAAGTGCTGTCAAGAAATATATATATATATATATATATATATATATATATATATATATATATATATATATATATATATATATATATATATATATATATATATCTATATATATATATATATATATATATATATATATATATATATACATATATATATACATATCTGTATGTATGTATGTATGTATGTATGTATGTATGTATGTATGTATGTATGTATGTATGTATGTATGTATGTATGTATGTATGTATGTATGTATGTATGTATGTATGTATGTATGTATGTATGTATGTATGTATGTATGTATGTATGTATGTATGTATGTATGTATCTATGTATCTATGTATGTATGTATGTATGTATGTATCTATGTATGTATGTATGTATGTATGTATGTATCTATGTATGTATGTATGTATGTATGTATGTATGTATGTATGTATGTATGTATGTATGTATGTATGTATGTATGTATGTATGTATGTATGTATGTATGTATGTATGTATGTATGTATGTATGTATGTATGTATGTATGTATGTATGTATGTATGTATGTATCTATGTATGTATCTATGTATGTATCTATGTATGTATGTATCTATGTATGTATGTATCTATGTATGTATGTATGTATCTATGTATGTATCTATGTATGTATCTATGTATGTATGTATCTATGTATATGCATGTAAACGTCTTTTTAGGACGTCAGACGACGTCTTAATAACTTTTAGACATTTTAGTTAAGACGACTTGTAGTGTTTCATTTTAGACCAGTTTAAGACAACTTTAAAAGTCTTTAATTCGTTTTTAAGACGAATTCCTTTTGGGTGGGCCAAAATGTTTTCTTGAAATTAGTTGAAATATATTGATTTGACCAATATAAAAATATTTTGAAAAAGAGTATAATAACAAAGTTTGTTTCATGATGCTGTTTTCGATGTTACTTAAGGCTTCCTAGTTAATTTAAATTTTGCAAAAGTTTGTTGAATTTTGTTTTAACCAAAACAAAGTTATTTGAAAATGCATGCCCGTTAGATGACGCAACCACTTATAACACATAGTATCACCTTTTTCATAATGCAAATGCTAATAAACAATAAAGTTCCTTTTTGAATCTGTTAAGCTGCATTAGTTAAATCTGGTTTAACTAATGCAGCTTAACTTTTATTGATCAGTTTTAAGATTTAAGATTGATTATTATGTTTTATGTCTCTGAAAAAAAAAACATGAAAATTTAAATAACAGAAAGCTTGAAAATAATATCAGTTAAGTAAAAATTAAGTTCATGAAAGTCTTTAAGATTAAGAACTGTTAGCTCATAAATGCAGTCACTTGTAGGAGAGTGTTGTAGAGTTTAGCAGAAGCTTGAGTTGAAACTTAATATTGTGAGGACGGTGATTTTCTTTATTACCTATATTTACTTAGATATATCATTTTTTCTAAATTTAGAGACTGATGCAGAAGTGTGAAGCCGGTAGCTAGATAGAGGTTGTATGAAGAAGCGCAAATATAGAATATGATGTAGGTTTTTTAGCGTGTAACGTAGATATGGTAGAAGCGCGGCAGGAGCATCAGACTTTTCAATAACAATTGTTAATACATAAAGCAATAATGATAATTATAATATTGCCTTAACAAAATTAAAAATACTTGCTACAGGTTTTTCTTCTCTTACTTATCTTTCGTAATAAATATTCTCAATTATTTCTCATCAATATATGAATTCTCTTGATATTAACTTACAAATAACAATACATTAATACAGATAATAACGCATGTTTCAAATCTTTCAAATACCTTTTCTTAACAACTCTCCTTATAAGATTCTATTTAACATTTCTATAAGTTCTTCTCATAACATCCTCTTTAAAACCTCTTTAAACTCTTTTCTTTTGTAATTCTTTTTTTAAAATCTCTTAAAACTCTTCTTGTAAAATCCTCATTAAAATTTCTTAAACTCTTTTCTCTTAAAATCATCTTCAAATCTCTTAATATTCTCTTCCCATTCCATCCATCTCCTACTCTCTCTCTCTCTTCTCCTCCTTCTCTTCTTCCTTTTCTCCTCCTTTTTTGAGCTTTTTATAGTTTTTGGTTGTTTACGGTTCTATTGTATCTTATTCATCATTTATTTATATAACAGATTGTATGTCTCCGTGTGTACGACTTTTCTTAGTTGTTATTTTTACTTTATTCTTTTTGCTTTATCATTTATATATATGACAAGCTGATGGGTCATTTGTGTACGTCTATTCTGATCGTTATTTTTTTTTTTTAACTTAGTTCTCCCTCCTCACAATATTTAATGTAAAATAGAAGGAAGAAAGTTTAATCCTGTCAAACTTCAAACCACATAACTTTTTTTTTGGTGCTATATAATTAATTCCTAGGTTTTTGGAAGGGTACGAGACACCTACAGCTATTCACAGAAGTTTAATGGAGATTTTTCTCATTTTGTAATTTAACAGAAAAAGCTTTAAGCTTATTTTTGTTTTTTGAATTATGTTTGTATTGATAACTTTGCAGAAAGCAAAATATTCTCACCCATAAATGAACTTTCGTAAATATATTTACTCCATCTGTACCATTTTATTGATAACAAAAAATATTAAATCAAGCTAAATAATTACTCATTTTTGACAAATGAAAACAATTACTATAAAATATTAACGCAATAATAGATAAAATTTCTAAAAATACATTCTTCACTTATAAGATGCTTAACTAAAAAATTTATTTTTAGATCTTTAAATTAAAGCTAAATAAGTGAAAAGATGTCGAATAGTGCAGATGTCCATTTTTATGCCATTTTTGTCACAAAAATTCAAGATGTTTGAGTTTATAAAGTAGCCATGCCATTACCTCTGGAACTGTAGCATTTTGAGCGTTTATTAAAGAAGTTTTTGTTAACAAATAGAATCAAGAAATATAATTACATACCAGTTATCAGGAAAACTTTATTTATGACGGGAGCAGTATTACTGATAGCGAATGTCTTTTTTAAAAGTCAAAAACTTGAAAACAGGAGGTTCTACTATCATTTTGGTATTCTCATTTTTATGTAAAGATAATTGTATCCTAATTTAATTGCTTTAAGTTATCATACATTCTTTATCGGATAAAATTAACGTGTTGATAACTTCTAAAGATTTTAAAGTCCTAATAACAAATATTTGATTGATTAACTAAGCTTTTAATTATGTCAATCATATGACAAGTAAATCATTAAATAATAAATCAACCATTCATTGTACTTAATGCTATAAATTGCTGGTTCACTTCGATACACATTTTAGAGTTGCATATTAGAACCGTGTGAACGCGCTGCCCTTTTTGTTCTGGGCTTTATTTAAACAAGATATAAATTGTTGAATTTGTTGTTGATATGTATGAAATATATAAAATATGATATAAAACAAAAATATCATTTTTGACAGTTATTCGTAACTTTTATGTTACACTGAAATTATTTCTATCGTCTGAAATCGAGAACACACGCCGTTTCTAAAGGTTCTTCTTTTTTTTTTTTTTCATAAAAGAAGAGCTTGTTTCTTTAAATAGAGAGAGAGCATTAAAATATTTTCTCAGCAGCTGCAGCATTGCTGGTCAAGAGGATTTCCTTTAATCTACTGGAAATTGTTACCAACAACTGACCACTCAGAGCTTAGCTTTATATAAAGATGAAAGTAATTGATAAATGTCCATCCTATGAAAATATTCCAAATGATTTGAATAGCAATATATTCACATTGATTTCTGTAATAATCAGCTTACTTATATTGATATCTAACATTTTGTTAATCATTGGGATACTTAAATCAAGAATAAGAAAGAAAAGAACACCAAATGAAATACTTGTATTACTTTTGGCTTGTAGTGATATTACTGTTGCATTAATTCATTTACCACTTCGAGTAGCTTTTGTTCAAAAGAAACCCGAGCTTGGTTGTGGCGCTCTGCTTGCAATCGGATTTTGGACGGTATTTCCGTTATCTTTCTCATGTACTAATGTGTCAACAATATCGATAGAGCGCTTTTTCGTAGTTTTGAAAAATAACAAATGGTGTGGTAGATTTTTTAAATGGACTTACTTAATACCGATCATTGTTTTCAACTTCGTTTCTCATCTGGGCTAGGTATTTTGTTTGCGTACCAAATTTGCCCTGATTTTTTAAACTTTTTCTTCCCATCATGTTTAAGTGCTAATTTATATTTCATCCTTGCTGTCAACACAGCACTACTAATTGGTTCAAGAAAAGTGCTCAGATGTAATGACATTCAAGTTTCAAGAAACATGATTATAGAAAAGCAACTTTCCATAAATATGGCGATGATATCATTTTCAATCATTTTGGCATACATTCCTTTGGTAGCTTCCTATTTCTATTTACAAACGAGAATTCTCAGCGAAGATTGGGAGCCTGTTCAAACAACAGGTAAATATATACAATGGGCACTGCTAATATTTGAACTAAACTCAGCATCAAACGCTTTAATATATGTGGGTAGAAGCAGCAGAATCTCGAAGATGTATACTTTGTATATTCACAACTTTGTCGCAAGTATATCGAAAAAAGTAAATACAAGTTCTTCGAATTGAGCTTAAAAGCGAACGATTTGTTAATATTCAATAATTTGTTAATTGTTCTTAAATATTTTTTTTTTCTGCAATAATGTCCTGATCAACCAATAATGATCTAATCAACCTTTGGTATAGCTGTGTTTTATAAATTTTCCTTACCAAATTAAATTTGTATTGTTGAAGAACTTTCATCTATTTACCTTCAAGTATTTAATTAACAGAATACTTTTTTTTTTTTGAAAAATTTAAAGAACTCATTGCTTAATCCCAATTTAGTGAAGTACAACAAATATCTCTTTCTCCTGATTAATGTCATAAACTAAACGAACGTGTAATATATGCTCTTTTTCAGTCATGAAACTTCCATATCAGTCAATATTTAAGCACAAATTAGGTTTCTAGATAATAAAAGTTCAGCCGACATTTTTTTTTACTGTATCAAAGCTTATATTAATTTTGCACAGAAAATGCAAGAAAATAGCAACATCTGAAATTTATTCAAAGAATGAATTTCAGATGTTGCTATTTTCTTGCATTTTCTGTGCAAAATTATCTTAACAATGCCTTTTGTCTTTAGAATCCTAAACATCTTTTTTGAAACTAATGGTGGGAATAAATTCTTGCGATTTTAAATAGCGATTTATTGAATGATCACCGTCTATGAAATAATTCCCCCAAAACGGATCACCAAAAAAATTATTTTAGTCACTTCTCAATGCAAATGCTATTAAGATACCCGTGAAAATAAAAAGGCAAAGATGAGTAGATAGTATTCTCTTTTAAGTGTATACCCATTGACATGCCGTGATATGGAGTCTTGACATTCCAGAATCCTTAAAAGCTTCAAGCTCTATAAAGACATTATTTCAAACAATCACAATTTCAGGTATGCTTCAGCAAAGTCAAAAGAATCGGGGATTTTGTTCAAAATACTAAAAACCATTCGGTCAAATTGTGATATATGACCTAGTAAACTCTATAAATTTCTGAGTTCATACCACATAGGACTTTTTGATGGCGATAAATGTCAAAAACATATCAATAACGTTGATGTTCATTAACAGTTTGCAGAAGGTAGTTCTGCTTTTCTAGTTGTTGGAGCAATCTATACTCAAAGAAAAGTTATTCCTGCTTTCAAGGCATACTTTGGGGCTGATCTGGGAGCTGATTTTGGTGAAATGTTAATCAATTTAATAATTCAGATCTACTCATACCATATGCAAGGGTATTTCACCATATTAATGACTTCAGTTGTTGAAAATCTTTTTTTGTTAACTATAGTAAGCGAGCTGTAGAACAGTTGAATAGGACATTTACCGTAATTGGCACAAGTATGAATGGACATATGATAATTAAGAATATTCAACTAGAATGTATAGTTAACTGAAAGGGCAAGGCTGTCTAAGAATAGATGTGTTGTTATATATTGGTTCTTTTCAATGAGTTTTATTTAATGTGTTCATTCATAATAAAGATTAGAAAAAAAAAATCATTATCAATATTTTTTGAATTTGGTTAAAATTAGAAATCTATTACAAGGTTTAAATTTCTAAAGCATGTTAACATAGACGAGATAAAAAGTTGATATATAAGCTGCTAATCAACATACAGTGAGAGAAACAAGTATCCGAACAAAAGATTTTTTTATGGAAAATAAACTTTGTCAGGTTTTTTTCGAAAAACATGTTTTTGATAAATACTTTTATAATTATTCTAAAAGCAAATTTAATTACGATTTTATGTTGCAAAAAATTAATCAAAGGTAATTAACTTGCGTTGCTAAAATTTAACGATTCCCGAAGGAGTGTTAAAACTTCAATGAAAAATAATTATCCGAACATGTTGTTTTGTAAACGAAGTTTTGAAATTGATTATTAAAAAAAGTTTTTAAACCAATTGGTTTTAGAAATATTGTTGTTTTACAACGAGTAATTTTTAATAATTGACTGATATTTTTTTAAATTCATTTGATTTACCATTGATATCATCAAGTATGGGAGTTAAAACCAAGGAATGGTCCCAAGCTCAGCGCAATTTGGTTAATGACTTGTTCAAGCAAGGTAAAACGTTTAGGTCGATAAATAAAGCGACTGGAATGGCATTAGGAACCATCAGCGATCTGGTTAAAAAGTATAATATGTTTGGATATGTGCAAAATCAGCCCAGATGCGGAGCAAAGCGTAAAACAACATCAAGAATAGATCGACAAATTGTAAAGATGGTGCAAAAAAACCGTTTTTTATCAGCACCAAAAGTGTCAAGCCTCCTTGAGAAAGATTTTGGGTTAAAAGTGAGCTCATGTACTATTCGAAATCGATTGAAAGAAAGTGGATTCAAAGCAAGAGTTCCACGCAAGAAACCATCCCTTTCAAAAATCCATCGAAAACGAAGACTTGCATTTGCTAAAAAATATGTAAATATGCCGGTATCATTCTGGAGGAAAGTTTTGTGGACGGACGAGTCAAAATTTAATCTTGTAAAGTCCGATGGAGCTCAAAAAGTTTGGAGAAAAAAAGGGGAAGCATTCACACTCAGTTGTATTCGAGGCACAGTAAAATTTAGTGGAGGCAATGTTATGGTATGGGGATCGATGGCTTGGAACGGAACAGGAAAACTGGAGTTTATTGATGGAATTATGAACTCTGAGGTTTATGTTAAAATTCTCAATAAAAATCTTCTGGCTTCAACTAAAAAACTGCGATTAGGAAAGCATTTTATCTTCCAACAAGACAATGACCCTAAACATACGTCAAAGAAAGCAAAAGAGTTTTTCATCCAAAAGCAAATTGAGTTACTTGAATGGCCTGCGCAAAGTCCAGATCTCAATCCAATTGAACATCTCTGGGCAATTCAGGATAAAAAATGTGGCACACGATGTCTAAAAAGAAAAGAAGATTTAAAAATCATGCTCCAAGAAGCTTCGGCTGATATCGACTCAGATACGACAAAGAAATTAGTTGAATCGATGCCATGTCGACTTGGAGAAGTCATAAAAGCTAAAGGCGGTCCAACTCGATATTAAAAAGTCAAAAAAATAATTACTCGGAGAAACGTTAATCTTTAAGCCTTAATCTTTAAAATTTTGTTCGGATACTTATTTAATGCTAAAAAATTGCATAGTTTAAATGTATCTTAATTTTTTATCAATTAAATATTATTATTGATATTTTTTTTTGCATATTGAATTCGTAATAAAATTTTCTTTCAGAATAATCATTTCTTTTATTTCTATAAAGTTTTTTTTTTCGAAAAAACCTGACAAAGTTTATTTTCCATAAAAAAATCTTTTGTTCGGATACTTATTTCTCTCACTGTACATACATACATACATACATACATACATACATACATACATACATACATACATACATACATACATACATACATACATACATACATACATACATACATACATACATACATACATACATACATACATACATACATACATACATACATACATACATACATACATACATACATACATACATACATACATACATACATACATACATACATACATACATACATACATACATACATACATACATACATACATACATACATACATACATACATACATACATACATACATACATACATACATACATACATACATACATACATACATACATACATACATACATACATACATACATACATGCATGCATGCATGCATACATATATACGTTCTTTTTCATGTTTTATGGAATGAGATATTTTCTTCAGATATGCCTATATCCTTTTGATCTCTTTTAATTCCGATCCCAATGCCGTTGGATGGTTGTGTTATTTCTTCCCACAAAGGTTTCTAATTTTTTAAGGAGACAATGTCTTTTATTTGTACCATCTTATTATATTCTTTAATTATATCGATCAGAATTGGTTTTTCTAGTTGACTGAAAAGTTGTTTTTATAATTTACTTTACAGATATTTAAAAAATCAATAATAAATCAGTCAAAAGATGTGTATAGAAAACTCTCTTTTAAAATGCATTAAACTTTTTTTGCTTCAATGTGATAAACACTTCCATTTTACCACCGCATTGGAAATATTCCTTTATAAAATACAACTTCATAGCAGCGAAATGAATTATATTTTCTCAATAGCCTTTTTTTCCCTAAATTTTTGCTAAGTTTTCTATGTGCTTTATTTCAAATGGAACCTGTTCAAAATATAGATATCAAGAGATATTCCAATTTGAATTTACGAGATTATCAAAGTTGTATTTTATAAAATCTCCAGATGATTATAAAACCACCAAAGTGGTGTTTATGGTTTATATTTGGTGAATTTTAGTCCAGGGTTTGGATCTAAAAGTGAAAATATAAACTTTGTTCTTGGTAATGACCCACACTTAACTGACTGCTTCGTTGATTTTTTATTTGACAATATATTATACAATTTTCATTATAAGGTTTATTTGACAAAGGGAATTTCCTTCATAAAAAGGCTTTGTCGCATATTCGTTGCTGCTAATTTTTGCTGATAAACGTCATGATTTGTACGGTCTATCACGTTTTTCAAGTTAGAACACTGAAGCAAGCACTTGAAATTTTCAAGCTTCGTTTACGCATTCGCTCAAGGTAACTTTGAATCTCTTGTCGAGCTTGACTTAAATTCGCAAAAGTAATACGAAGAGGCATTTAAGGCTATTATACATAAGTGGATGCTTTACCCTCAATATAAAACTGTAAATTGTTCAAGGGTCGAATGAACAAATATACTTACAAAAACTTTCTAGAGTAACGTTTGAATTTATCGACAAAGTAGTTTGTGGCTATTTAAAGTCGTCTTCTAAATAATAAGAATTTCTAAAATTTTCAGACAAATTTATTTTTACTGACTATATTCTTAGGGATTTATGATAAAAGAAATGGGAAAAAGTAGCTTTCAGCCCAACGGCTTTTATTTTTAAAGGTCGATGTGATTTTGATTTGGTATATATATTAAATAATAGATATATATAGTAAATGTGTTAATTAAATTGGTTTTCAGTTGTTTTTTTTTTTTTTTTTGTTATTGAAAAATAAAAAGTTTCATTAATTTAAAATAATTTCTTAATCAAATATTTATGCTGAAATTGATCAAAAAACCGAACAACGTTTATTTACTCTGACTCATCGCTTATATACAACCAATTTTTTAAACGGTTAAGTAGTGGGGGGTCTTTTGATCGAAAATAGCGGTTAGGACTTGAACGAAAAAATCGTACACATATGTTAAAGCGAACATTAATAATCATTTCTTAAAACTCATAGCAACTTAAAAACGCTTTAAAGCAATCAGAAAAACCATTATAGGGGAGACCCGGGCTTGTTGAATGCATGGGGATATCGACATAACATTTACAACACTTTTGACTTTTTTGGTGATGATTTACCTTCAGGTTTTCTCTCAGATTTTCATTTATTTAAGTGTTCCTTATAAAACGATGTTATTTTGATTTGGTTCAATAGTTGCTACACAAAACTGGAAGTTATGTTTACTTTCGAGCTATCTGGCCTAGTACTATTTAGATGTAGCTCGGAGAAAGGAAAGTTGTATTTTTCACTGCTCCATGTTTTTTATATATTTTACAATTTTTGTATTTGATGCATTCAAAAACATGACCGCATTTACTATATTTTTGCATACAGTTTGTGTAAAATCAGTTCCCTATTCCGGCTAAATTTTTTTCCTATTTTCAGTTTTGTATATAAAGTTTTATACAAGAACTCTCATCTTAAATGTTAACAAATTCAAATCATTTTCTGCTTTTCGTTGGTTTGTAGAAAGAAGCAGATAAATTGATTGCATAAAACACTGTTACCTAAAGAGATATGTCAATATGAAATTCAACATTTACATAAGTACCTTTCTACAAGTGTAGTAAAGAATAAAAGCAAAAGATTTGACATTTTCAACTTTCTGACAGAAAACAAAGATTCCAAATTATGTTACAATGTTGAAGCAGGAAAATTAATACCTTAAAAAAAGAAAAAAATTGCTCAATACCTTGACTTCATTATCTGAAAGAACGTGATGTACCTGAGTTACAGACATTAAAGCCATTTCTACTCATTAAAAACAAATTAGTTATAAAATTGCTAACTCCGATAATTTAACATTTCGGTGTTGAAGGTATATTAAAAAGATTTTGGAAACTAAAATGAAATAAAATGAAGAAATAGAAAAAGAAGAGTTGTAATAAGTTAAAGATTTGTTTTATTATAAATATAGGGTGAGCACTGAAGTAACTTTTCAGCACCTGCAGTATTCCTAGTCAAAAACATTTCGGTTCATCTAATTAAAACTGAAATCTAATGAAGAAATCATATTTATTCGAATTCTTATTCATATTTATCACATTCACTTGCTTAATAAACGGCATCCAGTGAACTTTGCTGTAAACTCGAGTTTTCTCGAATATCTGTACAGGTAATGTGTTATTGTATTTCATCTTACAAAACTGTTAAAACTATCCATACCAGCTAAACTGCAAATAATAAATGAAATGTGGTAATAACATGCATATTTAGAAACAGTTAAAGCTATATTTTCATTTAGTTAAAATACTTCTCGTACTTAAAATGTGGTATTAATAATCAAGCTAACAGATTCAAATGGATCAGAACATTTCTTAGTACTATATAGTACTAAGAAATGTCCCGATCAATGTAATTTTCAAGCTGAAAATCTAGTACAATTTGAAAATTAAATACCATTTAAGATTTTTGGAAAAATTTTTCTTGTTAAATTAAATTTTTTTAAACAAATACATTTTGATGAATATTTACTTAACATCTAGTGTATATGTAAATAATCTTAATACCTAATGAAAACTTAACATGTTTAAAAAACAATTTTGTTTCAACCAAAATAAAATTAAGTTACTTTAAACTGCGTGGTCATTTATGACGCAACCACTTATAACTGATAATATCACCCTTTTCATAATGCAAATGCCAATAAACAATAAAGTTCGTTTTTGAATCCAAAATGTGGCTTAATTGATGTAGCTTAACTTTTATTATCTGTTATTTATCTGTTAACAATAAGATTGATTATTATGCTTTATGTCTCAGACAGAAAAAAATATGGAAGTTTAATTATCAGAAAGCTTGAAAATCATATCAATTCAGTAAAAACTACTCATGAAAGTCCTTAAGAACTGTAAGCTCATACATGTAGCAATTTGTATGAGAGTGTGGTGCAGAGTTGAGTAGAAGCTTGAGTTGAAACTTAATATTTAACAAATAGAAGGAAAAAGGCACAGCTTTATTGTTCGGTGACATCTGCAGCCATGCACAAAAGTTTAATGGAGATTTTACTCATTTTGTAACATAAGTAAAAAAGTTACGTTTAAGTTTATCTTTTTTTATCGAACTATTCTTGTATTGTTAAAACAGAAGAACGCAAAATATTCGCACACATGAATCAACTTTCGTAAATTTAGTTTAAAGTCTATTCATCTGAACCATTTTCCCGATAGCATAAAATATTAAATCAAGCTTAATAAATACAAATTTTTGACAATTTAAAACTACTTACTTTAAAATATAAACGCCTCCATTGATAAAACTTCTAAAAGTACACGCCTAATTAAAAGTTTATTTAACATCTTTAAACTGAAGTTTAGTAAGTAAAAGATTATTTAATAAGTAAAATTACTAGAGTCACATTTGAATATATCGATAACCCGTTGTCTGGCAGAAGCAAGAAGATACATTCTTCAGCTAGGCGGGCCTACAGCACATTCAGCACATGGTAAAATGTAATGGTTCATCACATAAATGTACAGTTTGTTGCTTTGTTCCCCAAGCACCACAGACCCAACCTTATCAAACAAATCGCTTAGGGATCGGAACTTATTTAGTAAACCATTAAACTTACTCAACCAAGAATTTGAAGCAGATTTTTGGACGAGAAATAATCAAAAATGACACAGAGATGTGCATTATAATGGTTGAATCAATGCAGAAAAATGCTTTTTCTTTGCTAACGTGCAAATTAAAATTAATTGTATAGCTATTGATTATTCTTTCAAAAAAATAAAACTTGGTTAAGTTTTAATTTTAAATTTTAACACCTCGATTAAACTTTTAAGCATTACTATAGTCATTTAAAAAGTGGAGTAGGAGCGAAATTTATAATTCACTTTATAAAGTAAATTATATGTAAGCGCGCTTTTTAAATAATCAGAAAACTAACACAAGGATTAGTTAATAACAGAGGTATATTGATGCAACATTAGTAACCTTGTTTACAAATTTTTTTGATACATTTCAGATAGCCTGTCAGATTTCTTATTAGGTTACCTGTCAAACATTCACTTAGATTAGTGTTATTTTTAGAATGACATTATTTTGATTTGGTTTACATATTGTTGAACAAAACATGATACATGTTTACTTTTGACATATCAGCTTAAGTTCATTTTAGAAGTTGCTTCGAAAAATGTACGGTAGCATTTTTCACCGCTGCATGCTTTTGATTTAAACAATTATTTGTTTAATGTGTTTAAAAGTCTTGATCACGTTTGTTATAATTCAGAAAAGGACTGCAATTGTTTTCATGCAGATAATTTAACTTGGATTCTTTAGGGTTAATACTTGTGCAGTTCATTTGAAGCAATAACTAACAGAGAAATGTCGTTGTGTGCTGTCGCTAGTTTTTGTCAAGCCAACCTTTTCTGATTTTGTTAAGAAGCTGAAAAACACAAATAACAATTTTCATTTGCTATTGCAAGACAAATGTTGTAATTTACAAATATGTAAATAACGCGGCATTTGAAGATTAAAAAAGAGTGGGACTCATGATCAAGTGAAAAGATATGACGCTTTGAAAAGATTTCAGCGTGATGGAAATTTAAAGAAAAACAACTTTGAAGATCAAACATTAAGGATCTTTGATTAATATTGTTTAAGGATCAAGTTTTTAGATCTCAGTAACAGATAAAACATTATAATCATATAACATGGCAGAAAATAAGCTTAAAGATTAAGCTTTAATTATTATACATTCTAAAAGAAAATGACTTTATAGCTTGGTGCATCTTCCAGCATCAGGCTATGCTAGAAGATGCACTAGGTTTTTTTAAGTAGTGGTTTTGTAACGTTTTTAATATTTTTGGTTGGCCTATAGAATTTTGCTTTAACATGATGAACATCCTAACATACATTTTTAATCTTTTCAAAAGTTGAGTGTACAATGTCTATTTATAACATTTTAAACAATATAAGCAAAGCTTTTGTCCCAAACAAATCCAATAGTAGCTATATCGTAGCACTTTATGTAATAAAATAAAGCTTAAACAAATTAAAATCATTAGATAAATGTTATCTTTATTCGAGCAAAAAGTTTTTTATTTTTAGCAGTTACCTTATCTTACTCTATTTTTATCAATAATAATATTCCTAATGCTGCTCTTTTCTTTGGGAGAAAATTATCTTTCAATGAAAAATATAAATTTTCAAGCAAAAGAATGATGATGTTAGGAGATGATAACATAATAACTAATAACAAAGGATCGGCCTAAAATGAGAGTAGATTTCTATGTAGCAGAGATAAATTATGGAATACTTTTAATCAAGTAAGTTTTTTGCTAACTATGCAAAAAAGCTAACGAACAAAAATTACAAAAATAGATGCCATTTTATGTCAAATGTTGAAAGCTACAAACATATAAATAACGCTGCATAAGAAGATTAAAAACAAGCAAGACTCATAACCAAATATTAAAGTTCGGAGCTTTAAAAAACAGTCAGCATAAAACTCTTTTGCACATTTGTAATCCAGAACTAATATGAATATTCTGACTTTTCTTACATTTTGATATGAAACAAAGTTTCCAAAATTCCAGCTACTTTGTTAAGGCAGGAATACCCTAAAATATAAAAATATTTCCTCTATACTTTGCCATCTTTATCTGAAAGAGGACGAAAAAGTATATGGCAAAAAATTTTGTGGCATCAAATATTGCAACTGCTAATTTGCAAGCTGTTTCTGAAAGAAAAAACAATCGCTTACATTGATATTTAAATAAATCCTTATAGATGACACATGAAGCTTGTTTTTGGAAAATAATTTAAACGCATTTAACAGAAACTATTTGCTTTTTAAAGTTTTCTGATATTGAAACTCCAAATACTTTAAAAGATTTTAATCCATTTCAAATTCGAATTTTTTTCTCAATCATTTATGGGCTAAAAACTGAGCAGAAGAAGTGAAAATCTATTGAAAGGCATTAACTATTGAAATAAGAATTTCACAAAAAATGAAGTTCTGAAAAAGTATTTAAATTAATATATATGCCGTAAAAATTTTTGTTGATATAGTTGCGAATTTTATACTTTAATTTTTCTTTTTTTTTTTTTTGAACGATAATCGCATCATAAATGATTCACTTGTAAACAAAAAGCAAACATTATCAGGTAAATAGTGCTGGTATGAATTTTTGTGTAATTACACACCAGTTATCAAGTTAACATATTTTATGAAGGGTGCAGTCTTACTGATAGTGAATGTCATTCTTAAGAGTAAAAAACTTGAAAACAGGAGGTTCTACTATCATTTTGGTATTCTCATTTTTATGTTAAGATAATTGTATCCTAATTTAATTGCTTTAAGTTATCATACATTCTTTATCGGATAAAATTAACGTGTTAATAATTTCTAAAGACTTTAAAGTCCTAATTACAAATATGTGATTGATTGACTAAACTTTTAATTATGTGAATCATAGGGACAAGTAAATCATTAAATAATACGTCAATTATTCATTATACTTAATGCTTTAAACTTCTGATTCACTTCGGTACAAATATATAGTTGCATGAAAACGCTGACACAAAATTTAAACTTTATAAAGTTACAGAAGTGACTGTTTTTCAAGACGTAAAACACGCGACAGTGTTGTGTGAAAGTACTCCCCTAGCTAAACCAATACTTAAACTGTTGCTATTGATGTTAACATATTTGACATATATAACATATTCAACGTATATGACAACTATTCGTAAGTTTTAAGTTACACTGAAGTTATTTCTATTATCTGATATCAAGAGCAACTGATATTTGAAAAATGTGTTCTTTTTTTTATTAAAAGAAGAGCTTGTTTCTATAAATATAAAGAGAGAACTTAAACATTTTCTCAGCAGCTGCAAAATTGCTGCAATATATTCACCGCGATTTATTTAGCAGTTAGCTTACTTATATTGACATTTAATATTTTGTTAATCATTGGGATAATTAAATAAAGAATGAGAAGGAAAACGACAGCAAATGAAATACTTGTATTACATTTAGCTTGAAGTGATATTGCTGTTGGATTAATTCATATACCACTTTAAATAGCTTTCGTTTAATAGGAAGAGAGCTTAGTTGTAGTACTAGGCTTGAGATCGGATTTTGGATTTAATTTCCGTTATCTTTCTTATGCACTAATGTGTCAACAATATCGATAGTGTGAGGGCGGCGATTTTATGGGTTTTATTTATTTATTTGTTTCAGTATTTATTTGTGTATAAATTTGTGTGAGTATGAGTAAGATGATGATATAGGATATTAGGGAATTATGGATCAAGGGTTAAGTGGAAGGGGTATATGGAAAGTTGAGAACGAGGTTGATAGTCTGTGGATTACCTTGTTGGGAAAGGGCAAGGTTTAATCAAGAAAGGTTAAGGTTATGTTTGGCGTCCTCAGTATATACTATTATCCAATATATTTCAATAAACGTTTTATTAGTGTGTAATGGTTAGCACTCTTTTATTCATTAAGTTATATAATACAAACAATGGTCTCTTACTCTACTTGTAGTGTTCAATATTGCTTTTATCAATAACTCCTCTTTAGCTCTTCTAGCTTTAAACAAATATCTTTCTTCTTACTTTTTCTTTATTGAAAACGACGAAACTTCTGCTTACTATTCTTCAATCGATTTTCCTTCTGAGTTCTATTTATTTCTTTACTTCCTCAGTTTTATCAACAATTTCAAATTCTTCAATAATAAAACTCTTTCTCTAAAAATTCTTCTTAAAAATCTTTCTTAAAAATTCAGACTTCTCTTTTTTCATTTTTACATAAAAAGAGGACCTTTTCCTCCTTCTTTTTCGTTTACTAGATAAACAGTCCTTCTCTCTCTCTCTCTCTCTCTCTCTCTCTCTCTCTCTCTCTCTCTATTTTTGCTTATTTAGAAATCCTTTTTTATGAGCTTTTATAGTTTTAAATAAATGAGCTTTTATAGTTCTCCATTATTATTTGTTTCCTTGCTATATGTACTTATCAATAATTTATCTGACAGGTAAATAAGCCTATGCGTCCTCGTCTTTTGTTAGTCTTTGTTTTTAATTTTTTCTTCATTACGTCTTATCGTGTTACTGTTTATTTATATGACAGGGTGAATAAGTCTCTTTATGTACATCTTTTCGCTGTTTTTAACTTTTCTCCCTCCTCACAATAGAGCGCTTTCTCGTTGCTTTGAAAGACAACAAATGCTGTGGTAGATTTTTTAAATGAACTTAATACCGATCATCATTTTCAACTTCACGTTTTCGTGGGGGCTTCTTATTTTGTATGCATACCAACATAACAGTGATGCTTTAAACCAGAGATAAAACAATCGAGTTACGGTTTTCAAAGCCGTATATTTTTTGTTCAACTTTGAAAGCCGTCAGTTTGGCGAAGTTTCTTAAATTAAACGAAGTCGAAATCCGTTAAACTTCGAAAAAAAATTAATTAAACGGTTATGAAAGCCGTGAAAAGTTGTAGCTTTAACTTTAAATTGACTTTGAAAACCTTTAACAGTTGTTAAAACTTAACTAAAATGATGTTGAAAGCCGCAAAAAGTTGTAAATCCAATGTTTACGGTTATGAAAATTGTATAAATTTGTTCACATTATAATTAACGAATTTTATAAACTTATAACTTTGTTTATGTTTTTAAACACTATTTAAACATTGTAAAATATCAAACAAGTATGCCAAAGAGCCATCGCTCGCTTGTTTGGAAGTACTTACCTGAAAGAATACAGGGGAGATAAGGCATGATGAAAAAAGGCCTAATGAAAAATACAATAGATAGAGCACTGACACCTATTGCTCATCTTGTGGATAGATGAGCTTGTCAGAGGGACAAAGAAATTAGAAAGAACACTGTCACTGGAGTAGGTACTTTCATGGTTGAGCTCATTGTAGAACTCGAGAAACGTTGCCCAAGAGAAGGATATGACATCATGCCTTATGCTGTAGGCTGCCTGCTATGGTGTCAGGGATAAGATTTTTGACAAGTTGAAAGACAGTCATCCTAAAACAGTAGACTGGATGTCAAAACAGCAAGGTGCAATCAATGTCTCAACTGAGATCACCCATGAGCTTCTTGAAGATGATGGTGAGACTGAATTCTGGAAGGCAGCAGCAGAGATAATAGCTATTAAGTATAATATCAAATAAATTTATTAAATATTAGCTAAATTTACTTCTACTAATCTTAATGCAATCGAATAAACAAAGTCATAAAAATATTAATTTGAGGATATGCCTCCCCCCCCCCCCATGCCCTTATGACATCCGGGGGGAAGGAGCTGGTCAAGGTTAAACGAACTTTTTAAAAATTATTTGAATTTAAACAACTTTAGATTAAAGTAAGCAAAGTTATACGAAGTTTACTAAACGCTTAACTTCTTTCCTTGCTTTTAGACTGTGTCCAGCCAATTTAGGCAGATAAATGCTACAGCTAAGGGTCCTCCGATTACCGTCGAGTGGGCAAAATTCATAGAAACAACTGTGATAGATTCGAAGATTGATGTCCTTGACTGGTGGAGGACACATCGCATAGAGATGCCCATTTTGGCAGGACCTGCACGGGAGTATTAGTGCCTGTCAGCCTCAAGTGCCTCATGTCAGGGGGCCTTTAGTGAAGCTGGATAGATGGTCCACAAAAAGAGTTGCCATTTGTCTCTAAAAACTACTGAGAAGTTGGTCTTTATCAACGAGAACTTTGATCTGTTAAACTCTTTTGTACGAGTTTGGGAATACCGCTCCATGGAAGAGCAACTGGCAGCTAGATCTGCTCCAGACAGAGATCAAAATGATGATAATGATGATGATGATGATGATGATGATGATGATGATGATGATGATGATGATGATGATGATGATGATGATGATGATGATGATGATGATGATGATGATGATGGTGATGATGATGATGATGATGATGATGATGATGATGATGATGATGATGATGATGATGATGATGATGATGATGATGATGATGATGATGATGATGATGATGATGATGATACCGCCACATTAAAAATGAAACGAAGACCTATCTCCAGGATTGTTGAACTGGAATATAATAAATATTCTCTACTAGGGTAGCATGCTAGGACTATTTCAGATTAGATAATCCATTATATGCAAATAATTTTTTCACATGTTTAAGGAATTGGCTTTTTGAAATCTGGAATCGTTATTAAATAAAAGCAAGGGTCTTAGTATATCTTTTGTATATTCTATATTTCTGTAATGTTACTGTAGTGTATACTTCAAATTTTTATTATTTAGAAATTAGAACTTAGAAGGGAACTAATTGCTACCATATACCAAACCAGTTATTACTTCACATTACTTTATAATGTGAAGCGATAACTGGTTTGGTATATGAAACTAAACATAGGTAGCTTCTCATTAAATGTGACTTTTTCTAAATCTAAGGGATAGAGTACGAGTCTAGGAGAATAGGAGGGAAGAGTATAATGGTACTAGTTAGGCCAAATACAAGTTCAACTTAAAATATGGCTTATCACTTCACTTCACTTTTTGCTAATAGAACTTGAAGTTGAAGTCATTAAACTTGAACTTGAAGTCATTGAGCTTAAAACCTGAACTTAGTTACGCGACATTCGTTTGTTTACTTTTTTATGCACTCGTTTCGTTTACTTAAACGATTTCGAAGACAGTTAAATTTTAGGAAGTGAATTTGAACGCCGTTAGAAATTTTAAACAATTTTAAAACTCGCCATTTTCGAATTTACATAATTTTTTACAATTTTGAAAACCGCGAAAATATACTTTATTTGAACTAATACGATTTTGAAAACCGTCAAATTAAATTTTATACAACTCTTTAAAGTTTTAAAAACCGTTTAAATAAATTTCATACGATTTCGAAACACGTTCACATACGACTTTTAGTGACGTCGAAGCTTCGACTTCGACTTCGAAACACATCGACCTCAATTCTTTTATATCTATTCAAACTTGTTCTTCCTATCAAGTTTAAATGCTTATTTATTGTTTACACTTGTTTTCAACGAGGCACTATCGCTTGTTATAAGAAATTTATTCAGATGTTATGGTATTCAAGTAGTTTCAATAACTATGACGATAATATTAGTTTCACTCAATGTGGCATATATTCCTTTGGTAGCTTCCTTTTATTACAAACAAATATTGTTATTCGCAATTGGAAGTCTTTCTTTGCAAGTTCAAAGTTTATACAATGGACAGTTGTTATTTAAATTAAATTCAACATTCAACGTTTTGATATCCGTGTGTAGAAGCAGCAGAATCTTTAAGATGTATACTTCGTATATTCACAACTTTTTTGCACGTACAGTATTAGACAAAACATTTGCAACCAAATAATGCTAATTATTTTCTTTACATAAAAGTGCTGCGTTTTTTCAATTTAGAGAAGTAACTATGTAACTATTTAGAGACAAAGTTCTTCAAGTTTTATTCATCACAAAGTTCATTATTTGTACACGAAAATTGATAAATTAATCAAAAGTATTAAAAAAAGTTGGTTTCCTTCTGGACAAAACAAGTGCAACTCGACAAAATGTTGACCAAGCTGTATTTCGCTATCAATATTTCGTGGCGAATCCTTTGTTGGCAATCACAGCCTTGCATCTTCGAGGCATAGATTCGATCAGGTGATCAATGAAACTTTGTGGAATCGCTTCCCAGGCCTTTTGGATTTGTTCAATCAGTTGATCCTTATTACGAACACCTTCACGATTAATTCTGCGGTTGACGATCTGCCACAGGTTCTCGATAGGGTTGAGATCCGGAGATTGAGGCGGCCAATCCATCACTGAGCAGGACAGTTCGACATTTCTGCACATTCCAGTCAATATTAGACGATAATTCGTCTGACTTTTTTTTCCCGTGAACTTTGGGAAGTCAGACGAGAAAACTTTGGTTTTTGCGCTAATGCAATTTATCATCTACCGGAACAAATATGTTCCTGCGGCTTTTCTCTGATCTTAATGAAATATCGTAAAGTTTCGGGGGGTTAATTAAAGGTTGCGCCAAAATTTAATTAATTAAACTATCAGTGCTATTCAAAAGCAATATGACAAACAAAAAGGCAAAAAGCAAAACAAAATGTTTGAATTTAATAAATTAAACTTGAATTTTATCTGACTGAACTTGGCCACTACATACGAGTAAGAATAGAAAGAGATGAAATAATAATTGTTTTAATAAATCTGCAATTAGAAAAAACATTAATTTGAAATTACAAAATACGGGTTTACAAAATATATTCGACGTATATTTAAATTTAGCAAAAAGGTTGATGATTGGTTGAAAATAATTGATTTTCAATAATTGATTTTTGAAAAGTTTATTACCCCCGTCCTTAAATCTGCGAAACGTAATTACATTTAGCAATTATTCATTTTTTTAATTAACCAAAGTTTTCTCGCCTGACTTCCCAAAGTTCACGGGATAAAAAAGTCAGACGAATTATCGTCTAAGTCAATATGAGATGTAGCAAACAGGAGTCTTTTCTTCCAGTTTTTTAGTGAAATCAGCGGTTTCTTTGCAGGGCGTCGAGAAAACAATCCGGCTTCAACAGCACGTCGTCTGATTGTTCGGTCCGATACAGGCAGCTCTAATTGCTTTTGTACCTCGACTGATGATATCATAGAATCCTCTCTAGAAGTGGTGGAACGCGGTCTTCCTCCTTTGTTATCTGCTGCCAACTTCCCCGTAGAACGATATTTGGAACATAGTCTTGATACGGTCCATTTTTTCACGCGAAATCACAAATACTTTTTTGTGACATTCCACTTACGTAATCGCCAATAATTTTCTTTCTTACTTCCAATCCAAGACTGTCGGGAGCCATTTTTATAGATATTTCTGGATGATATTTCTGGATGCTACTGGATGCTTTCAGATGCTTCTTCTGGAAACTACTGGAAGCTTCTGCATGCTTCTGGAAACTTCTGGATACTTCCTTTAATTATTAAAAAAACTTCCGTGACGTTGACACGGACCAGACTTAAGAAAATGAAACAAACCAAAAAAGTTGCACTTGTTTTGTCCGCTAAAAAATGGCACTTGTCAACGAAATTCTGCCTGTGTGCTGTCACCTGTCAGCTGATTGCTCATGTCATGGAATGCTAGACTCCAGACTCCTGAACTGTTTGCTGTGATAGTATAGTTCGTTTCGTTTTTAAGACATTTAAAGTTAGGAACACTTTTTAGCATTGTTCGATGTTGGTTGCAAATGTTTTGTCCATTACTGTATATATATATATATATATATATATTGACATAACTTACGCATATATATATATACAGTACTGTGAATATGTTTTAGACCACTTACATTTTTTCAAAAAATCCCGGAGAATTCTTCTCTAATATTTAAGTTTGTAGTTCTATATTATAAACTTATTAAAACACATGTATTTCACATAAAAATATGGAACAATAACAAACTATTTAATGTCAAACTTCATAAAAAACTCTTAATATCTACTATGTCCTCCTTTTGCCTCAATCACAGCCGATATTCGCCGGGGAATAGATTCATACAAATTAGTTATAAATTCCTGGGGTATATTGTGCCATTCTCTTTGAAGTACTTCAAAACATTCTTCAGCATTTCGGGGAGCATGTTCGACCTTCTTTCTGTCCAGGTAATCCCATATATGCTCAATTATATTCAAATCTGGACTCTGGGGAGGCCAGGTCATCAATTGTAGTACTCCTTTCTCTGCCATTTTACTTAAACAATTCTTTGCCACTCGGGAACAATGTTTTGGGTCATTGTCCTGCTGCAGAATAAAATTATGACCTATTAGTCTCATTCCGGATAATACAGCATGGTGCCTTAGGATATCCACATAACGTTCCCCGGTGAGTCGCCCCTCTATTTTGATCAAATCACCTACTCCAGATGAAGATAAACAGCCCCAAACTTGTAAAGAGCCTCCTCCGTGTTTAATGGTAGGGTTTAAACACTCGGGCTTATAGGCTTCTCCAATTCTTCTTCGAACATATTGGCGTCTTTTTGTTCAAAAATTTCAAATTTGGACTCATCGGTGTACAGAACCCGATTAAACTTTTCTTGGGCCCAATCTTTGTGTTGTTTCGCATATTTAAGTCGTTTTTCTTTATTACCACGCCGTAATAATGGTTTTCGAATTGCAACACACCCTCTTAATCCCGATTTGAGTAGGTGTCGTCGAATACAAGAAGAGCTGACATTTTTCCCAGTTGCTGTGTTAATGTCCTTTGCCAGCTCGGTTGATGTTTTTTTCCTATTTTTTAAAGAAAGTGTTTTTAAATATTTATTGTCATCTTTTGTTAGCTTAGGAGGTCTACCACTTTTCTTTCTATCTTCAAGGGAGCCAGTTTCTCTAAACTTTTTAATGATTTCTGTAACAGCAGTCTTTGAATATCCTGTTTTGGACGAAATTTGGCGCTGCGAATAACCTTCTTCGTGAAGCACAATAACTTTTTGTCTCTCTATTAAAGATACTTTACCCATTTAATTAATCTAAAAATGCAAAACAAAACATTTAAAAATGAAAACTAATATACAATTTATCTAAAAATGCAAATTAATAACTTTGTTTAATTATTTTTAACGGTTTGTCTAACTGTGTTCATAAAAAATAACAATTTTTTAAAAATGTACCAAAACCCATAATTATTGTACTAAATTCATTCTATCACTGCACTTTATAATGTCAAAAACAAAAAATGAAGGAGTATGAACCCGAATCACTATAAACCAGTTTATTTTTATTTCTTATTTAGATGAACGCTTGGTCGGTAGTTATTATGACACATCGCTTTAATAAATAAACAAACAAATCCCTCATGTTCTCTTATCAATTTTGTTTATTTATTCAAAATAATATACTCTTTCAACTTTTCTTGTATATTATTAAACTTAAGTACGCTTTAAAAAAATTATATTAAAAAAATTATATTATATAATATTATATTAAATTATATTATAAAAATTATATAAAAAATTGTAAATACGTCTAATTATGCAAGTGGTCTAAAACATATTCACAGTACTGTATATATATATATATATATATATATATATATATGCGTAAGTGTTGTCAATGGTTCTTTCATGAAGTGCATTACTATTTTACATACGATAAAATTTAATTTAAAGAATAAAATATGAAGCATACATAGAATGATTAGACTAAAAGAAGACATAAGATGCTAAAATAATGTCCCTTACTGACCAATAAATAGTACTTTAGAAGAAAATTAAATATCAACTGCATAGTATATGAAGTTGATGCTTCAAATGATTCTGCTCCTGAACGTATAAAGTCTTGCAGACTATGATATGCATGCTTTTATTTTGTAGGCTAGAATTTTATTACTATCATCATCCAATATTTTATATTTATATTTCTTCATAGAATGAAATTTATTGTACTGAATGAAGCTTTTTTGGGAAGAAAAGTATTTGCCTATTTTTATTTAAACTAAAGTATATAGTTTTGCTTTACTTTTTTTTTTAAGAAAAAAATTCAGTACAAGGAGTAGCTCACATCTGTAATGACAGCAGAGTTGTTAAAAATCTCATTGAAGCAGCAGAATAGCTTAGACATATTTAAGCAAATACATATTTAAATATTAAAAATAATAAGCATATTTTATTAGTGTCAGTTACCAGGTATACTTAAGCAAAAGATGGAGCCTGAAAATAGCTGCAGAGGACAGAAGTTTCAGCTGGCTACTCAAGGTTCTCCTTTAAACTTTGCGCTTGGGACTCCAGACAAGAAAAGTGACCAAAATTGAGCTGAAATAGGTGTCCTTCGGTACTGCTCTGGATAAGGTTAAATCTCTTTAGCTTTCAAAGAATTGAATAAAAAATTTTAGAGCTATAATAGAAACTAAAACCTGCATTGAAGGAACTGTTTTTACTTCATTCACACTACTAAAGCAGAAGAGTTAATTGATAAAGAAAAAGTTATTACTAGAAAATTGGTTCATGTAAATTATACATCTACATTTATACAGCATATTATTACAGAAAGAGAAAAAGATCCACATGACTCCACTTTGATGATAGCTATGAATTCAGGTCAAGGATTATATAAGGTCACCATAAATATTTTTAATCAGCAAAAAAAAATCCCATTACATTCAGAGCTTGATGATGCTGGAATAAAGAGATTCTTTCTTGTTCAATTGTTGAGAGGGTTTTTGAAGCTAACTGTTATCATTGGAAGCTTATCGAGTCTCTTAATTTACAAGATATAAAATATTATACTGCATTTGATCTTAAATGTAAAAATTCAGTTTTCGGAATCAGTAATCATGCTGGAATGTATTGTTGTTTATATTGCGAGGGATCCTGCATTCTTAAGCCCGGTTGCAAGAGAACATTAAGGTCCTTGGATGAGCACTGCAACAACTTTACCCTTAATGGAACGAAGAAGTTGAAAATATCACTTCAAAAATGTCATAAATCCAAGAATTTTTTACAAAGAGGAAGTTCCTGAAACTCTTCTTTAAGAGTTGGCTCCTGTTCCCGAGCTCCATGTTTTAATGATAATAGTACATAAACTTGCAGTGCTTCTGCTTAGCGTATGGCTTTTGTTTGAGAAGTGGTTACACTCAAGTTGCATGTTTCGAGGATACAAAGGCGTAGAATTTGATGGAAAAAATGCAAGTTAGTTCCTGAAGGTGGTGGATATATTTGAGGATATTTTAAATAATGATAAGTATAACTTATTACCAATTGTAAACTGCCTCAGAAAGTTTAAATGCCTTCAAGCAGAAGGATTTGGTATGGTAGCAGGGGATAACATCGAAACTGCTGTTCTGGAGTTTAAAAAGTCCTTTACAAGTTTGATTGAATGTGTGCAGGACACATTCAAGGGTATTGAGCTCAGTGTTACATGATAAGTTCACACAGCAGAATGTTATATACTTCCTTTTCTTCATTCTACCAAACGAGGCCGAAGAGTTTACTCTAAGCAAACAGGAGAAACTATTCATCAAGAGTTAAAAAAAAAAGCGGAATAAATACAAACGAAGAATTAACCATATAAATTATTCAAAACAGCTAAAATCCAGTGTTGTTGAATTTGCATCAAAAACTATTAATAGATTAAATAGTTATAATTTAATTTAAATTATGCAATTTCATTATTTTTTGTATTCAAACATAAAATATAACTAATTAACATAGCCAGGAAAAAAAGTTCTATAGAACTTCTATAAACTTTTGAAACATATGGTCTATAGAAATTCTATAAGATCTTATAGAAATTCTATTAAATCTTTCCCAGGACAAAATATGTATAGATTTTCTATACAAAAAATCAATCCTTTTTTCTATAGGCTTTTGGAACTTATTATCTATAGAAATTCAACTACTAAAAGTCCATAGAATATGCAATTGAAAGTCTATAGAAGTTTCTATACAAAAAATCAAACCTTTTTTCTATAGGCTTTTGGAACATATTGCCTATAGAAATTCAACTGCTAAAAGTCTACAGAATATGCAATTGAAAGTCTATAGAAGTTTCTATAAAAAAGATCAATACCATTTTCTATAGGCTTTTGAAACATGGTCTATAGAAATTTAACTACAGAAAGTCTATAGAGGTTTCCATAGATCGTATTTTTCGAGAGTGAATAGAAAATATTTTCTATTATCATTTAGATGGTCTATAGATTCGATGGAATATATTCCATCAATTATAGTCTATATTATATATTACATATATTATATACTACATATATAATATACTACATATATTATAGACAATAAAATTGCTATATAGCAATTTTATAGACATTTTATGATATTCTACAAACCATCTGTGTATTACATATAAGGAATATTTGCTATTGGGAGAAAAAATAAGAAAAAGAGCATTTATAAACTTTTAAAACAAATGACTTTATACTAAATAATCAAAAAAGACAGAAATACACTATGTACATTCTTAGAACAGCTTTCATATTTTAACTCTTCTTAATTTTCGAAGCAATATTTAATTTTATTTTGATTGCTGTTTGCACATCCTTTGACGACACTTCCAGTATCTGACAGGCACAAGCTAAAAAGACAAAAGAGTTCAATTATTTACTGATTTCTTTTGTTTAACAAAGAAATTCAAATGCTATAACTATATACCAACAACACCATCAACAAGGTCTTGACAAATTTTGGGTTTTGCTACTTTGTCAGAGTGAGCATTACTTTGCTTGCCAGAAAAACTGACACTTCTTAGATAGTCTGTGTTTCCCACCAATGACACCAAAAGATTGTTTACAAATCTATTTGTACCATGCGATTTGTTACATTTGCTGAATTTTACATGGTCAATGTATATTTTGTGACCTGGCACTATTTGTTTCTAAATTACAAAGTAAAAGTACTATGAATAAAATTTATATAGTTAAACATATAAATAAAGAAATAGATAAATTTTGCAACATGAAAATTCTTACTCAACTAGATCCGCCTGGGTAGTTAGGTTCTTTCCAGATTGGAATGGATAAACAAACAGGAGTTTCAGTAAGATTTGATTTAGAAACAAGACTGTCATTAAACGCATTACTATTTGTTATACTAAATGAATGATTAAGTTGATCAGACATATCAGAAGAGTTGAGAGTGTGGGAGGTTGCTCTACTAGACCCATATGAAGTGCTGGGTGCCTTCCACTTCTGAAAAGATGAATGAAAACTTTGAGTGACATTGAAGCCACATGTATTTTCTAATTCAACAGATTGATTTGATAAATCATTTAATAAATCCGAATATTGATTTGAGTTAGAAGTAAGACTTTTTGTCAATTTTGGTATATGATGTGTTAAAGAAGATAGATCATGGGGCTTGTTTAACTCCAAAACTACATTGGATAAGTCCTGGGTTGATTTTTCTAATGAACTTAACACAAAAATAATCCCTAAAAAAGTCATTAAAGTAAATAAGTTAAAATAATAAAATTAATATTATTAAATGCAATGCATTTCAGAAACAATAAAGGCAAATAGAATACAAAATAAAATTCACTTTTTCATATTCAGAATGCTTTTTCATTGATGTCTCCATCGTAGTGAGAAGTTGAGCAAATCCTAATTAAATAATCATTTAAAATTTTTTAACAATGTATAAATTACTTTTAAATGCAATTCAAAGCTTTACTTACTATTTTCATTGCATTCCTTTTCTTTAAGATCCCCTTAAATACAATACAGCTATTATAACTTCATTAAAGTTAAAATGACATTATGGAGTCCCCTCCAAACTACAAAAATGTGGAGCCCTGTATATATATATATATATATATATATATATATATATATATATATATATATATATATATATATATATATATATATATATATATATATGCTGGTATGAAACTTTAAGTACCAACAAAGTTGTCATCTTTCGCTGTATCTTCTACATATATATATATACATACATATATATATGTATATATATATATATATATATATATATACATATATATATATATATTTACAATTATATACACATACATACATACATACATACATACATACATACATACATACATACATACATACATACATACATACATACATACATACATACATACATACATACATACATACAAACATACATACATACATACATACATACATACATACATACATACATACATACATACATACATACATACATACATACATACATACATACATATATACATAAATACATACATACATACATACATACATACATACATACATACATACATACATACATACATACATACATACATACATACATACATACATACATACATACATACATACATACATACATACATACATACATACATACATACATACATATACAAAAATGTAGATATGTATAACTTTAAAGACACCTGTAGCTCTTACTTGCAGTTGTGCTCTTAAAACTTTATTCTCTTCTTTCAGTTCATCAAGTTTAATTTCTAAAGCAACTTTATCTGCATTCTAAAATAAGAACATAAAGGAATACTGAATTCAACAAAGCTTATTATTAAATTAAAAAGAATTTACCGCAAACCCATAATTAAAATTATAAGTATTTATAATATACAATAAATATACAATGTTTTTAAGAAGTTTAATGTTTTCTACAACACGCAATCATTTAGCTTTTGCACAACTTTTACTACCGTATTTCTAAAAAAAGCTGATAAAATAGAATGAAATATTTTTAAACAGTATTTAACATTCATAAACAGTTTTAAAATAGTATTTAACATTCATAAAAATGTTAATCATAACTACACACTTAAAGTTACCTGAATTGGTAATGGTGGAACAACTTTTACAAGGGCGTTTGCTTGATTGTTCAGCTCCTTCAAATCATCTTAATTATTTAAAATATAAAATATTATAAATATTTTTCCACCTGCATATAAATGTATATATATCATAAATTCTGCTTACCCCCCAATATCAAGACCTTTGCCTCATAATTTTTCCAAGTAGGAAAACCAGAATTTAACGCCTGGTTCTGCAACAGTGCATTGAAATGACTTGATGGCCACTGTACAACAATGTTTTCTCCAAATATAACAGGACCTGTAATCCAGTCAGTTCAACCAACCTAAATGAAATTAGTTAACTAATAATAAGTATTTATTGTTAAAAAGATTTTATACCTTTACTCTATCAAACTTTTCTATTTTATCAAAAAAGAAAGATTAAAATAATACTTCAATAGAATTATCAGCAACAAAATTGTAAATAGAACATTCAAAATTTATTTTAATTTAAGTCTTTTGTTTGCTATTTCAAAAAGTGAAAAAAAAAACTAAATAACAATAAATGATGTTAACAAATTTATAAAACAAAATATTCTTCTTTTTACAATAATCCTTTAATTATTATTGTCCTCTATAGTTGTTCTTTTTTAAATTTCTTACATTTAATTTATACAAGTCAAAAGTGATGTAGTCATTTAATTTATACCAGTCAAAAATAAGGAAGTCAGACACTTTGACTTTATGTTGTAATAACAAAAATATTAAAATACTGATAATATAAAGTTTGCCACAGACAAATGGGAAAATTAAATGAATTTTCTGTTTATACCAGCCATAAAAGAAATAAAATAGAAATAAAGTGCTCCAACAAAACAAATGATTTATAATAAGAAATATTTTTACTATTACTAATTAATACTATTTGATTTTTATTATTGTTAATTTTGAAAATTAAAGTTTCTTTCTTTAAAAGATTATTTTAAACAATTTTAAATCTTTAGTTCACTCTCAACATATATATCATGTTTATTAATATTTACAATAATTTAGTTTTGACATTTTTTGAATTATTACTTGCACTTAACAATTAAGATGCTCAGCCATTCATTATTTAAATCAAACAAATGAAAAAACAAACAAAATGTAATTGCAAATTATAGTGTGTATATATATATATATATATATATATATATATATATATATATATATATATATATATATATATATATATATATATATATATATATATATATACACAGTACTGTGAATAAGTTTTAGCCCACCATAAGTTTATAATTATTTTTGATTTTATCGTAAAAATATAAAGGACTTATGAAGTAAAAAAAAATCAGGTTTATAGACATATTACAAACAAAAATATCTAGAAATAATTTAATAAAATATGATACAAAAAGAAAAAACAATTAATACTTTGTATATCTGCCTTTTGTGTTGATCACAGCAGCAAATCTCCTGGGAAATGATTCATATAAATTTGTAATGAAATTTTGTGGATTATTGTGTCACTCTCTTTTTAATATTCAAAAACATTTTTCAACATTTTTCAGCCTTTTTTTTATCCAAATAATCCCAAACATGTTCAATAATGTTCAAATCTGGACTTTGAGGAGGCCAGTGCATTAATTTGAGAACTCCCTCCTAACACATGTCCTGTAAATATTTTTTGGCTACTTGGGAGCAATATTTGGGATCATTGTCCTGCTGTAGAATGAAATTATTACCAATTAGTCTCATTCCAGATGGTACTGCATTATGTCTTAAAATTTCTTTATACTGTTCTCCTGTCAGTTTGCCATCAATTCTGATTAAATCACCTACTCCAGATGATGAAATACAACCCCAAACTAAAACAGAACCTCACCATGCTTGATTGTTGGATATAGACAATCAGGGCGATAAGCCTCTCCTACCCTTCTTCTTACATACTGTTGTCTTCTGCTACTGAACAATTCAAATTTTGATTCATCTTTGTATAGTACACTATTTAACATTCCTTGCGTCCAATTATTATGCTGTTTTGCATATTTAAGTCTTTTTTCTCTATTGCCATGATGTAGCAAAGGCTTTTGAACTGCAACACACCCTCTTAACCCAGCTTTTAGCAAATGTCATTGAATGCAAGATGAGGAAACATTTGCCCCAGTCGCAGCCTGAATGTCTTGGGCTAGTTTAATGGGGTTTTTTTTCTGATTTTGCAGAGACACATTTTTTAAATACTTTATCTCATGTTTTGTAAGCTTTGGAGGTCTTCCACTTCGAATTTTATCCTCAAGAGATCCTGTGTTTTTAAATTTTTTTATAATTTCTCTAATGACTGTCCTTGAATATTTTGTTTTTTGGACAATTTATCGTTGAGAATAGCCTTCTTCATGAAGCACAATAATTTTTTTTTATGTTCCAGTAGTATAATTTTACCCATTTTATTACTTAAATAACAATAAAAATAATAATACAAAAGAAAAAAAACAAAAACAAAAAAAAAACAAAAAAAACAAATTAGAAGTTTCGCTCTTAAAAAAACAAAAAATAACATTAAACACACAGTATCTATGAAATATCTTAGTAAACTGTACTATCATCTAATATGAAGCCTTCACAGCAATAAATAAACAAAATGCAAGATCAAACTAAAAACAAACGAGCTGATACGAATTGGGTTTAGATCAGCACACAATAAAAATAAACACGTTATATATTTAAATACAAAAATCGATGTAAAATTTTGATAAATATTGCTTTTGTTTGTTAAAATAGTGTTTAATATTGTTTGAAGTTAGACATTATTTTACATAAAAAATAATCAGAAGCTATTATTCAAAAGCTGTTAAAAAAACATGAGTTTTAATAAGTGGGCTAAAACTTATTCACAGTACTGTATATATATAAATAAACACACAAATACACGCATAATTTATATATAGTGGCCTCGGTGAACGTTTCCCTCAAGTTTAAGTAAAGAAATGAACCACTAAAAGTCAAAAGAAAAAGTTCCTAAATATTAAGTTGATACAGCTTCACAATTATTTATTTAAAAAGATAAAATTAGCCTATTTATGTATACATATTAAAATATCATTTATATAAAACATTATTGTAGCATTATGTTACAACAATTTTTTATATAAAAATCCACAATATAAAATTCAATAGACGTTATTTTCTCAAGACATATGTTCTTTTGTAGAATATCTCTACGATCTAATATTAGATCAATTCTATAGATAAAGTTTCTAGAAACCAGGACAAAAAGTTCTACAAACTTTCTATAAAACCATTTCATTTCTATAGGAGTTCTATAAAAATAATTTAGTTCTATAAAATTTCTATAGACAATTTCTTGAAGTCTATAGAAATTCAAAATATATTTTGAAGTCTATAGAAATTTTTATAGACTTCAAGAAATTGTGTATAGGAATTTTATAGAACTCAATTATTTTTATAGAACTCCTATAAAAATAAAATAGTTTTATAGAAAATCTATAGAACTTCTATAACTATAGAAAATTCTATACAAATTCTGTAGAAATTCTGTAGAACTTCTATAATAGACATTCTATAGAAGTTCTACAGAATCTCTATAGAAATTCTATAGAAATTCTATAGAAATTCTATAGAAATTCTATAGAAATTCTATAGAAATTCTATAGAAATTCTATAGAAATTCTGTAGAACTTCTATAGAATATCTAATAATTTCTATAGAACTTGCTATAAAACTTTTTTTTTATATTAATACATGTAAAATAAAAAAGTTCTTTAGGAATTTCTATAGAAATTAGCAATTGCTAAAATAAAAAAACTATACCCATGGGTATAGTTTTTTTATTTTGTGCTTTAATTTTTATTGGATAAGTTTTAACTGTTTTTCAAACTTTTTGTTTAAATAACTTTTCAAAAATTCCAACAGACTTTAGACATTTTTCTGTATATCCAAAATTATCTAGGCGACATTTTATAATACCTAAAAACTGTAGGGTCGTATCAAAACCCACTTTGGACTATAGTTTTTAAAAGTTTAAACTTTTCTTCAATGAAGGAGTTACTTCTGGCATCCACAAATAAATTCTACCCAGTGTTAGTTTTCCAACCTCTGCTGCGCTGTCTCTTAAAGCTGCATTATTATCAGACATTATTGTGATTGTGTTTGTTTAACACTATTCACAGCTTAATCATAGTCTTCACAAAGCCCAAGGATGTGACAAATTTACTTTTGAACTAAAAATATCTTTCGGATATGATAGCGGAAAAAGTGTCATCGTAATAATTACGCTAGAAAACAGGTAAAAAAATTTTATTCGGAATTGTTGTTAGTTTAAATCTCGATGTATACCGGAACTCTCTTCAATCTGATGACACTTTTTTTCCGCTATCATATCGGAATGATAACGATACAGAAATGTAACGATACGCAGACCCTTACTTGGTATTGCTAAAGAGAAACATAAGACCATCATTAGTAAGAGGAGCATTATCTGCATCACAGTAATCAGTACCGTCAGTTTTAAATAATCTACCTTCAAATATAAGATAACTTTCATTTGGATGTGTATACATACCTTGTAACTCGATGTTTATGTAAATAGTTTATTTAGCATACTTGGAATGCTATAAAAGAATCCGGCACCTCCATGAACATTCTTTCTTTCAATTCATGTTTTTTGCTAAGAAACATAATTTTATAACAGCAACATTAATTTTTTGTTAGATTTTTTTATCAAAAACTTGTTGTCTTTTTAACTCATCACGCATTAAAACAATTTTATTCCTTCGTCCTGTGTTACCAGCTTTTTTCAATAGCCAATAGCATGTCAAGCCTATCTAGTAATGCATAAGAGTATAGTATTTGTGAAACCTTTAACAGTTTAGGATTTATTCCAAATAGGTTTTAGTACATTATGACATTTATAACTCCGATTTACTCTTCGTCATCTTAACTATTACCTCTTCTTGACGCATTAGTATCTCTCATAATTTGTTTATAATTTTTGTAATCTTCATCTTGATAGTTAGGGATGGCACATTTATTTATTTTGATTTAAAAAAGGGTAGTAACATTTTAACAAAAATTACTTTACTCATATTAGATTAAAACAATAAATATATTTACATTTCAGAGTAATTCATTTTTCAAAAAACAACATTAAATTAGATGCAAAAATTACTGAAAAAATTAATTTAAAAATACACAACTTTTACTCGTAGAAGTAATTTATTTTTAAAATTAAAAGTAATTAACATGAAAGAGTTCTTTACTTTTTTTAAATTACTAATAAACAGTGAGCCATGAGAATGTAATTTACTTTAAAAAATAATTTAGACTTATACTTACACAAATAGTTTGCATCGAAACGTAATTTCCTTTTTACATTAAAAAAACTATTTATAACGTTTTTCAATAACAAAATGGGTTTTAACTGGTACTGTTATAAAGGAATATTTGAATGCGATGATTCTAAATTAAGTTTACGCCTAAACATAAAATGATTTGGTTTTAAAGATTCATTACCAGGTGTTTCATAAACAAAGGTAATAGGCTAGTTTTTAGTTACGATTACAATTTCAGAAAGATTTGTAATCATTTTTTTATTGTTTAATCTTGATGTTGTGAATATCTTTTCAAGATTTCTTTTCATTGTCCGAACCATTCTCTCAAAGAACCCACCCCACCACGACGCTGCAGCCACATTGAAATGCCAACGGATACGCTAAGAAGAAATAAAAGCTTGGGTTTCATATGCTAAGAAATATGTGCCATATCACAGACAATATAATTGGGTGAATCATAGCGTCCAATAAAACGACGTAGGCAACGAACACACGACTGAAGAAAAATCAGACACAAGATCTAAACGAAGAAAACGTTTGCTAGAAAAAGTTGCAATAAATATCCAAGCTATAAACATTTCATCTCCAAAAAAAATATTTTTAATAAAAATTGGACCACAATAATCTACTCCAGCATTTTTAAAAGCATATTCCTCATTTAGTCTCGGCAAAGGTAAGAGTGGTGAAATAGGATTTTTAAAAGGTTTGTTCTGGTATTGTATACTATCAACATTTTTTGATAAGCTTCCTAATAGTATTTCGAGCTTTACGAATTCAAAATTTGGAACGCAATTGATTTAATTTTTCCTTTAATGTTTTCCTCCATTATGTTTTAAAATTGAGTGGCAATCTAATGTTAATTATTTAATAAACAAACTTTTTTGGGGCTAAAATATTGGGTGCTTTGAACTTTACGGAATTGGGCCATTACCAAGATGACCTAAACAACGAGCAACACCACCTTCAATGAAAAAACCTAAATCTTTCTTAAGCTGACTATATGAGTTTAATAAACTTATGTTTTTTTGAATATATGTAATCCAAAGAGTTCCAGCTTGGTCTAATTCTATAGAATTAGGAGTAGAAGGAAAACCTCCCATACATATTTCTTTTTTAACTATACTGTGAGGGCAGTGGATTATATTAATTAATTTATTTATTTTAATGATGTGTTAAAGGATGATGATACTACTAGGAAATGCCGATTCCAGCGCATTGATACCTTTCCTATACTTAAGCCGACCTTTTTTTGAGGTACTAATATCTTGCCAGAAGCTGCAATGAAGTAGTAAAAATGTTTCTTTAGTCGTAAGCTATTCCAGAGCAAAGAGTTGATCCATAAACGTAAAAGAAGGTTTTAGTTTGTAGTGTCCGAGGGCTAGCGTGTGAATGCCGTCTTGTAAGATGTGTCTTTTGTCGTCGTTAGCGCTGAGAGCGACTTTGTTGATTTCTTCGGTGTAGACATTGTGAAGATGGGAACGGATAACGTTCATGGTGGTGAGCTTTTCTGTCTTGTTCATTAAGCAGTCTTTATAGTCTTGATGAGTGATGTGTTTTTCAACGACTTTATTTTTTACTCCTTTGCATTTTTTGTGTTCTTTTTCATTAAAGACCTTATAGGAGTAGAGTTTGGGTCTAAGTCCGACAAACTCTTTAATTTGTTTGCCAGCAGCCTCGTCCTTGAACATTCCAATAACTTTTTTGTTTAAACCAACCTTAAGCCCAGCGTTTTGAATGGCAGGATGATCTTTAGGAAATTCACTCGTGTCAAATTTGTTTTCTACATCACCAGCAATGTCTTGATAAAAATTATCCGTTTTTATTTCGTAAATGAGAGAGTCAGTGTCGGTCATGAGTAATTTAGCGCGATCTCCGTATTTAGGTTTGATGTAGTCATAGTGCTGTTCAAACATGAGTGTTTTGCTTAGATCGAGGACACACATTCCCAAGTAAACAGGCTTGTTGTAAAAGACATTTGTTCTCTTCATGTGAACTGCGATTAGGTTTTCATCAAAAATGGTATTTCGCTCATAATTAGGTTTTCTTGACAATTTTAGAACATCTTTTCTAGTGGTGACAAGCCTAATATCAACATGCTTTAGAATATTCTCCATGTTTTTTCCAAAGACAGAGTTGTTCATGAGTTTAAAAAATTCTTTTTCAAATTCGTTATTAGCTTTTGCTCTTAATTGGGTGTTGAGATCAATGTATGATTTCATGAAAGGTTCTTCTTCAAAGGTGATACCACGATGAATTTTGGTGGTGACAAGTCCCAACCGTTCATATAGTTTTAGGTTTTCATGGTGAATGACATATTTTTCTTTGTTGTTTAAATTGGGAACAAGCTTGTCTACTTTTCCAATGGTCAGTCTTTCAGGAGCTAAAGGATAGTCGTTGTGTAAATCGTGAAGCTCTTTAGGATAGGTTAAATCGACTTCGAGAATGCAAGGTATGGATTTCCAATTGGAGAGTTCATCCTCAGCCATCCATCTGAATCCTCTAACAGGAAGAGGTTTGCACATAGCCCATCCATAAAGGTTATTAGCATCCAAGTATTGGATGAATGTAGATGGTTTTGAAGGATCGTAGGAATCGCTCATGTATTTGTTATTAGCAGTTCCATGTCGTTTGGTGATCATGCTAATTCCACCGCGTATCCCTCTTTGAGCCATGATAAGCATATCAATATCGGTCAGAAGTTCTAACTGAATTCCAGTTAGTTTTAACATTGCATCCCAACCTAAACCGGGTGAGGTGTAATACCAAGCAGGATCAAGTCTATAATAGACACAACACACGTCTCTGAAATTTTCAAAGATATCAGCAAGCATCAGTACATCAGAGACGTTATACAGCTCGTGGTAATCTTTAATCGTTTCACATCTAAATACCTTCCAAACGTTTTGAGCATGTGCATAGTCTTCACAGCTTATTTCCTCATCATTCAGTTTTGAATGGAATGCTTCGATAGGAGGTAATTGCGTCTCTGAAAACTTATCAATCGAGTCCACCCAGTCATAAGGGTAAATGCCTTTTTTCCTTACCAAATCAAACTTTTCTCCAGAATAATATTGAGCAACGTTTCTGCATTGATCATCAGTCAGATTTTTGGCTAAAGTATCTAAACGACCAGCCATGAATCTGAAGCTGTCAATAAACCTTAGCTCTTTCCATACTTCACGAAGTTTCCCTTTCTTATCAGTGAATTCTCTCACTTTGATTTGTTTAGAGAAGCTGATATTTTTTTCTTCATTGTTAGGTATACAATTGAGCTTTCCACCTAATTTCTTGATGAACAAATGGCTGTCGTAGCCGGACAAATTATGGAAAATAATGGGAATGAATTTTGGAATTTTATAATCCAAGTTGCATTTGTTATGAGCAGCTCCTCGATACTTTCCGGTCAAATGGCAATGGTCTAAGACTTTATCACCGTTAAGATCTTTATTGCAAATATGACATAGAGTTGCAACCTCAAAATTCTTTTTATTCTCCTTATTCATCACTCTCTTTTTTATTAAATCGATCTTGTCTAAAATCTTTATAAGGTCTGCTTCAAGCATATTTATGAACTTTTGAGCTACATCATCGTCATCGCTTTCTGCTGTGTATATGACGGGTTTTCCTTTGTAAAGGTTATCGTTAAAGCATTTGATATAATAGCAGAAGGAGCTTGGGACATGCTTTTGATATTGTTTGGTGTATGACTCTTTCGAATTCGGTGTGTAAGTGTTGATAGATTTGGTGAAACTTTCAAAGTCAGCATATACAACGTATGGAACCCTCATAGACTTGTTATAGTTTTTAAACTGGACGGTCTCTCCTTCTTTAGGAAGTTCGATTCTTACTGAAGCGTTGTCATAACAATAAGGTTGATGTTTTTGGAGCTTTTCTTCTTGGTCATAATCTTGAAGACATCTTCTGCAAAAATATCTTTTGTGTTGATGTTTCGATGCTGAGGAACCAGCAAACCGACTGAAATTTTTAATGAGACAATAATGTTCTGTGTCTTCGTTTGTAATATACAACAAATCAACACAGTGCTTTCGGTCAACAAATTCAGATATTCGCAAAGGCTGAGGTGTTCTTTCAGTATAGCAAAAGACATTCACGCTAATAGTTGGGTTATTCACTTCAAACTTGTCGATTTTATGATAATCCACAGGAAATATTACTCCATCCCAATTCAGCTCTTCTGATTTTAGAACCAAGTCTTCATCAATTCTTTCGCTGTTTTTATTTTTCAGATTCAACGCTCGAGTAACCGACCATTTAAAGCATTGATTGTCCTCGTTTTTCATGTTGATGATGGCATTTTTGTTTTTCAGCTCTTTAGGTAGCCTAATATAGCAAGAACCGCTGAGAGGTTCATAATCAATAAAGTCAATGTCCATTCTTAAAATCTTAGATATAGTGCAATTAGATCCTAAAGCATTGTATTTGACACTACTTTCCAAGACTTTCTCTTCCATTTCACCCATTAACTCTCTTACACCTGTAGCTGCTAGAATAATCTCTGATCTTGATGAAAAGGTTGCTTCTCGAGTCACTTCTTCACCAGTGATGATACTTACACTTTTCATTTCACACGTTAAAATAAATCTTACTTTGGTGTTTCTTTCTCCTTCCATGGTTTGAATGGTAGACTCTCTTACCAAATTAAAAAAGGCATCAAGGTCTTGATATCGAGAAGACGGTTTGTAAGAAAATTGTCTAGCAGCTCTCTCCGCTGAATGTTCAGTCATTTTAAACTTTACTGTAAATGGTTTTGACTTGGGATGTTTATACACTGTTCTTAATACAAGTGATTTGATAGACTTTATCTTTTCATCGATTTGTTTCACTGATTTGCTTACATTCTTCTTGACTACTTCAGGAACGTAGGGATCTATCCATTCTTTAATATCATTAAACTTAGTTGCAACATATGACGCCACACTTTTTGCAACTGCCGTCAGACTTGAAAAAAATGAAGATCTCTGTGGAATGACTGGTCTAGGTATTATGACAGGTGTTAAATCTGAAACAGGCTCATCAAGAATCTGTCTTTGCAAATGAATTGGTTTCGGGGCAATAGGAGGTTTTACCACAACAGGTCTTGGTGAAATGATCGTTGGTTTAGGAGCAATGACAGGTCTTACAGACTGCAAAGCCCTTACAAGATCCTCCTTTCTCATTTTGTAATAATATTTAATATTTTGCTTTTTAGCAATTTCTTTTAACTCTTTCACCGTTTTGTTTTCCATTTTTAATAACGTAAGATATTTATTTATATCATTTTCAAATTTTTAAATTCAATATTGAATTTAAAAAATCTCATATTTGTATCCATCCACTACTTTTCCATTTCGTCTCGCAAAGTACTGCCAACCATGTCCAGTCTTTTTCTTCGATTCATAAGCAGACTTGTATTCTACCACCTCACCAGTATCAACATTAGCTATTCTCAAACCTAAAGGATTATTTCTAATTAAACCAAGTCTCGCATATTTAGGATCAAGAGGTTTCTTTTCTTTTTTCTCATTTTTTCTAGGTCTTCCAACAGGTCTCATATCTTTCGAGTTTTCCAAATTGCATCTTTACTAATCAGATTGTTTTCAACCGCAAGCATCATGAGCGACATTTTATTGTCAGACGTTTTGGAAACACCATTTTCTTTTACCAAAATTTTCAAAAGCTTTCTTGTGTAAGGCATCTTTTATTATGCTAAGATTTTATTTAAATCAAATTCAATTTTTTTTTCATTTCTGACATCGGAAGAATCTTAAAGTTTTCATACACAATGTCTTTTGAACCGAGTGAATGATTTAAAATTGCGCTTTTTAGATTTCCAGAAATCTTTTTTTTCTCCTCGAAATCACAATCCAAACCAAGCACATGCTTGTCAATCATTCTTAGCTTTTCTTCTTTAGGCAAGCCTTTCCAAGTACTGAGATGCTCTTTGATTTTCTTTTCCATTTGTGAATATTCTGTATCGTCATCCCACATTAGTCGGTAAAGCTTGTCTCTCTCTTCATCACTGTACTCTTTTGGAATATTAAAATCTCCGTTTTCAGTGACGTAAACAGATTCGCAAAACACACCTGTTTTTCCAAATGCAAGAAGCTCAAGATGTCTTTTTTTATTTGCGTCAGTCTCTTTTATACTACATTCTAGAAAAAACGGAAAAAACTGTTTCATTTTATTCTACTTGTAACCGATTTAGATCCTTTTTGGATTAATGAAAATCCATTTTGGATTAATGAAAATCCTTTTTCGGTCTACCCACAGGTCGCTCTTCCTTCACGTCTTTAATCCATTCGCTTTTATCGATCAGATTGTTTTCAACCGCAAGCATCATTAACGACATTTTATTGTTTGACGTTTTAGAAATTCCGTTTTCTTTCAGTAATTTTTTCAAATCCTTTTTCGTATATCTCATTTTTTATTAAAAAAATATTATTTTGAAGGACATCAATAAACAATATTCATTCTGCTTCCATCTGATTTAAGTCTAAGCAATTTATCGGAAATGAGGACAGCAAAGGCTTGAGTGTTTGCTGGAACGTTTGCGTTAAATGTTGCTTTTATTTGCACATCTATCACTGAAGTTTTTAACCTCTCAGCCTGCTTGCTTACATCAAAAACAAAAAGAGGACAAATGTATCTATAATTTAAGGCAGACAAATTAGGTTGAGCTATAATTTCGTTTGTTCCATAAAGTCTATTGTCAAACTTAGAGGCGTCTCTATAAGCTCTTGAGTATTTGTTGTTATTAAAGTCAAAATTGTAATCAACAGCAGGATACCTTTCACTGTTTAAGGTGACATACATGTTTTTCAAGTCGCAGTGATCAAAGACTGAAGGATTTAATTCTTGATTTCCAGATTTATTGGTTTGAAATCCAACAATGACATACCTAGGTCTTTCACTAGCAGATCTTGCGCTTAACCTCCAACTAAAGTTGTTTGATACAGGAACAGCGATGGTATCGCATTGTCTAGATCTGAACGAAAATGGGACATCTACTTTTGATTCAATGATTTTGTAAAGATTGTTACTACTCGCGACAGAGGGTGTGACATGAGGCATAAACAAAGACAATTTAGTCAAATCCACTTTTCCTGCAGCTGTTGCAGCTGTTCTAAAAATAGCATCACTATCGCTCTTTCTCACAAGAGCAAGTGTATGCTTAAATCCATAGAGCACTTTATCGTAATCATCGCAAAATCCAAAAATGTGCTTTAAAGGAATGCAGAACGAAAACGTTCCTTTTTCTTCAGTTTGTGCAATGATGTAATTTTGTCTTTGCTTAAATCTAGTGTTGTTGACAAGATCTGCTAAAGCTGTTATGTCTCTTTGCCACAGCTGGTTCATACCCTCTGAAATTTGGAACTCTACTGGATATTTTAGGTAACCAAGCATGGTGGTAGCTTGCCCTGGCTCGTAAATGGTTTCTACCTCTTGATTCGACAGCTGATAAGAAATCTGACTGAACATATGCATGATACCGTTGTTTGCAAGAGCAACGACGTCTGTATCAGCGTAGGAAGTTCCATCCGCTTTTAAAAGTCTTCCTTCAACCAAAATGTAACCCTCAAATGGAAGCGTGAACAAATCTTGCTGCTCAATATTGATTCTTATTTCTCCATCCACGTTTAGATTCTTATTCACTGGTTCGTATTCATGAAACTCAAATCTCTCAATTTCTTCATCAACAATAATCTCTTCTGTAAAATTTAAAACATCGGAATTTGCCATTTTTATACATCAAAGAAAAAAAATTTAACTCATGCAATCAAAAGCCCATTTCCCTTTTTACCAGGTCTTGTATTCTGATCGCTCCTCCAAGCATGGAATATTCATCTATAATCGGTGTGCTTTGAGTTAGCTTTCTGTTAACAATGCTTGAAATAATTTCTTTGCTTTTAAGGCTGAGATCATTCTTTGCAGCTTCATGCAGCTTAGGAGTTCCAGTCTTGGAATACAATTTCTCAATGGTCCTTTTACCTTTGTCAATAGCTACATCTCTAGCAGTGGAGATGGCTGTAGAAGCTAGCTCTTTTCCTGCAGATTTAGTAGCCATGATTGCTTCTCTTCCCAGTTCAGTTTTTGCAATTTTATTATCCAAAGTATATGCTGCTCTTGAAGCGCTTGAAGCTGCTGCTCTTCTTAAGAAATTCTTAAGCGTGTCAATTATCCCACTTCCGCCCACAATATGCTTCTTAACATATCTATTTCTATAAACGATCATTTTTTATTTCCAAGATTTTTTTATTTTGCATCAATATACGCAATCATAGCCTTGTACTCGTCTTTATTAATCCTTTTTTGTCTCAACAGCTCATCGCAAATGGAAACAGCTACATTTCTCGACTCTTTATTTCCAGCATGCCATGCAGCGATGCTCAAGTTGAGATTTTCCACAAGAGCATTTGGATCGCTTGGAAGAATAATCACGCCACGACCTTTTTTGACTTTGGTTTCACTTTTAAATTTATCCCAAATAGGCTTTATAATCGTTCCGTATTTTTCAGATCTCGAAGCTTTTGGTTTGTTTGGATTTACATCAGATTCAATTGCTTTAGTTTTAATAAGTATATCTTCATAATTTTTAAGGTCGTCATCAGTGTACTTGGTTTTATCAGGTTTCGACCTTGAAATTAGTTCCCAAAGTCCTATTGTTCCATTATACTTTTCTCCACCAATAATGACGTCGTTTTCATCGATGGTTACTTCTTCTTTACCGATATGCAATTTTCCACCTTCTGCATTAATTCCAAGCACTCTATCGCATAATTCTTTTTTCGATGCATATTTCGCCATGTAGTAACTCGCAATACCTCCTAAATTCATTCTTTTAATTGACGACGGCTCGCTTTCTGGATAAGTCAAAGCTAGTGGAGTGTTTTCAACCTCTCTGTATGCGATGCTCTTTAGTTCGTTTTGCATCTTTTCATTGCTTTCAATCAGAGGCTTGTAAAGCTTGCTCAAATCAGTCTGAAGATTAGCATCATAAATATTTTCATTCAAACTATCTTGATATATTCTTTTTCTTCTTTCAACAAATTCTCTTACCATTTCATCTCTCTTGTTCGGGTCTAGTATTTTAAAAAAGGACATTTTTTAAAACACAAGAAAAAAACTAAAACCCAGACTTAATTATGTTTTTTAAATTAATTTTTTAAATTAGTTTTTCTTAGATTCTTTGAATCCGTGGAAATCTACGATTTCTTAGATTCGCTTGCGAATCCGTGGAAAAATATTAATTTTTCTTAAACATATTATTGAACGCTTTTATCGCGTCTTCTCTTCCTTTTTGGATCAACGACTCTTTAGTTATCTCATCAATGCTGATTTTTGTTTTAGTTCTTATTTCTTTCATCAGACTCTTAAACTTTTGAAGTTCGTCTAAAATCAATTCATACTCTGAATCGCTCACAACGTTGTCTACTAAAGACTTTGAAATGTGACTGTTGATGGTGTTCAATTTCGACTCTGCCAACACTTTGATCTTTTCATGCTTCTCCGCTTTTAATGCTAGTTTTTTGTTTACTTGTCCTCCTACAATGGATAAAAACCCCATTCCAATAGCTACACCTTCACACGCAATCGCAACAGGAGCAGCAGCGATAGTGCTCAAAGTTCCAATTCCAACAACTCCAAGCGCAACACCACCTGCTTGCAACGTAGTGTCTACAAAAGAAATGATTCTGAAAGCGCGATGGTACTTTTTACTCATATGTACTCTCTTTTTCCTCTCGTTATCCATCTCTTTTTGGATTTCACTTATTTTCTGAAGACGGTAATTGTGTCCTTCATCTGCAGGAGCTGATGGAAGAACTGGGTAAATTTTAGATTTAGCATCGTAATTGTATTCCATTTTTTATTAAACGAAAAAAAATATTTTTTTTCACTCATTAATGAAATTGACAAAGCATAAACTTTCCCCTTTTTTAATAATGACATCTGACTTGCTGTTATTTTAAATTTCCATGATCACATTATCCACCGACTCTGATAGTATGATGCTGTGACTGAAATAATCCAGTTTTGATTTTAGGCTTTCCCTCAAATTCACTAAAGCTAATCCGCTTTTCAGTTTTATTCCAAACATAAAAGTTATTTTCTGATGGCTTAGCCGATTTAGTGTGATGTCTTTTTGAGCAAATATTTCATATCTAGTTCCTACTTTTGAGGGAGGATGCTTCAAATACTTGTCGAAAAAAAGAAATGGTTTATTACACATCTTTCGATCATAATGAAAAAATTTTTTTTATACATTAGTTTCCATTTTATTACAAAAAAATTATTTTTTATGCGTAATAATAGACTTGTACTAGAAGAAGGTAGTAGCTACCAGATTGACCGACTTGAATTCAATTTTCAATTCTTCAAAAAGAATTAAAAATCTAAATGTTTAAGCAGCAGAAGCACACACTCTATGTTTATCCTTATGAAAACCTTTACGTAATGCTTTAATCTTTAATCTATTTCTTTTCTCCTCCTCCTCATCAATGTATTCTTCTTCTTCATCGCTTTCTTCATCGCTTTCATATCCATTCCACAAATACCTTATACTCTCATACGTTTCATCATCGATTTCCTCTTCCTATTCTGAACTATCATCTTCTTCTGAACTATCATCTTCTTCTGAACTATCATCTTCTTCTGAACTATCATCTTCTTCTGAACTATCATCTTCTTCTGAACTATCATCTTCTTCTGAACTATCATCTTCTTCTGAACTATCATCTTCTTCTGAACTATCATCTTCTTCTGAACTATCATCTTCTTCTGAACTATCATCTTCTTCTGAACTATCATCTTCTTCTGAACTATCATCTTCTTCTGAACTATCATCTTCTTCTGAACTATCATCTTCTTCTGAACTATCATCTTCTTCTGAACTATCATCTTCTTCTGAACTATCATCTTCTTCTGAACTATCATCTTCTTCTGAACTATCATCTTCTTCTGAACTATCATCTTCTTCTGAACTATCATCTTCTTCTGAACTATCATCTTCTTCTGAACTATCATCTTCTTCTGAACTATCATCTTCTTCTGAACTATCATCTTCTTCTGAACTATCATCTTCTTCTGAACTATCATCTTCTTCTGAACTATCATCTTCTTCTGAACTATCATCTTCTTCTGAACTATCATCTTCTTCTGAACTATCATCTTCTTCTGAACTATCATCTTCTTCTGAACTATCATCTTCTTCTGAACTATCATCTTCTTCTGAACTATCATCTTCTTCTGAACTATCATCAGACTGCCAAGACGGCCAAGACCGACTAAATATACTAAATAGAGTAGCTTCGTCTAATCTACTAAACATATTAGCTCTGTCTAATCTATTAACTTCTGGTTGATCATAAACAGGCATAGGAGGCCAACTATTATTAAGTTCTTCGTCATAATCATAATTATATAGTGGTTGATAAATATAATCGTCTTCTTCTCTATTACTCATCGACATTTTTATTATAGTAAGAAATTTATTTAAGTCATTTCAAAAATTTTTTTCATCTGTACATTAGGCGTAATAATAGACTTGTCCGAGAAGAAGGTAAAAGCTTCCAGATTGACCGACTTGAGCATCACCAGAGTTGAGCGTGACAACGAGTCTTCTACCAGCTGCGACAGTAGGCATAGAATCTGCTTCTCCAAAATTTCTGTAAAAAGAAATGGTAGATGTAGAACCGATGGATGAAGTGGATTGATACAACAGCCCAGTCGAGTTGCTGTTGAATGAAGTCACATTTGTTCCGTTCCACGACGACAAGTAAAAATCTTCCAGTCCAGAGGATGAAAAGAAGCATGTGCTGTCTGCGTCATATCCTGGAAAATACGTGTAATTGTTGGTGTTGTACGACGTCCAAGGAGTGAGAACGGTTCCGTTTCCAGGAGGTAAATTTCCATCGTACATTCGGACTCTCGACTCCCACCAGTTTCTAGAAGCGCCAATGATGTGCATCCTGATGTATTTCAACGACAAACCATTTCCTTTTCCGTTGGTGTTCAGCAAGACGTATTCGCTGCCGTAAGTGGTGTTCAAATATCGAAACGTTCTGCAGTACAGCTTGTAAAGAGGGATGGTAGCAGGAATAGAAGCAAGTGTGGAAATAAAAGGTTGAATCCAATACGTGATGGCAGTAGCGTTTCTGTTCACCAGTTGAATGGAGATGTCGTTTCTGAAAGGCATGTCCAACGTGAAATATCCTCCCAAGGAAGTGGTGTTATACATGTTGCAACCTTGCAAAGAATTGGTGTAAAAAGCTCCACCCAAAGGAGAAAAAAGCAAATCAGTGGCGAGACCGGTAGCGTCCCCTCCGATTCCGTCAGTCACTTCTATATAGTTCCCCACATTGATTTCTCCGTCTGTAAAGATTCGAATGAAAACTTGACCAGGAACATTTGTTCCAGGGGTGCTGTATAAAGCCAGCCACAGCCTTCTCAGCACACCGGATTTTCCAGAAAACGCAAACACAGGGGAAGTGGTTAACGCTGCTACCGTCTGAGACTTGAATCCCAAACTGGTAAAACTAGAGCTTGGAACGACACTGGTCAGACTTGATTTTTGCAACAGCAAGTCAACATCATTTTTTGTCGCTCCATCTTGTGCGTTGGTTGGATCAAGCACGTTAATTAATTTGTGCGAGTTCAAATCCATGATGTAGGTTCAGCCAAATTAGTCAGTTTATGAGCTGCCATGTTAATGTCTACATAAGAAATATTATTGTAAGCAACTTTGGTGTCTACATACCCTTTTGTTGCAGCGTCTTTTAAATTGGTAGGATCGGAAACGTTGATCAGTTTGTGAGAGTTCATGTCGATGATTCCTGTGATTGTACTGAATCCGTCTGTTTTAACACACTGACTCGAGCTCACATCAACATAATTTTTTGTAGCAGCGTCATGCAAATTTGTTGGTTCGTTCAAATTGATCGCTTTGTGAAAATTTAAATCTAAATCTGCAATACCAATCACCGTTCCAGTACCACCTGACGCATGTGTATCCACGTAATTTTTAGTAGCAGCATCGTGTGCGTTAGTCGGTTCACCCATATTGATGATTTTATGAGAGTTGAAATCCATGTCTGCAGTGATGGTGCTGTTTCCATCTGTTCTGACATAGAGATCACCTGTTACAGCTGATGATGAAGAAGGGTCATAAAAATACCTTCCCAATTCAGTTCTTCCAAATTTGTCAATCATTTTATATAGACACGACTTTTTTTTCACCAAAGTGTATTGATAACTTCTTGAAAGTCAAGCCCTTCCTGTAATTTTTTCAAGACGTAAAGACACAAATGACCGCAATAAGAAGTGTTACCAAATTGCACTCTTTCACTGTTATAATAAACAGGACTTTTTAAATAATCAATGAGCTCTACAAGAGGAGATTGAGCATAAGAGTCAAAACTGTATTTTTTATCCCCATCTTTATACCAACAGATCCAATGAAATCCATCTGTACTAGAATCTCCCGTGTTTACAATTCCACATTCTTTTTTTCTTGTCTTTTCTGGCAATTCATCCCTCACAAAAACACCTCTAAAGTTTTTAATTTTGAGCTTTTTCACAGCATCTATTAATTGAAAGTTGGTAAGAGGTTTGTTCGGTAGTACAATTCCTTCAACGTTGATCATTTTTTAAAATTCAGAAAATTTTAAAAAAATTAGATTTTTTCACAGATTTCACAAGTGATTTACATTTCATCTTCCGATTCTATTTCATTATCCGATTCTACTTCCCCTAAATCCATTCCTTCCATAATGCTATGAGAAAAAATTACATTTTTCACGATGACGGCTTCTACCAGCTTGACTTGAATAGACACAATAGAAGGACCAATATACACCCCCTCAATTCTAAGTCCTCCAATGGTATAACATTTTTGATTGAGGAAATTATGTCCAGAAGATTTGACTAAATTTCTATTACTACGTTCTCCTTTGATACCATTTTGTGTATCAATATCTGTTTTCTTTCTATGAAATACAGAAGTAATGAGTATTTCATCTTTCTCATTTTTTAGTAAACATTTTAGCATAAAACACAGGAGCTAATTCAAAATGATCAGGTTTATATTTTAAAATACTCAATTCTTCTGAATTAATTTGCTTTCTTCTTCCCCCTTTTTTAAGTTTGGCTGACAATTTATCCACTTCACCTCTAATAAACAAAGTAATCTTTTCCATTGTACTAATAAACTTTTCTTCTTGTTCTGTCTTTCCCTTTTTATCATCAAAGCAAACGAAGGACATGGAATAGCCAGTCAATTTTTGTGTTGCTGGATCTTTATTCTCACATACGCCATACGAAAATAATATAGGTGTTCGTAATACAAGAGGACCATCTCCAGTTGGATAAGAATATTTTACTGGTACTTTTTGATATACGACTGGTTTTGTTGCCGCGTAAATTTCTCCAACTGATAATTTGCTCTCATCAAAACTTTCAATTGTAATAAAACTCATTTCTTTTCTATATACAAGATTTTTATTTAACTCAAAATCAAAAATTTTTTTTCACTGTATTTTTATATCTGTGGAAATTCTTCGAATTTGCAACACCTAATCCGAGTTTGGCTTTGGCTTTGATGATAGGTTCAATGATTTTTCGCTCGCTTATTTCTCTCTGAGTTGGATTTTGTATAGAATCCATTTCTTCAAGCATCATTTGATCTGCTAAATTTCTGTTTTGCTTGTCGTTAAAATACTTGTAAGCTAAATCGTGGTGATATGCTGCATTGTCCACTCTATCCACCGGTTTGCTCCAATCTTGATACATGTCTGTGGAAGTGAGTCTTTTGTCTAAATTGGTACCAGGTCCAGCAAAGTTCATCCCTGGAACGTGCATTTCTCCTGGAAACTTTGCCCATGGAAGCTTTATTTTGTTTGAGAGTTTGTTGATCGATTCCACCAAGTCTCCTCCGCTAAGCGCATGCGCAGAAATAAATTTGTTCTTTTTTTATCTCGCAGATGACGCAAGTTCCTTTAAGCATATTTCTATTGCTTTTGCTTATAGCATGGTGCAAGTTGTCCGTTTCTGTTATTCTTTTACATTTAACGCAATACATTTTTTATATTCAACATAATAAAAAATGGAAGTGATTGATTTGTCATGGAATGTAAATAAAAGCAAAAGAAAAAACAACAAACTTTTGCCTAGAAGTATACGTGGAATCATTATTAAAAAATCAGGTTGTGGTAAAACGACGCTGCTACTCAATTTACTTTTAAGACCTGGCTGGCTAGACTATAATCATTTACAAGTCTTTGGAAAATCTCTTTTCCAGCCAGAATATAAAATATTAAAAAACTCATTCGAGAAGAAATTACCGAAAGAGGTTATTCTTGATTTGTTTAACATTCAAAACAAAATTGAACAATTAAACGTAAGTCCTGAATGTGTTATTGATGAAATTTCAAAAAAATGGAATAACACAGAGGATATGGAATGTCAATTTTTTGAAACTGCAGACGATGTGCCAGAACCAGAAGATCTTGATTCATCCAAAAACAATTTAATGATCTTTGATGATTTGCAATTGACTAAACAAAACAAATGTGAAAAATACTATATCCGAGGAAGACACTCTAACGTTGACTGCTTTTACCTCGCTCAAAACTATTTTATGTTGCCTAGACAAACCATTCGAGAAAACGCTAATTTTATCTGTCTCTTTCCTCAAGACTCGAAAAACATTAACCACATTTACCAAGATCACGTATCCAGCGATATGAAAATAGAAGAGTTTAAAAAGTTTTGTAAATATTGCTGGTCTCAACCTCACGGATTTGCAGTCATTGATTTATCCTCAAAAAAGGATTGTGGAAAATATCGAAGCGGATTTGACAATTTTTATTTTCCCAACTCTATATAAAAAGATGAGCGGATTTTATTTCCTTGCAAAAGCAAAAAAAGAAACTCCAACCGTAAGAAACAGCGTCATCCAAACTGAGTTTGACAACCCCATCGAATTCGAACCTAATAAAAAGTATGAAATGGCTCTTGTTGGTTTTGACACTGTTCACAGTTACACCAACATCAATTCTACAAATAATGTTTTCAGATACAGTCCCAATGCCGGTTCAAACAGCTATACCATTTACATCGAAGAAGGAGCGTATGAAATTAGCGAGATTAATGATTATCTTCAGAATGAAATGAAAAAACAAGTTGGAAACTTGTATAGAGTGGATGGTGTTATTATCGGTGCAAACCTAACCACTTTAAGATCTACACTGAAATTTGGAAAACCTGGATCTACAACAAAATATTGGGTGGATTTTAACGTGAATAACAGCTACTGTTCTTGGATTTAATAAAGCAGAATATACCTATGTAGGGAAAAAAGAAGATCCAGCAGATCCAAATAAAGTCACAAGTTATATCGACTATTACGAGTCTGAAGCACTTTCGAGAATAGACGAAGTAACCATCATTAGAATCACAAACGATATTATCGGATCATCTTATGATAACGGAAAAAGAACATCTGACATTTACTCTTTTCATCCTGACTCTCCTCCAGGCTACAAAATTAGCGAAAAACCTTTCCACTTAATATACTTACCCATCATGGTGGGTAGAATTTCAAGAATGGAAACAAGAATTGTAGATCAAAACGGTAACTTGATTGACTTTAGAGGTGAAGACATTATCCTCAGATTTCACGTTAGAGAAAGAATAACCTCTGTGCTTCAAGACCTTTTTACGAGCAGCGCAGTTCAACGATAATTTTTTTCTTTTATTTAAAAACTGAGCAACTACCAAAAAGTAAAAATAAACATTTCACAAAGTCAATCTGACAAAATAAAAAAAGCGATTCAAGAAAAGAGTGATGTCAATATAAGACTATCTCATTCAGATCTAGAAGGCGAACATATTCTCGCTATCACTAATGCGCAATTGAACAAAATTAGAAAAGCGTATGAAGCTGGAAAAGGGGTCACTCTTAAATTGAGCAAAAAACAATTATCATACAACTCAACCATTGAAGGCGGATTCATCGGAGCTCTTTTACCGTTTTTAGGTATGATAGGCAGCACTCTTGCCACAAAAGTAGTCCCTGCTCTAGCTACTGGATTGTTAGCAGGTGTAGGTTCTTCTGCTGGCTCTGCTATGGTTGATAAAATTGCAGGAAGAGGAATCGTTTACTTGAAAAAGAATGGAAATGGAATGAAAATGACTGCTGCAGGATCAGGAATCTTTTTAAGACCTTGGGTAAAACCTACTATTGGTGAAGGGCTCTTTGTTAAAAATGGAAAAGGCTATCAATCTATTGGATCCGGATTATTGCTCGGACCTAACTCACCCTTCTCAAGCATTCCTTTTTTAAATTTAATTTTGTAAATTATACAAAGAAAAAAAACTTTTTGAAATGACTTAAATAAATTTTTTCTTGTTATAAAAAATGACATACTCCTTTAAAATTTTTGACGCTGAAACAAACAGATATGAAAAATACGTATTCAAAAATTATGACCATTATATCAGAACCCGTATGCGCTTAGATAAAGATTTCAAAGAATCCAATACTCAACCAACATTTGGAAACTAAAAAAATGATTGAAGAACTAGAATATAATTTTATATATTTTCACTGATATATAAAATTTATAAGATCTTTGGAATAATTCGGCAAGGTTGGAAATAAAAATCATAGAAAATACACTTTTATCGTTCCAATCTCTCCTATCGATGAGATCATCAACGTCTCTCCTACAAACACATCCATCACGCTTGAAAAAGAAACTATTTTTGAAACTCGATACAACTGCTCAGACCGACACACTAAATCCACCTTCAATTCATCTTCAGTTTCTTCTCCAAACTTAAAACTCTCAGTAAATACACCGCATGTTTCCATTGAAAATATCAACACCCCTTTCTCTAAACACACTCTAAATTCAGACGTAGGCTTTATCATCTTACACATATCTCTAAACCTCAAAGCCGAAATTCTTCTCTTTAACAAAAAAGAATAGCGCTCACTCAAATTCACGTTTTGAACGCTTTCTATTACCACTTTAATATTATACACAAACTGGTCTAAAGATCTCACGGCGATTTCCAAACTTCCCACATTCAAAATTGATAATGTCAACTCACAACTATTTTTCACCGTTTTAAACACCTTACTCATATAACTCTCAACACCTACATACAACAGTTCCTCAAAATCAAACACGTACTCCTCAAACCGATCTGCTAAAAGATTCACTTCAAACATTAAATTTATCGTTGTTTTTGTTTTCACACAAATTCCTTCTTTACTTATCTTCAAACACACCATCCTCATATTATTGAACAAAAGATCAAACAACGCTTTCATCTCATCTGCATGCTTTGTTCTCGCTAAAAACATTTTTTAAAAAAAGAAAATGTTTTTAAATCATTGTTCTCTAATTTTACTCATATTGAAATTTGCTTTCGTATTCTTAACAATCTTTTCATTATAATCACGAACAATCTTTTTTACTGAGTTACCACACACTAAACTTCTATTCAATGATTTTTTAATTTCAATACAATGATATGAATTAATAACAGATTTTAATCTTTTTAAAACTTCTTCGAATGCCATCATTTGAATCATTTCTATAAACGATATTTTAATACACTTTGGAAGCTTTCGAACGTTTCTCTCTAATTTAAGATATCTTCTAGATTTCTCATTACAATATCTCACTTCTTCACCACTAAGAATATCAATAAGGCTAAATTCATCTATTTCATCCATTTTTTAATTCCATAAGAAATTTATTTAACTCAAAATCAATTTTATAAATCTTAATCAACAAAGTCGCTCTCAGCGCTAACGACGACAAAAGACACATCTTACAAGACGGCATTCACACGCTAGCCCTCGGACACTACAAACTAAAACCTTCTTTTACATTTATGGATCAACTCTTTGCTCTGGAATAGCTTACGACTAAAGAAACATTTTTACTACTTCATTGCAGCTTCTGGCAAGATATTAGTACCTCAAAAAAAGGTCGGCTTAAGTATAGGAAAGGTATCAATGCGCTGGAATCGGCATTTCCTAGTAGTGATGATTATTAAATGTGACTGTGGTTGTTTCTATGTAAGTGTAATGGTAGCGCAAATATAGAGAGTGATAGAAAGTGAGGTAGCACTGTCAGTGTGTAACGCGAATATAGTAAAAGCGCGATAGGAGCATCAGACTTTTTTAATAACAATTTTTAACGCATAAAACAATAATAAAATTACTAATAATAATAATATTGCCTTACTTAAAATGAAAGCAAAAGTAAAAATACTTACGACTGATTTTTCTTTTCTTACTTATTTTTCTTAATCAATATTCTCAATTATTTCTCATCAATATATATATTCTCTTAATACTAACTCATACAAATAACAATAGATTAATTCTCATAATAACACATATTGAAAGTTACTCAAATATTTTCTTACCAACTTTCCTCATAAAGTTCTCTTTTAAATTCTCCTTTAATTCTTTTCATTCTCCTTTAATTCTTCTCATTCAATTTTCCATAAATTCTTTTCATAAATTTCTCATTCAATTTTCCATAAATTCTTTTCATAAATTTCTCATTAAATCTTCAAAATTCTTTTTCTCTTAAAATCCTTTTTAATATCTCTTAAAATTACTTTCTCATCAGATTCTCTTATAAGGAGGATTTCATAAAATCTCTTTAAACTCTTTTCTCTTAAAATCTTCTTCTCCTCCTTCTCCTTCTCGTCCTCCTCTTCCTCCTCATCCTCGTATTCTTCTTTCCCTTATTTTTATAGTTTTTGGCTGTTTATCGTTGCGTTACTCATTCATCATTTATTTATCATGACAGGTTGAATTAGTCTCCATGTATACGTCTTTAGTTGTTATTTTTAACTTTTCTTCTTTTTCGCTTAATCATTTATTTATATGACAGGTTTTTACAAGTTTTCTTTTTATTAGCCTTTGTCTCAGAAAGGTTACAGAACTTTTCGAAAACTGTTAGATTAATATCATTGTGACTCACTAATTGAACATGTGTATCCACTTGGTATTAAGGTTGAATCATTCTTTTCTTCGTTCGAATGTTATATGCTTGAGTCGGGTGAAAACTTAAGGATAATTTTTACAATTTTCTTCATCTTCCCCCCTCACAATACGGATAAAGCGCAAAACAAATGTACTGAAACTCAGAAGATGGTCATAATTTTTAAATCTCTCAATATGCTTAAGTTTTAAATTTAAAGGGGATTCGACAGATGTCATCAATGTTTCAACATCAGAATGGAACATAATCCCCGTGTTTTGAAATCAAAACATGGACATGAAACGGACTCATCTTACAAAAACTTCGCATCTGTGCATCAAAGATCGTTACTTTGAAAATCAGTAAACTTACTCTCACGTGATATAATATCTGCTTCATTTCTTTCAAAGTAATCCCAAAATTTAATATCATGTAACAACCAAATTTTTTCTAAACGCTTTTGAATAAACAATTCATTGATTTTATTTTAATAATTGACCCAAATCAGACAGATAATACAATCGCAAAATAATTTTAACTGAGAAATAATTTAAATACTAGATAATTCTTCGGAAACAACTGACATTAAAAACATGGCTCTTAATTCCAGTCTTGGAATTGTACTTTTAGTTAAAGGAGAAACCCTAGCTTTAGAACTGACCAGAGAAGTATTGTAATTGTTGTTAGTGCAACATCCCAAATAAACACAACACCCATAAGCTTTTTAGACTTGCATCACTAAAACCATGCAATCCAAATTTAAAGTTATCTGGCTAGTCAATCTATTTCACATGGCACCTTGGCATAAAAACAAATGGTACAGAAATTAAATCACAAACAATTTGATTCCATTCATTCGAAATATCACCATCTATTTCACTATTCCAACCGAGTTTCAGTCTACAAACAGACTGAAACAATATTTTGCATCTTACAATGACAGGATTTAGAATTCCCTATTGGTCGAACAAGCTTGCTATAAAGTTAAGAATGTCTTTTTGTTGGGTTAGAGCTTACAGTTGTAAAAAGTTCTTGAAACGAAAAAATAAAAGTAAATCATCTTATTTTTTCCATTTTAAATCTAAAGCTTTTGAAATATTGCGCGAAGTAAATTAATCAAATTGCATAACAGTTTTGAGTTATCAAACGGCATAAAACTTTTAAGTTACAAGTCTTTTAGAAACAGAATCAGTACTTGTAATTAGATAATTTACATGAAGTGATTGAATAAATTTTTTAACAAACTCAGGATCGCTATTTAGATAATGTTTGGTATGAGAAGTATTGGAAACAATAAAAAGGCAGAAGATGTTACACCGAACAAAACTCTGCATAAATGATATGTACTGAATGCAGCTAAATTTAATTTAGTGTTATTTAAAATCAAACAAGTCATCATACCGTATAAAACGAAAAAAGTAACGGTGCTTTTCAGCTATAGATATGTACAAAATGGCCTTTTCATATCTGCAATGAAGGCAATTAGCTTTGAACGAAAACGTAATAACACTCCAAATAATGAAGCTGAAACAGACGTTGCAGAAAATAAGCACTCATCTGGAAATATATTTAGCATCCAACAGAATAAAAGTTCTGGATAATCAAAACTCTTATAAACTTTATTTCAAATAAACTCCGTGGGCTCCATGTTTAACGAATTTTTATTATAAACAGTTGAGTGCGAGTAAAAATGACCGCTCTTGATCAAAGTGCGAATAGTAAAATTTATAAAACAAAGTCAGTTACAAAGATTGTATGCTTTCGCCTCCTTATAAAACAAGAAGCGGTTGCAAGAAACGCATCCTTCAAAAACATTAAAAATAGCTCCTTGAATTTATAAGTAATACAACAGGTTGAAAAGCAGTGAGTGAAGCAAAAAAGTGGCAGATAATAGGCATGAAGGCTGGTTTTAGAATCAGCAACAGAGAAATAGCAGGTTGCATCAAACATCATTCCGGATTCGGAAAGTCAAAAGTGAAACAACGAGACGCAAGAACCATAAATAAAAATTATGAACAACTCGCTTTTAAAAATATGTTGGTATTTATGCAGCCATTGGTAAACCAATAATTATGGCCATAGATAAGATAATGAAATTTAGGTATCAAAACGCAATTATTTCGGCTACTAAAAAAATAAAAAATCTTTAGTTTTTTCTAGTGCTGAAATAGCTCCATAGATTTCTTTACAACTATTAGTTTGCTTTATTTGAAACGGAAAAATTTTTGATTTTGCCGTATGTGAGCACAAAAACGTTGATGGGTATCTGTTGTAGACTCAATAAAATATACTGCAAATAAAGTTAGAGACTATATTTTCAAATAAAAATTGAGTGAAAAGTATATTAAAGTCACTTTTGATGTCAAAAACGTACAGGAGTATTTTTCAGTCGGATAGTTTACTCATTTCATTGCAATAAAATTAGGTTTCCATAAGCAAAATTAAAATGGTTGGGTCAACCTTGTCCTAAAGGTCTATTCGCGAATCCCTTCAAACCTTTTGGATTATTAATCAAAAAAAGATAATTTTTACATGCATCTTATTTATTTTTTTCTATTTTATCATTTAACAAACAACTCCTAGAAGTTGGTCACGCAAAATTCAAATCTATTTACTATTAGGTGTTTACATAGGGCAAGTTTAAGTATCACAATATTGATCGGCTGCGCATGTTTTAAACAAAAAAAAAAGAAGGGTAAAACCATGATGTAGAACTAAGAGTTGACAAAAGCTTTTCGAAAAAAAAAATACAAATTACAGAATAAAAGCAGCACGAAAAACTTCTTTTTACGTCTTCACCAGTCGTTACACAACGATGTTTAGGCGCCTAATAAAAAGTTTCTTTCTCCACCCAACCTGTAACAGAATTAGTATTACTTACTAGACTGCAACTTTTAAACACAAGCTTACTTGCAGATTAAAAAATGACAAACCTCGTGGGTTTCTCCTTAAAATGTATCTTCTGATTTCATCCAGAACAAGAATCAACAAACTGAATGGAAGCCCAGGTAGCCACCATGTAAAGTTCATTGGACGTAGACGAAGTCCTATATTTACTCCAGGAGTATACTGGAGAAAAGCTGCAAGAGCAGTCTCAAAGAATAATCCAAAATTTAGAAACCAATTGCTAAATAGAATGTTACATAAATTGATAAAATAACCTGTTAAGACAGAAAGCTCATTTTCATTAAAACACTAATAGAAATAACCTACAGGATTTTTGCTTTTAAAAATTGTTTAGCATACCTCATCCCTTGATGAAAAAGAGAGAGCCTTCTAGTTTTACTGATAATAAGATCTGCCCATTGCACAACCACAATGGTTACAAAGAAAGCTGTTTGGCATGTTAGCTCTTTACGCTGTGAATAAGTCCATTCACTTCCATAGGAGTCAGCAAGGTTGTTAAGTTTCGGATCATCCCATCTAGTTCGAATTCCAAACAAGTATGACGGCAAAAAGCCGTTTTCACCCATGATTACAAAGTATGTAAAGAAACCAGCAGTGGCCTGTAATATACGAAAACGTAAAAAAACTGATGTTAGAAAGTGAGTTCTATATTCATCATGCTAATAAGTAGCCATAAATAAAAAAAAACCTGTGCAAAAACAGTGAACAATACAAGTTCTTAAAAACAAGATATTCCAGTACACTATAAAAAAAACTAACCTGCAGCATGCCAACCATGCCATATGCGAAACTGATAAGGCGCTCGTTGACAAGTTTATCTTGCAAGGGATCCCGTGGTTTACGCTTCATAATGTCACTTTCAGCCTTTTCATAAGCCAACGAGATGGCAGGAACCATATCAGTACCAAGATCGATGCAAAGTATAGTCACAGTTCCCAATGGCAATGGAATCCCAAATAAAATATACAAGAGAAAAGGGGATATTTGAGGAATATTACTAGTCAAAGTGTAGGCGATTGACTTTTTTAAGTTATCAAATATAAGGCGCCCTTCTTCAACACCAGTTACAATCGAAGCAAAATTATCATCTAACAAGATCATATCAGCAGCTTGTTTAGAAACATCTGATCCTGCGATTCCCATAGCAACACCTACAAGAAGTACAAGTAAATTAAGCTTTTCAAGCTAAACTAAAAATACATAAGAAAAGAGCATCATATGCATCACAGAAAACTTACCAATATCAGTTTTTTTTAATGCAGGTGAGTCATTAACACCATCACCAGTGACAGCAACAATAGCACCAAGGCGTTGACAACCTTCAACAATGATCAACTTTTGTTGTGGTGAAGTCCGTGCAAACACTATTTCAGTGTGGTGTCTTAAAATATCATCCAAATCGTTTTGGGATATGTCTTTTAATTGAGCTTCGGATAAAGAAAGTTTTTGATTTTAAAAACTGCAGTAAAAAATAATTTTAGATCATTTTAAATACATTTAGTTACATACATCCATGAACAACACAGGCTCTAGCTTCACGTTTATTGACTTCATCTATTGGTATGTTCAGACGCTGTGCTATATCTTCTACAGTTTCATTCCCATCTGAGATGATTCCAACGCCTTTTGCAATTGCTTTAGCTGTAATTGGATAATCACCAGTCACCATGATAACTTTAATACCTATAACAAAATAAAATAGAGGTTGCACAAATAAAATAGAGCTTGCAGAAATTAAATTTTCTGTAATCTAATACTTTAAATTTTTTTCTATTTAATTTTATAAATTAAAAAATACTAAAATAAAGAAAAGTTGATGGTTCTAGAAAAAATGATCAGCCATTTTATGCTTTTTTGAACACCTCTCTTTTACATAGAAGTATGATTTAAATATATACCAGATACTGGTACAGTGTGTGAGGATACTGATATTTCAGCATCCTAATTGCCTTCAGTGTTATGCACTAATTACACTAAACCTAAATGAAACTTAGTGGTTAAATAAAAGCATAGAAAAAATCTAAAAACAGATCACTAATAATAGAATATTTATTTGAAAATATACCAGCACTCCTGCACTTGCTAACTGCATCAGACACAGCAGCTTGAGGAGGGTCAATCATACTTAGTAGACCAACAAAACTAATTCATCATAAGCGTGGTTGTAAGGTTTCTTAAAATCATCACCCAAAGCATGTTCAGCACCATTAATAAGAATTGTTGAACATCTTTCCAATATTCTTTTAGGTGCACCTTACATTACAAGAAGATATCTTGAATCATCAGGTTGCTAATGAATAGAGATTTGATATTTATTTGTTGAATTCAATGGAATTTCTGCTACTTTTTTGTATTTGGCTCTTATATCCACATCATTACCTACTGAAAGTTGGTAATGTTATGGATATAAGAGCAAAACAAACTTTAAGATGTATCACCATTGCACTCTTTTCTGTAAAACAAAAAGACAGCTAATAAAAAACTATTACTATTATAAATTTGTAAATTCTTAAAAATAAACTTTTTAAAAATTGACAAATTTATAACAGTAAGTCTTAAGTAACCATAATACTTAAGGAATAATTTTTATGTTAAATTTAAATACTTTTACAAAACACACCATTTTAATTTAATGAATGTTAAGTGAGCATATAATGATTTTTAGAGAAATTTATTTGGTATTTCAATGAAATTAAACACAAATTAATGATCTTTGTATAACATCTATATCTATCTTTTTCTTTTTTTTTAATTCAAACTTAGCTTGGAAGATAACCTAACTTCTATTCAAAAAAACTTTGTTAATGTTCAACAAAAAAGTAACACTAATTTTAAAAAGACTCACCGTTTTTCTTTCTAAATCAACAGGGTCAGCCATTTAGACAAATGGCTAAGTGTTTAGTATTAATCCTGAATATGTATGAACGAAATAGTAAATGATACGAGAGTGCTACCCAACTCAACAAAATATAACTTGATATCTGAAGCAAATAGGCGTGACTAAGTAATATTGTCATTGGAACAGCATTCTTGAAGAAAACTGTGGTAACAAGATGAACAAGTTACAAAACTTGTTAAACACTTCCAGTTCAGTAAAAACGTGCCAACATAATTCGTTTAAACACGTGCAAAATGTATGATAAACCTCCATGATGGTTTAACATGAAAATCCAAAAGAAACCAGTTACTTTTGAGAAACAGGAAATTATTTTGTCGAATGTTTAATTTTTATAAAATAACGCCTTTTTTTTCGGAAGAATTAAGTTGATGCGTTCCATAAAAACGTTCTTTTAAAGAATTATTTTAAGGTTCATTTGAGTTTGGTTGTTTTTCGTTTCGCCTTTTCTAGAAGTGGGTGATAAATAAAAAAAAAAACATAATTTATCAATTAATAATTAATAAACATTTTATTTCATTCTACATTTAATGCATGTAAAAACTTTGTGAGAAGATAAATTGAAATGTGATAATTTGCCTTCAAATGTTCATGATAAATAAGCGATTTCATATCTTCTGAGTATTCCCTTTAAATTTTTCCTTTAAGGGTTGTATGTCATTGTAACACTGAATATATATATATATATATATATATATATATATATATATATATATATATATATATATATATATATATATATATATATATATATATATATATATATATATATATATTCAGTGTTACAAGTTAATGGTGGCAAATTAGTGGTGAAACGCAAGAACCGAACTTCAAATTAGAAGATGAGCTTCAAAATTGAAGTACGATTTGAGCTGCTTAAGGCGAACTTAAGTCCCAAGAAGCGGACTTGAACTGAAGTCAAACTGGAAAAACGAGAGTTTTTGGAAGTTCAAGTCATTTTTTTTTAGTCTGGTTCAGACCAGACTTAAAATTCATCTTGAGAAAAAGAAAAAAAAAAAAGCAAGCAAACAAACCGCCATGATCGTTTTATAGATGCGTTCAAAACTTTACTATAACCAGTTCTTACCGAGTAAAAGAAGTTACTAATGAATACCTACGTAATTAGTTTAGAAGGTTATATTGTGAAAACATATTTTTAGATGAATTCATTACAGAACACTGGTTATTATCAGTTTCAAAACGTGTGTTTTTTAAAACATCTTGTAGGTCGTTCGTTATGATCCAATGTGTCATATTTATTATGCCGTTATCATTGCTTATTTCCATTTTGAAATGTCGAACATCTAAGTATTTTAAGTTGCTAACAACAAATTAAGATCTTTCACTTTTAAGATAATAAACAGCCTTTTTGCTTAATTGTATTCAAATGTCCCATTTCCACAAGGCTTTTGATTTAGTCACGTTTATTAAAAATAGCATTAATAAAAATTCTATTTACTAATAAAATGTTCCCTTTATGCAAAGAAGTGATACGTGTTAAAGGTAGTAAAAGAGAGTTCATAAGAAGAGTTAGTTTAATTATAACAATTATAAAAAAAATGACATTTATTTTAAAACATTCAAAAATGAATTGGTATAAGCTGCATTTTAGAGGTAGAAGAAGAAGATGATGATGGTGATGGTAAAGAAGAATAAGAAATATGCCAAATCACATAACAACCTTTATTGACAGAGCCAATCCTTTAGAAGTCTTTAACAATACTGAATTTAAAGGTGATACACATTTTCAAAAGAAATCTTGTAAATGTTAGCTAATGACATTATTAAAAAAATTGTAAACAATCAAGTGTGCCTTCTTTTATCTGTACAACAACTGGCTATTGCATTTTGGTTTTATGCTACTGATTCAAGGGAGTAGATATTCAAGAAATGGAATCAGACAAATGGACCTTGTAATGGTAGGTTTTATATTATGTTTTTAAATAAAATTATTTTACAACAACAAGTAACAATATAATCAAGTAACAATAAACAGTACTTTATATTTAAAATTGTATGGTTTGATTCAATTCAGTAAACTCTTTTAGAGAGTAAAAGGAGATTGGGAGGAGTTGAAAGTTAACCATTCAACTGTTTGTTGAGCAGATAAAAAAATTTCCATTGAAATTGCTAACAATAGATATCAGCACATAGTTTCCTGCAGAAGCTGATACTTTGATAATTCAGCAAAGGCGATCATAAGTTTTCATGGATATTTGCATTTTGCTATTTCTTAAAAATATTAAATTTTCTTTAAGAAAGAAAGTATTTATACTTATCAACTATTATTTAGGTTTTTCCAAATTTAAGGGTTCCTATGATGAATTGGAGGGAATAACGGAATAAATTATCAAAATAGCAATGAAGAAGATGTCGCTGAAGCATTCACAAGAGATATTTTAGGAGAAACAAAGAGAAATTTGTAGACTACTTTTCTTTTTTAAATTTTTGTTTGTGTGTCTATTTATTGATAAAAGTTTAATAACAAAAACAATATTTGCAAATGTTTATACCGCTGTTTACTTCAAAAGAATCACATTTTATATTTCAGATTATTATTATATATCAAAAACTAATTTCTCTTTAAAACAAAGTATGAATAAGAACATTCCAAAAAAAAATTTGATCTGATGTTGTGTAAAAATAGTTATCCTCAAATACAGTAAGTTTGTTGTGTTGTTATTTCAAAAACATAACTGACATTTTTTTGGGCAGTTTTCCATTTTTACTTCATGATCTTTTTGTTTGTATTTTTGCTATTGCTGGAGTGAGTTTATTTTTATACTGGTTGATTCTATTTGTTTTTGCTTTAGTTCTTTATCAAGATCATGAATTTTATTTTGTTTTTTTGCATTTTTAGAGGTATTTTGTTTAACTTAAAAGTTTGCTCTTTTTCATGTGTTAAGGATCAAGGTGCTATCAATGGCTTCGTTAATGTTTTCTTTTCTGTTTCTATTAGTGGACCAATAGTTATAGAATCGTTCTCCCAATATATTGCGCATATACATAAGTGGGTGTATATATATATATATATATATATATATATATATATATATATATATATATATATATATATATATATATATATATATATATATATATATATATATATATATACCTACAAATGTATATACCTACATATATATATACCTACATATATATATACCTATATATGACACTATATATTGTCACGTTTTTCCAGTAATAAAACTACTTCCTGAATTAAGTTTGTGAGTTTGTAATAATTTATTAAAGATATCACTATTTTTTTTATTTCATGAATAGTAAAACTACTAAGATATTTAAATATACAAAAGTACATATGAAACAGTATAATCGTGCTCATATCATGCAAATGCTCTCTTTTGATCCAAAGATTTTTCTTTAAAAAAAATTATACGACCCTTTATCTAGAAATTTGTTTATATCTTTTGTTTTTTTAATCGATATTATTTTGAATAAATTAGTTTTTACTTTAATGTATTTCAGAAGTTCTGCAAACGCTGAATGGACTTCATAATAATAGACTTGATAAAAATTCAATGTCTTTAAATATCTGATTCAACATTTTAAATTTATTTAGATAATATTTAAAATGTAAAATTTTTTGATGTTATGAAATGATGACGTTTAAGATGATCATTGAATGTTTTAAGGATGAGTAGAAGTAGAAAAAGAGAGTTGTTTAAACAAAAATTAACTAAGGATGTCCTCTAATTAAATCTCTTTGCTTCAAAAATATTGTGCTCATTTTAGCCTAGTGGTTGGCGTTATTAGTGGTGTAGGTCATATGACTTAGAAGTTCTGTAGTCTGTTTGAAACACCACGGTAACTCGGTCATACCCCGGAAGATAGTGTCACCTAAAACAAAACCTGATATTTGTGTTGCAATCTTCGATTCTAGTGTATATTTATTAATTGCGCAAAAACTTTTTCATCTGCGTGAGACATTAACTTTCTTAGGACATTTTCCCTAAAACATTTTTACTACTCCAAAACTTAAAGCTACTGCTATATCTTCCTTGAAACATCAAGATTGTAAACAAAAACGTAATAAATGACAATTTTGGTATTCTGAATTGATAATGAGAATTAGATAATGACAACGAGAAGAAGAGGAGAAAGAAAACGATTTTCTACAAAAATGATAAAACTGTAAATAAAATTTTTCAAGGAGAGTTTTCTCAAAACTACGGTTTTGTTAATAAAGAAAAAGTATGGAATTACCTTTAGCATATAAATTTGCAACCTGTATTTTTATAACACAAAAACAATTTTATAAACCACAAATCATACTGTTTTAGAAGGTAATATGGTATGATATATGTTTTCTAAAGATAATGGTATAAATCTGATATATGGTTTAAAACTTTAACACGTTGACGGCCAATAGGATTTTCGTAAAACGTCTAAAAATTATTTTCACGTTTTAGGTTTAATTTAAATAGAATAGGTCAAAATAAAAGTATTTCATTTGTTTTGAGATATTTTTGAAGTGATTTTTGTGTTTTTTTATGTCCCCCACCGGTGGGCAGAATGACAAGCTAAAGTTAATATGTTGTGTCGGCCACCGGTGGCGGACGCGGCTCAATTGGAATACCCCGGTGTCGGCCACCGGTGACTGACACGGCGGTCAACGTGTTAAATAACGTTTTCCAAATTTGATCAAGTCACGGAAGATCACCAAGTGACGGAATAAGAGCTACTATCAAAAGGTTAATAGAGAGAATTTTCCGCAATAGAATGAGAGCAGAATTCCCTTCTTTTTTTTTAAAGTTTTTTTGAAACGTGAAGAAAACTAATTACTTTCCCAAATCCATTGAAGAAAAAGATTAGAATCTTTTTGCAAATCATTATTTTTACATAACAAAATCATTTTGCATATTTATAAGGGTATGTAACTCTTAATTTAGTAAATACTTCAAAGAGATGATAGAAATATTTTTTTTTATAAATAAGTAACTTAAAAAGTCTGAAATCTTGGAACTTAGAAGCTAAATGTAAAAGGCAAAGGTGGGCAATTTTCGATAAAGTTCTGATTTTCCGATAATCCGCTAGTATCGGACTAAGAAAAAGTATCGGACTATCGGACTAACATTTGTATCGGACTTAGACTATTGGACTGGTGGAATAAAATTTCCGGTACTTTTTATATTAAAAAAATCAATTCAATTTATGGCTAATTTTTTTTTGTACTGTATTTGTTAAACAATGTACGTAAGTTAGTGCACTCATTACAAATCTAAATCTATTTTTTCAATTTTGAAAAACTTAGCAAAAAGTGTACTTTTATTAAAATGAGTAAAAAAAAAAATAAAAAAAAGCTTTTACATTTTTAGAGCTATCGGGCTATCGGACTGTCGATAATCGGACCGACAAATCAAAAAAATATCGGTCTATTGATATCGGATTAGAAACTCGAGTGTCGGACAATTGGATATCGACTTCAAAAAAAATGAGCGGCTCCCAGCTCTGGTAAAAAGTAAAAAAGTTATAATTAAGCAGAGCACCTAATTCCACCAAAACAAATTTTAATAACTAATTTTCTTATTACAACAGGCTTTGCTAAGCTAGCACAGAATAAAAAAATTTTAGTAGCGAGTCTAACGTTTGAATGTCTGTTAAAAAAGAAAAAAATACTAGTTAAAAGTAGCACTTTTTTAAGAGTATGTTGACTTAAGTTGCACTTTTATAATTTTTCTTCCTATTTGATGCTTTTATTGGAAGTGTTGTTTTCCTTCCAAACTCCGTCTTATTATTTCTATTTTAGTCGCTTTTTTCTGTTTTTCCTCTTAAATCTGTGAGACCTCTTAAATGGCTCTTACCGACAAACTTACTTACGTAAAACTAGCAGAGCCATTTTCTATTACAAAATGAGCTAACCGTCGTTTTGTAATAGAAAAAAAATTAAATTTTATTGAAAAATTAATAGCAAACAAAATTTTAAAACTATTTGTTTAAAATTAAGTAAAAAAATTTAATTTCAAACCGGTAAATTATGAAAGTAAATTTCAAAGAGAACTGGAAATCAAGTATTAAAGTTGAAAATGCGATAATACTAATATAACTATAATACTAACAATAATTAAAAATTGATAATAATTAAAAAATAGTAATAATAATAATAATGAAAAAACATAAATGGGTATAATCAATATACTTATAATATTAATAATAGTAATAATATTTATTATTACATTATAATGATAATAATTAAGAAAATGATTATAGCACTAATATTAATAAAAGCAATAACAACAATATTATTAAGGGGTAAAACGCCATAATCTATAGAGTTTTTTCCAAAAATATTCTATTGATTTAGAATGTGATTGGAATATTATTTAAAATATCTTTTTTGAAATCGGGAAGAGACAATTGAAGATATTTAAAGAGCTTTCGTCCTCCTATTCACATCATAATGTTGAATTAAAAATAAATTTAAATACTAATATTAAACTTTTTACAGCTTCAAATGAAATAAAATTCTTTGCTAAACACATCTTAATGTTCGGTGATTTTATATGATTTTTAATTTGTTGCTTTGCAAAACTTTGCGATAATTTGCAAAGTAGAGAATATAATTCTCGGTTTCCTCAATGGTTTTTCAACCTTCATTCCTTATCTTGATTTCCTTATGCATTTGTTTAAAATTTTTTCACAAACTTTGACCAATAAAAGACTGCCAGGTTCAACATTAGCAGCAGTTTTTTTAAAAGCTTAGATGCGCTAAAACATTTCATTTGTGCACTTGTTGTGATTTTAAGTAAAGAACGCTTCACAAAAAAACCAGTTGAAACTTGTTGAAAATATGGATAAAAACACCGTCCCATTTTCGGTCGATTTAATGGAGACTAATTAATTCAATGAATATTTACGGGATTTTGGCAAATAAGGTTTGTTTTTTGACAATATTTTATAGATGGTTCATTTTAATCTTAAGCCTCTGTATCAATAACTTTATTATAAGTTTATAAAATTCTTAAGCCTCTGTATCAATAACTTGATTATAAGTTTCAAAGTTTGCGATGATGTATTAACGAATCATTAAACAATTCAAATATAGTTGTAACATGGTCTATTACAACGAGTTTAAAAAGATGCAGATGGTCATGTTTTTAAGAAAATAAGTTTCTGTCACAGCTATTTAATATGAATAAATGCAGTTTGAAGACATCGAATTAAAAACACCTGGGTGTGACTTGAGTTTACTGTTACATAATGTTAAGAAGAAGTTTTCTTAATCAAACCTAAATAAAGAGGAGTAAAGCGATATTTCGTCGATTGAGAATTATAGGGTTCTAACTGACTTTTTGGAAAAAAATGAGTTGTAAACATAATCATGATGGTGTAGACAATATCTATCATCTGTTAAAACCCTTTATAAAAATCTCCAGATTTGAACAAGTTTTTGATAAAAGTTCCAATTGCAACGCAGGGTTTTGTAGCAATCGTTCAGAATAGACCTTTTCATAAATAAACGTCCGCGTTTCAAATCGAGGCTTAGGTTGTACCGTTAGTAAACAAACAAAATATTTCATTGCTTAGGCTATCTGTTTCTTTTAATCTTGAGCTTTATTTGTTATTTTAACAAGATAATGTTATCATCTTTAAACACAAATGAAATTTCTTCAAAAGAAATAGGTTAATTAATAGGTAAATTGATTACAGAAGGAATCGATTCACTGCATCTTTATGTAATAAGGTAGAGAACAAATCTCCAAAAGGATTTAAAAGTTTGGCACACAAACTTGTCCATGGTGAAAACAAAACTAAGCTAAACAATATTATTTCATATAAACTTTCCTATGGTAAATATTATGAACCTATAGCGTTAAAGTATTATGAAAACTTTATGAAATCCTCTGACTATAAACTAGATGTAGAACCATGTGGTTTGGTACTTGATGAAAAAAATTTTGTTTTGGGTGCATCACCTGATAGGAAAGTAAAGTGTGATAATGATTGTGGAATAATAGAAATTAAGTGCAGCGAAGAATACAGTAACCTGGACCCAAAAGATATATGTTTTGTAGCGAAAAATCCATATATAATTTTTGATATATCTAATAATAAAATTTTAATAAACAAAAACTATAGTTATTATGATCAAATCCAAATGCAACTTGGATTAACAACACAAACATGGTGTGATTTTGTGTTTATTAGACTTTTACTTCAACTATATGTTGGACAAAATAATTGAAAAAATAAACAACAATACTTTAATTTGAAGACAAATATTTTATTGAAATTTGCAGAATCTATTTTACAGTATATGCATTTATAAATTTATGACAAAAAATTATATATATATATATATATATATATATATATATATATATATATATATATATATATATATATATATATATAAAAGGAATGTATTTGTAGTTATTTATGATATATATAATAGTTAAATTCAATGTCAAATTTTTTTTATTGTCTCAACACATTTTTATCAATTAGTTTCTATGCGTTTTTTATAATAGGCTCATGAAAGTTAGTTAAAATTCCACAAACTGTAACTATTTGATTGAGAGAACCAATCATGTTTAGAGGAATAACTCTATTGAATATATGAAAACATTTTAGTCTTTGAATCAATCTCTCAACATGAATATGTTCACTTGCAATTTGCTGACTTTGTATCACCTCTGTTTCAGTGAATTGTTCGCGATTTTGAAGAAATGATGGAATGATTAATTTAACTCCAAATGGACTTAAATAATCTTGGATAGTAAAACCTCTATCTGCCATAACTTCTTCACCATGATTCCATAAATTTGGATTTAAAAGTCCACTCTTAATGGTTATTTCTTTATCTGATATACTCCCGGGGTAAGCAGCAGATATAAAAGTAAAACCACCTCCTGGGTCAATGCCAACTAAAATCTTTATAGATGTGTGACTTTTATAGTCAGAATAGAACAATTTATGTACAGTCAATGATTAAGGCACAGCTACTTTTATTTCAAGACAATTAATGATGCATTTAACATTGGGAAATTTATCCTTCATTTACTGAGGCATATTTTGTTTTATTTGAGTTAACAAATGCCATATGCTAAGGCTACCCAGCTTTATGTACATAAAGTTCAACCATGTTATAACAGTGTTACTTACAGTTCCTTCACATACTGAAAAAAGAAATGTTAAATGTCTAATATCATAATTTTTTCTTAATCGCACTAATGTTAATAAAGATGCTTCTAAAGGTAATATAATTTGATTTCTCCTTCTATTTTCATTTTCTTTTGAATGCTTACTATTGAATAAGATAAAGTTTCTCCATTTTCTCTGGAGTCAAGATATATAAAAACTGCATCTAATGTTTTTCGATTCGGAAATCCTGTGTAATGTTTTAATTCTTTATCACATGAGAGAACATGCTCAACAAATTTATTTCCTTCATTAGCTATTGTTTCTTTTATTTTCTTATTTTCATTTTGCAACTGCTTCATGCTTAATTTTCTATAAAGGAGTGAATCTCTATTTGAGCTACTGCTTGTTTTGTTAAGAACATCATTGTCAGGCAAAACTATACTTTTTTGGGGAGATTGTCTATAACCTGGTGATTTTCTTTCTTTTTCACTAGCTTTAAAATTATTCCAGCTATGAAGTGATGGTTTAGCACCTTTTCTTAAAGTGCATCTAGTACCTCCAGCAGCTTTTAAAATGTCCTGCAATTTAAAACGAGAGCAGCATAAATATGATGAGCTAGTAACACTAAATCTAAACCATTTTTACGCTTTATCAAGTTGCACCAAAGAAAAACGTTATTTTTATCTTTCGGAAAATGAAAGAATTTAATGCCAGAAGCCTTTTATTCTCTAAATTCGATAATATAGCTTCGATTAAAGCAATTATAGGCAGCACATTGCTTGCCAGATGATTTTCTTATAGGTTTTTTTTATTAGAAGACATTTGATTTGTTTACAAACGGTACAATCTAAGCCTCGTTTTGGAATTATAAGGACGTTTATTTATGACAAGGTCAATTGTTAAGTTCCTCAGAAATTGTTTGTGCTAGAAGGTTCTATCGGCATAAACAACCAATTTATTTCAAGTTTTAAATAAAAGATGGCTGCTCGCAAAAATAAGAAATTATCTTTCGCAAGATGTTTTAAATGCAATTAATGAAGACTTTAATCAGAATTTTTCATCCAATATCAATGATGATTCAATTGATGAAAATTGCAATAGAGTCAAATGAGTAAAGTTTTTATAAATTTAATTTAATTACAACGTTTACTTATAAACAAAAAGAGATCGAATTTAGACCACAAATGCTTAAATTTGAATAACCTTATAATTTTTTACCGAATAAAGTACAAATTTATTTTTTTTTGTACTGTTTTTAAGTTTTACTTTTTTTCTATAGTCATTAACTGAATGTCATTCTGTTTTATAGTAGAGGTATTTCGTTCAACACCGTTGTTTGTTCTCTGGAATCTTCTTTGTCTCCGCAGCATCCAGATAATCAAACGGAAAAAGCAAGGTAAGTTAAAATAAAAAGAATCATTAAGAGTACACCTTTCCCATAACAATTTTATCTGATGTATTACTATATTGGTATTTTTATATTGTGTTTTTGTCATTTATGTGTAATTTATAACTTAATACTCAAGATTATTGTCAAAATTATGTTTTCTTGATTGCAAAGGTTACTTTTTATAATCTCAATGTTTAGTTAATTTTCAAAATTTTGTCTTTTCTACATTATAATATCTTTTATAGATTTGGTAAAGATGGTCTTCTCGTAACAAGTAGTAAAAAAACAAATAAAAAGAGATCTAGACAACCAGAAAAATGGAAAATGAATAAACGTAAGAAATTATGCCAGTCTGGAGAGTCTTATGTTAGCAGTACTAAAAGATAATTTCATCAAAAAAGATTTTAAAAACATATAAAGAAAACTGCAAGTATAAATGCAACGCTAAACTTACCTTTGAGCAGAGAATTTTTATTAAACAGTCATACTACAATATGGACAAAGATAGGCAAAACTTTTTCATTTTAAGTTCTACAAGACGTAATATAACAGCTCGTCAGACTAAAGAAGGTTTTTCAAAAAGACATTATTCCTTTCAATATTTTTTTGTTGTAGCAAATGAAGAAATCAGAGTTTGCAAAACTTTTTGGATACAAACACTATGTATTAGTCAAAAAATTATTTACAATGTGCATGAAAAGAAGGATCCGTTGAATGGTACGCCAAAAGCAGATATGAGGGGTAAGCATACTAAAAGAGTGGTTACAGATGAAATAAAAAATAAAGTAATTCACTTCATAAGTTCATTTCCAACAGTTGATAGTCACTATTGCAGGTCTTCAAGCACCCGACAGTACTTACCCTCAAATTTGAATTTAAAAAAGATGTATCAGCTGTACATCGAAACGAATAGTGAGGAAGAAGTAAAAAAAGTTAAAGAGTCTTACTTTAGATTTATATTTAATACTCAGTTTAATTTAAGTTTCCATAAACCAAAAAAGGACAGGTGTGATGCTTGTGAAGCCTATAAAGTAGCAAAAGAAAATAATAAACTTGATAACACTATGGAAGAGGTACAGCAAGTTCATTTGCAGGAAAAAATAGCAATGCGTGAAGAAAAAACATATGACCATAACAATGAGCTGGTTGATTTAGTAGTAATTAGTTTTGATCTTCAAAATGTTGTTCAGTGTCCGAAAGCTGAAATAAGTAGCTTTTTCTACAAAAGAAAACTAAATGTTTACAATCTGACAGCACATGTTAAATCTAACAAAACTATTAAGAAGTACTGTGTTGTTTGGCCAGAAGTAACTTCAGGAAGAACAGGTAATTATCTTGCAAGCAGACTTATTAAAATTTTTGATGATGTTGCAAAAACATTTCCTGAAGCTAAACATTACATTACTTGGAGTGATAGTTGTGTTCCTCAAAACCACAACTCAATTATGACAACTGCCATGATTTATTTTCTGACTCAGCACCAACTAGTTGAAGATATTACAATGAAGTACAGTGTACCAGGGCATTCTGCAGTTCAGGATGTTGATAACATGCACAGTCAAATTGAAAAAACACTGCAGTCTTCTGAATTTTACTCACTAATTTGATTAATGAGACTTTTACTTACAGTAAACAGGAAAAAACCATTCACAATTATTTAAATGCAGTCAGAGGATTTTAAAGATTTCCAAAATGTTGCAAACAAATTTTTATTTAAAAAAGTGCCACTTTCAAATATAACATCACTCCAAATTAAATGTGCACCTCTTGTTGGGTATAAAGTTTCTTATTCAAATAAAATGTTTCATACAATCAATGTAAAGCCACCTGAAAAATATACTAGAAAAAAAGATAAAGAAGTTAAAAAGAATGTTATGTTTACTTTGCCTAAACCAGGTATTCTTTTCAAGTTTAATCAAAGTGCTATTACAGAAAAAAAAAAAGAATGATCTGAAAGACATGCTAAAATTTATGCCTTTACAAGATAAGGAATATTATGAAAATGTTATAAAAATTTGTTAAAATATTTAGATACTTAAACTTTATTTTTTCAGATGTTCTTATTTTTTCTTATTATTAACAAAATATTCAATGTTTTAGTTTTTTAATGTTGTCTCTTGCTTTATTTTTTTTCTTAAATATGGCCTATATCCCACAAATATTTCTTGTAGAACCTTTTAATTCTAACAAAAAATACGTTACTATTGTAGAAAACGTTCTAACTGAAATCAAAAGTATTGCTCAGTTTACAAAATATTTCATCTAATTCCTTTTTAACTTAGTTATAGCATTAGAGAAAGTATACAATCATTTTGGACAAAAATTTGTCCGAAATTCTATTAACGTTTCCATAGGAAGAAGATACAAAAGTTTAAAGTCGATTTTCTCTAAACTAAAAAAACATCACATAGAACCCTATAATTCTCAATCGACGAAAATTTGTTCATTGCGTATATTTTTCAATATACGTATTAACATATGCGCGCAATTCACTGTAGGTCTTTCTAATAATTGAAAAAGTTTAAAATATTTTCAGATATAAAAGAGTTTGTAATAAAAAGTAAACGCAACAATAGATTTTAGTTGAACATTGAAGCCAAAGCGTCAAAAACGATGTTTAATTATTTTTTTAAAATTCTTTTCATTTTTCATTAAAGTATAGTTCAATTTTTACTTTAGCTTCTGTTATGTGCAACTTTGCAAACAGAAATTGATTTCATATGAATGGCATTTGCAACATGCTTCAAATTAACAAGATCTGTCACCTGTTTTCACGTAGTTTACTAAGTTACAAAAATAAAAACAAACAAAAAAAATAATTTTTTTTTGGATCACTTAGCCTTGTTCATATATTCAGTGGCAAATTCCCTAATTATCTCAGCATAATTGTTGTTACGCCACTAAATTACAACTGTATTTCTGAATGTGATTATAGCTGATTAAAAATCAACTTTTTTGAAAAAAAAAAACAGTTTCAAAACAAGTCAAATCCGGCATATCTAGTCAAAAATAGTTTCAACGCAGCATTAAAGATATTGAAAACTTTCTCCGTTATTCTGTCACACCAACAGACTTTGATTATTGAATTATGCGTCATTCCTTTAGGATTATGCTTTTGATTGTTTTAAATAATCTGAAACATAATCCTTAGTATAAAAAGTTATTAAAAAGCATTATTTTAAAATCATAGTTCTATCTAAAGTTTCTGACTAAATTAATTTGCAACTATATATTTATATATAATTTTAGATAAACTTCCTATGCACTTTGTGAATAAAAGATATATAACAATGAAATGAGATATTTAAAGGCATTTATTGCCAATTACATCATGAAAAAAATAGGACTTATAACACTTTTTTTGCAGTTGATTGAGCTAGCAGTAAAGATTAGTGATGTGCCGGAACCAGTTTATGCCGAGTCTCCGATTCCGGGTACCCGCCTGAAAAACCGGGTCAGATTCCGGGTACCCGGCACCGAGTCCATTTTTTTAAAAGTTGGAATACAAACCTGTGAAATCTCTAGCGATGAACTATTCACACAAAATACGCTTTTTACGCTAACTAACCAAAAGTTATGTGGCGGAACTACCATTTAGCAAAACCTCGCAATGCAGGGTGAGGGGCCTGAGTTGTAGGGGCCTAAATTTTTTTAAAAGTTGTGCAACAGTTTTTTAATAACTATACTTAGTTTAAAATCATTTTTCTCTCCTGTTGGTTCGGGCCTAAATAATATTTTGTATGGAAGGGGGCAAAATTTGAAGTTCCGCCACTGAAAGTTTTATTAGGGAAATTAAAAGATTAAGAGAGACAAAGAATTGCAAAAAAAGGTAGACTTTCTCAACTGTAGTGTGATTAAAATAAAACAAATTTAAACAAATAAAAAAAACTTAAACAACACTTATTTGCTGTATCTTATTTTAATTGTTTTATTAACTTTAGATTGTAATGAACAAACATTAGGTATTCTCCGTTATCTGCTTTTAGTCTGCTCCTTGTTGCTTCGTATATGTCCCCACCAGCACTAAATAACCTTTCACTTTCTATTGATGACGGAGGTGCTGTAAGATATTTTAATGCCATCTTTTTAAGTTTTTCAAATTGCATTCCACATTTACTCCACCACAAAAACGAACAACCTGTATTTTCTAAAAGAGGCAGAGATAAATAGTTGTCTATTTCTTGAGTAATTGCAGACCTTAATATTGTTTGCTTCTTAATTATGTCAGCAACTTCAATATCTATTAGTTCTCTTTCTGCCTCGGAACGTTTTTCACTCTGCTTTCTTCCAGTTCTCATAAAAGCTACATCTTTAAAACAATCATCAATGCTAATGAATCCAGTAGAGGCTGGAGCTTTTACTATTGCAACATCGTCGAAGTCAGAGTCAACAACATCTTGCGCTCCTTGCATTTCTTTCCATGCTTCTTCAACCCACTCTATAATAACATTTTCATCTGCATGTTGATAAAGTAATTTATATCGTGGATCCAAAAATGTTGATACACATAACATTTTATTAAGCAAAAATTTATCAAGTCTTTTGGTAACAGATTTTATTAGTTCATCAATCATCGTCATAATCCCAGCGTATTTATCACTTGATGAAGCTTTTTGTAATAAAACTTTTAATGCAAGAACAGATGGTATAATTATTGCGCAAGTTTCGTCCCTCCTACCACATTTTTTTGTTAAGTTTTGGAGCAAGAATGTAAACAAGTTTTTCGACTATTCCCCATTGATAATTAGTAGGAAGTTTAATTTCATCAAACTCTGCTGCATAAGTGGCCAAAGGAACTTTTTGTTCAAACGTTCTTTGTAGCATTTCAAATGAACTGTTCCAGCGGGTTGGAACATCTTGTTTCATTTTGTGAGGTTCAGTACTTAATTGCTGCTGAATTGATTTTAATTTTGCACATGCTATTGGTGAATGATTAAAATGGGTCGTTATTCCTCTGCATAAAGTTAAAATTTCCTTGATGGTTGTTTGGCTAAATGTTGAGTCATGAATACATAGCTGCAAAGTATGGATAAAGCATGGAATTGATGTCATTCCAATGTTTTTTACTGCAGCCTTCATATTGCTTGCATTATCGGTAACAATAAGATGAATTTTGCTTAGCGGGATTTTAAAAGATTCTAAACCTTTTTGTAAATACTCTTTTATATGAACACCTGTGTGATTTTCCGGAAAATGAATTACTCGAAGAACAGCAGTTTCTTGGGAAAATTTAGTTGGATCTATCCAATGTCCAGTAATGCTTAAGAATGCGATTTTCGCAGTATCCGCTGTCCAGATATCTGTCGTCAAAGACAAATAGTTTGTCGCGGAGATTTTTATTTTTATATCTTCAAATAGTTCATCATACATGCTAGGGATTACGTTTTGGCTGAAATATGTTCTACATGGTAATTTGTAATTGGGGTAAGCATCTTTAATCAGTTCATTAAATCCCGTATCTTCAACAATAGAAAATGGCTGAATATCCAATGTGATAAGTTTGCCTATTATTTTATGGATTCGAATAGATCTGTGGTCATCAATATTCCATAATTTTTTTTTGTTTAAAGCATGAATAATGTTACTTTGTACTGTATTGGTGGTAGAAGCAACTGAGGTTTCAGAAATAGACGGAAATGATTGAGCCTTTTTTTTTCCCGCAAGTTCAAACTCTTTGGAGTGCTTTAAACGCAAATGTTTTACCATTGCTGTAGTTCCATAAGACTTTAAAGATTTTCCTCCTCTCGTAACTAAACTATCACATAGTTTGCACTTGCTCATATGAGGAGTCGTGCTTATATCAAAAAACTTCCATGCTATACTATTTTTATTCATAATTTTTCTTTCAAATAAAATTTCTATAAAGATAATGAAAGTACGTTAGATATCGTACGTTTTCGATTATTTTATATAAAACGATAATTTTTTTAACAATACGCTCGAAATGCGCTTCAAATGAAAAGCGCTATCGGCATTCGAAAGAAGAAAAACTATCTTGTGTTCTAACAGAATAAAAAGAAGCTATTAAATATTTTTTAACCCCATTCATTTTATTCGTATTCTCAAATTGTTTTATTTAGCGTTACAGTTTTTGTATTCGTATAAATTTTTTTGCAAAAATATATTAAAAAATATTTTAAGTGAGATTGCTTTAAGTTAATAGAACTTTGTGGTTATCAACTACATAACGCTCTTAGAATTATATCAAGAAGTTTATTGGTTGAAGTTTATTGTTAGAAACTAAAAGAAAAATCATTTTAAGATAAAAAAGAAGATACCCGGTGCCGGGTACTGCAACAAGTGGCCGATACCGGGTACCCGGTAAAACAGCCGATTTGCCGGGTCCCCGGGTCCGAACCGGGTACCCGGCACATCTCTAGTAAAGATATCTTATTTCTATATTTTACTTTAGGTAAAAGAGATTTGTTTGATTTCTTGAAAGAGCATTATGGGGAAAGTTCATGTGTTCAACCTAACTTGATAACGAACTGATGAAAATTTTAACTAAAAAGTACGACTGTTTAAAACATTAGCATTTTATCTTCTTATATTTATATTTTAGCTTTAGTTCTAAAAAATAAAAATAAATAAATTATTGCAATTTTAAATTGAGTTTATTTGTACCAAATACCCTTCAAGTATGAACAAAAAGATTACTAATTATAGAAAGGTTTTAGCTAATTATTATTCTTGTTGTTCACATTCGAGAATAAATTGAGTTATTTACTTATATTTTAGTTTAGCCTTCTCGATATGCATCAATACTTAACATTTATCGAAACGATGCTTTATATTGCAACGCTATTGCTAATTATAACCAGACTTGCAAACCCTACGCATTAACTTGAACTGCTATTAAACGCGCGTCAAAGAAAATCGCATGGGAATAATTTCTGTCCTTCTTAAGCAGTTAAATTCAAATAAAACTTTTGAAAATTCCTTGCTTCTAATTTAACGGTAGCTGAAAGTTTCTAACCCTTGCGAATAGAGATCTCATTTTCAGGTATTAGCGAAAGTCATACAAAGCGTTAGGGCGAGGAAAAGCCATACGTTTTTTCAAGAACTAATCGTATAATGTTATTAAATTAAATTTTTGATATAATTGAACATTATTTAACAAGAAAAACAATGATCAAGGGCCAGCATAGAGAGCCGAGAGAGGGTTTTTTTATGGAAAAGAACACATTAACCTTCATAGAAATATGGTTGTTTTATAAAGAAATGCACCGTTTTTTTCTGAAGTTTTCTTCTCAAACTTTATCAAGAGAGGTTTCTTTGACGCTTTAGAAAGTGTAAAATTTCAAAAAAAAAAAAAGATTTCAACATTCGAAAATCGAATTTGCCCGCATTTATATATAATACTTAATTTCCACCTCTCTTTGAAATTAACGTTCTTAAATTACCAGTTTGAAATTAAGTTTTTTTTACTTAATTTCAAACTGATAGTTTTAAAATTTTGTTTGCTATTAAATTTTTTATTACAAAATGACCGTTAATTCATTTTGTAATAGAAAATGGCTCTGTTAGTTTTATGTTAGTCAGTTTGTCGATAAGAGTCATTTAAGAGGTCTCACAGATTTAAGAGGAAAAACAGAAAAAAGCGACTAAAATAGAAATAATAAGACGGAGTTTGGAAGGAAAACAACACTTGCTATAAAAGCATCAAATAGGAAGAAAAATTATAAAAGAGCAACTCAAGTCAACATACTCTAAAAAAAGTGCTACTTTTAAAGAGTATTTTTTCTTTTTTAACAGACATTCAAACGTAAGACTCTCGATATTTAAATCTTTTTATTGTGTGCTTGCTTTAATAAAAACCGTTAAAAATAGAAAATCAGATATTAAAATTCGTTTTGATGGAGTAAGGTACTCTACTTCACAATTATGAATTTACTTTTTACATTTGATTTCTAAGTTACAAAATTTCCAACTTTTCAAGCTACTTTAGAAAAAAGAATTTCTATCATCTCTTTGAAGTATATAGTTGATTAAGAATTGCATACACTTACAAATGTGCATAACGATATTATAATTTAATATGTATTTGCATTAATTTGTGAAGACCGAGCAGTGAATGGCTCAAGGAAAAATATTTTCGGACAGATGTCCAGAATAAATGAAACAATCACATAGATGAAAACAAATTTTTTTCTTTTCATAAAACGAATGACATAGATGAAAAACTTTTTTTACGCAAGTGACACGCATGCACCAGATTGCCAAACAGCTTATCATCATGCAATATAAGTTTACCTACCTATAGTGCCAATATCTCTTAAAAGACACTGAGGTTAGCCATTTAGAGAATTAAAATTCAATTATCATTAAAAAGAGTAGCATGCGGCACTAACCCTGCATCAAACCCTGATCGATTGATTGTTTATGTTTGCTTATTACTTTTCCACTATGCCACGAAGATTGGATTTATGTGCATGTTCATTAGATAAAAGTAAACGTAATTGAGTTATAAATTTAATTTACTTATGAATTACATTTGACTATATGCTCTGGCTGAATTTAAATCATAATCATAATCTCTACAAAAAAAACAATTTTCTCATATACCAGGTTCAACAATTTTATATTTATAATATGATATTAATAATAAAAAAAGTTTCTGCTGCGTGCATTATTTCAAGCTTAATGTTCCAACTTCTTCCCTTGTGTAAGTAATCATTTTAAAGTTTCTAGCCCAGTGTTCCTGTTCATTTAAGAGTAAACTTACCTGATTCGGTGTTAATTCAACGTCATTCTTCAAGTTCTAACCTTCTCGGTGTCAATATTCGTTTAAAAGTTGACATGGATTCAGTATTTGCCTTGCATAATTCTAACCTGTTTTTCTCAGTCTTACCTTAGGTTTTTGCTCGGTGTGATTTTGGTCTAATTCTCCAACTTCTTGAGTGATATCAATATTTTTTTTTAGAGGGACAAGTTTCTACTCTGTGTGTTTATAGTGCAGTTCTTCAATTTCTAGTCTCATTGTCCGCTTTACAGTTCTAGTCCCGTCTCAATATTCGTCTTTCAATTTTTTTATTTCAACTCGGATTAAGTTTCTGCTTAGTGTACTTCTAACTTAATTCTCTTAGTTCTAGCCTAGTGTCCATATTTTTTTTTCTTTTTTTAAAAAACACGACATTTCTGATTGAATTATATTTCTACTCGGTGCATTTCTAGCCTAATTTTCTTAGCTCTAGTCAAGTGCCAATATTCGTTTTTTAAGAATTGACATTTCTCATTGGAATAAGTTATCGACGTGATTCTGATCTAATTCTTCAATTTCTAGCTTAATCTTAGTATTCTTTTAAACGTTCTAGCTTAGTGTCACTATTCGTTTTAAAATTTGACCTTTCTTATTGGGTTCGGTTCCTTCTCGCTGTATATCTAGCCTCACTCTTAAAGTTCTAGCCTAGTATCAGTATTTGTTTTACAATATGAATAAGTCTCTTCTTGATGTTACTCTGGTCAAATTTTCCAGTTTCTAGCCTAGTCTCAATATTCGTTTCGAAGTTGGCAGTTCTTACTGGATAAAATAATGCTCCTTACTCACGAAAGTTTTCAATTGTTTCAGAGTAGTTCTAGCCTCATTCTTAACGGCAGTATGCATAAAATTAATAATGATAAGAATTATAACTAAAATAATGATAATTAAAATAATGTTCATTGTTTGATATATTTCGTGTGGACTGGTAAACCTCTAATTGATTTGGTGTTCTGGTAGGTTGCTATAGTTGGAGATAGCCTTAGTTTTCTTAGATTATTGTCTTCTATTAAATGTCACTGCTTTCAAGGCCTATTTTTTTACAGAGTTGAATTGCACAAATTATGTCGGATGCTCAATTAGCTATGCTGATTGAAATGGATGCCGTTAAAGTTATGGATAAGGTTAGAGATTTAGATATTTTAAAAAGTTATAATGGCTGTCAAAGGAAAACCAGCGATGTCTCTGGGTTTGCAAATTTTGGATTAGCTATTTCATTTGATATATATGCTTATTAAACTTTATAGCGTTTCTTCTGAATCCAAGGATCAGAAAAGAAAAGATAAGAAAAGTTTATTACTTAGGAAAAAGAGAGTGAATTTGAAGGTCTCTACATCTGTGACTTCTTTATTCCAGAAAATGAGTTGCGTTAGTAAGGGCCATGAGTGCGTCCGATAGAAACAGCCTCCATTAATTTGGGTGCACAAGCGGTGATGCTCAAAATCAATCTGGTTGATTGATATAGAGTTTGCAAACTCTATAGCTTTCTGGAGCTGTTTTTCGATTAATGGTGTATATTAAAAGATTCATAAGACAATTAGTTTCATCATTCTTGATGTTCTGTTCAATTCAACGCTATTAATTAAAATTTGTCTCCTAATTCTAACTAATGTCTCTAGTCTAAGTCATAATGGTCATGTTATTTTGATTTATCCGCGCCGTATGTGCCACATGTACTAAAAAATCATTGATCGATTTTTTTTCCCGATGTTTTGTCACCGGTGGAGATTGCCAATTATTCCTTAAGTGGGTATCATGTTTAATTATGTCCGAATGCTTCATTATGATTTGATTTATGGCTTTGCCTATGTTATTTTGTCTTTCTTAGGTTTTCTCGTTTTGTTAATAAGATCATGTTGTGCCCAACGTTACGCTTTGTTGATATACCTATTGATGGCATGAAGTGGGTAACCTCTGAATATTAAAGTCTTACACAGCATCTCTAACTCTTTGACTTAGCTTTCTTTATCCGATATGATTCTGTTATATCTTAAAGTTTGGCTGTAATTTATGCTATGTTTTAAATGATTAGAGTTTAAGTCATAATACAAGAGGCAACTTATCTGTTGGTTTTCTATGAATATTTGATTTCGCTAAATGATGCCACTATTTTTATCTTTTCACACTTTACATCCATATATTGAAGAATTAGACTGATTAAAAGTAAACTAAATGGTTGGGTACAGGTTGTTTATGAAAAAGAAGACTAATTCATTCATTGACCCATTAATTATAAAGAATATATCGTCAATAAATCTCTTATATAATATGGATTGAGGAAATATTTTAGTAATTTTAGACTAATCTAAACTTCCCATAAACAGATTGACGTTGGGTGGCGCTATCCGTGTGCACACCGATGTCCTTGTCATTTGGTGGAAGAATTTATTGGAGAATTGGAATGTGCTGAGGTTGAGGAAGTGATTAGTATCTTTGTAATAGGAGGCAAGCAATTTGGCCAGTGGTTGGATAATGTATGTTATGAACTTAGATAGATTATTGGTCGGTCCATCACATCCTTATGCTATAGGTCTTAAAGGTATATGGGTTTTATGAGTCTTCGGTAAAATATAGAATAAGGGTGAGCGATGAGGTCTTTTAGAGCGCAGAAAGTCTGTAGTTTTTTCATCGACTATGTGGTGGCATTTCATATAGTCGATCACGTTATACAAATAACGAATTACACTTTTGTAGGATTGTTTGTTTAGAGTTTTTATGTGTTCCTATCTATCAATAATTCACTCATTCTTTGTTCATAGGTATCTTTATCTAGAACACATATACCCCCTCATTCGTCAGCTTTTTTAATGATAATGTTTGGATTTGGTTTCAAAGATTTTAAAGCTCTTCTTAATTTAGACGAGAGGTTGCTTCTATCTTTTTCAACTATTTTATTACTAAGAAAAGAATTTGCATCACCGTCTACTTTCTTTAGGTATGCTAATATCGTTGCATTCTTCGTGTTCGGAGGTCACCAACAAGATTTTTTACAGAATGTTTGCTTCTGCGTATCAAGCCATTCTCCAATTGTAGTTGTCTAAGCAAAAGTTTTTTGAACTTTTTTACATGCGAAGTGTAGATTTCATAAGTATATATGTTGTAAAGGGTACGAAGTTCAATTCTCTACTTAGAACCTCCGTTTTTGGGTACTATTTAGTTTTAGCCAATAGGTGGGTCATCTTTATTTTTCAGCTCGTATTTGGCGTTTGTATTGCCTGTTGTACAACATACGGATAAAAGGTAAAAACAACCTTTTCATAGTAAATATTAGATAGTTTCGCTAAATGGAAGATGGAGAAAACATTCCTTGATTCTGTTTTTAAAGTAGTTCAAATAATCTCATGGTGAGGTTCTCGCCTATATCAATATTAGTTAAGAACTTTAGAATTTTAGTGAATAAATTAATTCCTTTAAATTAGCTATCTCACTCCAGCTTAATTCTCCCATATCTAGCCTTGTGTCATTATTTGGTTTAAAGTTGTAGCTTAGTTTCGATATTCATTTTGAAGTTGACTATTCTAATAAGTTTTTTGCTAGTTGTGTTTTCCAATTTCTCGCCCTGTGTCACTATTCGTTTTTGAAATTTTTTGTTTTTCTAAATGCATTTAATCTCTGCTCGGTGTGCATCTAGCTTAATTCTTCTAGTTCTAGCTCGGACTGTTTCTTGCCTTTATAAGACATTTCTTTAGAAAAAACCTTTTTGCTCGGAGTTATTTTCGTCAAATTATTGTGAGGCGGGGCCTTTTTTCTAAAATTTCTTATGCGTATTAAAAGGGAAAGGGGATGGGGTTTTAGTGTTTCGTATAGGTTAGGAGGTTTGTATTAAAGGTGTATGGGGAGGCCTCTTGGTTCTGTGTAATGGTAGCACTCTGACTTATTCTTGATAACACGCGTACTTTTCTTTACGCACAAATTTTTGTTTAAACTCTAATAATAACAATCCTTTTTCTTTAATATACCGTAATCGTTAATAAAAATCTCTCCACTTTAAAATTATATAAATACTATTTCTTCTAAACTCCTTTTATAAAATCAAACCTCCGGTCTTCTGTAGAACCTAAAACTCTTTATCAACTTTTCTCTCCGTAATTCTTGAAGGTCTGTCTTGTATTCCCTTCTTTCGTATCTCTTAGCTTACTCCTGACTGACCACTGATTGACTCTCATTCACCAACCAACCAACTCTTCTCTGATTCCCCCTTCTTATATTCTGCCTCCCCCTTTTCTTCCATTTCTGACTGACTCCTTCCTTTTTATATTGGTTATAATGCTTTGGGCGTCGGCGTCTTTTCATTTTATTCATTGCTGTGTAAAATATTAATTAATGGTTTTAGGTGGTTATATTGTTATAAACGGCATCTAGTTTCACTTAGAATCAGCTTCCTCATATTATTCAATATCTATTCCAGTCTCAATATTCTATTTAAAGTTCTGACTTATTGTCGCTTTAGGATTTAAGATTGACATTTCTGATTGGATTAAGTTTTTCCTCGGTGTTTTTTCAAACATATTTCTCCAAATTACAGCCTACGTCAATATCCGTTCTAAAATTAGTATTTCTTAATGGTTTAAGTAGTCGAACAATTTATATCTAGCTTATTTTTCAAATTTCCAACCTCTGACAATAATTTTTTAAAGTTGGCATTTCTTATTCGATTAAATCATATTTTTATGTAGCTCTTGCCTTTATCATTATTCTTTTAAATCTTTAGCAGCTCTGATTGGATGAGTTAATTAATCTAAATCGGCTACTTTACTCTTGCCAAATTCTCCTAATTTGGTTGAGTCTCTGCTCGGTGCATTTCTAGTATAGTTTTCTAAATTCTGGCCTAGCATCAATATATGTTTTAAGGTTGATATTCCTGATTAGATCAAGATTCTGTTTAGTGCATTTTGTATTTGCATAAATTGGTCAAGACCGAGTGGTGCATACTTCAAGGAAGAAATAGCATTGGTCTTAAGATGAAGGGTGGAAAGAATTTTTTCGTACAGATGTCTCGGGTCGATTAAAAATTGACCTGGATGAAAAAAAGTTCTCCTTCATGAAGAAATGATTAGTACATACTAAATTGTTATATAGCTTACCCCTAATTAATGTTATCTAATACATCTAAGCTTGTGTGCCTATCGTAAACGCTGAAGTCAACGATGAAGAGAACAAAAACTCAATTGCTCGCAAAAAAAAAGAAATGAAATTACGGAGAGAAGAGCAACCCTCACATTGAACCTTCGACAAATGTCGAACTTATTAATAAACTCCCACTACGCCAGGCAGGCGTAAGGCTAAGACGTTTTAAACAAATACTTACATGCATATTAATTTATGCATTTACTGTTTTTGTAAATTATGTTAGACTACATACTTAAGTAATTCCACACAGACCATATATATAGGTAAAAAATTACATATCAGGCGCGGATCTAAGGGGTGGCCATTGTGGCAATGGTCACATAGTTTAAATTTAACGGCAGCCACGTTAGTTTCGGATTTTTTCGCTTAAGGAATGTTCCTAAAAATTTTAATTTGTCTGCCGTAATTTACGGATTTTGGCTATAGAGGTTCCTGCCATAGCCACAACGGTTCTTATTATACGTTACCGAGGCTTTATTCAATCAATAACTGGATGGGGAGAAAGGAAGAAAGAAAAGAATTTGTGCTTTGCTCCAATTACTAGTGTAGTGGTTAAGGAGATCTTCTCGTCAGAGTCATATTTGTCACCATAGTGTTTCGAAGAGACTATACCGTTAAGTCCAACGCCCTGCAAGACCAATTAGGTCCACTACAATGCTAAAACGACCAATGAGCTCAATATTTCTGAAGCAAAGAGATTTGATTAGAAGACCTTCTTAGCTATTTTTTTGTTTAAATAGTTTTCTTTTTCTACTTCTACTCGTCGTCAAAACATTCATATTTTGTAACATGAGAAAATTTTATGTTTTGAATATTATCTAAATAAATTAAAAAACATTGATTAAGATACTTTAAAGATGTTGAACTTTGATAGAGAATAAACAGAAAACATTCAGAATAATTTTCAAAGAGGCAAAATATTTTTATGGAACGCTAAAGACCCAATCAATATTATTTTTAAAAAAGCTGTTTACGGCGCTGCGTTTATGAAGTCCATTCACTGTTAATAGAAATTCTGAAGAGCTTTAAACTAAAAATTAATTTATTTAAACAATTTCGATAAAAATTACAAAATTTGTAAACAAGATTTGTAAATAATGGGTCGTGTAGCTTATTTTTTATGGCAAAATCTTTTAATTAAAAGACGAAATTGACATGATTGGAGGGTGATATTACTACAGCTATTCACGAAAGTTTAAACGATTGCAGAATTTTCAAATCTAATCTTCGGTTTTTCTTGAATAAAAATCTAACGGAAATAGATATCAAAATAATTCTTTTTCCAATTTTGTAAATACGTTATTTGTTAATAGAATAAAAAAAAAGTAGGTTTCAACTCATCACTGTTCACTCAGAAATTTCATTAAAAGGTAGGTGATACAAATTAAGAGGTTTCACAAAAGTTTAAACGATTTTATTTAGGATCAATTATTTGCTAATTAATTAATAAATCCGCTGCGAAATTTTTTTCGCAGCGAATTTATCAATTAATTAGAAAGTAATTGAGTAGTTTTTCAATCAAAAAATTCATCACAACATTATCAGGCAGCTTTTAATTCGTTAAAAATCAACTTAAAATGTTGTGAATTTCAAATTAATTTCAATTGCGTGTAAATGGGTCGAAAATCAGTTTTTAGTGACATCAAATGGCAAGTTATTCGTATGGCGCGGACAAAAAATCACACAAACGTTCAAATAGGCAAAATACTTAACATTTCTGAATATTGCGTTAGAAAAACCATCAAAACTTGGGAACTTACCAAGGACGTCTCCGACATGCCGCGTACTGGGAGACCACCCAAACTCAGCAACTGTGACAAAAATGGTATATTCAGAATGAGCAGAGAAAACCCCAGACTCAGCTACAAAAAGCTAGCACAAATCTTCAATCAGTCAAAAAATAATCCAAAAGTTAGCAGAGAGCTCGTGAGACGCACATTGTCGGAAAAAGGTATTGGAAAGTACATAGCTGCTAATAAACCTATTCTTTCAATCACGGATAAACATAAACGACGAGTGTGGTCCAAAGAAAGGCTGGACTGATCTGTAGAACAGTGGGCAAAAGTTATTTGGAGTGATGAAGCTAGCTTTCAAGTTGTAAACCGCAAGGGAAGAATCTATGTCACAAGGATTGCCACTGAGAAATCCTTGTGACATAGATTGGAGACAAGGCGGTGGAGGCTCGGTTGGCATCTGGGGATGTTTTTCTCACAAAGGTATAGGCTTCTGTGAGCTGTATGAAGGCCCAATTAATCAATACACCTACAAGAACACATTGGAAACGTGTTTAGTTCCATCAATCAGACACTTGTATGGCAGAAGCAAGCAATTCATCTTTCAACAAGACGGGGGTTCAGCTCATACAGCACACTCAATCAAAGAACATTTTTTGAAAAAAAAGTTCAATGTGATGCCCTGGTGCCCTAGATCACCAGATCTCAACCCAATCGAAAATATTTGGTCTTGGATCGACAATCAACTGACATACCATGAAATTCAATCAACTCAGCATTTAAAGCAACTTTTGAATGAGTACTGGCTGAAGGTACCTCACGTGATGTGCATGAAATTAGTTGAATCAATGCATAAACGAGTTTATCTTTGCTATAAAAACAAAGGAGGACACTTCAAATATTAATTAAGCTTTTTTTTTCATTTTTTGTTCGAATGTTGCAATTCGTTTAAACTTTTGTGCTTCTTATTTTTCCTATAAGATTTTTTGTAATAGCTTTTTTCTAACTAAATATTAAAATTTTTATAACATGTTCATATTCATTTTAAAGCTAATTACTTTTTCTTTAATAAATAAAAAAAATTAAGTCGATATCATTTTACAGTTTTTCTTTATTAAACAAAAACCAAACATACTTGATAAAAATCCTGCAATCGTTTAAACTTTCGTGAATAGCTGTATTACATAAATGTTTATGTACATATTTTTTAACTTTAGTAGTGTTACATTTTATGAAAAAATAGCAAAAATAGAACAACATTTTTGATAAATTACTGTAAAGTCACAAACTCAATAAGGGAAGTAGTTTTACAATCGGAAAAGCGCGACAAAACTAAACAAACTTTTAAATATGTGAAGTCCGTTACTTTTTATTACGGCTTTCACAAAAAAGTTTGAAGTATTAAGAGCTGCACGACTTTTTAAAAATTTACTAAAGAAAACTTTTTATTATGTTAACATTACATAGAAGTTAAAAAAAAGTGAAATGCGGAAATTAAAAAAAAAATTCATATTTCAGCTGAAAAACGCGATTTTTTTTTATCATGTAGACCTAATAGCGCTCTTAGAAGTATACATATATATATGCGGGTATATATATATATACATACATACATATATATATATATATATATATATATATATATATATATATATATATATATATATATATATATATATATATATATATATATATATATATATATATATATATATATAGACAGGCATTCTGAAATTATTGGTCCTCTTTATAGAAAAAAAAGAAAGCTTTTACAAAACCAAAACCTATTGAAACCTATCTTTTTAAGAAATATTTTTTTTAAGAGAAAAATAACATTTTGTTCCTTAACACATGAAAAAGAATAAACTTTTAAGTTAAACAAAATACCTCTAAATAAAAAAGATGCAAAAAGCAAAACAATAAGATTCATGATCTTGATAAAGAACAAATGCAAAAACAAATAGAATCAACCAATATAAAAATAAACTCACTCTAGCAATAGCAAAAATACAAACAAAAAGATCATGAAGTAAAAATGGAAAACTGTCCAAAAAAATGTCAGTTATGTTTTTGAAATAACAACACAACAGAATTACTCTATTTAAGGATTATTATTTTTAAACAATATCAGATCAAGTTTTTTTTTTGGAATGTTCTTATTCATACTTTGTTTTAAAGAGAAATTAGTTTTTGATATATAATAATAATCTAAAATATAAAATGTGATTCTTTTAAAGTAAAAAGCAGTATAAACATTTGCAAATATTGTTTTTGTTATTAAACTTTTATCAATAAATAGACACACAAACAAAAATTTAAAAAAGAAAATCAGTCTACAAATTTCTCTTTGTTTCTCCTAAAATATCTCTTGTGAATGCTTCAGCACCATCTTCATTGCTATTTTGTATTCTATAGCCTTCCCAATGATCATTTTGTAGAAGGGCAATGTTGTGAAGCACAAAACAGATATTTTTGCAGCTATGGAATTTTGCAGTTTTGTTCTTAAGGGAATGTTAAACAAGGAAATCGTTTTTTAATAAACAAATACAACATTCAACTGACATGGGGTTCTTCACAAGCTGTAATTGTATCAAATTTCACTTTTATTTTTGGGTTACAAAGTGTTGCCATTAAATACTGTTTACAAGGATAGCCAGAATAACCAATAAAATGAACATGTTAAAGAGCTTCTAAAACTTGTTTAATAGCTTGTTTAATAATAATTGAAAACAAGCATACAAAAATTTCTTTCGAAGGACTTGCAATGACCAGGCAATTCAAAAAAAAAAAAGAAATCCCTTTCTGTTTCAATACATTTTTGTGCTTTCTCCACCAGGATTAATAAAAGGATAATATGTTCCATCATTCCCTCCAATACATAGTCGGAACCCTTAAAGTTGGCAAAATCTAAATAATAGTTGATAAATATAAATACCTTCTTTCTTAAAGAATTTTTAGAAAATAGCAAAATGTAAATATCCATGAAAACTTATAATCACCTTTGCTGAACTATCAAAGAACCAGCTTTGCAGTAAATTATATCATCATCATCATCCTCCTCTTTTTCTTTTAAAATATGGATTCAATTTTGAATGTTTTTAATGAAGTTTTTTTAATATTTGATATCATTATAACTACTTCCTTTACTACTTTTACACATTTCACTTCTTTGTTTATTTGGAACTGTTTAATACTAGATAAAATTTGAATTAATGTTATGTAACATAAACGTGTCTTAATGAACAGGCTTTTGGAATTGGGATATTAGAATACAATTAGGCAAAAAGGCTGCTTATTATCTTAAAAATTAAAGATCTTGATTAGTTGTTAGGGATTTAAAATGCTAATAAGCATTTATAACGGCATCATAAATCTGACATATTATGTCATAAGGAACAACTCACAGGATGGTTTTACAAACAAACGTTTTGACAATTATGTTAAGCAGTGTTCTGCAATCAATTCATTGACAAATATATTTTTACAATATAAACTTCTAAATTAATTACTTCAGTAAACCGAACTAAAAACTCGTTTTAATATTTGCAAAGTTTTTATAAGTTTTATGGTTATTGTAAAGTTGGCGCTACTCGACTTTCTCCCCCCCCCCCTAATTTTATGATTGATTCTGATAGAGAATTTTATGCTGATTAAGAATCGTATAAAAACATGGGTCTCAAAATCAATGGAAAGTGCTCTAATTCGAAGTCAAAGTTGTAAAAAATCCCACTAAAAACCCTAATACTCGCCATTTTGAAAATACAAAGTTAATGATCTTTTAGCTGACAAAAGCAATACATTAATAGCATGGTTTTTACGTTAAAAAAGTCGTTAAAGTATGTTTATCTTGCGCAATTTTTTGTGGCAATGAAAATAGCCGTTTTTTGATTTATTAGAGAATAAACTATATTGCAAGTAGTGTACTTTTGTAATAAATTAAAAAAAAAAATTCAACAGTTTTGTTTCCTAAAAGAAGAACTTATGAAACTTAGTACATAGTTGTTCTATCACATTAAAAATTTAGAAAATGTAACCTTCAAACCGTTTTTTTAATAAAAAAAACCAGCGTAGGATACAATAATAATTATTCATCAATTTTTCTACATTCTCACATTCTACGTTCAACCTTTATTTGAAATCTTCCATTAATTTCATTTCGTTATAACACTTTCGTTACAATACTTTAAAATAATAATGCTAAGGCTAATGGAAACCAGGTCTGTTTATTGCGCAATGTAACGGTAATTAATTTTCGTTAAAAATGAAAGCGTTTTGAAAAAAAATGGCGAATATTAGGGTTTTTAGTGGGATTTTTTACAACTTTGACTTCGAATTAGAGCACTTTCCATTGATTTTGAGACCCATGTTTTTATACGATTCTTAATCAGCATAAAATTCTCTATCAGAATCAATCATAAAATTAGGGGGGGGGGGGGAGAAAGTCGAGTAGCGCCGTAAAGTTTTGCAGGCATTTTTTAATGATAATGGCGGCTTGTGTTTTTTTTTTTTTTTTTTTTTTTTTTTTTTTTTTTTTTTTTAAGAGGAATTTTAAAATGGGTCTGAACCAGATTGATAAAAAAAAATGATTTCAACAACTCTGGCTTTTCCAGTTTGACTTCAGTTCTAGTCCGTCTATAAGAACTAAGGTTCGCTTTATGCAGCTCAAAACGCACTCAGTTTTTAAGATTATCTTTAAGTTTGAAATTTGGTTCTTGCGCTTCACCACTAGGGATTGCAATCCCGCATTGAGGGATCCCGCATTAATTTAGCGCATGCGAGATCCCGCAAAAACTACTGCGGGATCCGCGGGATTTGCAGGATTTTGAAACAATTGCTTTTAAACAAAAAAGGTCAATTCTTTTAAACAAAATAGACAAAAAAGATATCAAATTAAAAGTGTTTAATGTATTTGTGAAACAAATCAATTTAAAAATTTATCTTCAGCTATTAAAAGATTTTTCTTAGCTATAAATATAAAAAAATCATTCAAAAATAAGCAATTATTTAGCAAAACATTAGTCGAACTCGTTCAAATTATTTTTTTGTTTAACTGATGATTATGTTGAAATTTTCGCTAATGAGTATGTTGAATTTTTTGTTAATGGGTATGTTGAAAACGTGAAATTGAAAACGTGCGTGTATAATTGTAAAAAATATACTTTTAAAAACTACTTTTTAAAAAGTCTTTAAAAATTATTTACATCAAGATTTTAAAACAAAAGTACTAAGCATGTCGCAAATTAAAACTATATGGAATTATTTTAAAAAAAGTGATAATGAAGAAAATGCGAAGTGCATGTTATGTTCGGCTATTTTAAAAATTAATCAAAGATCAACTAAAGGGTTATTAATCCATTTAAAAACTAAACGTGGCAACGATTTAAAATCAAACGTTTTACAACAAGACGGAGCTTCAACTTCAAAACAGCATGAATCAGTTGAACTAGAGCCTAAAATATACATCGACTGCGAAGACGAAGAAATAATTCCATCGAAAAAAGTCAGAACAATTGACACGTTTTTCGTAAAGGAAATTTCTATGGAAAAAAATGGTATCGCGCATGGTTGCAAAAGATGGCTTTACATTTAATAGTTTTTGCACATCTTCAGATTTACGGTACTTGTTTTCAAAGAGTGGTTTCCGGCTCCCTACTTCACCTAATACTATAAGATCGATGGTAGTTAAATTCTCAGATTCTGTAAAAACCGATGTAATGCAAAATTTCACATCACTAAAAAAGCAAAATCAAAAGTTTTCAATAACGTTTGACGAATGGACATCACAAAATAGTCAGAGATACTTAAACTTAAATTTACATATGGAGGCGAAACACTTTAATCTTGGATTGATTCGAATCCATGGATCGTGTAATGCAGAATATTGCGTCAAGTTAGTTTCAGAAAGGCTAAATAGCTTCGATATTGACCTCCAAGAAGACATTATTGCCATGACCACTGATAGAGCAAGTGTGATGGTAAAAGTCGGTAAAATGATGTCTTGCTATCAACAGCTATGTTATGCTCATGGAATACAACTTGCAGTTATTGATATCTTATACAAGAAAAACAGCGGAGAAGTCGAAGAATCGTTTATTCCATATGAAAATTGTGAAGAAGAAGATGAATGTGGTAAAACTGAGGATGATGAAGTTATAAATAAAGAAAATGGTTTGACAATGATTTTGGACCGACCATCTGCTGAATTGGTTAGCAATTACAAAGATCTCATAAAAAAAGTGAGAAAGGTTGTAAAAATATTTAAAAACTCTCCTGTAAAAAATGATACATATTTACAGAAATATATCCTACAAGAACGCGGGAAAAAGCTTCAGTTGATTCTTGATTGTAAAACTAGGTGGGACAGTATGTTCGATATGTTAGAAAGATTTCATAGACTAAAAGTGTGTATTGAAAAAGCCTTAATTAATGTTGGGTCAGAAATTCGTTTCACCCAAGAAGAGTGGTCCCAAATCAATGACTTAATTATTTGCCTGGCACCACTAAAACTTGGTCTCGAACTTTAATGCAGAAGAGAATCGAACCTTGTCACGGTGGAAACAACTTTTCAATTTATGCTAGATAAATTGCGAAAGCAATCATCACTTTTGAGCATAGATTTAGCCGCGGCACTTCGTGAGAGGTTTACACAACGTCGTAATAAGAATTTAAATGGACTTAAATAGTTTACTTAAAAAATCCGACGAAGAAAATGAACTCGAAGAAAAAGAAGCTGTAGATTTTATTAACAATTCCCAAATACTCATTCCTACAATTCTATCGCTGAAAAAAGAATTGGAAAATCAAACACAGAAAGACAAGAACAGCTGGACAGAAAATGTAAAGGAGAGACCAAATTTAGATTCTTTAGACTTTGATAAATTATTGAAGCCGGAAATGTCTGCCTATGAAAGCAATGGAGTAAGAGGCAAGTTTCTAGATATAGCGCATAGTTACTTGATGACCATACCACCAATAAGCGTAGAGGCCGAGCAAGCTTTTTCATCTGCTGGTTACATATGCAGTCCTTTGAGGAGTAGATTAAGTGATGATACTTTAAGTAGGGTCTGTTTCTTAAGAGCCCATTTCTTACAATCATTTTCTCAATTTGATATTTTAAAAAACAAATAATAGTTCTACGTAAAGCTAAAAGATGTTCAATGTACTTTGGCTTATCTTTTTGTTCATTAAATGTTAAGAATTATATTGATTTACAAATGAATTGCTTTTTTTGGCTTTATTTACCTTATCTTATCAATTTAATAAGTTGAGTATATTTTTTCTAAAATACTTGAAAGAAAAATACAATTGTCATTTTGCCTTTTATAATGTGCATAAGAAACCTACTAATCCCGCGCGGGATCCGCACAAAAATTAAAAAAATCCGCGCGGATCCCGCGGGATAGAAAATTGTGCGGGATTGCAATCCCTAGGCTCAGGAATATACTTACATATGCTTATTTTTTTTTCCAAATCTGAGCCTCTATATGGTTGTAAGCGTTATGCTTATAAAAAAAAAAAACATGTAATAGATACTGGACAACACGAAATTTTGATACCCGGAACAAAAACACGGATAATAAATACCCTTAACCCGATTCGAATAACCAAAATCGGAGGTCTACTACCTCAAATAATCCACAACAAAGTTATAAAGATAATTAGTTCAGATCAAGTAAAAACTGGAATAACGCGCAAAATTCACGAACAGGCACCAATGAATATCACAGGAATGATATGCCTGCTCGTATACTGGGCGTAGACAGTTTAGCCAAATATCAAGAGAATTATTGCGAATATAATGACAGCACGTCTTTGGAGTATGATGATGTAGAAGATTACCGTTGGGATGACTCCTACGATTACAGACAAAACCCCCACACAAACAATCAGGCATCAACTTTTGATTAAAGATACTCATATAAAACTGACACTGATTATTAAGATAATGCATCAGCCAGAGATTATAAGTCTTTAGGATGGATTATCCACATATCAATACCCCAAATGAAGATGAAGATAAACTTATGCAACAGGATATTGGAGACCTACGTAAACAGATCACCCATGAGATAAATTGCCTGCAAGATCAGTTTCGATATTTGTTACAACACATTATCGAGCAAAGTCCTCAGCAACAAGAAAACAAGGAAATGAAAAATAAAGTTTTTGATCAACCTAACGCAACAATTCGTGAACCCCAAAGTTTGAAAGGCCTCAAATGTGAAGATGCAGAAGTTATCAAAAATGAAACAAGTTCCATCCCGCACACTTTTCAATCCCGCAATCCCGCACACTTTTCAATCCCGCGGGATCCGCGCGGATTTTTTTAATTTTTGTGCGGATCCCGCGCGGGATTAGTAGGTTTCTTATGCACATTATAAAAGGCAAAATGACAATTGTATTTTTCTTTCAAGTATTTTAGAAAAAATATACTCAACTTATTAAATTGATAAGATAAGGTAAATAAAGCCAAAAAAAGCAATTCATTTGTAAATCAATATAATTCTTAACATTTAATGAACAAAAAGATAAGCCAAAGTACATTGAACATCTTTTAGCTTTACGTAGAACTATTATTTGTTTTTTAAAATATCAAATTGAGAAAATGATTGTAAGAAATGGGCTCTTAAGAAACAGACCCTACTTAAAGTATCATCACTTAATCTACTCCTCAAAGGACTGCATATGTAACCAGCAGATGAAAAAGCTTGCTCGGCCTCTACGCTTATTGGTGGTTTGGTCATCAAGTAACTATGCGCTATATCTAGAAACTTGCCTCTTACTCCATTGCTTTCATAGGCAGACATTTCCGGCTTCAATAATTTATCAAAGTCTAAAGAATCTAAATTTGGTCTCTCCTTTACATTTTCTGTCCAGCTGTTCTTGTCTTTCTGTGTTTGATTTTCCAATTCTTTTTTCAGCGATAGAATTGTAGGAATGAGTATTTGGGAATTGTTAATAAAATCTACAGCTTCTTTTTCTTCGAGTTCATTTTCTTCGTCGGATTTTTTAAGTAAACTATTTAAGTCCATTTAAATTCTTATTACGACGTTGTGTAAACCTCTCACGAAGTGCCGCGGCTAAATCTATGCTCAAAAGTGATGATTGCTTTCGCAATTTATCTAGCATAAATTGAAAAGTTGTTTCCACCGTGACAAGGTTCGATTCTCTTCTGCATTAAAGTTCGAGACCAAGTTTTAGTGGTGCCAGGCAAATAATTAAGTCATTGATTTGGGACCACTCTTCTTGGGTGAAACGAATTTCTGACCCAACATTAATTAAGGCTTTTTCAATACACACTTTTAGTCTATGAAATCTTTCTAACATATCGAACATACTGTCCCACCTAGTTTTACAATCAAGAATCAACTGAAGCTTTTTCCCGCGTTCTTGTAGGATATATTTCTGTAAATATGTATCATTTTTTACAGGAGAGTTTTTAAATATTTTTACAACCTTTCTCACTTTTTTTATGAGATCTTTGTAATTGCTAACCAATTCAGCAGATGGTCGGTCCAAAATCATTGTCAAACCATTTTCTTTATTTATAACTTCATCATCCTCAGTTTTACCACATTCATCTTCTTCTTCACAATTTTCATATGGAATAAACGATTCTTCGACTTCTCCGCTGTTTTTCTTGTATAAGATATCAATAACTGCAAGTTGTATTCCATGAGCATAACATAGCTGTTGATAGCAAGACATCATTTTACCGACTTTTACCATCACACTTGCTCTATCAGTGGTCATGGCAATAATGTCTTCTTGGAGGTCAATATCGAAGCTATTTAGCCTTTCTGAAACTAACTTGACGCAATATTCTGCATTACACGATCCATGGATTCGAATCAATCCAAGATTAAAGTGTTTCGCCTCCATATGTAAATTTAAGTTTAAGTATCTCTGACTATTTTGTGATGTCCATTCGTCAAACGTTATTGAAAACTTTTGATTTTGCTTTTTTAGTGATGTGAAATTTTGCATTACATCGGTTTTTACAGAATCTGAGAATTTAACTACCATCGATCTTATAGTATTAGGTGAAGTAGGGAGCCGGAAACCACTCTTTGAAAACAAGTACCGTAAATCTGAAGATGTGCAAAAACTATTAAATGTAAAGCCATCTTTTGCAACCATGCGCGATACCATTTTTTTCCATAGAAATTTCCTTTACGAAAAACGTGTCAATTGTTCTGACTTTTTTCGATGGAATTATTTCTTCGTCTTCGCAGTCGATGTATATTTTAGGCTCTAGTTCAACTGATTCATGCTGTTTTGAAGTTGAAGCTCCGTCTTGTTGTAAAACGTTTGATTTTAAATCGTTGCCACGTTTAGTTTTTAAATGGATTAATAACCCTTTAGTTGATCTTTGATTAATTTTTAAAATAGCCGAACATAACATGCACTTCGCATTTTCTTCATTATCACTTTTTTTAAAATAATTCCATATAGTTTTAATTTGCGACATGCTTAGTACTTTTGTTTTAAAATCTTGATGTAAATAATTTTTAAAGACTTTTTAAAAAGTAGTTTTTAAAAGTATATTTTTTACAATTATACACGCACGTTTTCAATTTCACGTTTTCAACATACCCATTAACAAAAAATTCAACATACTCATTAGCGAAAATTTCAACATAATCATCAGTTAAACAAAAAAAAATTTGAACGAGTTCGACTAATGTTTTGCTAAATAATTGCTTATTTTTGAATGATTTTTTTATATTTATAGCTAAGAAAAATCTTTTAATAGCTGAAGATAAATTTTTAAATTGATTTGTTTCACAAATACATTAAACACTTTTAATTTGATATCTTTTTTGTCTGTTTTGTTTTAGGGGGAGTCCAAAATTAACTTTTTTTAGATTTTTTGTAGTTTAACCACTTTTTCTTAATTAATTTTTTATGCTGCTTTCGAATTTCACAATTTTTTTACTTCATTATCAATATTTAGCCTTCTACTTCAATTTTTTAAAAAAGTGATCTTTTTCACAAAAGAATTTACTGTTAAATTAAATGAAATCATTATTATTTTCAAATATAAGCGATGTAAAACACAGTAAATTTTTTTTCATTTTATTAATAAAATATGTAATCATTATGCCTATTTATAAATAACACAAAAAAATAGACATTGCACATCATTAAGATAGTCTAATATTAATAATAATTTGTTTCGATCTCTATTGAAAGTGCAAAATAACTTTGTGGAAGTCATCGTAGGTGATTGTGGATTTCTGTGATGACTTTCCAAGTAGAACCTTCAAATTAGTAGCATATTCTTCTAAAGACATAAGACGGCGCTTTTTTGTATTTTTATCAAAAATCGTGATTTTAAATAGAGTTGATTTCCGCGGCAATGACCTACTTGTATCTCTAAAATAAATTACTTCATTCTTCAATCGTTTTTGGCATTTTATCAGATCTTTCTCTTTTTCAATATATTCACTTACATCTGATCCACAAGTAAATGGGCCGCCTTGTAGTTTTAAACAAGTTAAAATAGAATTTCTCCTGGACGCCTGATGTAAAGCTTGTTGTTCTTTTTTAGTTAAGCTGCTTTGTCTCAGCTGAATCTGTCGCTGGTTGCAAATATATTCTATACTTTCAATTTTTCTAACAATAGGACCCATTTTCCGAAATAGCTTTAAATTACTTGAATCTTCATTTTTTAAATTATTTGAATATTTAAGAACATTACCACGTGAAACTGTTGAAAGTGACGGTTTTTTTCGAAGTCGATTGCTATGAGTTCCACACTGACGCTCAAGTTCAATATTATTTGTAATTGCTTTATCAACTCCAACGACTTGATTAAAAACGTAATACTCATCAGGTAACCGTTCATTGTTTCTTTCTCCAAACCCATAATGCTTTCCTCTTTGGTGTTGAAGAACTATAGCTAAACTTTTCCGAACTATATTTGCTAGAATAATGCAATCATCAAAGTTCTTTGATGAGTATTTTCGAACTACATCAACAACTTCTAAGCCATAATCTTCTTTAATGAGATTTTCAAATAGTCTCTTTGATACTCCTTGAACACATGGCTCTTTAAATTCAAAGAATTGTTGATTTATGACATCATTAGATAAGCTTGAATGCATCTTGCTAAAGAATATTTGCAGTTTAGAATGCGTGGCTTTACCTTTAGTTTTACAGAAAAATGGTGAAATGACTTGCATTCCAAAAGCTGCTACCACGACTAAAGTAACTATAATGTAATCAAAATTCATAGAATCTCGGACTAAACAAGCAAGTTTATTTGTAATATATTCATGTTGGTCCAAAAACTCCTTAAAGTCATCCCAGTGAAAGCAAACTATAGAAGAACATTTCGAAAGACATTCAAATCGAACATCTTTAAATTCAAAAAGAAAAATATCTTTGTTTTTACGCTGCATAAAAGTTTTAAATTCTTTATAATAATTCCATGGTTTTTGAATAAAACTCGGACCAAACAAGTTTAGTACCCATGAGAGAAAGGTTAAGGACAACGTTTCCGTACTTTTGTTAATAGATATATCTAACAGAAAGCCTTTGAAAAGGTTATCCATATTCATTTCATTTTCAATTTGATTTAGAACTTTTTCAATAGCTCTGTCAAAACCTAAAGCTGTATGTGAAGTGCAAAACAGTTGACCAGCAGGAATTTCTCTATTGAGTATATCAGCTGTGACTTTAGATAATCCTATATTATGAACAGTACTGTCAGTCATATGAACGTCTACCTTCTGGTATAGTTCTTCTGAGGTGTATTTTGAGACTTCCTGTAACATTTCGAATGTTGTTTTTATTCCATCTGCAATATTTGCTGTAGTTTCTGAAGCAATTGCTAATGTAGGCAAAGGAAAATAATATTCTCGGTTAATATGTAAACCAGAAGGTGCAAAGGTCCCAACATGTTTTCGAGTGGTAGAGTCAGTTGCGTGAGTTATTATATCGCCACTATTTTTAGCTTGAACAACTCTGTCTGCAATCAAGCCAAGAGAATACGCGTGCATCTGTTTTAGTTTTTTACGAATGGCACTGCGTGTTGGGAGTGTGTTAGAATCAATAAATGTGTTCTCAATAGCTTCACAATTATTTTTATCGTACTTTGTACGGTCAGTTTCATCTGGAATTTTCCATTTTGTTTTAAAAATTCGATTGCCGATTACTTTCAGTGCAACTTGCATTTCCCTCATCGAGAATCCTTCTCCATCTAACTCTGCACATGCATGGTAGATATCACTTAAGACTAAGTTTTTTGATTGTCGCACATTAGGTGGAACATAAGTATTGTGAGAACTATCTTCAAACATTAATTTTGATTTTGATCTCGTCATGTATGGCTGTTTTGGTTCACTTACATCAACAAACATCACTCTCTTTTTTTTAATTGGTTCAGTGTCTTTTTCAAAGAACTGATATTCATTTTTTGTTAATTCTTTTTCAAGAAATTCATCTTCATCTTCAAATTCACTTAACTCACTATCATCATTATCAACGTACATTGTCTGATAAACTGCTGTTTCATTTCTAATCTTTTTCTCCATTTTTCTCTTTTCATTAACAACTTTTTGATGGAAAGTTTTATCAACATTTTGACAAGTAAAATTTCTGTTACCACGCATGTTTTCTAGATACAAGTAGTCTTCAGCATTCATTGAAATACCGAAAAACTTCTCTAGCTTTTCACGACGTTCTGGATTAAAGCAGAAAACGTCAAAAAGTTTTTTAAGGGATTTGTTCATAGAAATACATCTACTTAAAAAACTATCACCTTGCTTGTTTTTGTCAACACCTTTTAAGTAGCGATATTCATTGATTTCACATTGCAGACGTTTTAAAATGGCCTGATATGATATTGTGTAGATATTACGCTCTGTCCAATGACTTTCTACTAACTTTGCAACTCTTCGACAAGCACTTTCAAAAGATACTTTATTGTTGACTTCGTTAAAGACAAGTGCAAGAACATCTCTGAGTAAAGGCAACTTTGTATGATAAAATTTATCAACTACAGGGAGACTTTCTAAAGGAGTTTGTTTATTTTGATTTAAAACTAGTTTATTATTACGTCTTGTTACAATTTTTTTCATTTTAATTGATATCTAAATTTAGTTAACAATAATAAGCTATTTTTTAAGTATATAAAAGTTTTACGTTTTAACAAAAAAAGTTTTATTACATTTTTTTTTAAGACGCAACTATTATTCATTTTAATTCAAATTTATCCAATCAAAATTTAAATTGCATAAATTTTAAAATAAAGTTGCGTAACTTTATACGCAAAAAAACCGCTGCAAAGATATTTCTTTTATATGTTTTTTTTTTTTTTTTTATGTATCTTTAACAATGTTTAAATAGAAGTAGAAGGCCAACCACAAAAAAATAGAAAAAACTGAATTGTTTTTAAAACTTTTCTACAAAAATTAATTAAGAATAACTGGTTAAACAAAATATATAGAAATTTGGACCCCCCCCCCCCCTATTTGTTTAAAAGAATTGACCTTTTTTGTTTAAAAGCAATTGTTTCAAAATCCCGCAAATCCCGCGGATCCCGCAGTAGTTTTTGCGGGATCTCGCATGCGCTAAATTAATGCGGGATCCCGCGGGATTGCGGGATCCCGCAATGCGGGATTGCAATCCCTAGTTTAAACTAGTAACTATTATTTTATAAGATCAAAGATAAGTTTTTTTATAAGTCTTATAATTGTAATTTATCAAAGGTAATTTAATAATATCTTAGTTATATTATATCGCATTACATTTTCATTTACCTTTGAAAAAATAGTTTAAATAAAAAAAGTTGTAATATGTAGCATTATTTGTTTTTAGGTCGAATATCTACGTTCTATCGGCGGTAAAGTTGAACGTCCAAAATACATATGATGTGTGTTGGGAGCCATGTTTTCCAAAAATTTTAGCGTTTTATGTAATCTAAACGGATCTTAAAGTAAGATGATAGCTACTGGAATGGGCAAGGTTAAGTTGCGATGTTATCATTTTGTGTTAAAGTGCTTACTATGTAAGTATTACTAGTTATGTAAATTTTTAGTCTATTAAAGTCAACCGTATTTTTATATTTACAAAAATATGTTTACAACACTAAGAAAGAATATAATATGTTAGTACTTATGACAATTACCAGTGTTGTCATTAGTTGTGAATTTGTAAGATATTATATTCTCCCTTGGTGACTTGAACTTATTATCATATGCACATATTTTTAAAACTGCTAACCAGTTAATGTAATTCTTGATTTGCAAAGTATACATATAAGAACTTAAAAATAACTTAAAAATAATTTATATTTAAACAAAAAATAAATTGAGTTTTTAAATTTATCTTCATTTATTCTTTTAGCAACAGTAAGAATTCAGTATCTTAATTCCAAGGATAAAGATATTTACCCGATGGTTTCAAGATGTTTTCAGGGCGCAATTGATCAAGGAGATGGGTGAATAAATAGACAGACGAAAGCAAGGTTATAAAAAATCGTTGCAGTTAATCAATGTAATGAATATTTAGTTATTATTTTCTTTTGCAAATTTATAAAAGCTTATTTATCTTGATTTTATTTATAGTTCTAATTTTTCTTAACTATTATTAATAATTATCTAATAAATCGCCACGTTTTTAAATACTAGCGTTTTAAAATATTGTTTTTAATTAAAGCTGCCAATATTAATTTCAAACCTTTAATAATATTAACTACAATAATAGAATATTTTTAGTTTTTTATTTGTAAATATTTCTCTTTAATAGTCTGGAAATAAAAGTGTAATGATAAAAAATTTGTTCATTTTGTGTATTCAACTAAGTTATCTATAAATAATACAATATTTTGTGTGGACAGTAGTACTGTTTGGTAAAATCTGATATACAAACAATCAGTATTAAATAGAAAATTAAATATTAAAAAGCAAAGTTATACTTTGTTATTAAGCAATATTCAAAACATGATTTATAACTTTTGCACTTTCAATTTAAGCGCTAAAGCGAATTGAAAAAATCGCGAAAAAAAATCATATAGTTGGGCCGGTAATGGTACTAACTGTTAGCCAACTGTTTTATTACTGTTGGGCCGTTAATGGCAACCAATAGCTTAAAAACAGTTGGCTAAGTGTTGGTAAAAGCGTTACGTTTTTTTTCACGGTACCAACTAAATAGCCGACTGTTGGCCCAACTGTAGCTAATAGTTGGTTATTAGGATCGGGCCAACTACTTACCAACTGTTCGATGTTTACTGGGGAGTTATCGAAAAAATTCTTAACAGTAGCATTTTAAATCAATCAACTGATGAAGAATATTGTACGACAATGAAAGAACATAGAGAAAGTAGTATCTCAAACTAAATGAATTTAAGCTCTCTAAACGACTTAGGTACATGTTTAGAAAACCAAAGCAAATCTCAGTTAAAGCTAAGTGAAATTCAAGAAATCAAATTCCTCAAAGATACATATGTATTTCCTACAAAATGGAGACTCTACAAAGAACTAGAGTATACTTCTAAATCAGTGAAAATTTTACATTCTCTAACTCTAAAGAAAGGTTGTTCAGATCAGTTATCTCAATTTCCATCCAAAAGCATACTACTCAATTGTACATTACATTTTTCTGAGCCGGATAGGGAAAGTAGAAGCCTCACTATGACTGTTCTACTTTTGCAACTTGTTTTGTTCATTCCAATATTTCTTCTTTTTGCGAAAATCACCGATCATGAACCAATTTACGATTAAAATATAACTAAACTACAGGTCAATGAACACGTAAACAAAATAGGAAATCATTTTCAAACTTAATCTTCTTTTCTTTTTCTGTTCTTCCAAATAGACGACGGTACTCATCAGTCGCTCTAATTCCTCCTAAACCGTCTAACTTTATTTTTTTGAGTTTTTATAGTTTTTGGTTGTTTTTCGGTTGCGATACCTATTCATTTTTTATTTTTGTGACAGGTTGATGAGTCTTCGCGTTTACGTCTTTTCCCAATTGTATTTAACTTTTCTTCTTACGCTTTATCGTTTGTATCTCCGTGTATACGTTTTCTCCCAGTTGTATTTAACATTTCTTCTTACGCTTTATCGTTTATGCGTCTCCGTGTTTTCGTCTGTTCACAGTTGTATTTAATTTTTGTTCTAATGCTTTATCACTTATACGAATGAAGAGTTGATTATTCATCTTGTGTACTTTTTTCTTCTGTTGTTGCTTTTATTTTAGTTCTCCCTCCTCACATTTATAATCAACATGTTGATCTTGACTTTCACATGAAAGCAAGTCTAATTAGAAATTTTGATAATATAAGAATATCTTGTTTTATAAGGTTTAATAAAAGAGATATGGCACCACGAAATCAGACGTGAAAAAAAGTCTGCTCGTATTATCCATGCTTAATTTTATTTTTAAGTTATTTAAGAGGTTGCTCCAAAAATTATATCTTGCTCCAAACCTTCAATATAGTTGATGATAATAAATAACAGTTCAAGTGAAAGCTAATAACAGTTCTGTACAAAAATTCATTACATTTTATTATAATAACTAAAATATGAACGCTGCATTTATTCTATCCAATCGCCTTCAAGATAAATAACTTCTTTTTAATTAATGCCAATGATTTCAAATAGTCTTATTTTTTAAACTCAGTTATGCTCGTTGAAAATTTAGTTAACTACTTGTTATTACCTGTAAGCATTCATGTGTATTTCTAGGCATATTTTCAATCAGTTATGACTTGCAGTGATGCACTATTGCAACTTTCATCATGTGTATGCTATATGATAGTTTTGGTATAGCTTTTGAAATCTTGTTAATTTACGACTTGTAATTAGAGATGGGAATCGAACCCTTTTTTTAAAGTTCGGGTCCGGTTCGGTTCGGTTATATCTAATGTTCGAGTTCGGTTCAGTTCGGTCTTAAGCAATCGAACCCTTTTTTTAAAGTTCGGGTTCGGTTCGGTTCGGTATCAACACAACTGTTTTTTTATTAGTTACAAAGCTTTACATCCACAATGATAAAACACAAATAAATTCAAGTAATATTAAGTTGTTAAAGCATTGCAAATAACTTGAAATAATATGCAATGCTTTTATACTGCAACTTCAAAAGTTCAAAAAACAATGCAGTTGCTAATAGCTGCAGTTAAAGTGCACAAAACATTAAAGCAGTAACTTTCTGAACACAGATAACGGTAGCATAAGTAGCCTTCTGTCAGTCTAGTAATCAGGGCTGCATGTTTTATTTGAGAAATATCAGCGTTTCCAATGTTTCTGGGTTTAGGCGAGCCCTGCGCTCACTCATCGTCACCCCACACACTGTAAACACTCTTTCACTGGCAGTACTTGTAGCTGGAATACCCAACAACTTTCTACCAATCAATGCCATTGTCGGAAGCTTATGTTCACGGTTATTGTCTTTCCAGAATTGCGATGCATCACACGCTGTCACGAGCAGTGCCAAGTATTTGTCAAGTTCATGTCTTGTGTCATTAATGTCGGCGTTAGACAATGGAGTGGCAGCTGATTTTAAGTCTGCCAGCAAATCATACGATTCAGGGTCAGCTTTATTCTTCTTTGAAGGAGGCAGCTGATCTGAATGACTGCATTCACTAAAGCTGTCTTTATCTGTATTGCCTTAGTCCTTTCGTATCACCTGATTTGGTGAAGAAGAAATAATTTTGTCCACCATACTACGCATTTCTGAATAAACAAAATTGCGATCTTCTGTGTTGACAAAAGACAAGTATTGTAAGAAGGAACAATAAGTGTTGATAGCTTGTGCAAAGGATGAGTAACATACTTTTCATTTCAGCTAGACAGAAAAACTGCCTTCAAATCACGCATACTGTCGCTGTCTGAACCATTGATCAGGGGAGGTCGGCACATTGTCATGTGAAAATTGTACAGTAGCCTTGTGAAAGGGATGCAAAAACTCTACCACGTCATTTTTCATTAACGTTGTTCAGTTGCTCAAGTTTGTCAAACTGCTTTGAATCAGCAGGAATTGACTTGACATGATCTAACTGGCATAACAATCATTGCAAAAGAAAAAATTGACTGTTCCAACGAGTCAAACATCCTGCTTTAGAGTGTGATTTAGTTCCTGGTTTTTCCCACTATGTTTAAAGTAGCCCACCATTTAATTTGAAGTTTTGATTATTTCATGAACTAAATTAGCACCAGGGGATTTCAAAGCCTTTTCAACAGCTAAATTTAGGTTATGACCTGCACAGCTAAGTCTAACATCGTTGCGATAAGCCAACTTTATATTACTCCCATTAACAGTCACAAATATCAAATTGTCACTTTTTATTGTCTGAGGGAAAATTTTTTTAAGTATTTCAGTTGTCTTTGTTTTTACGGCAATGCCATTCTTAGACTCACTAAACTCAAACATTCCAACACACTTACTTATAAGGCAATAACTGCTGTTAATGTAATGTGCTGTAAAAGTTTGATGAGAGTATTTTAGAATGTCATCGGTCCAGTGATCAGTTGTTATTCGATATAAGTAACGCCTGCAATTTTGTCTTTCAGCTTTCGAACACATTCGTTGTAGAACTTTGGTAGTAGTGTCTTAGACAGCGTTGTTCAATCACACATAATATCCTCAAGTTTCACTGATCCATTCTTCGATCCAATATCATAAAATTGTTTGAGCAAAGTGACGGAACCCATCATCCTGAACACATGAGAATGGCTGAATGTCTTTTGCAATCATGTACAGGGCTGCACGTTGAGCAAATTCACAAATGTGTTTAAAAACCTGTAAAGCATAAAGCAATAAACAATAGACATTAAATACATAGCAATACATAATGGCCTTTTTTTTTGTACTACAAAAAAGGATTGTATTTCCAAAATATTGCTAACAACTTGTAACAAATATATATTGCTATCAATGGCAGCAAGTAGCAAGTGAAAAGTTAAAACAGTAAATAGAAAAAAGCAAGATCTGCTAACTATATTTACTAACCTCTGCCTTTTTAGGTAAAAAGCTTGTCATTTTTAATTGTCCAGGTTCTGAATTGATCTTATTGATGTGTGATGTATTATGTCTTTGTAAAGTTGTAGTATGACCAATTGGCACTGACAACCATAATCCACACTGCTTACAAACTGCAAACTTCTTGACAACCTGTTCATCATATCATGATTACTCACAGTTATACAAAAATCAAATAAAATGTATTGTAACTAAGGTCAAGTGACTCTATTTACCATTTGATATTCAATTAATTATCAAACCTGAATCTCAGTTTGGCATTATGTGCAATATGCAATACCTGAGAGATGCAGGTGATTATTGGTTTATTGAAATATCTATAAAACCAAATTGTATATGAAGTAAGTATAGCGACAAACCTCATCCCCAACTTCAACGCAACGGAAGCGTGTCCATGATGCAGGTACTTAGTGAGCCGCTCCGTCTGTTATCAATTTCTCCAACACTTTTTTAGTCCATTTACGAGTTAATTTACTGTTCCTCATTATTACTAATATATTATGTAAATATTGCAATCATTTATTACTAAGTTATGAATAAAAACTCAGAACATTAAAAACACCTCAATATTGCAAATGTTTAGAAATAACTTTTCCATTTTGGTTAGTAATGTTATGAATTGTAGACTTATCGCGAGGTTAGAACTATTTTGTTCTATTTCCCATTTTAAACGTTGGGAGAAAATTTTTCATTTTTTTCTAAAAGTAAAAGTTATTTAAAATTTAAGCTTAGTTTTTAAAGAAATAATAACTTATGCTTTAAATATTTTTGATTTAAACAAATTATTTAGAAAAAAATTTAAAAAATAAAATACGTTTTAAAAGTAATTATTAACTACTAAAATTACTAACTCATTTTCTTCCAACACTTAAAATGAGAGACAGAATAAAATAGTTCTAAACTCGTGTTATGTTATGCATTAGGTTATGAATTATGTTATGTATCATATTATGTATTTTAGTGATGTGCGAATTGCAAAACCTTCACTTTTTCAAGCCTCTATTTAGCTTGGTTAGGGTAAGAACAGTTGGGTTGATTCGGTTGGTTCCAAACAGTTTTAAAGTTCGGGTTCGGTTTGGTAACAACTAAAGTTCGGGTTCGGTTCGGTTCTGTCGTAGATAAGGTTCTAGTTTGGTTTGTTCGGTTCAGGTTCGGTTCAATTCCCATCTCTACTTATAATTGCTTTTTTTTTTAAATAGACTCTTTCATATAGTTAACCGCTTCTCAGTTTTAGCAATTATTTTTGGCAGTGTTAATTAAATAATTATTATAATTATGATTATTACTTTTATTATTAATATTTATTGCTATTATTATTATTATCATCATTATAATTATTATTATTACTATTATTACTATTATTATTATTATTATTATTATTATTATTATTATTATTATTATTATTATTATTATTATTATTATTATTATTATTATTATTATTATTATTATTATTATTATTATTATTGTTATTATTATTACTATTACTATTATTATTAGTAATATTATCATTATTATTATTGTTATTCTCATTATTACTATTATTTTTATTATTATGTTTATTATTATTTTTATTATTATTTTTATTATTATGTTTATTATTATTTTTATTATTATTTTTATTATTATTTTTATTATTATTTTTATTATTATTTTTATTATTAATATTAGTATTATTTTTGTTAATTATATTAGTATTATTATTATTATACCTTTCTCAACAGTCAAACTCAGCATCTCCGAGCTTAACCACAACTCTTGACCGGGCAAGCGCAGTCAAGCACGGTTCAGAAGTTAATGAAGCAATTATCACAGCAGTCAACGAAAATGCCAAAATTGTAGAAATGAAATCAAAAAGAAATATTACTGCCGGTCTTCCAAAATCCTTTGACAATAATCAGAGGGTACTTTCAGTTCAAAGTATGCTCAAAAAACTTAACTATAATGTTGCTTTTAAAGTTGTTGGGCATTTCACAAAAAAGATTAACAATACCACCAGTTTAACTACAATAGCAGCTGAACCAAATGAATTGATCACCTTTGAGTTAAAATTAAAATCTGTCTACAGGGTGCGGCAGCGATTCGCGAACTTTTTACAACATTTTTCAAAATGAATTTTTAAAGCACTAAAAAATTGTATTCATGGAATATTAATGGGAGAAAAGTTGAAGATAAATACTTTTCCCACCTTAACATTCAATTAGGTTTCCTTTTTTTTTGATCACTGCCTCAAGCCTCGGGCGGAAGGACTGGCAGGTGCTTATTATACAGTCCCTTGACATTGATTTCCTAGCACGGATAATTGATGACTTTAGTGACTTGACACTTGAGTGGGACTTTTTGGAAGCCTTACTCTCAACTACGCTCCACATACTGTAGTCATGGGGATTCAGGTCGGGGCTGGATGGTGGCCAAAAGTGTTTGGGCCAGAAATTAGCCATATTGTCCTGAAGATTTTTTTGAGTTTTTCTAGACCCATGAAAAGGTGCATTGTCCTGTTCAAGATATAATTGTTTTCTGGGAATGTCTTCTTCAGCCATGGCACCACTTGGCGTTTTAGTAAGCTAACATACACATCAGAGGTAACTTTTTCTTTCCCTTTGATGTGGATTGGTGGACATTTCTCTCCATTAGGAGCAATGATTCCTAGCATCATGATGGACTAAGGGTGCTTGGTGAGATACACAGGTAGTGCTTTGTCACTCTTCTTCATAATGAATCTGTCATTACACCTATCTATCACATAGTCAACACTAAAAAGTTTTTTGTCTGAGAAAACATTAACTGTTGACGAAGCATGGCTTTTTAGCTGATTCAGAAGTTTCTTTGATCGCTCCAATTGTAAAGTTATAGTCTTTCAGTCAAAAGTTGACATGAAGGTCGGCCACACTGACTTTTCCAAGCGTTTTTAGAGTTCTTCTGTCTGTCCTCTCATCAATATTGAGCAATTTTGCTGTCTTTCTAATGGATACAATAGAATTCTTTTCACCATGCTTTTTAAGCTTTTCTGTAATCTTTCTATAAACTTTTTTGTTCACTGAAGATGGCATTTTGGCTCTCTTAGCACTGTCACATTTTTTCAATATGTAAAATGTAGTCTTAGACACTCCAGAAACACTAATGACTTCACGTGCAGGCAAACCCACGTGAATCAAATTTAAAGCTTCGGTTCTTTTGGCTTCCATTGTAAAACCTTTAACTAAAATGTTTTTTATTCACAATTTTATTAAAATCTAAGATGGTCATTGAACATTAATCAACAAAACCAAATTGCGGAAGTATTTTATTTACATCACAAAACCTTGCCAAAAATTAGTTCGCGAATCGCTGCCGCACCCTGTACATTCGCTTAGACCGTACACCTCTCGAACAAGAAACATTCAACAACTTAAACTAAAAGCGTGCTACCGAAAATGCAGAAATATTGGCAAAAGATTTACTTGACAAACCCTTTCGATTTGTCATCCGCAGCGAAAAAATCAAATGCATTGACTTATCCAAAACAGTTAAAATCAATGGAAGAGAGAGGAACCCATTCCTCAAATGGAAATCAGCTGCTGAAGCTATTAAGTCGCTCTCAACATCTCACTTATTCATTCCTTAACAAGGCCAGCTCTTCCATTAAATTATCTCATCTTTCGTGCTTCTACACCAATGCACGTTTGTTTACTTGCAGAAAACAACTCTTTTGACATTATTTTTATCACCGAGACGTGGTTCAATGACCAATCAACTCCCTCTCTTCTAAAATCATCTCAAACCAAATAGAGGAATCCCTACTACACAAAGTTTTTATTCGTAACTATTCAGAACAATTGTGGGTCGAACTAATGCTTCGGAATGAAACTCTACTCCTAGGCTGCATTTAAAGACCTCCATCCTCCGGAATCAAAGCCTTCTCAGAGATTTCAAAGGCTATTTTCCATGCCAAAACTTTAGTATCAACCAAAAAATACAATGGTATCATCATTGGCGGTGATTTCAATTTCCCAGAGATTACTTGGACTTCCAATTCAGTCTTTTCTTCTAGCAATAATGGTCTCAGTTCTTCATTTGTCTCTCTCTTTCAAAATTGTCATCTTCACCAAATCGTCACTGTCCCTACTTTCAAACTACTAATCGCCCTATGACAAACACTCTTGATCAAACAATATGTGACTGTCCTGATCGTGCTAGTGAGATTAACATCAGTCCTCCACTCAGTTTGTCTGATCAATATCATTGTTCTATCACCTGACTACTAGGAAATGAGAGTTCTGAGACGAAACATTTTTTAATCAAAAATTGAGTATAATTTATTTATTCCGTGAGAATTATTTTCTTGTGAAAAAAATTTTTTTGAATTTAAAATTTTGTGATTTCTGGGACAAAACATTTTTTGAATAAATGTAGCATTAAATTTTTTATTGGGCGATAAAGTAAATATTCAAAAAAAAATTTAAATTGCATGATAAAGTGCAATTAAAAATGTTTGAAGGTATTAATTTTTCTTTGATTTTGTCTTTATATAAAATCTTGGTGTTGTTTTTTGTTTCGTTGTATATTTTTTAATATTTCCTTGAATTTGGTAAAAGTGAATGACATTTCTTTGTAATTTTTTGCGAAGAATGTTTTTTAGGTGTAATAATACGCTTGTCCGAGGAGACGGTAAAAGCTTCCGGATTGCCCAACTTCGGCGTCGCCAGAGTTAAGCGTGATGACGAATCTTCTGCCAGCTACGATGCTTGGCATTGAGTCTGCTTCTGCAAAATTTCTGTAAAAGGAAATGGTTGCGGTGGAGCCGATGAAAGAATTAGACTGATACAGCAGTCCAGTCGATTTGTTGTTAAAAGTGGTTAAGTTTAATCCATTCCACGAAGACAAGTGAAAATCCTCCAATCCAGACGAGGAAAACTGCACTGGTTGTCTCCGTCGTACCCAGGGAAAGTGTTGTAATTGTTTGCATTGTAAGGTGTCCAGGGACTGAGGACAGTGCCGTTTCCTGGAGGTAAATTTCCGTCTTACGTTCTGACTCTGGACTCACACCAGTTTCCAGAGGAGCCGATGACGTGCATTCTGATGTATTTCAGAAACACACCATTTCCTTTTCCTGTGGTGTTCAGCAAAACATATTCGTTTCGGTAAGTTGTATTAAAATATCTGAACGTCCTCAAGTACAATTTAACGGAGGAGAGAAGAGGACGGATGGAGGTGAATGTGGAAATAAAGGGTTGAATCCAGTAGGTGATTGCTGCAGTATTATTATTAACCAATTGGAAAGTCAAGTTTGTTGTAAACGGTAAGTCGGGCGTAAAATATCCTCCTAAGGAAGTGGTGCTGAAAACGTTGCATCCTTGCAAAGAGTTGGGGTAAAACGGACCACCGAGAGGAGAAAAGAGCAAGTCGCAAGCAAGGGCTACAGTGTCCACACCATTAACGTCTGTGACCATTGAATAATTCCCCACTCTAATTTCTCCGTCTGCCAATATTCTAATAAAAACATTTCCAGGGACGTTTGTTCCGGTTCCACTCATGGCCAGCCATAACCTTCTCAGAACTTCATGACCATCTACGTAGCTGAAGACTGAAGCAGTGGTTGATCCTGCCACAGTTTGCGACTTTAACCCCAAGGATGAAAAGCCTGAATTTGGAACAAGTCCTAAAAAGTTTGATTTTTGTGACAAAACGTCTGCGTAACTTTTTGTCGCAGCGTCTTGCGCTTTTGAAGGATCAAGAACATTGATCAATTAATGGGAATTTAAATTAAAGTCTGCAGTTCCTACTGTAGTTCCTCCTGAAACATGCGTATCCACGTAATTTTTTGTGGCTGAATCTGAGGCTGAAGTGGGCTCGGCCAAATTGGTCAATTTGTGCGACGTCATGTTAATGTCTGAGTAATTGATGCTCGAATAAGCCACTCGAGTGTCCACGTACCCTTTTGTGGCTGCGTCGTGGGAAGTGGTTGGATTAGTAACGTTGATCAATTTGTGCGAATTTAAATCCAAGTCTCCAGTGATCGTGCTTGACCCGTCTGTTTTGCTGCGCATGCTCGGGCTGACGTCGACGAAATTTTTTGTAGCGGCATCATGAACATTTGTTGGTTCATTCAAACCAATAGCTTTGTGAAAATTTGAATCCAAGTCCGCAGCTCCAATCACCGTGCCAGTTCCTCTCGACGAATGCGTGTCCACGTAACTTTTTGTGGCGGCGTCGTGTGAGTTGGTTGGTTCTGCCAGGTTTATGATTTTGTTTGAATTGAAATCAATGTCTGCAGTGATGGTGCTGGATCCGTCCGTTTTAATAAAAACGTTGCTTGCTGAGTCTGTTGAAAGATTGTCGAAATAAATGCTGAATTCGCTTTTGTTGAATTTATCAATCATTTTTAAATGGACAAAATTTTTTACATTCGATTGTGATCACCAAAGGGTGTTGACGACGTCTTGAAAGCTGTTTCCCTCTTCACATTTTTTCATGACGTAAAGACACAAGTGACCACAGTAAGACGTGTTTCCAAATTGAACCATTTCGCTGTTGTAAAAGACGGGACTTTTTAAATATTCGACGAGCTCGACGAGAGGGGGTTGGGCGTAAGAGTCAAAGCTGAACTTTTCATCCTCGTCTTTGTACCAACACACCCAACGAAATCCTTCTGTGCTTGAATCCCTAGTGTTGATAATCCCGCATTCTTTTTTCATTGCCTTTTTCGGCAATTCGTCTCTGACAAAAACTCCTGTAAAGTTTTTTAATTTCAGTTTTTTTGCTTCCTTTATCAATTGAAAATTTGTTAAAGCCTCCTTTGGCAAATTAATTCCTTCCACATTTATCCTTTTGTTACTCATTTTTTTATTTTGTTAAATTTTTTAAAATCCTTTGTTCTCTGCGATTATCTCTTTGCACTCCATGAACAGCCTTTTTGACTTCATTGAAATTTATTTGTTCTCTGCGAATAACCTTCTGCACTCTGCGATCAACCTTTTTGCCACGCCTCTGCCTCTGGCTCTGGCTCTGGCTCTGGCTCTGCCTTTTGCTCTGGCTCTGGGGTTCTCTCTTGGATTTTTAAATCCACTAGCGGATCCGTGTCTTCTGAACCGAAAAACTTCCAGTAATTGATCAAGTTAAATCTGCTTTTGTAATGCCCATAAGCCAACGTATGAATTCCATCATCCAAAATGACCCTTTTATCGTCGTCAGCGCTGAGCGAAACTTTGTTTATTTCTTCTGTGTAGATTTCGTGTCGATGGGATCGGATAATGTTCATTTTGCTTACCTTTTCTTTTTTGCTTTTCAAGCAGTTTTTGTAGTCCTCGTGAGTGATATATTTTTGGACGACATTTCTTTTGACTCCTTTGCATCTTTTGTGCTCTTCTTCTTTATGGATCTTGTAAGAGTACAGTTTTGACCGCAGACCGACAAACTATTCAATTTGTTTTCCTCCGGTTTCGTCTTTGAACATCCCAATAACCTTTTTGTTTGGGCCAACTTTAAACCCAACGCTTTGAATGGCAGGATGGTTTTTGTCAAATTCGCTCGTGTCGAATTTGCTTTCCACATCCTCGGCAATGTCTTTGTAAAAATCGTCCGTTTTTATTTCATAAATCAACGAGTCCGTGTCCGTCATCAACAACTTTGCTTTGTCGGAGTATTTTTTCCTGATATAATCGTAGTGGAATTCAAACATCAAAGTCATGCTCAAATCCAACATGGACATTCCCAAATAAATTGATTTGTTGTAAACAAGTGAACGGCGATCAAGTTTCATGTGAACGGCGATCAAGTTTTCATCAAAAATTGTGTGTCGGTCGTAATTTGGTTTAGACGACAATTTCGAGGCTTCTTCCCTTTTTGTCACCAGTCTCATGTCCACTCGCTTTTCAATGTTTTCCATGGTTTTTCCAAAGACAGAATTGTTCATCAACTTGAAAAAGTCCTTCTCAAAGCCGTTTGTGGCTTTTGTTCTTAAATTGGTGTTGAGATCAATGTATTCTTTCAGCCAATCCCGTTCCTTAAATTTGATTCTTCTGGTTACCTTTAAAATTTTTAGTCCCAATCGTTCATACAATTTCAGGTTTTCTCTGTGAATGACGTAATTCTTTTTGTCGTTCAAATTTGGAACGAGTTTTTCTACTTTTTCAATGGTAATTCTTTTGGGCGCCAAAGGGTAATCGTTGTGTTCGTTGTGAAGACTTTCTGGATAATCCAAATCGACTTCTGAAATGAATGGTATGGATTTCCAATTAAAAAGTTCATTGTCAGTCATCCATTTGAAACCGTGAGTGGGAAGAGGTTTGCTCATAACCCATCCGTACAAGTTGTTGGCGTCCAAGTACAAGATGAAGGTTGACTCTTTGCTCGAATCGAACGAATCTCCCATGTATTTGTTGTTTGATTTTCCAAATCTGCTTGAAATCATACTGATTCCTCCACGGATTCCTTTTTTGATCATCAACACTTTGTCAAAATCGCTTTACAACTCCAATTTTATTTTTGTCATTTTCAAACAAGCGTTCCAGGCTAGTCCGGGAGAAGTGTTATACCAAGCAGGGTCGAGTTTGTAATTTTTTACGCAAATGCCCTGAAATTTTCAAAGACATCCGCCAGCATCAAATCGTCTGACACGTTGTACAAATCGTAATAATCTCTGAACGTTTTGCAACCAAATTCGGTGTAGACCGTTTGAGCATGCGCATAGTCTTCATTTTCTATACCTTTGTCGTTGAGTTTGGAGAAAAACGCTTTTATTGGAGGTAATTGCATTTCAGAAAACTTTTCGATCGAGTCCATCCAATCGTAAGGATAAACTCCTTTTCTGAGCAATAAATCAAACTTTTTTCCGGAATAATATTTGGCGATGTTTTTGCACTGGTCTTTGGTCAGATCTTTTGACAAGCTGTCCGAACTGGAAGCCATGAATTTGAAACTGTCGATAAATCTCAACTCTTTTTTAATTTCAAAGACCCTTCCCTCTTTTTAAAATTCTCCCACTTTAATTTCTTTTGTGAAGCTGATGTACTTTTCCTCGTTGTTTGGAATGCAGTTTAATTTTCCGCCAGATAGTTTCTTGATGAATAAGTGGCTGTCGTAACCTGACAAATTGTGAAACACGACAGGGAAGAATTTGGAATTTTTTACTTTGTGTTGCAAGTGTTGTGTGCAGCTCCTCGGTACTTTCCAGTCAAATGGCAGTGGTCGCGCACTTTGTCATCTCCAAGACTTTCCTCGCTAATGTGACACACGGTTGCAGAATTGAATTTTTTTTTATCTTCGAAGGTCATGATCATCTCTTTTTTGAATTTTGTCATTTCGCAAATTTCCTTGATGTCTTTTTCGAGCACTTCCACAAATATTTGGGCAACGTCGTGCGTTTCGCTCGTCGCGGTAAACGTCACAGATTTTTTTCATAAACGGTTTCGTCGAAGCATTTGATAAAATAACAGAACTAGGGATTGCAATCCCGCATTGCGGGATCCCGCAATCCCACGGGATCCCGCATTAATTTAGCGCATGCGAGATCCCGCAAAAACTACTGCGGGATCCGCGGGATTTGCGGGATTTTGAAACAATTGCTTTTAAACAAAAAAGGTCAATTCTTTTAAACAAAATAGACAAAAAAGATATCAAATTAAAAGTGTTTAATGTATTTGTGAAACAAATCAATTTAAAAATTTATCTTCAGCTATTAAAAGATTTTTCTTAGCTATAAATATAAAAAAATCATTCAAAAATAAGCAATTATTTAGCAAAACATTAGTCGAACTCGTTCAAATTTTTTTTTGTTTAACTGATGATTATGTTGAAATTTTCGCTAATGAGTATGTTGAATTTTTTGTTAATGGGTATGTTGAAAACGTGAAATTGAAAACGTGCGTGTATAATTGTAAAAAATATACTTTTAAAAACTACTTTTTAAAAAGTCTTTAAAAATTATTTACATCAAGATTTTAAAACAAAAGTACTAAGCATGTCGCAAATTAAAACTATATGGAATTATTTTAAAAAAAGTGATAATGAAGAAAATGCGAAGTGCATGTTATGTTCGGCTATTTTAAAAATTAATCAAAGATCAACTAAAGGGTTATTAATCCATTTAAAAACTAAACGTGGCAACGATTTAAAATCAAACGTTTTACAACAAGACGGAGCTTCAACTTCAAAACAGCATGAATCAGTTGAACTAGAGCCTAAAATATACATCGACTGCGAAGACGAAGAAATAATTCCATCGAAAAAAGTCAGAACAATTGACACGTTTTTCGTAAAGGAAATTTCTATGGAAAAAAATGGTATCGCGCATGGTTGCAAAAGATGGCTTTACATTTAATAGTTTTTGCACATCTTCAGATTTACGGTACTTGTTTTCAAAGAGTGGTTTCCGGCTCCCTACTTCACCTAATACTATAAGATCGATGGTAGTTAAATTCTCAGATTCTGTAAAAACCGATGTAATGCAAAATTTCACATCACTAAAAAAGCAAAATCAAAAGTTTTCAATAACGTTTGACGAATGGACATCACAAAATAGTCAGAGATACTTAAACTTAAATTTACATATGGAGGCGAAACACTTTAATCTTGGATTGATTCGAATCCATGGATCGTGTAATGCAGAATATTGCGTCAAGTTAGTTTCAGAAAGGCTAAATAGCTTCGATATTGACCTCCAAGAAGACATTATTGCCATGACCACTGATAGAGCAAGTGTGATGGTAAAAGTCGGTAAAATGATGTCTTGCTATCAACAGCTATGTTATGCTCATGGAATACAACTTGCAGTTATTGATATCTTATACAAGAAAAACAGCGGAGAAGTCGAAGAATCGTTTATTCCATATGAAAATTGTGAAGAAGAAGATGAATGTGGTAAAACTGAGGATGATGAAGTTATAAATAAAGAAAATGGTTTGACAATGATTTTGGACCGACCATCTGCTGAATTGGTTAGCAATTACAAAGATCTCATAAAAAAAGTGAGAAAGGTTGTAAAAATATTTAAAAACTCTCCTGTAAAAAATGATACATATTTACAGAAATATATCCTACAAGAACGCGGGAAAAAGCTTCAGTTGATTCTTGATTGTAAAACTAGGTGGGACAGTATGTTCGATATGTTAGAAAGATTTCATAGACTAAAAGTGTGTATTGAAAAAGCCTTAATTAATGTTGGGTCAGAAATTCGTTTCACCCAAGAAGAGTGGTCCCAAATCAATGACTTAATTATTTGCCTGGCACCACTAAAACTTGGTCTCGAACTTTAATGCAGAAGAGAATCGAACCTTGTCACGGTGGAAACAACTTTTCAATTTATGCTAGATAAATTGCGAAAGCAATCATCACTTTTGAGCATAGATTTAGCCGCGGCACTTCGTGAGAGGTTTACACAACGTCGTAATAAGAATTTAAATGGACTTAAATAGTTTACTTAAAAAATCCGACGAAGAAAATGAACTCGAAGAAAAAGAAGCTGTAGATTTTATTAACAATTCCCAAATACTCATTCCTACAATTCTATCGCTGAAAAAAGAATTGGAAAATCAAACACAGAAAGACAAGAACAGCTGGACAGAAAATGTAAAGGAGAGACCAAATTTAGATTCTTTAGACTTTGATAAATTATTGAAGCCGGAAATGTCTGCCTATGAAAGCAATGGAGTAAGAGGCAAGTTTCTAGATATAGCGCATAGTTACTTGATGACCATACCACCAATAAGCGTAGAGGCCGAGCAAGCTTTTTCATCTGCTGGTTACATATGCAGTCCTTTGAGGAGTAGATTAAGTGATGATACTTTAAGTAGGGTCTGTTTCTTAAGAGCCCATTTCTTACAATCATTTTCTCAATTTGATATTTTAAAAAACAAATAATAGTTCTACGTAAAGCTAAAAGATGTTCAATGTACTTTGGCTTATCTTTTTGTTCATTAAATGTTAAGAATTATATTGATTTACAAATGAATTGCTTTTTTTGGCTTTATTTACCTTATCTTATCAATTTAATAAGTTGAGTATATTTTTTCTAAAATACTTGAAAGAAAAATACAATTGTCATTTTGCCTTTTATAATGTGCATAAGAAACCTACTAATCCCGCGCGGGATCCGCACAAAAATTAAAAAAATCCGCGCGGATCCCGCGGGATTGAAAATTGTGCGGGATTGCAATCCCTATTTACCACTAATCTGCTCATATATATATATATATATATATATATATATATATATATATATATATATATATATATATATATATATATATATATATATTTATATATATATATATATATTTATATATATAATCGTTATTATTAATATTATTATACAAACTAAATAATTAGTTTGGTTTTTATAACATTATTTAAAGTTTCACGTTTATGTTGGCGATCATCAGATGTTTTCTGATGATAACATCTGACTGTTACCTGATGATAACATCTGATTTTTCTGATGATAATATTGCTGTTGTATTAAGCTTTAAGTAAAGTCATATAAACTAAACAAATTATTTAGCGTAAATAGTAATAACAATAATAATAATAACAGCAACAACAACAACAACAACAACAACAACAACAATAATAATAACAACAATAACATATATATGTATGTATATATATATATATATATATATATATATATATATATATATATATATATATATATATATATATATATATATATATTTATGTATACTCTATGTCAGTTGAATTTTATTTTGGTATATTAAAAAACGATTTCTATGTTTAACATTCCCTTAAGAGCAAATCTGCAAAATTCCATAGCTGCAAAATTCCCTTAAGAGCAAATTCTAAGCTTCCATAGCTGCTAAGTGTTACTATGACATACGACGCATAAAATAAAAAAAGTAAAATGGAATACTCAGAAGATATGAAATTGCTCATTTTTTATGAAAATGAAAGGCAAATTATCAGATTTTAATTCATCTCCTCGTGAAGTTTTTACATGCATTAAATGTTAATTGTGAGAAAATGTTTATTGATTAGAAATTGATAAATAATGTTTTTTTTTATTTATCACCCACTTCTAGAAAAGGCGAAACGAAAAACGAGCCAACTTAAATGAACCTTAAAATAATTCTTTAAAAGAACGTTTTTATGGAACGCATCAACATAACTCTTCCGAAATAAAGGCGTTATTTTTAAAAAATTAAACATTCGACAAAATAATTTCCTGTTTCTCAAAAGTAACTGGTTTCTTTTGGATTTTCATGTTAAACCATCATGGAGGTTTATCATACATTTTGCACGTGTTTAAACGAATTATGTTGGCACGTTTTTACTGAACTGGAAGTGTTTAACCAGTTTTGTAACTTGTTCATCTTGTTACCACAGTTTTCTTCAAGAATGCTGTTCCAATGACAATATTACTTAGTCACGCCTGTTTGCTTCAGATATCTAGTTATATTTTGTTGAGTTGGGTAGCACTCTCGTATCATTTACTATTTCGTTCATACATATTCAGGAATAATACTAAACACTTAGCCATTTGTCTAAATGGCTGACCCTGTTGATTTAGAAAGAAAAACGGTGAGTCTTTTTACAATTAGAGTTACTTTTTTGTTGAACATTAACAAAGTTTTTTTGTATAGAAGTTAGGTTATCTTCCAAGCTAAGTTTGAATTAAAAAAAAGAAAAAGATAGATAAATATGTTATACAAAGATCATTAATTTGTGTTTAATTTCATTGAAATACCAAATAAATTTCTCTAAAAATCATTATATGCTCACTTAACATTCATAAAATTATAATGTTGTATTTTATAAAAGTTTTTAAATTTAACATAAAAATTATTCCTTAAGTTTTATGATTTTTATTAGACTATTACTGTTATAAATTTGTAAATTTTGAATATGTTTTAAGATTTTTTTAAAACTTCTCAAAAATATATTTCCTAAAGATTAGTTTGAGATTCATAAAAGATTGAAAAAATGACAGACAAAAATGTTTTTAATATACTTAAAGGGTTTTCTGCATAAAATTTCCAGATATATACCAAAAGTGCCATAAACATTTGTAATCAAAGTATTCATTACTAGAGCTTAAATCAACTTAGTACTTGTCATAAAATTTAGCATTTGTCTTATGTGATTCTGGGAATCTTTTTGTTTTTACTACAAGTAATGATAATACAACATCAGTCTAATGTTGTTCTCACTGCATGCCCCTTAAGGTGACTGGGGATGATATTATTATCCAAGTCCATTTTTTCATTCTTATTCATGAATTTTTTTTTTTTCAGCTTAACTTTTTGCATAGCTAGTATTTTATAAAGCAATATAGTTGATTGTTTAGTTTTTTTTTTAGAGCTCAGGCAGTTATTCAGTGACTGCTGGTGCTGGCAAACACAAGCATGGAAAGAAAGTTAAAGTAAAATCAAAAAAGATCGATTTAGAGGACTTGAAAAAAGAGTTAGAAATGGTATTTTGATTCTTATTTCATACAATTAAACTTTTGTGGCTGTCACAGTGTTTGCAATTGATTTTATCATTTCTTTTTTACAGTCTGAACACAAAATGGAGCTTAAGGATTTCTTAAAATCCCTAGATACTAACTTACAAACTGGTTTGTCATCTTCAGTTGCTGCTCGCAATTTAGACCGTGATGGGCCCAATGCATAAACTCCCCCTAAACAAACACCTGAATGGCTTCAGTTTTGTAAACAAATATTTGGTGGTTTTGCCATGCTACTATGGGCTGGTGCAATACTGTGTTTTATTGCCTATCTTATACGTGTAAGTAGAGAGGAAGATCCAGCAAAAGAAGAGCTATACTTAGGCATTGCTCTGGCTTCTGTAGTTTTTGTCACTGGATGTTTTTCATACTATCAGGTAAAAATTGATTTTAACAAATTATTTTTTATAGTTTATCCTAAGGTTCCTAATTCCTAAATTATTTGAAATGCTACCTTAGTCTTTAAAGAGAGATTAAAAACACAAGTTTAGTTGTGATTATACAAATACTAATTTTGAATATGTAAAAAATATAACTTAACAGGTAGTAAAGGAAAAGTTTTTAAATTTAGAAGTTTGTTTAAACAAGTACCTAAAGTTTGCTGTTTATTATATTATTATATTTAGGAGTCAAAGAGTTCTAAGATCACGGAGAGTTTTAAAAAGATGATACCACAGGAAGCTGTTGTGTTACGAGATGGTCAAAAAATCACTATAAATGCTGTTGAAATTGTTCTTGGTGATGTTGTCTTTGTAAAGTTTGGAGATAGAGTTCCAGCTGATATTAGAGTTGTTGATTGTAAGGGTTCAAGGCAAGTAAATATATTTATATCATCATGCAATAATATCATCTATGTATATAAATGTGTGGTTATTAAGTCATCAAAAGTAGTATTTTGTATTTGAAAACCTAATGCTATTGAGCTTTTTATATGCATGTAAAATCAAAAGTTTAACAACTTTCTTAGAAGCAACCTTATTAGAAAGTAATTTATTTTTAGGTAGACAATTCTTCACTAACTGGCGAATCAGAACCCCAAGCTCGCAGTGTTGATTGCACATCTGAAAACCCCATTGAAACTAAAAACCTTGCTTTTTTTTCCACAAATGCTGTTGAAGGTACTGCAACTGGAGTAGTTGTTAGAATTGGTGATAATACTGTAATGGGGCGAATTGCTAATCTTGCATCAGGACTGGGAAGTGGACAAACTCCTATTGCTAAAGAACTTGAGCATTTTATTCATATTATCACTAGTGTTGCTGTTTTCCTTGGTGTAAGTTTTTTGATCATTTCACTTGCAATGGGGTATCATTGGCTTGAGGCAATCATCTTCTTAATTGGTATTATTGTTGCAAATGTCCCAGAGGGTTTGCTAGCTACTGTTACAGTAAGCATTCTTGATTGTTTAAGATATTCAATTTTTTGGATGAACAACCAATATTGATATAATTTTGTGCTATAAAGATGCTTATTTTATCTATTTGTTTAATTTATAAAAGGTATGCTTGACCTTAACTGCAAAAAAAATGGCTAAAAAAAATTGTCTTGTGAAACACTTGGAAGCAGTTGAAACACTTGGAAGTACCTCAGTTATTTGTTCTGACAAAACTGGCACATTAACTCAAAATCGCATGACTGTAGCTCATATGTGGTTTGACAAAACAATTGTTGAAGCTGACACAACTGAAGACCAATCCGGTGTTGCCCATGAGAAAGGATCATCTACATGGAAAGCTCTTGCCCTAGTAGGAGCATTGTGTAATCGCGCTGAATTCAAACCTAAACAGGAAAATATTCCTGTTTTGAGGTGGTGCATTAATATTGATTATATTTTATTATTCATTAACTAATCCAAAGTAAAAATAAAAAAACACAAAAAAAGTGTTTGAGAAAGTATGCCGAAGTAACCTTAAATCACAAAACTAATTGTAAATAAGAAGCCAAAATAACATAAAAACTTAAAATATCTGTGAAAAGTTTAAATTGTAAATTTATGTACAAAGTATAAGTCACTAATTTAAAAAGTTATATATTACATAAAAAGTTTTAAAAGGAAATGAAAGTTTTTTAATGACTAATAAAATCCATTGAGTTTCCGATACCCACAATACCTTAAACATAATTAAGCTATCTTTTTTTTTTTTTGCAGAAAAGAGTGCAACGGTGATGCATCAGAAACTGCCATCTTGAAGTTCATTGAACTTTCAGTAGGCAATGTTATGAATATAAGAGCCAAATACAAAAAAGTAGCAGAAATTCCATTTAATTCAACCAATAAATATCAAATCTCTATTCATGAGCAACCTGACGATCCAAGATATCTTCTTGTAATGAAAGGTGCACCTGAAAGAATATTGGAAAGGTGTTCAACAATTCTAATTAATGGTGTAGAATGTGCTTTGGGTGATGATATTAAGAAATCTTACAACCACGCTTATGAAGAACTAGGTTTGTTACCAACAACCATACTATTTTTACATTATAATCACTGAAAAGTGTTCAGTTTTGAAATTTTGAATGCTTCCTAGGTGGTCTTGGAGAACGAGTGTTAGGGTTTTGTCATTACTACCTACCTGCTGAACGATATCCTAGAGGTTTTGTATTCAAGACTGATGAAGAACAGAGTTTTCCCTTAGAAGATTTTTGTTTTGTTGGTCTACTAAGTATGATTGACCCTCCTCGAGCTGCTGTACCTGACGCAGTTAGCAAGTGCAGGAGTGCTGGTATATTTTCAAATAAATGCTCTACCATTAATGATCTGTTTTTAGGTTTTTTCTATGCTTTTATTTAACCACAAGTTTCATTTAGGTTTAGTAAACACCTAGAGTGTTGGCTAAACATGTAATTAGTGCATAACACTGAAGGCAATTAAGATACTGAAATATCAGTATCCTCACACACTATACTAGTATCTGGTATATATTTAAGTCATAGTTCTATGTAAAAGAGAGGTAAGTATTAGATTACAGAAAATTTAATTTCTGCAAGCTCTATTTTATTTCTGCAATCTCTATTTTATTTTGTTATAGGTATTAAAGTTATCATGGTGACTGGTGATTATCCAATTACAGCTAAAGCAATTGCAAAAGGCGTTGGAATCATCTCAGATGGGAATGAAACTGTAGAAGATATAGCACAGCGTCTGAACATACCAATAGATGAAGTCAATAAACGTGAAGCTAGAGCCTGTGTTGTTCATGGATGTATGTAACTAAATGTATTTAAAATGATCTAAAATTATTTTTTACTGCAGTTTTTAAAATCAAAAACTTTCTTTATCCGAAGCTCAATTAAAAGACATATCCCAAAACGATTTGGATGATATTTTAAGACACCACACTGAAATAGTGTTTGCACGGACTTCACCACAACAAAAGTTGATCATTGTTGAAGGTTGTCAACGCCTTGGTGCTATTGTTGCTGTCACTGGTGATGGTGTTAATGACTCACCTGCATTAAAAAAAACTGATATTGGTAAGTTTTCTGTGATGCATATGATGCTCTTTTCTTATGTATTTTTAGTTTAGCTTGAAAAGCTTAATTTACTTGTACTTCTTGTAGGTGTTGCTATGGGAATCGCAGGATCAGATGTTTCTAAACAAGCTGCTGATATGATCTTGTTAGATGATAATTTTGCTTCGATTGTAACTGGTGTTGAAGAAGGGCGCCTTATATTTGATAACTTAAAAAAGTCAATCGCCTACACTTTGACTAGTAATATTCCTCAAATATCCCCTTTTCTCTTGTATATTTTATTTGGGATTCCATTGCCATTGGGAACTGTGACTATACTTTGCATCGATCTTGGTACTGATATGGTTCCTGCCATCTCGTTGGCTTATGAAAAGGCTGAAAGTGACATTATGAAGCGTAAACCACGGGATCCCTTGCAAGATAAACTTGTCAACGAGCGCCTTATCAGTTTCGCATATGGCATGGTTGGCATGCTGCAGGTTAGTTTTTTTTATAGTGTACTGGAATATCTTGTTTTTAAGAACTTGTATTGTTCACTGTTTTTGCACAGGTTTTTTTTTATTTATGGCTACTTATTAGCATGATGAATATAGAACTCACTTTCTAACATCAGTTTTTTTACGTTTTCGTATATTACAGGCCACTGCTGGTTTCTTTACATACTTTGTAATCATGGGTGAAAACGGCTTTTTGCCGTCATACTTGTTTGGAATTCGAACTAGATGGGATGATCCGAAACTTAACAACCTTGCTGACTCCTATGGAAGTGAATGGACTTATTCACAGCGTAAAGATTTGGAGCTAACATGCCAAACAGCTTTCTTCGTTACCATTGTGGTAGTGCAATGGGCAGATCTTATTATCAGTAAAACTAGAAGGCTCTCTCTTTTTCATCAAGGGATGAGGTACACTAAGCAATTTTTAAAAGCAAAAATCCTGCAGCTTATTTCTATTAGTGTTTTAAAGAAAATGAGCTTTTCTTTCTTAACAGGTTATTTTATCAATTTATGTAACATTCTATTTAGCAATTGGTTTCTAAATTTTGGATTATTCTTTGAGACTCCTCTTGCAGCTTTTCTCCAGTATACTCCTGGAGTAAATATAGGACTTCGTCTACGTCCAATGAACTTTACATGGTGGCTACCTGGGCTTCCATTCAGTTTGTTAATTCTTGTTCTGGATGAAATCAGAAGATACATTTTAAGGAGAAACCCACGAGGTTTGTCATTTTTTAATCTGCAAATAAGCTTGTGTTTAAAAGTTGCAGTCTAGTAAGTAATACTAATTCTGTTACAGGTTGGGTGGAGAAAGAAACTTATTATTAGGCGCCTAAACATCGTTGTGTAACGACTGGTGAAGACGTTAAAAGACGTTTTTCGTGTTGCTTTTAATCTGTAATTTTGATTTTTTTGTTTTTTTCAAAAAGTTTTTGTCAACTGTTCTACTTTATGGTTTTACCCTTTTTTTTCTTCTTTAAAACATACGAAGCCGATCAATATTTGCGATACTTAAACTGTTGTATTTAAGGTTGGGATATTCGGACAGAGTTTAAGAAAGGATTTCTTTTGCCCTAAGTAAATATACGTCTAATATAAAATATACTTGAAGCTTGCGTGACCAACTTTTAGGAGTTGTTTGTTAAATGATAAGATAGGGTTAAAAAAAAAATAATAAATATCATGCATATAAAAATAACTTCTTTTGATTACAAATCCAAATGTTTTAAGGGATTCGCGAAGAGACCTTTAGGACTAAGCTGACCCAACTATTTTAATTTTCGTCATGTTAACCTTGTTTTAAAACGATGAAATGGGTAAACTAACTGACTGAAAAATACTCCTGTACGTTTTTTAGATCAAAAGTGACTTTAATAATCTTTACACTCAGTTTTTATTTGAAAGTATGATCTTTAAGAAGATTTGCAGCATATTTTATTGAGTCTAAAAGAGATACCCATCAACGTTTTTGTGCTCACATATGGCAAAATCCGAAATTGTTCATTTTTAATTAAAGCTAAATAGTAACTAAAAGAACATATATGAAGCTATTTCAGCGCCAGAGAAGACTTAAGATTCTTTTTTTTTTTTTTTTTCGAGAGTTTTCGAAATAATTGCATTTTTATACCTAAATCTCGTTAACTTATCTATGGCCATAATTATCAGTTTACCAATGGCTGCATAAATACCAACATATTTTTAAAAGCGGGTTGTTCATAATTTTCATTTATGGTTCTTGCGTCTCGTTGTTTCACTTTTGACTTTCCGAATCCTGAATGATGTTTGATGCAACCTGCTATTTCTCTGTCGTGATTCTAAAACCAGCCTTTATGCCTATTATCTGCCACTTTTTTGCTTCACTCGCTGCTTTTCAACCTGTTGTATTATTTATAAATTCAAGGAGCTATTTTTAATGGTTTTTTTGTTTTTGAAGGATGCGTTTCTTGCAACCGCTTCTTGTTTTATAAATTTTACAATTCGCACTTCTTGATCAAGAGCGGTCATTTTTACTCGCACTTAACTGTTTATATTAAAAATATTTGTTAAATATGGAGCCGACGGAGTTTTATTTGATATAAAGTTTATTACAGTAGTGATTATCCTAAACTTTTATTCTGTTTGACGCTAAAGATATTTCCAGATACTTGCAGCCAAGTTGACATTATTTTTCTTCCGTAATATGTTAAAATTAAATACGCTGTTTCTCTTTGAAGTAATTAGGTTAAGGTTGCCGATATTTCACCGACTAAGACCAAATTAAGAAATGTAGGCAATCTACTGAGTGGAAACATGGATTTTCAATAGTATTTCATAATTTAGGGATTTTTTGTTGAAAAGATATTGAAAAGACTCAAAATTTATAAAGCGTTAAGTCTGGAAGAATTAAATTAAAAAAATAGCGCTAGGAGTACAATAAAGGAAACTAGATCCTTAATTAAACCATTTTAATCCAATATTGTACCACTTTCTTGATTTCAAAATAATTACAACGTTGCAAATGTTTTATGATTTTTGGTTTAAGGGATTAAAAGAACTGATTAAAACGAATAGTTTTTCAAAATCAGCAATTGGAAATATTCTAATATAACATAACATAACACCTAAAGCCTATAATTTAATGAAATGACTTTTTTTATTTAATAAACTCTATGCAACTTGAATTTATATTTCTTCTGGAAAATGCCGAAAACAGGTATTACCACATATGGTACAATTTTTCTTTAAGTTGTATGTTTACCAATGGGTTAGCTAAGATTAGAATAGAGCAGGATAGCAGGTATTAAAGATAGTTATACTAAATAATGTAAGACAAAATATACTTTATCTGTTTTTAAAACAATTATACTAAATATAAAAATAAATGCAAAATAAAATACATAAAAATTTTATTTTTGGTAAAAGTTGAAGATATATTGTTAGAAGTTTTTGATAAAAGTGGATATGTTGTTAAAAGTAGATATATTGTAGATATATTGTGTTGGTAAAAGTTGTAGATATATTGTAGATATATTGTTTTGGTAAAAGTTGCAGATATATTGTAGATATATTGTTTTGGCAAAAGTAGCAGATATATTGTAGATATACTGTTTCTGTTTTTGAATAACATGAAAGGTCTTTGATAATCTTTTTTTATTTGAAAATATAATCTTTAACTTGATTTGCGGCGTTTTTTATTGAGTCTAAAACATATATTCATCAACGTTTTTGTGCTCACATACGGCAAAATATAAAATTTCTTATTTTAAAATAAAGCAATTATTAATAAAAAAGAACATTTATGAAGCACCAGATAACAGAAGATACGCAGTTCAGTACCTGAATGCTGAAGATATATTTTTTTTGAAAGTGGTCAAAACAGTTACATCAAGTTGTTTTTATACAAAATTTCTCCCAAACTATCTTTCTTATTCAAGTCATAAAATGGAGATTTAATCAATCAAAGTGCATGGAGGTGAGTTTGAAAGATTAATCGGAATTATGAAGAAAAGTTTATCAAAAAACAATTTGTGAGAACATGCTAAGTTTTTGTTTGAATAATATAGTAGTTTAGTAAAAAAAGGGCGGTTGCTCAATAAGGAGAATTAAGTTAGTGAAATTTTTTTAGAATCACCTACGTAAAGATGGATAAACGATTACGAACACCCAATGGAAGAACGACAATAAGCAACGAAAAAGAGAGGCAATGTGAAACTCCCAGGTATCTGGGATAATTTGGAAATCAGAGTAAAAGCGAATGCATTGAAAAGAGCAACGAGACGAACGAAATTGAATGCAAGAAAAAAGATCAATTGCAATGAGGCTGTTAAAAAGGCATATGAGAATTACCCCTCAATCTTTGTTAATTGAAGAGGACTTCGTAGAGGGGTTCCGCGACACCCAACAGGAACATAAAAATCTAGAAGAAGCCAAAAAAAAACAAAAAACAAAAATACGCTGACGCAGAAGCTCGGATAAAAGTATTATAGGAAAGCTGGAAAAGTCAGCTCGCACAGATACGCGGCCTCATCGAAAGGATAAAAGGAGAAAGGGGTAAGAAATTAGCATTAAGTCAAAAATAAGAGCGATTTTCAGGGAACAGGGGATCGCGATAGGTGCGGTGTATAACTATCATTGCTTCGATAGGCTGGTTAGTTGCTAGTCTAGAAAGAGCTCCACCAGCCGCTCCAACGGTGGCACCACCAGGACCCTGTCCCAATGCTCCAGGGCCTGAACCGAAAGAAAAAAATGCATATGAAAATCTTAAAGACTCTTTTTGCTGGCCCACTCATTACCTGGCATACTAGGCTCTATAATTGCCTGGATATTCGGTGTTGTAGCCAATTTTTTAGGTTTCCTCGCCAAGAACCCGTGGATTGCTTTTGCTGTTAACGCAAGGCTCACGATCGCGGCAGTAAATAAATGAGGACTCCATTAATTCATCATTAAACTTTTAAACCTATATAAGTTTTTAATTTTTAGGAAAAAGGTGCGTATTTTAAAGCATATTGCAAACAATTTTTTAAATATGTTGCAATTAAAGTCATATTTTCAATTTAAGTGCAATAATTTTCATTTTATACTTTCTTTTTAAAGTGAAAGTTTTTTGGATTTGGGCGTTTTTTCCCCGGTATAATGTTTTTTTTTTAGTTTTTAGATCAAGTATAAAGTTAAATTATTAATTAATTTATATTAGCTTGTAAATAAACTTAGGCAGGAGTTTATTTTATCAACCGGCTTCGCCACCGAAATCTAATTTCAACCTTAAAACAGTCTTGAGGGCATTATAAATTAAAAATACTTTTTTTTAGGATCGTAAAACTCTGTATTGGATGTACACTTTTTAATACTTGAAGGTCTCTGTAATTTGCCTCAGAGATACAAAGTTTTGCCTTAAATAGAATGGGGATCTCACCAGTTGTAGCATCCTTTCTATCATTTTTTAAATTTGTTTTTAACAAATATCCATTCCACGAATCGCGATGAAATATAATGCCAGTTGAGTCTCCTCTAAAACAAATTTCACGAAGGGGACGTGTCGGAATCAGGCATTTGTTCTTATAAAATGGTCTTAAAAAATCAGTCAAATTTTTAACCATATTTTGCATCAGTTCTTCTACTTGAAACGGAGTGGGTCCTCTACGAGCATTTTTGAATGTTTTAATCCAACCTGATGTGGGTGTTTTGCAATTAATTCATCTCATATCTTTATCACATTCCATATAAGATGTTTTTTAAATCAAAATTAGCATGACATTTGTAACCATTTTTAAGCGATTTTTCAAGGTTTTTATTTATCATTTTTGTCATGCGTGTTAGCATGACAAAAATGATAAATAAAAACCTTGAAAAATCGCTTAAAAATGTTACAAAAAAATCGGTAAAAAAATATCGTAGTAATGATGACGAAATTTTGAGTAATGATAAGCGTAAGTCTCATGTTAGAATCCAAAAAAAAAAAAAACGGGTGTCTTCTGTCAAGTAAGACAAATAAGTTTTACAAATATTTACTAAAGAATCAGATATTGTAAAATCAATTTTCGAAAATATCTTAAAAAATTTTAAAATAAGCATCTATAAAAAATTGCACTTTAAGTTAAATTTCTCTCAAAATTATATAATATTTTTTAAATCATGTTATATAAAAAAAGACAAACGTGCTATACTTTTTTTGGATTTAATTCAATTTGAGTTAAACAAAAATGGCTGTTGTTTACCTATCGATTACTGTCTTTGACTTAAATGGCTTTTGCTTCTGCGCGGAATTTTTTGGAGCGAGGTTCATGTCTTTATACCCTGTTAATTCAGCAAAAGAAGATCTGATGAAGTGTATACATATCAAGGGTATTTCCTTAAAATTGAAAATTACCCAACTGTAGTTTGCTGTTGTTGTAGAAGAAACCTTTACTTGATGAAGTCGGATATTTAAGCTGAATAAGTTACTTCAGGTTTATGAATAGATAAGATGAAAGCTTACTACATTCTAAAAGGAGCAAGATTATTAAACTATTGGAAACTGATTGGTTGTAACAGTTGGATGTTCTGCTAACAAGGCAAATCGAAGGTCAATAAAATAAATATCCTTTCAGGTTATTAAAGAACTTCAAACAATTTTGGAACTTTCTATTAACGAAACCAAACAGTTCATATCTTCTCTTTAGAATGGATTAGGGAATAAGGCTGCTGTAGAACCTAATATTTTCGGCATATTAAATGATATCAAGGAATCCATATCACATTTTTATAATGTAGAAAAGGTGATTTATAAGTATTATTGTTGGGACTTTGAAGTTATTAGACTGTTGACAAAATCGATTAATGTATTTTTCAAAGTCGACCAAAATCGACTATTAAATTTTTAAAATCGACTAAGTCGACTAAAAGTCGATTTAGTCGAAATATTTGAATAAAAATTTTATTATAATCATATACTTTAATCTATCTTTTAGACGCTATGAAAAAACTAGAACTTTAAGAGAGTAAACAAAAAACCTATGTGGAATGTAATACTGTTATAATAGCTGTTGTTGTATTAAGAGCGTTTTCTTTTTTTCCTTTTTAATTTATCTAATCTATTAGATGAATTAAAATCGAAATAAACAAACAAAATAAAACGGAAATTACAATCACAAAGTTGAAAAAAAAACAAAAACAGATAGGCATTTTAAATAATTTTTCACAACGATTAAAGCAAAAAAATAACAAAAAATTTCAATAATAAAGAACAGGTCGGAGCAGATTTGGCGGCTAAACATTTTAGGGGGTGGCAGATTTACAAAACATTTTCGCATCCTTAATTGAATACCATTTCTTAACATTTTGTTTTAAAAGCATTAACTGGTTACTATAATAAGAAAAAGGAAACATGAAGTGGTGCTACATACAGTAAGCTAAGAGTTAAGTTTATGTAATATAGCAAATTAGTTCCAATGATCAGATATTTTGGTTGAATTGAAAAAACAGCTATGAATGATATTCTTACGCATGCACAGTGGGCCAGAACTTTCAAAAAATGGCAAAACTATTTATAGCTTAAATTTATCATTCAGGCTTTCAAGTTTGAAGTCGTCATGACTACACAGGTGGTTAATTTAGGGATGGTAAAAGGTGGTCATGTTATGTCCCGATGGTTTTTTAATTAGATGGAATATGTTATATGTCTAAGTATTCGTAATTCAGGCCAAGGAGTTCAAATCTGCGTATACTTGGTCTCTAGGAGTGGTCATTACAGCACAGGCGGGGCTCATTGGATGTTTTGACAGTTTTATAATAAAAAAGGGACATTTTGTATGTTTAAATATAGGTAAATGATGTCAGGTATTCAAATTTGGGCTTATTTTATCTTTAGGAGTAGTCAAGACCGCACAGGTGGTCAGGGGTTGTCAAGATGGTGTATTATCTGTATGAAGACTGTACACCAGCCTGTACAACTGGGGCATATGATACCAGTTGTTCAGGCTGATGTACAGTCGTGCAGTCTCCAGATTATATTGATGCAGTTTATTAGGGTCCACTCCCTCATTACTGGAGAGGATACAGAGGGTAATGTAAAATCTCTTCATCAACACCTAGAATCTCTACTAAGATTCTAGGTGTTGACTTTTGGTACCCCCTAAAACATCTCCTAGCAATACTGCTTGGAGGTGTTTTAGGGGTACCAAAAGCTTTGGTACTCCCAAAGCACCTCCTAGCAGTATTGCTAGTATTGGAGTTTCCAGATCCTCCAGATTTCGGATTACCAAAATTGATACCAAGACCAACCGTCAGCGCAACCTGAACCTGTTTTTTTTTTAGCTTTTATAATTCCTTATTTCTCTAAAGTTTTTTATATATGTGATAAGTTTGCAATAGCTTCTTCATATTATTGTGTTTTTTAAGTTTCAGAAGTATTTTTTTTTCGGATTATTTGCGAATATGTAAAAATCTAACAGTTTTCCTGGATTTTGAAGACATCATTAATTTTAAATATTTATGTGTTGTTTGCATATATTTTTATGTTTATGGTTTTTAATTATTCACTATTGTTTTATTTAACTTCTGAAGAAATATGATTAGCATATGGCTATGAGAACTATATAAAATAAAGGTTTTCTCACACCTACTAGTGATGGGGTGACTTGGGACAGGAGAATTGGGGTGAAATTGGACACTGTTCAATTTTATCATTTTTTTAATTTACTGTACTTTAACTTTTATAATCAGTATTTTTGTAAAAAAGCAAGTGAACAGAAAATTATGTTTATGTTTATATTTATGATAAGATTTCAATGTTTACTTTATAGTAAAGTGTTTTTTATCATAGAGAATAATAATAACTATATTGGATTTCTTTGTTACTTTGTCCTGAAGACATCATTCACAGTAAGTGTTGTTTTAATGCCAATCATTTTTGTATTTTAAATTCAGTTTAAATAAAATTCTTCACTATTAGCCTTATTAAACTTAATCACATTATAAGTTTTATAGGGTTGCGATACTATTTTATTTTCATTAAAATAAATTTAAAATTATAGCCTAATCTGGATTTTGGTTAATGCAATTAAAAAGAGCATAATTTTTTTTAATTATGGAGTGAGTAATATGAGTATTAATTTTTCAGATGCCAAGAAAGTACAAATGAGTGACAAGTCGGTTAAAGCCTGATGATCATACAATAAAAGCTGCTGTGATGGCTGTCGAATCTGGCAGTTTATCACTACGAGCAGCTGCACAAGAGTATACAGTTTAAAAATCAAGTTTACAGCGGAAAATAAAGGTAAATAAAGAAACTTCCTACTGTAACTTATACTTTGATGAAAAACATAAATATATTTTTAATAAGACACAAGAATATGAACTTTCAATATATCTTCATCAAGCATCTAATATGCATTATGGACTTGATGTTAGAGAAACAAAGCAACTTGCATATCAATATGCAATCAAAAATGACATTAAAATACCAGAAAACTAAAAAAAGAGTGAAACAGCTGGAACTGAATGGTTTTATTTATTCTTAAATTGTACAAAATTATCTATTCGTACGCCAGAAGCTACAAGCCTCAGTCGAACAACTAGTTTCAATCGCACTAATGTAGATACTTTCTTCAAAAACCTTGACAGTGTGCAGAAGCGCTATAACTTTTCTGCTAATTGCATTTACAATATTGATGAAACAGGTCTGACAACTGTTCATAAGCCAGTGAAAGTGATTGCTGGTAAAGGTGTAAAGCAAGTAGGACAGATAACTTCTGCTGAAAGGGGAACCCTAGTTACAATGGTGGGTTGTATTAATGCCCTTGGAAATTTTATTCCACCGTTTTTGATATTTCCTCGTGTCGACTTTCGTAGCCATATGCTTAAAGGTGCACCAACAGGTACAAAAGGTGATGCTAATCCTAGTGGATGGATAAATACAGAAATTTTTTTGAAATGGTTTGATCATTTTGTGGAGTATGGACATCCTAGCAAGGATCATCCATTACTTTCAATAATGGACAACCACAAAACTCATATATCGATTGAACTGATGGATAAAGCTAACAAAAGCAATGTTGTGCTCTTGACATTGCCACCCCATTGCAGCCACAAACTCCAACCACTTGACAGATCAGTATTTGGGCCATTAAAGAAATTTTACAACTCAGCATGTGATTCATGGTTAAAGGCACATCAAAATACTCCTAAGACGATATATGACATTTCTGAAAATTTAGGAATAGCTTATACGAGAGCCTTTACTTCCCAAAACATTCAAAATGGTTTTAAAGCAGCTGGCATTTTCCCGTACGATCCATATGTTTTCAGTGATGTCGACTTTTTATGTTCTTATGTATCTGATCGACCAATTCCAGCAAATGACAATTCCGACAAACAAGCAATCCCCACATCACTGTGTATTGTATCTGAAGTTATTAATGAAAAGAAACAGCAAATCAGCACTTCTGCCTACCATTAGACAGCAGAAGATATAAGGCCATTTCCAAAAGCGGGTGAAAGGGTGGCAAAGAGAAAAAGTGCAAAAAGAAAATGTTCTAGGTCTCTGGTATTGACTGACACACCAACAAGAAATGAACTAGTTGAAAGTTTATCAGAATGTAAAAGAAAAAAAGAAGATAAAGAAAAGAAAAAGAAAAAAATTAACCCCTCAGACATCAACGTAATTTTGACTCAATTTAAACATCAAGCAACCTGTTGAACAAAGTTACAAATGCATTTAAAATGGTATTTTATTTTTGTTAAACATAAATAAATTTTGTGTATTGTTATGTTTTATAAGGAGTAGAATAAACAATAAAATGATGCTTAAAATTATTTGTTTCTATTTTTGTCCCATTTCACCCTAACCATTGTCCCATTTCACCCCAACATGGGGTGACATGGGACAAACAGTGTCGTTTTAAAAAACCAAGCCCTTGAACTTAATTTGATGGTTAAATAATGGGTTTTGCAATAATTGAACATGACAATTCATTGGACTATAGTTTTAAACCGATTTGTATGGTTTTTGTGGAAAATTTAAAGCGCAGCACGCAAGCAAATTTTTTGCCCCATCTCACCCTGTTCTCCCCTCTATATAAATTTCAAAACAGAGCGATTTATAATTAAAAACGATAAAGAAAAAAACTTTTATTTTGGAACTTTAAGTTTCATGCCTAACGGCAATTATCAGCCATATATTACAAAATTAAACGTTAAACTTACATTTATAATTACGGTGGCGTGAGTTCTAATGACTCCATGGAAACAAAATCTTAAAAGTATAATGTGACGTAAACGTAAAGTGAACCAGGATCAATCTTCGGTATCAAATGAGGAAATAAGGATCTTATTCTTGTGCCTGCACTTCGAGACCATTTCACTCCTTGTATTAAGTAGGTTATCTCCTTTGTACATCAAAATTTGAAACTTCTCGTTCAAACAAAGGTTACAAACTCTTGATGCTGGGTTGTATGGTTTGCATTTTTTAATAATTTTCCATCTGATAAAAGGTGTGAAGTTTTTTTCTTTTAATTTCCATACCTCCTTTGATAACTCTGTATCGTTCTTGTACCTAACTGCATTAAAGGATTTTAAGTGGTTAGCATACCGAGCTTTGAAAGATGTTTCGCTAAGTCCTAGATACACTTTTTCTTTATATTCCGGATTGTTCGAATAAACGGTGGCCTGATAAACGATGTTGTTGGAAAGGCAACGGTTGTTCATTGGACATTTCGATTTGTCAGTGCAGTTGCATTTCATTTCATTAGTTTTTGCCTCATCTTGTAAAATGTTTTTGTTGTGAGAGTTAATAATGGATTTTATATTTGGCATGCAAGAATAACTAATTTTGATTGTGTTTCTATTAAATATTTTACGAAGCCTGTGGTTAACTGGGAAGTGGAGGTCGATGAGGTTCAAAAAACATTTACCTACTTTTGTAACAACATTTGCACTGAAAGGAGGATTATACCAAACTATCTTACGTTTATGGTTGCCGTTTGTTGATTTTATACTTGGATGGTACGCAAGTTCGCAATTGTAACCCGATTTTTTCAAGGCTTCTTGATAAGGAGGAATACTTTCTTTAAAAGTCGCTTCACATGACAATGCTGCAGATAATCTTAATGCAATAGTTTTAGGAATACTTTTTATTACACTCGGTGGATGATTAGAACTAGTATTTATATAATTCAGTATATCATCTGGTTTGCGATATGGTTGAAAAGAACCATCGTTAAGATTTAGTGTCAGATCGAGATAGTTGACTATTTTCAAATTGCATTTAATAGAGATAAGAAGATTATTATTTTTGAAAATTTGTACAAAATGTTTCTTTATTCTCTCCATTTCCTGACCACATCTTCGACAGACGTCTTGTTTAGATGTCTTACAGAGGTCTTAAACTGGTTATTCTGTTAGACGTCTTGTTAAGATGTCTTGCGGACGTCTTAAACTGGTTGTCGGAAGACGTCTTACACCCCTGAATAACTTTTGGATATTGGACTTTGAGCTGACCTGAGAGCGCCACCTATCTAGGGTGAAAGTAGACATAGTCCCACACCCAGGAATGTCAATTTTGAAATCAAGCAATGACGTCCGCGGAAATAAATTGGATTTGAAGTCAAAAATCATACTAAAAAAGGACTAGCAGGTGTAACATACAAAAATGCTTATAAATTTTTGTATGTTACACCTGCTAGTCCTTTTTGGTAGTTTAGATATTACCCAAAATGGGCATGTATACTACCCATATGTGTGCCAAAATGTGTATAAAATTTCAGGCCAAAACATAGCTTACTTTTGAAATTATGGCAATTCCAGTTTTCAAAAACCTCACTTTTTGCCAATGTCACCATGTAAAGTTACCATCCATTGAGCCACTATCTAAGTTATCCAACAGGCAACACTACACTTTAGCCCTACAGGTTGTGGGCAACAACTTTTGTAACAAAATGTTTTTTCTAAGATTTAGTGGTAGAGAACTATGTCAAGAAAACTTATCAAGTTAAGGGATTTTCCTTTATTAATATAACTCTTAAATCATAATAAAAAAATGAGTATAGCACCATAGTTGTCCATTTTTTCAAAAAAGTGCATAAAATAAAAGTTGTAGGGCTTAAAAAATTAGAGGGGGTCATTTTTATACAGTTTCCATTAATTTTGTGTTCCACTTGGAGAAATTTTGACAACCTGTGATGTATTTCGAGTTTGGTAAACAAATCTTACTGTCTTACAAATATATGATTGATTTTTCTAGTCAGCTTGAAAAAAAAGTTAAATTCGGAACTGCTTAGGAATTTCGGACAGTTATATAAGTTCAGTAATCTTATTAAGTAAAATTTCAATCAACTATTGAAATGACTAATGTTATAAAATTTATCTCCATTGTTTTAAATTGCCAACGGCATTTTCAAGATTTACCTAGCTACGATTTTTAACAGAATTTCATGAAAGTAAAAAAGTATTTAAAATGGCTTTAACATCTATTTTAATTCTGTAAAAAAAATTTTAGGCATTATTGAAAATTTTGCAAAACAATGAAAATTGAAAAATGGACTTGTGTTCCTAACAAGTTGATCTCTGTTTACACTTTTGTTTTCCTTGAAAATTTTCACATTATTCTCAAAGAACTTATTAAGTAATAAGGTAAGAAACATTTGAAATTTAACATTAAAATGAACAGTGATACTTTCATATTTTTTAGTCAATTTTGTAATGTTGTTTTATATTGAAGGTGACTCCAAGTTGTTGTTCACTAAGACTTGCATTGTTTTGCCGTAAATTTAGTTGTCAAAGTATTTCCCTTAAATCACCGGCAATTTTCAAAATAAAGGTATGAAATTTTGACAGCAGTTTACGGGATAATAAAGAAACATATTTTATTTTATAAATTTTTTTGTAGGACTTAGTTTTGGTCCAGTTTTATTACTTCCAATCTTATTGCTCTGTTAAGCACTTAAGTTTAACCCAAATTTGTACACTTCACAATTACTTTAAGTACATAAGTTATCCATATGAATCAAAGATTAGTATATTTAATTATTTGCATTGTATACTATAAATAAGTGAAAAAAAACTTTTTCATCAAATAAAAATCCCTTAGGGGCTAACAGAATGTTTAAAAGTTGCACTAAAATATTTATAATTATGCAAAGATTGATAGATAAGGTATTTCCTTGAAACTTTCTTTTATGTAAAATTAATAAAAATATTTCTCTCAGCCAATCAAAATGCCGAACCACGCCAAAACTCATGAGGAAAATCAGAAAATTGTTTGCCTGATTTGTCTTAAAAAGTGCTCAAGACAACTGACAGCATTTATGTGGGAGCAAATCAGCAAAATCTATGGAGTCAGTTTTGATAAAGCTGATTCTCACATTCCTCAAGGTAATGTAGGGTTGATTTTAACTGTATGTATATAGGGAAATCAGTTTTATTGTGGTATTGCAATGAAATTGAAAAGCTTGCTTGCTTTTAATTGATTTATTTAAACTGCCTGTTCACATAAAAACCACAGCTTTACTAGCAAAACCATTGAGGTACAGCAATATTTCTCTGACTTATGAAAATCACTTTTTATGCTTAAAGGTATTTGTGAAGCCTGTAGAACAATGATGAGGCGTAAAGGTGAAGGGCAAGATATCACTCTTCCCCCTCTGTTTGACTTCACAACTATTTCTATTACAAATGATTGAAAAGCATCCACTCGATGAGACAAAAGCTGAAGAAAAAAACACTCCTTTGAGATGCAATGATTGCCTTAGTCCAATTGGTAAAGGTTTAGCACACACCTGCAACCAGTTTACCTTTAGAGAGAACCTTAAGGGTTTGGCAGCCCGAGATGCAATGGCTGCCGAACAGATTGCTGCCACTGTAATCACAAACAAGGAAGCCTTACCCCATGGGACTGTTCGTCTTTCTAAGGCTTCTGGAGGTCATGCATTTCCCATTACGCCAGTTAATTAAAAATTTATTACTATATATAGTACAGAGCTCACAACAAGTTATTATTGTTCAAAATTCACCATAATTGATTGTTTTTTTACTTGCAAATATCATCAGAATTTTAGTTTTTGAAGGAACTAAATAGAGGCTTTAGTTTTCAGCAACAAAAACTGTATTTAGAAGTAAGTTATCTAAAATATTCTAATCCTTTAAAAAAAAAGAAATTCCATTTTAAGGCCCAAGTGGAGCTTCCTAAAAGCCTGCTTCTTCGTTTTTGACTACTCAAGACCTTGTGAATGTTCAACTGAATACTGGATTGTCCAATGTTGGCATCAAGAGATTGGTCAGTACAGTTAACCAAGCATCAGTTGGAAAACTAGTTGAGCCTAACTTTGCATCAAAGTTCCTAGCTGTTGGACAACAGCTCAGTGAGTTCTTCACACACACACAAATTAAGGGGTCAAGCACTAAAGGGGACTCTAGAGATTTTACAGTTGCTCACTGTAAGAGCTTGTCGGATCTTCTCAACAGAGTTCTTACCTCTCGGAATATTTCTTCTGAGCCCCTGGTCAAGCTTGGCATTGATGGAGGCAAGGGGTTTATGAAATTTTGTCTTACGATTGGTGAGAAGAGCTCTGCAGTAAATAAGGAATCTAGAAGTTCACCTGCTAAAAGATCCTTGACGCAGCGAGTTGCCAAAGACACTGGAGTGAAACGTCAGATGCTACTAGCTGTTGTTGAAGAGTTTCCAGAAACATATGAAAGTGTTCACCAAGTATGGGCACTTGTTAGTTGCGATGCTGTGAATCTTTTCATCGCATGCGATCTGAAATTGGCCAACATTCTCTGTGGCCTACAGGCTCACTCAAGCTCACACCCCTGTGCCTGATGTGACATTGATGCAAACAACCTTGAAAATGCAGGAACATTTCGAACTTTGGACTCCCTTAGGAAAAGTTTCGAATCTTTCAGGCGGTCTGGTGGAGTGCATGCCAAAGCTAAATTGACTGGCAATGTCATCCATTACCCGATCATCAATGGACCAAATGACAAACTCATCTTGGAAATCATTCCTCCCCCTGAGTTGCACCTTCTTCTAGGTGTTGTCAACCTCCTTTACAAAATGCTTAAAGGTGTGTGGCCTGAAGCTGAGGCATGGCCATCTTCCCTCAACATTGCTCAGAGTCCTAACCATGATGGGCAGTTTGAAGGAAATGAATGTCATTACAAAACTCCTCCCTTGGTCGCTTCAGTGAATAAGCCGTCGAAACAGCCCATCAAGATTTCGGCCAACATTGGCAGCGCTTCAAGCGATCCACCACCCACCCTGATTACCCGGAAAAACTGACAAACTGCCTTGTTGATTACAACAGTAAACATCTTTAAACAAAATTTTTGAATCAATTAAGAATCATTTTTGGTTTGATGGTCTTAATGAATTGTAGAAATTTTTCATCAATCATTTTTTTTTGCAGAAACCATATTTTGTTCTCTTAGTATTTTAAAACTTTTTTAAAGAAATAAACTATTTGGAAAGTTTTCAATATAACTTTATAAGCCCAGAATCTTTTTTTTTTCAAGCTGACTAGAAAAATCAATCATATATTTGTAAGACAGTAAGATTTGTTTACCAAACTCGAAATACATCACAGGTTGTCAAAATTTCTCCAAGTGGAACACAAAATTAATGGAAACTGTATAAAAATGACCCCCTCTAATTTTTTAAGCCCTACAACTTTTATTTTATGCACTTTTTTGAAAAAATGGACAACTATGGTGCTATACTCATTTTTTTATTATGATTTAAGAGTTATATTAATAAAGGAAAATCCCTTAACTTGATAAGTTTTCTTGACATAGTTCTCTACCACTAAATCTTAGAAAAAACATTTTGTTACAAAAGTTGTTGCCCACAACCTGTAGGGCTAAAGTGTAGTGTTGCCTGTTGGATAACTTAGATAGTGGCTCAATGGATGGTAACTTTACATGGTGACATTGGCAAAAAGTGAGGTTTTTGAAAACTGGAATTGCCATAATTTCAAAAGTAAGCTATGTTTTGGCCTGAAATTTTATACACATTTTGGCACACATATGGGTAGTATACATGCCCATTTTGGGTAATATCTAAACTACCAAAAAGGACTAGCAGGTGTAACATACAAAAATTTATAAGCATTTTTGTATGTTACACCTGCTAGTCCTTTTTTAGTATGATTTTTGACTTCAAATCCAATTTATTTCCGCGGACGTCATTGCTTGATTTCAAAATTGACATTCCTGGGTGTGGGACTATGTCTACTTTCACCCTAGATAGGTGGCGCTCTCAGGTCAGCTCAAAGTCCAATATCCAAAAATTATTCAGGGGTGAAGGGCTGTTTAACGATCTTGTGCGTGTGCGACATTGGGGCATAGAAACTTTTTTATCTGCGTGAGTCTTAATTTTCTTCATCTGCTTAAGTTTTAGTTTACTCTTGAAATCTTCCAAAAACCTTTTTACTAATCCCAATCTTAGGGCTCATGCTATTTCTTCCCTATGGCGTTCACTGCTTAGTCTTGACCAAGCAACGTAAAATTATTTCCAAATAAGAGAACGGAATATATCATAAGTAAATATAGCAACAAATACGATAAATAATGGAGAACTATATAAGCTGAAGAACAAAAATTAGGAAAGATATTGATTAAAGAAAAAGAAGCAGAAGTTTTGCCGTTTTTAATAAAAATAAAGAAGAAATATTTATTTAAAGAAGTGAAATGTAAAAAGAGTACTTGATAAAAACCAGACACTAAAAGGAGAGTAAGAAGATATTATTTGGAAAATTGTTAACGTAATGAGTAAGAGTGGTGACCACCATTACGGTTTAATAGAAAAGTATATTTAGAATTACTGTGTATAAAATTTTCTGAGAATTTTAATTGTTTAGTAGAATTTAGTGAGGATTTCACGCCTGCGTGCTTTTTAAAAAGTAAACGGGCGTAAAATCGAATACTTTGATATTTTAGCTTTTCGGTGTAGAAAACACGCGAAAAAGTTTTTGTAAAGTATTTCAAAATAATTACGTAGAATATATATAAACTTTTCTAGCTGCTGCATCTGTAACAATTGCAATAGTTTATAAACAATTATAAATCCGTATTTTGCTCGCAACTTTTTAGGGGCTATAAATTAAAGGGCAGTAGGGAAATCAGTTTTTCTCAACAATGCAAATGTTAAAAAATATTTAATTAAAATCTGAGGGAAGAAACTTTTGTATCCATTTTATTACTTTTACTTGTTATTAACACGTCACTATTAATTGGTATAAAAAAGATACTCAGATGTAATGACATTCAAGTTGCAAGACACATGTTTTTAGAAAAGCGACTTTCAATAACTATGGCGATAATATCGTTTTCACTCATGGTAGCGTACGTTCCGTTTTTAGCTTCCTATTACTACTTAGCAATAAATCATCTTCGCGAAGAATGGCATTTAAGCGTAAAGCTTTTACAATGGGCACTGCTGATATTTAAATCAAACTCAGTGTTTAACGCTTTAATATATGTGGGCAGAAGTAGCAGAATCCTTAAGATGTATACTTTGTATATTGACAACTTTGTTTCAAGTATATCAAAAAAAATAAATGCAAATTCCTCGAATAGAACTTATAAATGAACGATCGCTTGGTCAATTTGATATCGATGTTTCCTATGCACTCTTAATTATTTTACTTTTTGCTAAGATGTGCTGATTTTAATCAACCTTTGATATACTTGCGTTTTCACACACTTTTTTTACCATAATTATCGATAGTTGAAGAAGAGCTTACATTTATTCACATTCTCTTGTTTAAAAAGCAGAATTTGTTTATTTTTGAAGAAGTTGATGAAATTTTTTGTAAACTTTAATTTATTTCATTAAAAACATGAACAATAAACTTTTAAACAACGTCATAAACTGAACGAGCGTTCTTTGCCCTTTTTCATACTTGGAATGTCTTTACCCTTTTTCATACTTGGAATTAATAGTGTGAAAATCCTTTTTGGAATTGTGAACAGAGATCTATTAAATAATCATCTCTTAAAATTAATCATCATTAATAATCATTAATTAATCGTCATTAATAATCATCTCTTAAGAATAGATTCCGGACACAACTTACCGACAATAAAATAGATTAAGTCACTTATCAATACAAATACTATTAAGATGCCCGTGATAGGAAGAATGCAAACATATGCATATTACACGCTCTTTCAAGTTCACTTTAATTTACATGCTGTGGTATGGAGTCTTGAAAACCCAAGAATCTCGCAAGCATGAGGCTCTGTAAAGACTTTATTTCAAACATTCTCGATCTCAGAAATATCTTTTTAAAAACCATTATCTCAAATTGTGACTAGTGGCCTAGTAAAATCTATTAATGTCTGAGCCCACACCAAGTTTGTTTGAAGATCATCAATATTATTGATAAGTTTTTTTTGACTATGTCAAAAACCTATCAATAATATTGATGATCTTCAAAAGCTTACAGTTTTTTAAGTTCTAGGAGTGGTTTATTCTCTAAGTTGTTGCTGTTGTCATGACATCTTTTTGGGTTTAACTGGAAGCTAATACTGGTGAAAAAGTTAATTAATTTAAAAATTCATTTCGCCATTTTTCATCAAAGCCACTAATAACAAATACACTTAATTTCATTAAAATCTCTTCATAGGTTTGAAATATTTATATATACATATCGTTTAATGTTAGATTTTTTTCAAGAAAGAGCGATGGAAGCACCAGCCAAATCAAAATCCAATCCCAACTAACCCACAAGAAAATGTCACTGAAAACAACTTATATTTTTTAACAATGATATTTTGGACGAGTAGAATTTAATCTATTACAAGTCTTTATAAACATGACTTTGTTTTGCCTTTTGCATCTCTTATTAAGAACAAAAAGCTAAATCGACAAACTACCTTTTATGATCACTAATGAGTTTTTAAAAACGTATATGTTGAAAAGCATCATGGTATAAAAAACATTTTTCAAAAAGTATTGTTTATGCTCAGTAATTGAAAATTAAGTATGATTAGAGGGGGCAACTGGAATAAGAAAGCTTCCAGGTAACATAAAAAACAGAGCTTACATATGCTTATCTTAAAATAACTGCTGAAGTAGTAAGACGTTTTTAACTGTTTAATGGGTCATAGAAAGCATGCAACTTTAATGGCTCGCATGCATGAACGCCGAACCGATTTGAGTGGACTTCTGCAATACCTGCATAACGTTCAAAGCCCTTTTGAAGTCGGTGAAGAAATAATTACAGTGCCTTCTTCATTTAAATGTGGAAAACTTTCGGTAGAATTGCTGGAAAGATTAAATGCTTCCAATCCTGCTCTAGTAAGAGCATCAGTTGAGTCTGACATGCTGGATTTGATTGAGGAACCTGAAATGGCACCTGAGTCTGAAAGAAATATTTTAAGTATTGAAGAGGAACTTGATCGTGTTATTAAAGAAGGACAATCACCAATACAACCAATTAGACATGAAACATTGTCATCAAAAATTCAAAAAGAAATGACACTATTTGAAAATGGAGGTACACGTAGCAATTATTTAGAAAGAGTTTAATCTTTTCTAATGACTGTGAAACCGACTAGTGTTGAGGCTGAGCGGGTATTTTCTTCCGCTAGACTGTTCAATACAAAAATTCGTAACCGTTTGGGCGATGAAACTTTAGAGGCGTTACGTTTCCTGAAGTCGCATTTCGGAGCACAAAAAAGCATAACATATCTCCTTATTTCTAACATAATTTTTTAACATTTATTAACATGTGAAAGTTAATTAACATGTTAAATTAAATTCATTTAATAAATATATTTTTAGTTAAAGGTACTGTTTTTATTCTACTTAACACTGTAAAGATGTTCTATCTGCTTTTCGATACCGGGATTAATCCCGGGATGCCGGGATTGATGTTTTTCAATCCCGAAATCCCAGGATTGAATAAGACCTCCGGAATTGCAATCCCTAGACTTAACTCGTGATCCTGAGATCCTCAGGCTGCAGACCTTTCGATAAAACTTTGAGTAAGAAACTGAGGAAATGCATAGAATCTGTGAAGGATAGCTTCCTAACTGAGAAGGTCACGTACTTTTCCATGTTGTTGGGGATGCAAATACTTTTCTTGATTCCAAGTTTTTTTCGAGAGCTTGGATGATGATATTCCCATCATATCCCCTCAGGTTAAAGAAGACAATCAGAAGCTTAACGTTCTTGCGTTCGCTCTCGCACTTTTTAGTGCTACATTAGTTAAGGGCCGCTCCGCAGTAATTCTTACTCGTGTAGCAGTAGTTGGGAACCTTTTCACCATTCAGGGGTTTTTTGCAGATTAAGCAGCCTATCTTTTTCTTATAGGAGCACCGATGTTTCCATCTCATCTTTCTGCCCCGGCTTTCGAATATCTCAACCATCTCCCCCATTTCTACTCGTAGGCTATTCAGCAAATGCTCGACCACATTCTCACCACGATACAAGAAGGGTCACTTAGTTTGCCCATTGCCAGCAAACTTCATATAACAATAGCTGCAAGAGGCCTGCTTAGATGAGAGGCAGGTCGAACTCTTTCTGGGGTTGGCTGGGGCACTTTTTACCGGTATGTTGAGACATTCGAAGTTAGCATATAAGGCGAAGAGCTCACGGATCTGCTTATAGGTTTTCACAGCTTTTATTTTGGAGCTGCCAACCTCCGGCATCACTGTCCTCTGAGGTTTTCTCCCAATGCCTAGACAATCCTTAATGTGGGCCTTCAGGAGGTCTGCTCTCGAGAACACATACAGGTATCTCCAGCAAGGGTGCTTCCGCGCCTTGCGTTTACTCGTACGACAGTACCTTGTTGCTAGAGTCTTAATCCAGAGATAGTGTTATCTTTCTTGATTAGTCTTATCAACAATAAGTAGGAGGTCAGTGTCCATGCCTTTTTGCTAACTGATATAAATCGTGTACAACCCCTTTCTCCCATGCAAAGATGTTCACCGAGAGCTCAGGGTTCAGACGCTCAATTTTTTCGACATTTGCAACCCTCATTGGGAAATCAATCCCTGAAAAGTTGAGCTCGCCCAGGTGCTGACTGTACTTGCACATACGGTCTGTATGGGATTTCGCTGGATATTTCGCCGATAGGTCGGCCCACTCAAATCATCTGTTATCCCTATTCTCCACGTTGATGACGGAGCGCTTGGAAATGTATGATGTTGTCTCGATGTAGCTAGAGGTACGGAACGGGTGATACTTGGCAGTGTCAATGTCCAGGATTCACAGCCAACAAGACTCCAGCCAGATCCTTCGTTTACGTACGCTTCCAGACGTTCTATGATCTTTTCACTCAATATCACTAGCTTATTCTCGATATCATTTTTATTAAGGATTGATATTGTGTCGCTCCCCAGGGAAACGGTTTATCTAACAGTCTCCACACCATCATCGCCATAGATACTGCCAAGAGTAAAGCTGTCCTTTTCCAGTTTAACCCCAAGAATGAACGAGACATTCAACCTTCCCCCCTCAATCTCCTTTTCCAACACTTCACTGATGCGGGGAGCAATGTCGATCAGAAGCACTAACACATCTGACTTAAGCTAGTACACTTATGAGATGATGGCTTTGAAGTCCTTGAAGAACTTCTTATCCTTATGGATGGTAAAAGCTTATGGATCTTCTGCTGCCTCTCTCACAGGCCCATCCAAATTCAATCCTAATTCTCTAAAATCCTCTCTGAAGAACTTGATCATATCTTCATCACAAATCGTCTGAGCTGGAGTCTCAAGTATCTGATTAGGGATTGCCGCAGGTGTGGTGGTTGGTTGGGGTACTCGAGTTAGTCTAGGTATGCGGGTCGGTCTTGGTTTGGGCCTTGACAATGGTTGAGGTTCGGCTACAGCCTCAATATTAGTCTGTAAGACTAGTCTGAACTTCGGTATAGAATGGTGTTGTGGGTACAGTCTTAGGCTTTGGTCTTGATAGCTTCACAGGGTTCGGTGCTTATGGTGCTATCAGTTTTTCACAACCCTTCAGATACTCATCGTAAGTTATCACTTTTTCTCGAAACAGTCTTTCGAGACCTTGCTGAGTGATAAGGTCCATGTCACAATTTCGCGTTGTCACGTTAACACGCTGCTAGTATTCTAATATAAATATATTCTTCAAATGGAAAAAATGTTACACTCTGACCACCAACCAATTGTCAACCCTGTCGCTCGCTGCTTGCAGCCCACGCCGAGTATCCGCAGCGCTGACATGTTGGCACCTAAACTTCGCCAAGCCCTTAAACACGGGGGCTCGAATGGAACACACTCAGAAAAAAAGAAGCTGCGACCACAGACATAGGTGTGGCAGAGGTGGTGTTGCAGGTTGGGTCGTGGAGGATTGGAAGGGTCGCTCCCATCTTAAGGAGCAACCTGTGCAATAACATTCATCTACCATTTCTATGTTTGTGTGCGTACCCTAGCTCAGCTGAGGTCTATCACTATTTTTACACTCACTCGCCTGCTCGCAAGCTGTTCGACAGCCCGCTCGCCACCTACTCGATAACCCGCTTGCCGATCACTCACTCGCTACCTCAGAGATTATTACTGGTATCCCTCAGAGATAACTTAGAGGTTATCCCTGAGGATTCCTCGGAGTCTATTCTCCTTAAGCTCTCAGGTGGTCTCCGGCATAGGTCTCCGGCATACCTTTTACCACTACTAAATTTCAATGCTCCAAAGTAGTGAAGCAGAACCAATCCTTTCTTCTTCACCAGATATCTCAAGGCTCTGTGGAAAATGTTTCTCAATGCTAGCACCTGGACACACCCAAGTTTATTAAAATATAAGATGAAAGCTGATTGATTTCCAAAAGGAGCAACTTTTTCTTTATCAACAGGTGGAAACCCATTGGTTGTAACTGTTGGATATCCTACTAATAAGGCAATTCGAAGATCATTAAAACTAGTATCCTTACAGGTTATAAAAGAACTTCAAGTAATATTTAGACTTTCCAATTTACGAAACCAAACATTTAATACCTTCTCTTCGGAAAGGATTAGGGAATAAGACTGTTGTTGAACTTAATATATTTGGCAAACTGAACGATCTTGAAGAATCCTTATAACATTTTTATAATGTAGAAAAGGTGATTTATAAGTATTACTCACTAAAGTGCACTTTAAGAATGTTTTAACATATGGTATAAATATGTCATATGTAAAGAGAAAGAGATCCTCCACCATGAAACTATGATAGCTACACATAAAAATATTATTGCAATAAAATGTGTAACCATTACAAGTTATGTTATTTTGTTCGAAAATAAAGTGCAGCAATTATTAAATTGACCAATATATAAATTAGAAATTATTTTTATCTTTTTTGTGTAATGTACATTTAAATTTTTCGTGTTAATGCTTTAACCCAATCTGGAAATGCTTCACAAGTTGTTGAATGTGAAGGTTGTTTTTTTGTGTCTAAATAAATAATGACATTATTTAAGTAATTTTACAGATAGATATCCTTGACAGTCAAGATGGAGAGGTTTTAAAGAATCTTGTTTATGTTCAAGGGACATTATCTTTCAAACTGGATTTGATAAATCAACGTGCTCTAGATCTTCAGCATTCGTACAAATTTCTATGGATTGTGGAGGATCTTTTTTGAAAGTCATAATCAATGTGTTTGATGCAAATGAAAGGACAAAGTCTACAATTTATATGAATAGTGGTGTTCAGCGTTGTCAAATTCTTGCAATAGTTGAATATATTCCTGATACAAATCATAACTGAAGAATTATATTAGAAAAACTCAATTTGCAAGATGTCAAGTTTTTCGCAGCATTTCATTTCGAGTGTGCCAATCCCGTGTTTGGTCTGTCATGTCATGTAGGAAAAAGAGATTTTCTTGTGGTGTAAAGGGTTGTTAAATGAAGATTACGGAAACCTAAGAACTCTTGGGACTTGAGCTTATTGGTATGGAAAATATATTGTGGAAAATAACTCCCAAAACATCTAATATGCAACACTACATGAATGCAATATATCCAAGGATTCTTTACCAAGAGGTGAGTCCAGATACTCTAATCCAGCATTTAGTACCACCTCTTGAATTGGATCTTTTGATTGGAGTTGTATCTACTTTAGAATGTCTGGTTATGGATACTTGGCATGAGCTTGATGACTGGCTGAAAACTAAAAACATTCTTCAAAGAGGGCTCCAAGAAAGAGGTTGGAATGAAAATAATTCCAACAAGATTTTAAAAAAACCTGAATGAAGTTGATAAAGTAGTTACATCTCAGATTCCTCAACTTAGACCTATTGCTCAGTGTATGAGAGATTTTAAAAAAGTAAAGGATTCTTGTTTTGGTTGAACCCTGGAGTCAGAGTATAAGTTAGCATTTGCTAAAATAAAAAACTCCTTCCTATCTTCCCAAGATATTGCACAAGTTCTGGGAGAAGAAATTTCACTAAGTTTGAAGTTTCACATTTTGCTATGTCATGTTCATTCCTTTGTTGAATACCATAACTGTGGCCTATCCAATTCTGCTGATCTATGTGGAGAAGCTATTCATTCTAAATTTAAACTTACATGGAGTAGATTTAAAGATAGAGAAGAGCATACTCGGCATAGAGAGCAAGTGGTATTGTCTGCAGCTGATTTTATTAGAAGAAGAATTTAACATTAACTTTGATATATAGCCCTAGAAACAAAATAAAGTAAACAAGTCCGGGACAGTGACTATAATCCTGTCAAAACGGCCATTTTCATAGCCACAAAAGTTTTTAAAACCATTACAAATGGCTTGTTTTGTAATATCTCATAAGCTTTAAATAACAAAAACAACTTCCATTATAGGTTTGTATGTTTTTTTAGTCTGCCACAAGATTAAGGGGAACGGCGTAATAAAAATATATTTGCTCCTATTACATATTTGAAAATCTTTTTCAAATCCATTTGAAAAGGTTGCACCTACAAAAGAATCTTAATATAGTTTGGAAATCAACAAACAATTTCAATGGAAGTGTTTAATTTAGTTATGATAAATATACGTGATAAATATATGTAAAAACTTAAAAACTGATTTTTCAAGCCTCAAAACGCAAGCCAGATTATAAAAATATTTTTAATTAACCATTTACATTAATTTTAAACAAATAATAAAAGTTTGGATTGAGAGACACAACATAAAACTTGACGATTTCTCTGGTTCACAGTGTAGAGTTTCAAATGAAACTATCTTGTGTAAAAAAATTTTCCATTTTATGTAATTTTCAATTGAGAATTTTAGACCCTTTTGAGAAAGATTTACCATTTCAGTTAGTATTTGGTAATATTTTCCTTGAAAAATTTTTTTTTTAAACAAATGTGTTTTGAATAATGTTTACCTAAAGTCTAAAGAAAATTTAACATGTTTAAAATGTATTTTTAAATAACTTGTTTCAAATAAGTTGTTTTAACCAAAATACAATTAAGTTATTTGAAAATACATGGCAGTTTGATGACGAAACCCTTTTTTATGATGAAACCACCAATAAACATATAAACTTCAACTTTAATTCTACAATGAGGCATAGCTAATGTAGCTTAACTTTTATTGATCTATTAAGAATAAAAATACTTACTGTGCTTTAATAATGTCTCAAAAAAAATATATAAGGAAGTTTGCATAACAGAATGTTTAGAAAATGATATCAATTCAGTAAAAAGTTAATGAAAATTCATGAAAGTCTTTAAGATTTGGAGTTGTAAGTTCATAAATGAAGACATTTGTAGAAGAAATGATAAATAGTCGTTAAAAAACTTGAACTGAAACTTAATATTTAACAAGTTGAAGAAAAAAGCTTGATTAATGGCTTGGAATTACTGAACACTTTTGTTTTTGGTTATTTAATCAATGCTAAGATTTTTAATAGCGCACAAGATGTTTCCAGCAATCCACCAAAGTTTCATGGCGATTTTTCTCGGCTTAAAATTGAACAGAAATAATTTTAAACTTATTTTTTGTTATTTGAACTAATTGATAATTTAACAGAAAGTAAAATGTTCACACATATGACGCAATTTTCTTAAATTTCATTAAAAGTGCATTTATCCAAACCATTTTACCAATAACAAAAAAGATTAAATCAAGCCTGATATTTGTATATTTTTGACATTTGAAATCTAATTATTATATTACTTTACCACCTTTTAATAGAAAAAACAACAAAAAACAACAATTTATGACGCTATTTAAATTAGTTAAAGCTATAAAAATCAAACTATAAAAAGTTGCATGAAATTGAATAATTTAATGCTTGAAATTGATAAATATTCCAAAATACATGATGCTTAACTAAAATATAATTTAACATCTTTATTTATTACAACTATATTATTATATATTAACAACTATAATTTAATGTCTAAATATAGTAAAATATTAACTTGCATAATTTCAAGTTTCAATTCAAGTGCAAAGGGGTTGTAATGCGTTGTCAGTGAGCATCAAATGACATGATATTTGACAACTCAACTCTAAGCACCAGCTGCTGAAATCTCATACAACTAATATACATACAAAAACACGATTTGACCACATTTGAATCTATTGAAAAAGCAGCTGTATGGCAGAAGCATGCAAATTTATCTTTAAGCAAGGCGGACTACATCTCAAGCAGCATATAATACAATTCACTGGTTCATCACAAAGATGCACAGTTTATTGCTTTGTTGCCCTAGAATAACAGATCTCAATCTAATCAAAATATCGGTAAGGGATCGGTGCTCAGTTGGTAAACCAACATACTTAATGAAGTGAGCAATTAAAGCAGCTTTTAAACAATAATTTGTTAATGATGTCACAAGAAATGACAATTACACTGGTTAAATCAATACAGAGACAAACTTTTCTTTGTTATCAACCAAGCTAACATGAGTTATGTAAAAAACGAAATATTTATTAAAAAGAAAAATCTAGATAAATTTTATTTTTGAATTTTAACCTGTCGATTAAACTTTTAAGAATTACTAGAGTTGTTCAAAAAGTAGAACAAGAAATTTATTAATCAATTTTTTAAAGTAAATGGCAAAGTAAGCACGTTTTTAAAATAGTCAGAAAACTAACGCGAAGGTTAGTTAATAACAGAGACATATTGATGCAACATCAGTAAATTTGTTTACATATATTTTTGATGCATTTGAGGTTGCCTGTCAGATTTCATATAAGGTTGCGTGTCAGCAATTCACTTTGATAAGTGTCAGTTTTAGGATTATAATATTTTGATTTGGTTTCCATATTGCTGCACAAAAAAGGATACATGTTTAACTTCGACATTTTAGCTTTTTGTTTGATGAATTCAAAAGCCTTGACCATTTCCTATTAATCAGATGAGGACTGCAAATATTTTTATTCAAACAAATTTATATGGGTTCTTTGGGGTTTATACTTGTGGAATTTATTGCTACTTATCATATATTGCTACTTATGAAGCTACTTATTATTATTACACCAAAATACGTTGATCAGCATATTTGGATATAGTTTGTGTAATGTATATCCTATTCACGGCCTACATTTTGAAGACTTTGTGAAAAATACTTTATAAAAGTATTTTCTTATTAAATGTTAGCAAATCCAAAATCGTTTTCAATTATTTATTGGTTTGCAGAATGAAGCAGATATATGGAATGCATCCAATACAATACCAACAGATATATGTAACTATGTGCTACCGCTAGTTTTTGTCAACTCAAACTTATATGATTATTAACACAATTAACGAACATTATTTGCGATCACAGGATGAATGCAAGAAGATTAGAAAAATGAAAATGAGCTAGACTCAATACAAAAAGAAAGTATTTAAAGATTTGAAAAAAATTCAGCGTTATCGAAATTTATAGAATAGCAACTTTGAACATCAAATTTTAATGATCTTTGATTATTAATCTTTAAAGATCAAGTTTTAACGATCTCAATAAAAGATAAAACATTTTGATCACACAAAATGACACAGACTAAACATTAAAAATTATGCTTTAACCATCACATTTTAAAGAAAAAATCTGACTTTAAAGCTTTGAAAGAATCACACTCTGGTAGAAGATGCACTAGCTTTTCTTTTAGTAGTGGTTTTGGAACTTTTCAATCATATCCGACTAGGCTTTTGAACTTTGCTCTAATATGCTCAACATCCTAAAATTCAATTTTATTCTTCTCAAAATATTCATTGAATTTACACTGTACATTTTAAATATTATTGAAAGCAATGCCAGCAAAACTTATAGCTCCAACAAACGCATTAGTCGCAATAACGGAGCACTACGTGTAATGAAACAATTTTGGGGAACATGCAAAAAATTGTGTTTTAAATCATCACATTGTATCTTTATTACAAAAAATTTTTCAAATTTTAGCAGCTATCTTAATTGAATTCATAATTCTAAGTGTTAACATTCTTGGCGCAGCTCTTTTCTTTTGGAGAAAAACATCTTTCAATAAAATATATCAAATTTTTTGGGAAAGATTAATGATGCCAGAGATGATCAAATTGTTACAAATAATAAAGGATCGACCTAAAGTTTAGAGTAGAAATACATGGAGTAGAAATGGATAAAGGAGTACTTTTGGTCATTCATTTGGTCAGTCATTCCTTTCTAATTATGTAAAAAAGCTAACAAAGTTAAATAACGAAAATTGATGCCTTTTTAAGACAAATGTTGAAAGTTACAAACATGTATGTAACGCTGCATCAGAGGGTCAAAAATAAGCAAGACTCATTATCAAACGAAATTTCGGAGCTCCGAAATCAATTTAGCATTAACATAAAACTCCTTTGTAAAAATGTTATAAAGATTAAATACGAAACTTTTGACGTTTCTAACTTTTCAATATAAAACCAAGTTTCCTAAATATCAATTACATTTTGTAGACCGAAATATTCTAAAAAATAGGAATTAATTGCTCTTTACTTTGCCATCTTTATCTAAAAGTTGAAGAAGTACAGAGCAGATAATATTCCGAAAATACCACCGCGAAAGAGTTTTTTGAATGAAAAAAAAAAGCGCTAACATTGATACTTTAACATATCGGTGTCGGTGACACATGAAAGTTGCTTTTCAAAAGTATTTTAAAATTATTATTCAGAGAGAATTTGTTTCTAAACATTCTTTATTGTTGCAGCAGTAATAATGATATTTGCTTTTAAACCGTTAAAAATCTTGTGCACATTGATTTTCGTCCAAAATCTTTAAAGAACTTAAAATTCAACAGAAGAAGGAAAAATCAATTTGAGTATGAGGTTTTCTAAAACATGCAGTTGTTAAGAAGTATTCAATCTAAAATCTATACCAAGAACCTTTTGTCTACCTAAGTGCGAATTTTATATCACCAGTTTTTATTTTTATTTTGAACGATAAACTGAACATACATCATTCCCATAAAAACAAAAAGCAAAGATTGTCAGGGAATTAGTGCGGATGTCCATTTTTTTGCCATTTTTGTCACAAAAATTAAAGATTTTGGAGTTTCTTTAGTAGCAATACCAACACTTCTGGAGCTGTTGTATTTTAGGCGTTTATTTGATATTTTTGTTAATACATAAAACCAAGATACATAATTACACACCAGTTATCAGGTTAACATACTTTATGACGGATGCAGTCTTACTCATGGCAAATGTCGTTCTTAAAAATCAAAAACTTGAAAACAGGAAGTTTTTTTATCTTTTTTGCGTTCTGATTTATTTGTAACAACAATAGGACGTTATTTGAGAAGCTTTAAGTTCTTTTCCACTCCTTATCGGATTAAATAAACGTGCTGCCACTTTCTAAAGAATTTAAAGTCCAAATTATAAAGCATTGATTCATTGTAAAAACCTGTATTTATGTGAATAAGACGAGTAAATCATTAAATAATACATCAACTATTCATTGTATTTATTGCTTTAAACTGCTGAATCAATTCGTTACAAAGATTAAAGTTGCCTGAAAACACCAAAACAAAGTTTAAAATTTATAAATTTACAGACAGGATAGTTTTTCAAGACATAAATCGCGCAAGTGTTGTGTGAACGTTCTGCCCTCGGTTAAACGAGTCATAAACTGCTGATGTTGCTGTTGACATATTTGACATAAAGCCCAAATATTGTATGTGACAGTTATTTATAGTTTTTATGTTACACTGAAATTATTTTTATCATCTGAAATCAAGACCACATGCTGTTTACAAAAGTCTTTTCTTTTTTTCATAAAAGAAGAGTTTTTTTCTATAAATAGAGAGAGAGTATTGAAAATTTTCTCAACAGCTGCAGTATTGCTAGTCATTAGCGCTTCGCTTGATCAAATGGACATTGCTACCAAAACTTAGTGACTCAGAGCTTAGCTTCACATAAAGATGAATATCATTGATAAATGTCCAGCGTATGAAGGAAATTCGAATGTTTTATATGGAACTGCATTCGTTGCGGTTTCTATCACAATAAGCTTCGTTATATTACTATCAAACATTTTGTTAATTTTTGGGATACTGAAAACAAGAAAAAGAAGGAAAACGACGGCAAATGAAATACTTGTATTACTTTTAGCTTGCAGTGATATTGCGATTGGTTTTATTCATTTACCACTTCGAGTAGCTTTTGTTCAAAAGGGAAATGAGCTAAGTTGTAGTACTAGGCTTGCGATCGGATTTTGGACGGTATTTCCCTTATCTTTCTCATGCATTAATGTGTCAACAATATCGATAGAGCGCTTTATCGTTGTTTTGAAAAACAACAAATACTGCGGTAGATTTTTTAAATGGACTTACTTAATACCGATCATCGTTTTCAACTTTATATTCTCAAGTGGGCTAGCTATTTTGTTTGCATATCAAGTTTACCCCAAAATTATAAATTATTTATTCCCATCATGCTTAAGTGCTAATCTGTTGTTTATCCTTGCTGTCAACACTGCACTATTGATTGGTACAAGAAAATTACTCAGATGTAATGAAATTCAAGTTGCAAGAAACGTAATTGTAGAAAAGCAACTTTCCATAACAATGGCCTTAATATCATTTTCACTAACGATAGCATACATTCCTTTGGTAGCTTCCTATTATTATTTACAAACAAAAGTTGTCACTGAGGATTGGGTGTCTCTCTCTACAAGCGCAAAATATATACAATGGGCACTGCTATTATTTGAATTTAACTCAGCATTTAATGCTTTAATATATGTGGGTAGAAGCAGCAGAATCTCCAAGATGTATGCTTCGTATATTTGCAACTTCGTTCCGAGAATTTTTAGTTGTACTTGTATTCGAGGAACTTGTACTTTTCGGAACGAAAGAACTTGTTCTTTCGTTCCGAAAAGAACAAGTTCCTCGAATACAAGTACAACTACAAGTACAACTGCAAGTACAAGTTTTTCGAATAGAACTTAAAAACGAACGATTTTTTCATCATTCCGTTATAGATGTTCCCTTTTTTTCTTAATTATTTTACTTTCTGCAATAATGTGCTGATAATAATCAACATTTCGGAGCGTTTTTACTAACTCTCATTAACGAATAAAATTATGATTGTTCAAGAACTGAAATCTATTCACATTCTTGTGTTTAATTAACAAAATACAGTACTTTTTTCAAAGAATTAACTAATGCTGATAAATTTCACTTTAATGCTGCACAACAAACATCACGACCTCCTAATTAATATAAAAAACTGAACGAACGTTTAATCTATGCTCTTTTTCAAGTATGGAACTTATATATCAGTTATTATTTAAACATAAAAGTGGTCTCTTGATCATAAAAATTTACCCGACGTATTTTTAACAGTATTAAAGCGCTTCTATGTCATTATTAAAAACGAGCTGGCTCTTCAGTTGCGAGGAAAATTGACACCTAGTAGATAAAGAACACAAAATATGCAGTAGGCAAAATACATTCAGTGAAAATTTTTTCCAGCTTTTTCTATGCAAAATCACATGAACAATGTTTTTTATCCATTGTATCCGTAACGTCATTCTTGAAATTGATGGTGTGGTTTCTTGGAAATGTGAACAGAGATTTGTTAAAAGATTACCCCTTAAGAAATGATTTCCATACAACGGATCACCAAAAAAATTAATATAGTCACATACAAATGCAAATGCTATTAAGATGCCCGTGATATTAAGCAGGCAAACATTTTTAGCTTACACCCTCTTTCTAGTTGTCTAGGCTATCCAGGAACCTTGCAAGCTTTAGGCCTTAAAAAGACATTATTTCAAATAAACTACAATTTTAGGTATGCTTCAGCAAAGACAAAGTGCAATATGATCAAATCTTGACAATTGCCCTAAGAAACTCTATAACTATCTGATTTCATTCCACGGAGGACTGTTTGAAATAAGAAATATCAAAAACTTATCAATAAAGTTGTTGTTCTATAATTGATTGCAGAAGATTGTTCTGCTTTTCTAGTTATTGGAGTAATCTAAACTTTATGAAAAGCTATTGCTGCTTTCAAGGCATACTTAGAGGGCTAAACTGAAAGCTGATTATGTTGAAACAAATAATTCAAAAAATTATATTTTGTTTTACGATATGCAGGAGTCTTTCACCATATCAATGACTTCAGTTGTCGAAAATCTCTATTGGGTAACTATAGTGAGCGAGCTGTAGAACCGTATAAAAGGACATTTACTGTCAGTAGCACAGGTAGAAAAGAGCATATAATCATTAAGAATATTCAAACAGAGTATATAGTTAGCTTTAAGAGCAAGGTTATTTAAGAAAAAAGTGATGTTATATAATAGTTTATTTAAAGAATTTTCTCACATGTGTTTATTCATAATAAAGATGGTTAAAAAAAAAACAGGAATAATATTTTTGGACTCGATGAAATTATAAATCCTTAAAAACATTTCAATTTCTAAATCATCTTAAAATAGACAAAATAAAATAGTTATATTACCACTTATATTACCAAAGAAAGATATATTACCACTAATCTACATATCCATTTTATACGAATACACTTGATTTCATTAATTTCACGGGAAAGGTTTGAAATATGTTTTTATAGGTAAATGTGGTCTTTTATTAGTTATTTTGATGATAGAGTAATGGATGCACCTGGATTAGCACATAACCACCCCCAATCCCCCACAAGGAAATGTCACTGAATACAGTTTAAAACTATTTCACAAAATGCAATAAATTCAACATTTGGGGATAATATTAAGTTGTGGAGAAAATGTTAAAAAGTATCGTTGTATTAAAAACATTTTACATGAGCTATTGTTTAAACTCCTTTAATGAAAACAAAGTATCCAGAGGACTAGAGAGAACAGGGCTATAAATACTTTAAATTAGCTGCTGTAGTTATAACCCAATTGATATCTCAAAGAAACCAAGCTACTTTCAATAGAAAGCTCACAACCGGCAGAAAAACGGGAAAAAAATGATTTTTTTTGTGGTAGTGGGCAGTCAAATATTAAAGAAGTTTTAACAAATCAAATAGAATCAGGTACAAACTTGTCCTTAAAGGCAGGACATCACTTGCTTTCCAATTTAGCTACTTCATAGGTAAAATATAACGAAGATTGTTTTGTTGCATACATACATACATACATACATACATACATACATACATACATACATACATACATACATACATACATACATACATACATACATACATACATACATACATACATACATACATACATACATACATACATACATACATACATACATACATACATACATACATACATACATACATACATACATACATACATACATACATACATACATACATACATACATACATACATACATACATACATACATACATACATACATACATACATACATACATACATACATACATACATACATACATGCATACATACATACATACATACATACATACATACATACATACATACATACATACATACATACATACATACATACATACATACATACATACATACATACATACATACATACATACATACATACATACATACATACATACATACATACATACATACATACATACATACATACATACATACATACATACATACATACATACATACATACATACATACATACATACATACATACATACATACATACATACATACATACATACATACATACATACATACATACATACATACATACATACATACATACATACATACATACATACATACATACATACATACATACATACATGCATTCATACATATTTATGAAATACTAATGTCGTTGCATTATTAACTACTATTTAATTTCCTATTGAGTCCACTACAAAAAAAATCACCAAAGAAATCAAACAATCATATCACTATAAAAGAAAAACTTGTTACAAAGTAACGGTTATCCGCATTGAGAATTATCTGTGTCCTTAATTATTTGACGTAAATCCAAGTTATTTAAAGTCAGGCAAATAAAGGATTGACTGCCTTAATTTTATCGGTAATTTCATTTTATCTTCAGAATCTACATCTGATGAAAAGCGAAGAATATTAATAAACTTCACACCACCAACTGTATATGAATACATATCCGGTTTGCTAATTTTTGAAAATTAGATCAACATTCTCCTATCACTTATAATTCAGCAACACGTAAGCATTAAACTAGCAAAACGCTTGATGAATTTATACAAGCTGTCTGAACTTGTGCTAAAGGTTGCAACTTAAAGCAGCAACAGCCGATGCTTATTGCGTTGAGTCTGTTAAAGATCCTTTTTCACTAGCTTTAACTCAAGTATAATATGTCAGAGGCAACTAGAAAAAAAAAACGACGCACCAGTATTGATATTCGACCAAGCATGCTAGTCAGTGTTTGCGCCAAAGTCCTCTGAACAGTTTCAGTCTAGCGTGCTCAAATAATTCAGTACGTGGTGCATGAAAATGCACTGATAATATGTAATATTCACAACCCTCCACTAAAATCGGAAACGATTGCCATCCACGGACTACTCTTCCTGCTCAAGAGACTGCTTGTCACATTGTCAGAATCAAGGACACTTCGTAAAAGTGTATTAATTGAAAAGATTATTAGCTGTTATTAATTTGATGATAAGTTCTGAGACCCCTAAATGATTTTCTGACCAAATTTGAAGGTGGAATTAAATGGGTAGAATATCTCTGTATTAACAGATGCAGGAAGCTCAGTTAACCTCATAAATAAATATATTGTCGATAAGTACTAAATCCCATATAAAAAATGTATTGTAATGGCATTTTCATCACCCCGAATAAAAATGCAATTCTACTGAAAAGTAAATATAACTTTCCAAAATCAAATGTATACTTTTATTACCTTGTCGATCTTACCTAAAATGAATCGATAAGAGCTGCATTTTAGAAGAAGAAGAACTACACCAATTCACATACCATGGTTTATTATTTACAGAGCCAATCCTTTAAAAGTCTACAATAACATAAAATTTAAAAGCCATTACAAATTTTTAAAAGAAACTTTTGTAATACTAGCTATAATACTTCACAAACTGTGGTTTGTTAGGTGTTCTTGTTGACTCATAAAACCAGAAGTATAATTACACACAAGTTATTAAGTTAACATATTTATGATGGGTGCAGTTTTATTGATAGCAAATGTCATGAAAATCAAAAACTTGAAAACAAGAAGCTCTCTTAATATTTTGGTGTTCTGCTTTATAAGTAAAGACAATGGAACGTTGTTTTAGCAACTTCAAGTTATTTTACTTAAATTTGTTTAAAATTTGTCGTCCTTATAGAAATGGTTTGCTTTATAATTTTTTATAATTTCCATTAAACATTTTTGTTTTATAGTGAAAATTTTGCGAAAAATCAAGGTTTTGATATTAAATATCTATATCGTACGAATTCGCAAAAATGAAGATTAGGCCTACACAAATATTATGACAATTATTTTTACATTTTGTGATCTTTATTAATAAAATAAAACCTGTTTTGATTAGGCTTTTAGAATGTAAATTTTAAAAGTTTTTTTTTGTCTTGAAAATAAGTATGAAGTGAAATAAACAAGATAAACATTTCTTCCACTACAAGAATTCAGTTTGGCACTGACTCTAAGCTACGTAATTTAGTAATAATGAGAATATTCTTAAATAATGAAAGTCAACTGTTAATTCAATTACTGCAGTGCAAAGAATTTTATTTTATCTATACAACAAATTTCAAAGTTTCATTATAAATCTATAAATTATTCTGATACTACATATTCTGATACTTCAACTGGGAAATAAGGCTGTGATATCAATAACATTTTACAATTGTGTTACCTCATTCTGCATATATATCTTAGCATAAATCAGAATGTAGATTAGACCTACAAACAATTAATAAAACTATTTATATACTTTTGAGTAAATACCCGAGAGTAATAATAATTAAAAAACGATAAACAAATAAAATGAATACATAATAAATGGAATGTAAAAAAATAATGAATAAAATATAACAAAACAAATAATTGAAATTAAACGAATAATCGAATAAAAATCATATTCAACGTGTTAATTTTTAAAGCCGTTTTAAAAATCAAAAAAACTTCCCGTTTTTTGACAAAAAAAATGTTATCTCGTACCGCTGTGAAACCTAAACAAATAATGTACAGTACTATCTCTCTAATTCGAGTCTCCATAATTCGAAAACCTCCGTAATGCGATTAAATGTTAAATCACCGTGAAATGCGCTTAAGAAGAGTCAACATTCTATAATTCGAAAATCTCTCTAATTCGAACTTTTCCCCGCATAATTCGAATTAGAGAGCTTGTATAGAATTTTCAGTGCGGTAGTACGTATAGCCTGGTCGCCATTTACGATGTCTAAAAAAATTCGTTCTGAGGTTTGAAAGCATTTTTTATCAGAAAATAAAGACAATTCAATATTCCAGTGGAAACATTGTTGAGTTGAACTTAAATTGCATTCATCAACTTCAATTGTCTTGTATCATTTAGAGCACAAACATAAAATTTTGCCAACTAAAGTTGTTTCAAAAACGTTAAAAACTCTCCTGCCAAGTTCTGCTGCCTACTTTAATAAAATAGGTAACAAAGCTGAAGAGGTATAAGTTCGTTTAACAGCTGTAGATCGTATTTCTTTTGCAACTTTGGCCAATAGTAAAGATATTAAAATGGCTGGAAAGTTCAAGAACTAAAAATCTCTGAAGATCGACATGGTATAAAGGCTATTGTTATGAACTATGCAGATTCAATGAAGTTAAAAGTTACTCAAGAGCTTCAGCAAAAAAAAATTAAGCGGAGAAAGATTTTCAATTTCTCTTGATGAGTGGAGTTCAGGTGGATCTAAAGATACTTGTCTCTTAATGTACATTGCTCAGACAATCATTATGGTTTTGGAATGATTAGAATAAGTGGTTCATTGCCTTCAGAAAGAGCAGTTATTATTGCTACTAAAAAAGTGAAAGAATTCGGATTGAATTTGAACATTGATATCTTCGGATGTGTCACTGATGGTGCCTCAGTTATAAAGAAAATGGGACTAGAAATGGAGATTATTCACGAACTTTGCGATTGCCATGGGATTCATCTTGCAGTATGTGATACTACTTATAAAAACGAAAGTTCAGCGAAGGAAACAACTCAAGAAGAACTAATCAATGATGAGGTTGATGAAAATGAAAAAGCTGAATCTGATCCTGATGATGATAATGAAAATGAAGAGTGCTGGAATGAAGAAAATAATAGTTTTGTTGATGAGGGAACCCAGTTAAATGAGGACTATGGTATTCTTATATCAAAGGTTCGTAAAACAGTCAAGATGTTTAGAAAATCACCACTTAAAAATATTCTTCGAATCATTTCTAAAGCTGGTTTAGGAAAATTGTTTTAACATGGTGATTAGAGAATTCTGTTTTGTTTTGATATCCTATTCTGGATATCAAAACAAAACAGAATTCTCTAATCACCATGTTAAAACAATTCTTGGAACTAAAAAGTGATATTGGAAAAGCTCTTGTGGACATAACCAGAACTAATTTGATTTTAAAAGAAGAAGAAGTAAAGCAGACCTCTAATATTGTTCAGGCTCTTCATATTGTAGAGCTAAGTGTTATAGCATTGGGAAATGGAGACTGTAATCTGATAAAATCTGAAAAATTTATTTTGCTTTTTCTACAAAATCTTAAAGAGCAATATACTAATATAGGTCAAAATTTATTTACTGTTGTTTCTGAGAGAATTAATGAAAGAAGAAAATGTAATACTGTTGGTTTACTTTGCTATTAAGAAAATCCGGGTGACAATAAGTTAGATTCAGAATAACCAGGTAATCTTTTAAAGTACCCAAACAAAAATGAAATTGCTAAAACAGCAAGAGAAATGTATGTACGCTTATTTCTACATGAGGATAACCAAAGGAATACTGAATTAGAAGTAGCATCTGAGTTTACATCCACTTTTAATATGGAACCAATGAGAAAAAAAGATAAAGCTGAAGAGCTAGCTGAAATTCTAACACCTACAACTTCATCTATTGGAAGAGCTAAAGAACTAACTTGTAATTCATCCCCTCAAGAAATTTTAAGTTGTATTAAATGTGAAATGGCAGTACAAGAAAGCACTCGAAAAAGACCATGCTCATTAGAAAAGATTTACAACGCCATGCGAAGTCTTCCCACATCTTCTATAGAAGCAGAAAGAAGTTTAAGCGCTGCTGGTTTGTTTATTACTAAGTTACGAACTAGTTTAAATGATGATACTATTAATAACTGTTGTTTTTTAAGGTCATATCTGACAAAAAAAAGACAAATGAAATCTTTATGAGTAGCGACATACTTTTTGTAACTCGTATAAATTCATTTTTAAAAGTTAATCGAAAATTAATCGATTAATCCATTAATTTAGCTAAAATTAATCGATTAACTCAAAATACCGATTAATTTACCACCCCTAGACGAGCGTGAAATATAGGTGAAAACGATGTTGCTATAAACTGAGTATTTAGCTTTGAATGTTTAAAGTTATATGTGAGGGCTTCATAAAATTTAATGCACAACATTTTAAAGCGACATTCAAAACCGCATACATCTCATTTGACTTTAAATAAGAAATAAGAACACCAACTTATATTTAAAGAACCGCAGATTGAAACAAATAAAGCAAAAATAAATCTAAAAATTAGTGAAAAAAAACTAGGTCTCATGTGGAAAACCAAATCAGATCTATGGCTAATCTCATCAGGTAAATTGTGGATCCAAAATGTAACCAGATTTTTTAGCATAAAACTCATTTGTAAAAATATTATAAAGATTAAATACGAAACTTTTGACTTTTCCAACTTTTCAATATAAAACAAAGTTTCCTAAATATCAATTACATTTTGTAGACCGAAATATTCTAAAAAATAGGAATTAATTGCTCTTTACTTTGCCATCTTTATCTAAAAGGTGAAGAAGTACAGAGCAGATAATATTCCGAAAATACCACCGCGAAAGAGTTTTTTGAATGAAAAAAAAAAGCGCTAACATTTATACTTTAACATATCGGTGTCGGTGACACATGAAAGTTGCTTTTCAAAAGTATTTTAAAATTATTATTCAGAGAGAATTTGTTTCTAAACATTCTTTATTGTTGCAGCAGTAATAATGATATTTGCTTTTAAACCGTTAAAAATCTTGTGCACATTGATTTTCGTCCAAAATCTTTAAAGAACTTAAAATTCAACAGAAGAAGGAAAAATCAATTTGAGTATGAGGTTTTCTAAAACATGCAGTTGTTAAGAAGTATTCAATCTAAAATCTATACCAAGAACCTTTTGTCTACCTAAGTGCGAATTTTATATCACCAGTTTTTATTTTTATTTTGAACGATAAACTGAACATACATCATTCCCATAAAAACAAAAAGCAAAGATTATCAGGGAATTAGTGCGGATGTCCATTTTTTTGCCATTTTTGTCATAAAAGTTCAAGATGTTTGAGTTTCTATAGTAACAACTCCAACACCCCATAAGTGTTGGTATAGCTGTGGGATTTTAGGCGTTTATTTGATATTTTTATTAATACATAAAACAAAGATACATAATTACATACCAGTTCTCAGATTAACAAACTTTATGACGGATATAGTCTTACTGATTGCAAATGTCATTCTTAAAACTCAAAAACTTGAAAACAGGAAGTTTTTTTATCTTTTTGGCGTTCTAATTTATTTGTAATGATAATAGAACGTTATTTGAGAAGCTTTAAGTTCTTTTCCACTCCTTATCGGATTAAATAAACGTGCGGCTAGTTTCTAAAGAACTTAAAGTCCAATTTATAAAGCATTGATTCATTCTAAAAACCTGTATTTATGTAAATAAGACGAGTAAATCATTAAATAATACGTCAACCATTCATTGTATTTATTACTTTAAACTACTGAATCACTTCGTTACAAAGATTAAAGTTGCATGAAAACACCAAAACAAAGTTCAAAATTTTTAAATTTACAGACAGGATATTTTTTCAAGATATAAATAGCACAACCAGGCTTTTTAGTTACAATTAACCAATGAGTTTTTAATTTCAATTTAAAGTCTTCTTCATTATCGAATCACTCCTCTTTATTAAAAACATTTGGGATGAAGTCATGTGCTAAAGAAAATCTTTCGAGGTTTGAAAGTACATACCTTGGGCATTACAAAAATGAAAATATTGAAATCTAGTTAAAGCGTCCGCAAAAAAAAAATAGCTTTACAGTTTATTTCTCTTTAACTTAATTAATCGTAAGAAGTTATCATACAATGTGGAATTTAAGTAGTTGACACATGAAATTTTCATATAAATTCATGAAAAAGTAAGAAAATGTTTCAAAACAATGAGAATAAGAATAGAAAAATAAAACATATTAGTAAAAAGTTCTTAAAAAACTGCATTAAATCAAGGACCAAAAATTGCAAGAATGAATTGCATAGCCCTGGTTTCTGAACTTCAAAACAGGTTTGATTCAAACTGTGTTATTATAAAAACTTTAGAAGGTAAAAAAATAAGAGGAGAATAAAGTTAAAATTTTGAAAACTTTTACAAAATGAGATGTACCTAAAAATTGTATTTGGCCAAAATGAGTACAATTTTTTTACACTTTTAGTGCATTATTCAGAAAAGAAACGTGGTAGGAGTTAAATATCATATTCATAACCAGCTTACTTTTTGTTACAAAAAATTAATGTTTAACAGTTTCAGTTTTGAGATACGGAAAACCAAGTTTATGGGAGAAATTTTTGTAGTTTTGTAGTTTTACGTAAATTTTTAAAGTTGTGCCACAACTTCGAAAATTTACGTGAAGTGTACAATTTACTGTTGTAGTCAACGATGCAGTTCTTTAAGTTCATTGCATATTAAGGATGGTCTTGTAAGCGCTTATACATTTGCTAATTTTGTTGAAAAAGGTAATGTAGAGCTTTTGTGGCTTGTTCACTAAACATTCCCTGTGAAAAATTTTTTTCTTGATGAACAGGTTCACAAGGAAAAAGACAGAATGCACTTTTGGTGTAGCAAGTAACTCAAGACTTAGATAACTATCTTTGAACTGCTGAATTTTTAACTCATATTGCGCATCTAGATGGTTTTCAAAGCATGCTTCAACAACAAAGTTGAATTTTTCAACAAATCAATCAATCTAATGTCACAAAAAGCTGCAAATTTCTCTGCTAGTTGAGGTAAGAAGTCTTAGTTTTTCAAAACTTTTTGGCATTCTAGTCTAGAAAAGTACCCACCATGGTATGGCTGCATGAGAATGTGCATGTCTGAAAGGCACTGAGTAACTGCAGGCCAGCAAATTTGAAGATGTTTCATAATGTTGTTCACAACTCTAAGCAGAAGATAAAGCTCAATAGATGGAATTAAATCCAAAGCTAGACTATCATCTGGTAACTTAATGAGCGGCTGATTGACTATATTATCAAAGCCTTCGGCTCGTTTTTTATTGTTCCAGCATGGAAAAATCCTCATAGGTTGTCTGCAATAATCCAAAGGTTCTAGGTGAACCAAAGAGGTGGGGGCGTTTTGAGTTCGAATTGCACCAAATGCATGGGTGGCAGCTGGAGAGAGATTGCAATCCACATAAGTAAGCTTAAGATCACATGACAAAACAACTCAACAGTGGTTGCTTGGATCAATTCTAGAATAAACTTGACTTTTTAATGTTTCTGAAAGATCTTCACTGACCGCAGTAATAGGCTGTTCTTTGACTCCTGTGTCTTTTGAGCTATTGCGAGTCAGAAGCCATTTGGATGGTTGGAAAGCCTCAACACTGCCTGATTGAATGTCAATGACACCAAGATACACCTTCAAAAAGGCTCCACCTCCATCAATTCCAACTTTCACAAAGAAGCCTTCAGTTATCGTCATGCTTTGCATAAATTTTGAAACCAAATCTTTCATGCAGTTGCAGTGAACCATAATTTTACTGAATGAGTCAGGACAACTGGAAAGTGAAACATTGCTAACAAAAAGGTGTTCAGATAGTTGCTGGCTAAGAAAGTTTAATTTGGTTTTAAAGTTCTCTTCGACAATCCTGTTAGGTGAGACTTTATTCAACGTGCTTGTTACTTTTTTCACTCCGGTATTTGAAAGACCAGTCTTGAGTTTCACATGAACCAAGTCTGAAGGTCTGAGACAAGAGAAGAACTGTGACATTCTAAGTGACTTTGATGATCCTGCAATATTAGAAAAGGAATGTTTGAATTTCAGAGAAAAATTCTTTTTCATCAATATTATTAAATGCATCGAAAATGAATAAATTAAAATCTAATTCTTTAAACCAATAAACTTCCCACATTCTTCCAGCTTTTTCTTGCCTCTAATGAATTGTGCAAAGGAAATAGTTTATGGGAAAGTGTTAACAATGTAAAGATTAAAAAGAGAATCTATGATAAATTACTCATTATCAATTATATTTGTCAAAATCTGTGATCACTGTTTCAATTATCAAAATTTCATTAACATTTTGGGTCTTATAATTGCATATTGTACGCTTTAAATTTAACTTGCAATGGACATTTCTTTCTAATTTATTATAAAGTGTTTCAAAACTTTTAGAATATAAAAGTTAATACCAGGCAAAATTGGTAGCTTTCTGCCATGAGCTTGCTGATGTCGAATTGTTCCCTCTGGAGATATTGAAGAAGAAGAAATCTATGCAGATGCAGTTCTTTCTGAGGCAATTTTGTCTTTTTTTGCAACTTCTGCAACGTTTTTTCGAAGTGTAGCCGGTGTACAAAGATGAGGGAAGCCTTTTTGTAGCGAAGAAAAACAAGAAGAGCACCTTTTTTCTGAGTTTAGCTTAGGTGGAGAAGTTATCCCAGTTGAGTTTTGAAAAAGAAGGTTAGCCTGATCTCATTTGATTCTGGCAATCTTGCAAATCAGACACTTACAAATAGTAGATGCCCTTGTAAAAACTGTTGGAGAAATGGACATAAATTCATAAAGCTGTGGAATATTTATTTTTTCGCCGTTGGCACACCTCTCTATTGACTTCCTACATGCATCAAAGAATCCAATAGGGACTCTAGAACCATCAAACTTCAAGTTGATTTTGTAAGATTTTGTAAGATTTCTCTTGCTCTTTCTTTTTGAAAATCAGTCAAATGGCGTGTGGCCTTTTTCATGCATCAAAAACAAACACTTCTCCTATTCTCCTCATATGACTTAACATGGTTAAGCATTTTAAAGAACTGGTCAACCGTTTTCCAATCTTGCAAATAACTAAAGTTTTTAAATTATTTTATTTTCTGAAATTTTAAATTATGGCTTTTACGCCCTTACTACCTGAAAAAACAATTGTGCACTTGAGACCAAAATTAACATTTTTTTTTATTTGAATACTCTAACATTTAATAAATTTAACACCGCATTGTTTTCCTTGGGAAAATGATTTTTAAATGCATTTTTCTTGTGTGGACGCAATTACTAGATTCCAATATTTTCATTTTTGTATTGCACAAAGCATGAACTTTCATGCCTTAAAAGATTTTCTTTAGGATATGACTTTATCCCAAATGCTTTTAATGGAGAGAGGTGGGATTGGATAGTGATTAAAAAAAAACTTGCTTAGATTTCATTTGACCTGTATAGTAATAAGTAATATAATGATATAGATATTATGGTTGCATAAGTAATGTGCTAATAATTTAAATATATAATAAGTTTTTTTATTGTTATGAAGACTGTTTATGGGATTTATTTAATTGTGTAATTGTTAACATGAGTTCTGATCTTTCTTGAACTATCAAAACATTCAATAAACTTTTACTTTAAAGTAGTTGGCACTTAAAAAGGAAGTAAAAAGAAAAGTATCCTTTTTTTTGCAAAGTATGCAGGAAAGTAACCAAATTATAATGAGATTTCAGCGAAAACATCTTACTAATGTGATGAAATTATTTTTTATGTTTTTTTTGAAACACATCAGATAATTAGTTCCGAAAAGATTGTTATTATCCTATTTAATCTGGATTTTGTTGACAAAGTGCCTTAACATATTTCGATACTACTGAAATCTCTGTAAAAAAGAACATTTTCGTTTGTTAAAAAAACTATACGTGCGATTTCGAAAAACTATAAGAAGGATCTGTGGAGTTATAAATGGCATCTTTGTTGTATAATTATCAATTCCGTTTGCAAATATCATTTAGCTTAAAATGGCATAAACATACGTAGAAATTGTTCTCAGATTCCGAAAATAGAAGTATTATAATGAACCAAAATTTAAACACGACAGGTTTAAAACGTAAACATTTTTTGTAACACAAGTTAAAAAACCATTATTTTTCAAAAACTGAAATACTATCCCTTTTGAAATAATTAATATAACTATTCTATATTCACTAAATTGCTTGAAATACTCGTAAAATACTTTCGAGATTTTGCTGACTTTTATTGCAGACAGCGAAAAATCCATTTGTTTATACATTCGCATTTTAACTTGAATTGTTTTAAAATTTAAAGCAAAAAAAAAAATTTGCTCTCTAGTTCTTATTTTACTTGCTTGGATTATATCCAACACAGAATAACATCTTTTACATTCTCAAGAATGTTTTTTGCCGAAGTACAGTTCCAATTCAAATTCAGTAACATTTATGTGTTAGTACTAAATCAAAGAATTGCAACTTAAATATTGCAGATTTATGAATTTGATAAAATCTTTACTATTGATATTAAAAAATAATTTTTTATCTAAAAGAAATTTTATTTTCATACTTAAAATTACCTTTGAAAATTAAACGTTGCCCTTTGTGATTAGATGATCGGATTTTGAAAAGATTTTGATTATAATCTTGTGGCGGCTGCATTACAAACAAAATGTTTTCGAATGAAAAGATTCATAAACCTTCATAAGATGACTAATTTTCTTAAATCCATAACTTTTTTTATCCATAGTAATATAGGAAGTAAAGCATAGCTTTATGCTTGAAACTATGCTCGCTTTTCTAAAATGTTGAGGATAAAAATCTAATACCAAATGTAAAATCTTCGTTCAGTTGAACATAAATCTCTAATGTTAACACTTTTTATTACGGGCAAAACATCTCTTTTTTTCTTAATTTTAGTTCAAATTTTTCCAAGATCTTTTTTCTCTGGATTTCTTCTAAGATCTTCTGTATCTCTCTCTCTTTAAGGAGTTCTAAATAGATTCAAATAAATTGTGTGTCTCAATAAACAAAGAATGAAATGTCACATTTTTTTGATAAAAATCTTTTTTGTATATTTAAATTTTACTTTACCCAACAAAAAAAATAAAGTTTTTTCATTTTGTAGCTGTCAAGGTTTAAAAGAACGCTTTCATACGTTATGTATGATTAGTATGCTAATTCATTTTTAACTGTTCTGTAAGAATTAATAACATCGGGATCTCTACATTGAGATTTTTAGAATTATTAAGTTTTCTTACATAATTTTAACTTATAGGAGGTTAATTTTCTTTTACGGAAGTTATTTACTTATGTATAGAGAAAAATAATGGTCAATACCTGGATGTTATTTCTTTATATAAAAGCTACTATGCTTTTACGTGTCAAGCTCAAACTTCTATGAGTATACTGCTTAATTAGTGCTTCCACTTTATCCCTCGCTTACTTCCTTGACGCATTGCTTGCGGGTGCCTATAGTTGTAAGTCAATCAAAAAGTGAATGTGTTAATGATATTCCAATGGCAAAATTAAAACTTCATATGAAAAGTATTACCTGCAGATATAAAGAAAATCACCAAACTATTAAATATTTTCGTAATGAATTATTTGTCCGTAATGAATTAATCCATCGTCACATTGTCGAGTTCTATGAGTTAGGAATGAGAAACAAAATCAGGAAAGTGCTTTGGATTGAAAGTGTTATTTATGAATGCTCTTTTTAATAAATTTCTTTATTTTTCGAAAAGACTTTGTGGAAATATATAACCATGGGAATAAATATTTTTTCTTTCAAAGCCTTTTGTCAGTAAATATACTCCGTAAACAGACAAAAAGTTTTATTTGCTTCAAACCATATCTTTATATAATTAGACCTTTTAATAATACTAACTGTTGAAAATACTTACAATAGTTTACCATAAGTAAATACGTACAATAGATAACAATGTATCAAAAAAAATCTTCGGTGAGTTATAGTGCACAAAAGTTATGATAAAAATAAAAAATATTAACTATTAAATGTAATGAAATGATAAACTTTTTCTTCAATCAAATAAAATATTCTTCAATCAAATAAAATAACTTTATAATACAATGAAATAAGTTGATATTCAAAAAAAATTAATTAGAACAAAAAAATATTAGGAGATTATAAAACACTTAATAGTAATAATAGTAATATAAACAATAACAAAAATAATAATAATAATAATAGTAATAATAATAACAATAATAACAATAATAATAATAATAATAATAATAATAATAATAATAATAATAATAATAATAATAATAATAATAATAATAGTAATAATAATAATAATAATAATAATAATAATAATAATAATAATAATAATAATAATAATAATAATAATAATAATAATAATAATAATAATAATAATAATAATAATAATAATAATAATAATAATAATAATAATAATAACAATATTAATAATAATAATAATAATAACAACAACAATAATAATAATAGTGGCAGTAGTAGTGGTCAATATTTGATTGGAGTTGAAGCTGAGCAGCAAGTGAGATGACAATGCTTAGGATTTTAGTGTCATCTGCATAGGTCTTACAACTGTTTTCTTTGCTTATTACATCCGGCAGAACATTGATGAAAATGATAAATAAAATTGGACCCAAGACTGATCCTTGCGGAACTGCACTTTTCACAGGTAACCAATTCGATTGAGTGTCACCAAAGATGACTCTTTGAGACCTGTTGAGTAGGAAAGCTTTTATCGAATTGAGAAGATTGCCTTCGATTCCGTACATTTTTAATTTGTGAAGCATTCGTTGATGTGGGACTTTGTCAAAAGCTTTAGCAAAATCCAGAAATAAGACATCAACTGGAAGCTTTCTGGCTATATTTCCAGTCAAGAAGTCCATTGTTTCAAGGAGATTTGTAACGCTTGCTTTTTTTTCTAAAAATCCATGTTGACTATTTGATAAAAAGTTGTTTGATATTATGTGCTGCATAATTGCCTTCTTAATTAGTTTCTCCTTTATTTATACGGAATCGAGGTGAGGGATATTGGTCTGTAGTTTGATGGGTCGATTCTAGAGCCCTTCTTAAATAAAGGTGTTTCATTTGCTTTGGACCATGAGCTTGGAATTTCACCATTGTCAAATGACTTTTGAAAGATGAGAGTAAGTGGAGAAGACATTGAGGTAGAACAAAAGAGTAAAACGTGAGGACTGAGATTATCTACACCAAGTGATTTAGATACATCTAGTGATGAGAGTTCCGTAAGAATGGCCAGACTATCGAAAGATATGTTATTGAAGATTGTGTTAGTTCTACGATCAAAACGGGAAAGATTGTGATTGGATGGCTCTTCGCTGAAAACTGATTGAAATTTATTGTTAAGTGAATTGCCTAATGAGTTAATGATCTCACTGGAACTGGTGATTCGCATAGATGAGATCTGATTTATTACAGAGCGTTTACTATTTATGTATGAAAACAGTCTTTTAGGGTTACACTTATCATTGGCAAAGGCAATTTCGAAGGATTTCAGAGAAGAACGGCCTAATTTTTTAACGAGCTTTCTAGTTTCTCTATATTCCCCCACCAGGGATGTGATTTTCCATTTTTAACTGACGTTACGAGCCCAGAGGGATTTTTTAAGTCGAAAAAGAAATAATAGTTCTTTTGTTATCCATGGTTGTTTTTTGGGGGATGGTTTGTTCGGCATAAGAGGGATGAATTGATGACAACATTCATTGTATTTGTTGAGCCAAAGTTGGTAACATTGTTCTACGTTTAAGTCTTTAAAAATAGATGACCAGTCAACCTTATTGAATTCTTCGTTAATTTTTTCGTAGTTACCAAGCTTGTATATAAATTTAGAGCTGTTGAAATGTGATAATTTTACGCTGGAAGCCAGTTTGTAATGCCAGGTGACTACTAGGAAATGAGAGTTCTGGGACAAAATATTTTTTGATCATAAATTGAGTATATTTTTTTTATTCCGCGAAAATTATTTTCTTGTGAAAAAAATTTTTTTGAATTTAAAATTTCGTGATTTCTGGGACAAATTTTTTTTTAACAAATGTAGCATTAAATTTTTCATTGCGCGATAAAGTAAAAATTAAAAAAAAAGTTTTAAATTGCATGATAAGGTGCAATTAAAAAAGTTTTAAATTGCATGATAAGGTGCAATTAAAGATGTCTTGCACAAAATTTTTCGTCTTCTTTTTTTCTTTCGATGAGGATTTTTAAAATTTGTATCTCCCGCCATTTGATTCCTTATTTTGCAATATGTGAAGGGTATCTAGAGAGAGTTTTTTTTCGTTTTCATCTCGGAACACTTTAATTCTCGGAGTTTCAATGTAATTTCTTTTTAATGTGCCAAGAATTTCTTTAAGTCAAAATTTTCACAAAATTAGATATAAAAAGGGGATGCTTGAGAATGGGCAGTTTGGTCCGAGAAGCAATTCGGAGCCAATAGATTCAAATCCTTTTCCGCTTTTTACATAAACTCCATCTCTCACTGAGCTTCCTTTCACCCACGGCGTTAAAAACAGTCCGTCCCCTCTCAGAGTTTTCATTTTCATTCCTTTTCCATTTCTTTTGAGGTAAACGACGCCTCTTCCTGAAATTTTGTTGACCACAGTGAACCCAAGTGAAGAGGCAGCTCCAGTCAACAGACCAGTGGCAACCATGGGAGCGGCTCGCGCTGCAAGCATGCCCAATAAAGGTAAAAGAGCTCCAATAAATCCTGCTTTCACTTTAGAATTGTATTCCACCTGAGTTTTGCTCATTTTAATGGTTACTCCAACTCCTCGACGGAGAGCGTCCGCAATTTTTTGATGTTGTCTTTCCGTCACAAGCAAAACATCGCTTCCGTTAAAATCTTCTTTTGAAATCCTGATGCTTACTGGCTAGCCTTCCATCATTGATTTTTTTATTTTGTCGGTCTGTCCCTGAGACACATTTACTTTGATACTGATATATCTGCTCATTTTTTTAACGTTGGAAAAATATTTATTTCACTTCTCGAATTGGATATCGTATTGTGATGTCTGCCCCTCGAAAGTCGATTAAATTTCCATTTTGGTCGATGATGCGAGTGATTATCGAGGAAATTTCGCTCAATTTGACAGGGAGATAAACCAAATGAAGAGCGTTTTTTCAAAAGGGATATAAGTCCATTTTTGCTGAAATCGAGTTTTTTTTACTTTTGGATTCTATAGTGTAAATGGAACAAATCTAACTATAATAACATGGATAGAAAATTATTTATCCACTTTACTTTCAATATTAAAATCACCAAGTTTTTTCAAAAGGGCATAAGTCCCAGCATTAGAAAAAAGTATAGCAAAAACTTAAGTTCACGCTTGCGCAGTAGTAACTTCCGTAACAAATTTTATCTAAAAATGGTATCTAAAATAATAGATTCAGAACTGGAAATATTTTCTTACTCTCTAACCCCTGGACATGGTCGGAAAAGATCGAAAATAAGCAAAACAGGAGAGAAAAAACGCCAGAGATATTCATCTCTTGGAAAATTACCTGTCATAGCTTGTAGGCACAACAAAAAAAGATGTAAAGCAGGCAATCTTGGCAACCTGGATATTGTTGGTGAGCTCAGTTGTATTACACTAGCCACTTTTGTTAGTTCAGAATTATTATAGTTAGCTATGAGTTTCAATCTATACTATGAATTTAAAATACAAATAATTCTTTATTATATCAATCTTGACATACCAAAATTTTTTTTAGGTTTTTTCCAGAAGCTGTACAATGAAGAATTAAAAGTTAAACAGGATAATTTTCTTCTGAAGTTTGTTAAATTAACTCAAGTTAAAAGACACAGGCCAAGGAATGAATATTTTTGTTTGAGAAAACATTCAATAAACTACAGTATTGCTGACAGAAGTTGTAAAACAGTTCCAGTTTGTAAAAAAACATTTCTTTCCATAACATGTGTTGGAATAAAAAGATTGCATAATCTTATAAAATATTACTCTAAAAATGGGTGTCTGAGACCTGAAAAACGCGGAGGATTTAGACAAACGATAGGTGATAAAGAAATCACCAATTCAATAGTGAATTTTATAAGTCAATATAAAGGTTGTGTTTCACACTATGGGAGAGGGAAAAGTGTTAGAGTGTACCTTTCACCTGAATTAAATGTTGTAAAATTATGGAGAAACTGGAAACTTCATAGAAACCAAGAAAATATGGGTATTTCATCACTTTCTAAATTTAAAAACATTTTTTACACAAAGTTTAATGTTGGATTTGGAAACCCAAGAACAGATATCTGTTCTTTTTGTGAAGCACAAAAGAAGTTGATAAGAAAAACATTTGATACAAAGTTAAAGGGAGAAGAGTTTGCTAAATATCGTCTGCACAAATTAAGAGCAAAAAAATTCTACTCTCTTATGAAAGAGAAAAATGAAAATTTCATTAAAGTGTGCTTTGACATGCAACAAAACCAACCACTTCCTAAATTAAGTGTTAGTGAAGTATTTTATGCTCGACAAATTTGGCTCTATAATTTAACATTTGTTCGACATGATCAAATAGTACAAAACAAAGATAACATTTTTATTTATACCTGGTTGGAAACTCAGAGTGGTAGAGGATCTAATGAAGTTTCTTCAGCCCTGGTTCACTATTTGTCTAAGTTGGAAAAAGATTTAATTACAGAAAGAGGAGCTAAAGTGAAATTAGATCTACATTTATTTTCTGATGCTTGTTCATCACAGAACAAAAACTTTGTTGTTTTGTGTTGTTTGAAAAATTTTGTGGAAACGAGTGTTATGTTTAATGCTGTTAAACATTTTTTTCCAATCAGGGGTCATAGTTTTTTACCTCCTGATCGAGTTTTTGGGCGTATAGAAAAAGTGGTACGCAAAAAAGAAACCATTCTTTCTCCTCTGGAATATTACAAAATATTTTCAGAGCATGGAGCAGTGCAAAAACTAAGAGAAGATTGGTTTCTTAAAGATTACCAAAAAATGGCTAAACAGATTCTTAAAAAAAAAAAGCCATTTCCAATGAGAGATCAGTAAATTATAATTTACTCTCAAAAGAAAATCGAAGTGCAAAGTGCATATTCTGCAGAGCCTTGTCTAGTTAGTTCTTTATTAAAAAAAGGACAGTTATTTGCAAAAATGACTGAAGCAATACCAAGACCATTAGAAAACAAAGTCAAAAAGGAAAAGAAAGCAGATGTAAAAAAGTTAATGGCTTTCTTTGAGGTACCATATGATGCAAAGGACTTCTATGCCTGTATTCTTGATGGTATTGAGGGAGTAATGCAGAATGATGTTGATGAGTTTGATGAAAATGAACCGTTTGTTTAAACTTAATAAAATAATTTTACTAAACTTTTGTTTTGTTTTTTTGTATTATAAAATGTTCTCTATTGTTGTCTTAAAATGAGATTGTCTAAAAATATGTACTAAAAGAATATGATATTAAATCCATTCAAATAATTTTTTGTCCCAAACATTAAGGGTTCATACATTAATGACGTCTCTGCTGAAAGGGGTACTAATGACGTCTCTGCTGAAGGGAGTATCAGTAAATTAATTCAGATGGTAATTATTGGTAAAATTTTGAATTAAAACAAAAATGTTTAATTAAACAATTTAATTATATCATAGGCATCTTTAATTCCTTAAAAACTCTTTAACCAATGTTTGATTAACTCAATTTAGTATTTTTATGAAAATAAAAAAACTGATCTGCAGCATGCTTTGAACTGGTATGGCTGAAAACCATCGAAAAACGTTTAAAATATTTTCGCTTTTCAAATCTCCATTAAACATATTTCTGGCATAAAACAACAGTTTTTTATTTTTTAAACAGCGTACGTATGAATTTTAAATTTTTACAAAAAAAGAAAAATCACAGAGAGGGTCTTCACTTATCATGTAACAAGGGATGAGGTGGTCAAAATATTAGGTGTGTTTTAAGAACTTACGTTACAAATTTGTAAGTCCATCCAAATAAACTTAATTCGCAAACAATTTAAAACATAATTTTGTCACAAATACTTATTTTTCTCTAAAAAAATGTGGACTTATGCCCTTTTTGAAAAACTTCTTACATTTTAACCCGTTATAAGTATACTTCAAAAAAAGAAAAATTTTAATTGTAAAATTATTTTTATGAAAATCACAATAAACTACCGCTTACAAAAAGAAAAATTTTTATTTGTTGAAAGTTTAAATAGATTATTAATTTTTTTTAGTTTTTTCAAAATATTTAAAATGTGACTTATATCCCTTTTGAAAAAACGGTCTTCAAATGGGTGGGTCTCTCGATGATTTTAAAACCTGGACTCACATTAGGATAAAAGGAGTAAATGCAATTTAATTGGGAGCCATTAATGTATGCCAACCCTATAACGTTATTGACGATTCTGATCGAGTTGACGCTTGAAATTCTGACAATGTTGTCGGACTCGTATTCAGAATTGGAATCCAACTGCCTTTTCGTGAATCCCAAAACTGACGCGATGCTGTTTTCCACGTTCAAGTCCATCATATAATTCAAACCAAGTTTAATGGTCAATTTTAAAGTATTGGAATTGGATCCGATTTTGTTGTTTCAGGGGAGTAACTGATTTTATTTGCAGTGACGTAACTTGCACTTTGAGACGCGTAACTTTTTATTGTGTTTGAGACGGACTTTTGCAAGTAATTTTTAACGTCGATGATGTCCTAACTACCTTCTGGAATGGCGATGTTTTCCCAATTGGCTCCGTTTTTCATGCTGTACCCGAAAGAATTGTTTTTGCTGGTGATGTTTGGAAAGCTTAGTACGTTTCTAGACCGAGAAAAGCCATTTCGTAACTTTTCCCTTTTTCAAAAACGATTTTGTCCAAAAAATTTGCTATGATTACGTTAGAATTTCCATCCACGTCGATGATTATGTCTAACATTTTTTATTAAGCGTCATTTTTTTTTAATTGTCTCTTTTGGAAAATAAAAATCATCAAATCCGCTTCGATATTTTCCATCGCACTTTTTTGATGACAAATCAATCACCGCAAATCCGTGAGGTTCTGACCAGCAGTATCTGCAAAACTTTTTAAACTTTTCTTTTTTCATGTTGCTCGAAACATGGTCTCGATAAATGTGGTCTACATTTTTTGAATCTTGAGGAAACAGACAAATAAAATTGGTGTTTTCTCTGATGGTTTGTCTTGGGAGCATGAAATAATTTTGAGCCAGGTAAAAGCAGTCCACGTTGAAACGTCTTCCTCGGATGTAATATTTTTCGCACTTGTTTTGTTTGGTTAATTGCAAATCATCAAAGATCATCAAATTGTTTTTGGATGAATCGAGATCTTCAGGTTCAGGCACGTCATCAGCTGTTTTGAAAAACTGACACTCCATATTCTCTTTGTCGACATTTTTCGAAGGGTCTTTAATAACGCATTCAGTGTTTAAAAAAAATTTGAATTGTACCTTGAACAAATCGAGAATAACCTCTCTTGGTAAATTCCTCTCGAACGAACTTTTCAGTATTTTGTACTCGTGCTGGAAAAGAGATTTTCCAAGAACTTGTAAATGGTTGTAATCCAACCATCCAGGTCTTAACAGCAAATTCAAAAGCAAAGTTGTTTTTCCACAACCTGACTTTCCGACGATGATTCCTCGAATGCTTCTCGGCAGAAGCATGTTGTCGTTTCTTTTGCTCTTTCCAATATTCCATGACAAACCAGTAACTTCTTTTTTTATTTAAAATATTTTTTTTTAAATAAAAAAAAGTACTGCGTCAAATGTAAAAGGAAAACAGAAACGATTCATTTGAGAAACGAAGTCTAAAAAAACAACAGAAATATGATCAAAGGAACTTGTGACGTTTGCGGAACGACAAAAAGCGAGTTTGTTCCTTCGCATGAACCATTTCAAAAAGAAGGAGACTTGGTTGATTTGATCAACAAATTTTCAAAAAAAATCAAACTCCCTTGGGCAAAATTCCCAGGAGAATTGCACATTCCAGGAATGAATTTTGCAGGGCCTGGCACAAACTTGGACAAAAGGCTCACTTCTACCGACATGTATCAGGAGTGGAACAAACCTGTGGACAGAGTGGACAACGTAGCTTACCATCACAATTTGGCTTGTAAATATTTCAACGACATACAAAACAGAAATTTGGCAGATCAAATGATACTTGAAGAAATGAATTCCATTCCAAACCCAACTCAAAAAGAAATCAACGAAAGAAAGCTCATCACTCCCATCATCAAACCCAAAGTCAAATTCGGACCTGGTGTAGGTAAAAAAAAAAAATTCAACGAAGAACCTGAAATGGACGGATCAGCTTGCAGAGGAGCTTCACAAACCAGTGATTCATCATTTTAAAAGAAGAAGGGTGATTGTGAATGACATTGATGAAATATGGGCTGCAGATTTAGTCGACATGCAATCGTTTTCAAAATTCAACAACGGCGTAAAATATTTGCTTATGGTCATTGACGTTTTTTCAAAGTATGGATGGATCGAACCAACAACACCAAAAAATACATTGACGTTTTAGATGAAATGGTAAGCAATTACAACAACACAAAACACTCTTCCATCAAAAAGACTTTAGTTGAAGCCAGCGATGAAAATAATAAAAATAAGGTCTGGATGAACCTGAATGGAAAGATGCAAACAGAAAGACAAGAACCTAAATTTTCCATGGGCGACAAAGTGAGGATCACAAAAAGAAGTCCAATTTTGAAAAAGGGTACACGCCTAGATGGACTGAGGAGGTTTTCACAGTGTAAAAAATTCAATACACTGATCCGCCCACGTACAAAGTCACCGACGCCAACGGTGAAGAAATTCAAGGAACTTTTTACGAGCAGGAAATGCAAAAGACAAATCAAGAGATATTTAGAATTGAAAAAATAATTCGAAAAACAAAGAGCAAATCATTAGTCAAATGGCAAGGATATCCAGACTCTTTTAACTCATGGGTGGACCATAAAGAATTGATAAGTTTGAAAAAATGATATAAATAGTTTTCTTTTTTTTATAAAAAGGAAATGGAAAAAAATAAAAATGTTAAGATGATGGTTTTAACACCATTATTCAGGAATATTTATTTGACACTTTTGCATTAAAAATAAATTGCGGAAGGATTAATTTTGTAAAAAGCGGCATTGTGAAAGAGGATATATTTGACTATGCTCGCAAAAAAAAAAAAAAAAATCAAAGAACAAAATAAAGGATATGAAGAATTGAGAAATCAAATAAAATGATGGAAAAAATGATTTAAATAAATTTATTTTCTTTATAAAAAGATGAACTTTGTTACGATTGAAAATTTTAAAGAGAGCAAGTTATCGGTTGAAGAAATTTATTCAGCAACAAAACCAATTCAGTACCAAAAAATTCCGCTGTTTTATGATTACTCCTCTGAAAAAGGTCCTGTCATTTTGAGAATCCAGTTTTGTTTTCTCTGGGTGTGTTTGAAAGTTGCAGTTTTGAAACGAAAGAGCTGAATGGTTATTCCATGTCCTTTCTTGGTTTTAACGAAAAAAATGGAATGAACGAAGAAGAAAGAAAGTTCATCGAGGTGACTGAAAAAATATCAAAATTTCTTCAAAAACAAGTCAAGGAAATGATGCCCACTTTGAAAAAAGGAGGAAGAGCAAAAAAAATCGTGATGGAAGATTTGTCCATTTTGAAAAACAAATCTGAAAATCCAAACACAGCTCCCATTTTTTTCGGAAAGTTGTTCACAAAGAAAAACGGAAAAAACATTGAAGTGACTTCTTTGTTTTTCAAAAAGAAAACAAAAGTCGAAAAGTGTGTCAATGAATATCAAAATCTAGTGAAAGCAAATCCTTTGGAATACAATCGAAAAAAGTGCTTCGCCATCGCTTCTTTAAAAATTGAAGGTGTTTTTATCGGAGTGCAGATCGAGTCCATTTTGGTTAAACTTTCAGAAGTGGCTATAACAAAAAATGCACCTTCTTTTCAAAGCATCATGGGTGACAATTTGGATTTGGGAGAGGTGGAATCTGATTCTAAGTTTTGAAATCACGTAAAATTCATGAAAATAAAATAATTTAAAAAATTTTCTTTTCCTATAAAAAAAACGCACGCCCCTCACAAGTTGTTTAAAAACAGCGCATCAGCAGAAGTCCGTAGTTTGGATTTGCAATTGGGTCATTTGGAGGAAAGAATTAAAGAGTTGGAACGAAAAAATCCGAAAAACATTATGGTCACTAAAAAATTGAGTCATCCAACCTATTTCAACCTCAACGGACAGCATGAGATTTTTGCTCAACAAGATATTAAATTTCTTCCTCTATCGCACAAGCAGATATCGTTGTCAGTCGGACTGATTTTGGGAAAGGGAATTGCTGTCGTCACTTTGATGAACAAAATCAGTGATCAATTGAATTGTTACAAAAACGATGTTATTCTTTCAGAGTCTGTGGATGACATCGTCTTGACCATACACAATTACAGCAACCAGGAAGTCAACGTCAAAAAAGGCGAGAAACTTTGTAAAATTAATCACATCGATTCGAATTTAAAAAAATCATGAATTTGTTAAAAAGATGGAAATATTAAAAGACAAAGATAAAATTTATCCAACTCTTCCAACAGCACCGTCGGATGAAGGTCACATTTATCGACTTCAAAAAATAAGTGAGATCCAAAAAGAAATGGAGGATGAAAAGGTGAAGAGAATGGCTCTCAGCAAAAAGTATCATCGAGCTGCAAAGATTATTCGTTTTACAGATGATGGATTACAAACGGTGTGCATTGCTTTGGGAATTACAGGAATTGCACTTTTGTCAACCATCGTAGCCGCTCCAGTATCGATTGCGTGCGAGGGTGTTGGAATGGGGGTTTTATCTATTGGAATGGGGCTTTTATCTATTTTCGGAAATCAACAGAACAAAAAACTGATGCTGAAAGCTGAAAAGCACGAGAAATTGAAAGTTTTTGCGTCAAAATTGAACACCATTAGTGACCACATTTCAAAAGCGCTCATGGATGGTTTTGTGAGCGATTCAGAGTACGAATTAGTTCTTGGCGAGCTTCAAATATTTCAGACCATGACAGAGGAGATACGAACAAAGACCAAATGCAGCATTGACGAAATAACCAAAGAGTCGTTGATCCGAAAAGGAAGAGAAGACCCCATTCAAGCGTTTAACAACATATTTAAAAAGGGACACTTAACCACAAACGCAAACTTGTTTGTGTTTTTGTTTAAACTTTTTTTTCTACGTATTTTAAAAATGTCTTTTTTTAAAATACAAGACCCGAAAAAAAGGGACGAGATTGTTAAAAATTACATGGCTAACAGAGAAAATGACAGCATCAACACCGACATTTCATATACCATATTTCAGAATAATTTCAGCAAGTTTTTCAAGTCTCTGATAGAAAGCAATGAAAAGGTTAAAAACGAGCTGAAGAGCATTGAAAACAGAGCGGTTGACAACAATCCACTGGCTTTGACTTATCCAGAAAACAATACTCCTTTTAAAAGTTTAGAAACGGTTGAAAAGCCTGCTGAAGGAATGAATATTAGAAATACTCCTTTAGATTATTTGTCCAAATATGCATCCAAACGATTTGCTTCAGAGTGTTTAGAATTCACGCAGGAGAAGGTGGTAAAATGAACATTGGAAAAGAACAAATTTTCATCGATAAAAACGATGTCATTGTTGGTGGAGAGAAGTATACGGGAACAAAAGGTCTTTGGGAGCTTGTTAAAAGACCCAAACCTGACAAAAACATTTACATAAAAGAGGACTTCCAAAAACTTCGAGTAGTGAAAAATATGAATAATAATCCGTACAGACCAAAAATTTCGAGAAGTGAAAAATACGTTACAATCATTGCACTCATTTGGGACAGAAATAGAATTAAAACGAAGGGAAAAAAGGTCACAGAGTGATCATACTTCCGTGCGATCCGAATACGCTTATGCAATGACTTAACTTGAGCATCGCCGCATGGCATGCTGGAAATGTTGCATCGAGAAACGAAGCTTTCGCGATTTGCGATGAGTTGTTGAGACAAGGGGAAATTCAAAAATACATCGAGTCGTAAAAGCACAATTGAGTTTAAAAAATTTTCTCATTTTAAAAAAAAAGCTCATTGTTAACAAAAGAAGATATATAAAAAAGAACGTCGTTGGAGGGGGAGGAATTATGGAAATGGCTAAGAATTTTTTGAAGAATACAAGTCAATTCAAGAAAGAGATTGTGGACGAAGCGGCAAAGGTAGATCAGTATGTACCGATTAATCCGATGGAAGAGCTGCATAAGAAATTGTTTGGTTCGTCCATTCAAGGAAAAAGGAAAATTACAAAAAAGAATGCAGCCAAATTTCAAGATCTCGTCAAAATGGGGAGTGGACTTTGGATTGCGTGAAAAAAATTCAAATAATTCTCCACAGATAAAAATGATATAATTTTTTTTTTCCGTATTTAAAAATGATTAACACCTACAGATTAAGAGTTGACGAAATGCCAGAGGATGACACTGTCATTGAAAAAATTGATTTTTTTGAGTACCTTCGAACAAATCTCGATTTAAATTTTTCATGATCGATCACTTTTGAGATTGATTGCCAGTCTGTGCAGGCACTTCCGTCAGAGGCTTACATCCCCGTTGAAGGAGTTCTGAAAAAAGCTGACGGAACTGCTTAAACAGCAACAGACAACATTGCCTTGGTAAACAACGCTATAATGTATTTGTTCAGCGACGTCACTTATGACTTATCAGGACAACAAGTGGAAAGAGTCATGTATCCAGGTCAAGGAACAACCATGCTTGGATTGTTGAAATACCCTTATGGTTTTCAGCTTGCAGATGGTTTGAAGCAAATGTGGAACAAAGACACTTCAAACGCAACAGGAAATTTAGAATTCAACGTCAGACGAGACCACTTGTTTACAGATACTACATCCGTTGGATATTTTTCGTTCAGGATACCTTTAAAACACATTTTTGGTTTTTGTGAAACTTATGACAAAGTTGTTTATGGATTCAGACACACCATCACCTTTACAAAGAAAGAATATGACGACGCCATTTATAGAGCTGTAACTGTTGCTGCGGGAATAATCGACATTAAAAAATTCAGACTTTTTATGCCAAGAACTGACTTAGATATTTTGAAGAAAGCCTAATTCACGGATTTCATGACGAAGAAAATTTCTGTTCCAGTGGCATATAAGGCAAACAAAGTCGAAAGGCAAGCCATTCCATCTGGTCTTACAGAATTTACCTGGACTTTCGGAAGAATCACAGACAAAACGTTCCTAGATATGTCATATTTGGAATTCAGACAAACAGACCTTTCAGTCAAACTGCAAATCCGGCCATATTCGATCATTGCGATGTCAACAATTTTTTCGTGACTGTCAATGGGATAAAGTATCCAAATTACAATTACGACTTGAATTTTGGAGAAAAGAAAATTTTCATGGCTCATTCTGACGCGTTCTCTTTTGATGAAAAATATTACGACACAAACGAACTTGTTTGTCAATCTGGTTTGTCTCTGCTTTAATATTAAAATTTGTTTCCATTGTTATTTTTCGAAATCAGCAAGCAAAAAGAAAGAGTTGTTTCTGAAACGGCTGAATTGGTTGTGAACCTTAAATTCCGAACAGCAACGCCAGATTGCACAGTTATATTCGCAGTGATCATTTCTGACAAAATGATTAAACTTGTTTCAGACGGAACAAACATGAATGCTGTTTATTAGATTTTTTAAAAATAAATCTTGACAAAAATGAATTAAACAAAATTTTTTTCTTTTCAAAAATAAAAACATAAGATTCACAAAAAATTATCTGAAAAAATTGCTGAGGGAAAATGGAGTCACAAAAGCTTCAAACAATTTGTTGACTTTGATGATGATTGCGGTTGAGAACAATCTGATCAGCAAAGATTTGCTTTTGGAAGGTGCAAAAAAAGACAGACCTGTAGGTCGCCCAAAAAAAGGAAGTGAAAACGGAAAAAGTGAAAACGGAAAGAGTGAAACAAGAAAAGGTGAAAAAACAGATCGACCCAAAGTACGGATAGAGATATTTGGAGCGTCGAGATGGAAAAGTGGAGAATGGAATCAAGATTGAAATTTTAAATTCTGAAAAACTCGAAAACCGTAAAAACGACAAAGTCGAAAAACCATGAAAAAATTGATTTTGAGTTAAATAAATTTCTTGTAATAATTAAAATGGGATACAAAACGGAGAGGAAGTATGTGATTGAATTTGATGAATTGGGTCAAGCGCGTATATTTAATGAATCGGGTGTAGAAATTCATGCGGTTGAACTTGAAATTGTTGTATCTGATGATTTTGGAATGGAGTATACGATTGAATTTGATGAATCGGGTCGTGCGCATGTATTTGATGAATCGGGTGAAGAAATTCATGCAATAATTAGGTATGAATTGGTAGAAGAAGACGTCGACGAGGAACAAATACAAAAATTATTGGTTGAAACATTGCTTGAAATTTATAAATCGGAAGATATGAGAATGTGCGCTCCTGCTGCTTAAAAAATTTTTTTAATTCTTTTCTGAGAATTGAAAAAAAAAACGACTAAGTCCAAAAAAATTTTTTAACATAAAAAAAGTTAAAAATTTTGAAAAAACAGAAAAAATTGATTTTGAGTTAAATAAATTTCTTGCCATAATAAAAATGGAAAACAAAACGTTAAAAAAATTCCAAAATTAAAAAATTATTCAAAGATGCAAAAGGCTGATATCGTGAAAAAATGAAACATCGAATCATCTCAAAGGAGCATACTTTCATGGGTTATTCAAAGACCGGTTCCTGCACCACGCCCTGTCATCGCGCCGCGTCAAATTGTTTAAAAACCTGCCATCGTGCAGAAACCGTACACAATTCCACCGAGACCTGTCATCGCATTAAGTCAATCTATCGTGTGGAAACCAGTTCTTGCTCCAAAACCAACCCATTTACAAAATCCTGTCCTCACGACGAAATCTGTTCCAGAACCATTGTGTCACCTCATTGACGCTCCTGTTCCAGATTCGTCTCCTGCTTTAACTCCTGGACTGTTTTCAAGATTGACGACGACGGCAAAAAATGTGATCGTCAACAGTTGTAACAATGTGCTTAAATTGATTGACCCGTACGTTCCAGAGGCGGTGAAGAAAACAGTGAGCAATGTGGGGAACGAAGTGAAAAAAAAAAGTAGACTCTCTCAAATCAATGGTCCTTAAGTCAATTGTGCGCGAAGCAGTTTACAAACCCCTAATTCTTTTTCAATTGACCGATCACGCGCTGAGATATGATGCAAAAAAATTTTCGCATCAAGCTAAAGGAAATCATCTTGATGCTTCTGCCTTTTTAGACTTGGCAAAAGGCGGTGCGATGAAAATTCTTCAAGAAAATAAAAATAAAAAAAGCGTACATTGTTTTGACTTGCGAGATGATGAGTGTGAGCATTACCACTGTAGAGGAAGTGTTTTGAACTGTTTCTTTATCGTCACGCTCTGGAATTGTTTTGGAATCGACGGATTTGGGAGAATTTTACGATACAACAAAAGAGAAAATCCTGGAAAACATGACCAAGTGCAACAAAATGGGTTCGAATTGCAGAGCGTCTAAAATTTTAAGAATGGACATCAACTTGATTGATTACAATCCAATCAGTGCGAGGTCATACATTCCTCTCGATGATTTTCTGGCGAGCAAAAAAGCAATCATCAATATGGTTAACGAAGACAACGAATGTTTCAAATGGTGCGTCTAAAGGTTTTTGAACATGAAGGAAAAACACGGTGAAGGATTTGACAAAGAATTGATTGAAAAATCGAAAGAGTTGAATTGGGAAGGGATTGAATTTCCAGTCAAACTTGATCAAATAAAAAAATTTTAAAAAAACAATCCAGAAATCACCTTGAATGTTTTCGGGTGTGAAAATAAGTCCATTTACCCTTTGAAAATATCCAAATGTTTGAACAGAAAACACGAAATAGATTTGCTGCTCATTTTAGACGAAAAAAAAAATCATTATTATCTAATCAAAAGTCTAAGTCGATTGATCTCCTCACAATCATCCAAACATAACGGCAAAAATATTTTTGCAGAAATTGTTTGCAGGGGTTGAACAGCGAGGAAGATCTTTCCTAACATTCAACTTATTGCAAAGAGCACAGCTCAGTTCGAATCGAACTTCCAAAAAAAATTCTTTGATGAAATTTGAGCACAAAGAAAGGTCGATGAGAGTTCCTTTTATCGTTTCCGCAGATTTTAAAAGTTTTATCACACTAATAAACACTTGCGTCCCCGATCCAAAACAGTCTTACGCAAAATAGTACCAAAAACACACTCCAAGTTCGTTCTGTTTAGGGATTGCAATCCCGCACACTTTTCAATCCCGCGGGATCCGCGCGGATTTTTTTAATTTTTGTGCGGGTCCCGCGGGATCCCGCGCGGGATTAGTAGGTTTCTTATGCACATTATAAAAGGCAAAATGACAATTGTATTTTTCTTTCAAGTATTTTAGAAAAAATATACTCAACTTATTAAATTGATAAGATAAGGTAAATAAAGCCAAAAAAAGCAATTCATTTGTAAATCAATATAATTCTTAACATTTAATGAACAAAAAGATAAGCCAAAGTACATTGAACATCTTTTAGCTTTACGTAGAACTATTATTTGTTTTTTAAAATATCAAATTGAGAAAATGATTGTAAGAAATGGGCTCTTAAGAAACAGACCCTACTTAAAGTATCATCACTTAATCTACTCCTCAAAGGACTGCATATGTAACCAGCAGATGAAAAAGCTTGCTCGGCCTCTACGCTTATTGGTGGTATGGTCATCAAGTAACTATGCGCTATATCTAGAAACTTGCCTCTTACTCCATTGCTTTCATAGGCAGACATTTCCGGCTTCAATAATTTATCAAAGTCTAAAGAATCTAAATTTGGTCTCTCCTTTACATTTTCTGTCCAGCTGTTCTTGTCTTTCTGTGTTTGATTTTCCAATTCTTTTTTCAGCGATAGAATTGTAGGAATGAGTATTTGGGAATTGTTAATAAAATCTACAGCTTCTTTTTCTTCGAGTTCATTTTCTTCGTCGGATTTTTTAAGTAAACTATTTAAGTCCATTTAAATTCTTATTACGACGTTGTGTAAACCTCTCACGAAGTGCCGCGGCTAAATCTATGCTCAAAAGTGATGATTGCTTTCGCAATTTATCTAGCATAAATTGAAAAGTTGTTTCCACCGTGACAAGGTTCGATTCTCTTCTGCATTAAAGTTCGAGACCAAGTTTTAGTGGTGCCAGGCAAATAATTAAGTCATTGATTTGGGACCACTCTTCTTGGGTGAAACGAATTTCTGACCCAACATTAATTAAGGCTTTTTCAATACACACTTTTAGTCTATGAAATCTTTCTAACATATCGAACATACTGTCCCACCTAGTTTTACAATCAAGAATCAACTGAAGCTTTTTCCCGCGTTCTTGTAGGATATATTTCTGTAAATATGTATCATTTTTTACAGGAGAGTTTTTAAATATTTTTACAACCTTTCTCACTTTTTTTATGAGATCTTTGTAATTGCTAACCAATTCAGCAGATGGTCGGTCCAAAATCATTGTCAAACCATTTTCTTTATTTATAACTTCATCATCCTCAGTTTTACCACATTCATCTTCTTCTTCACAATTTTCATATGGAATAAACGATTCTTCGACTTCTCCGCTGTTTTTCTTGTATAAGATATCAATAACTGCAAGTTGTATTCCATGAGCATAACATAGCTGTTGATAGCAAGACATCATTTTACCGACTTTTACCATCACACTTGCTCTATCAGTGGTCATGGCAATAATGTCTTCTTGGAGGTCAATATCGAAGCTATTTAGCCTTTCTGAAACTAACTTGACGCAATATTCTGCATTACACGATCCATGGATTCGAATCAATCCAAGATTAAAGTGTTTCGCCTCCATATGTAAATTTAAGTTTAAGTATCTCTGACTATTTTGTGATGTCCATTCGTCAAACGTTATTGAAAACTTTTGATTTTGCTTTTTTAGTGATGTGAAATTTTGCATTACATCGGTTTTTACAGAATCTGAGAATTTAACTACCATCGATCTTATAGTATTAGGTGAAGTAGGGAGCCGGAAACCACTCTTTGAAAACAAGTACCGTAAATCTGAAGATGTGCAAAAACTATTAAATGTAAAGCCATCTTTTGCAACCATGCGCGATACCATTTTTTTCCATAGAAATTTCCTTTACGAAAAACGTGTCAATTGTTCTGACTTTTTTCGATGGAATTATTTCTTCGTCTTCGCAGTCGATGTATATTTTAGGCTCTAGTTCAACTGATTCATGCTGTTTTGAAGTTGAAGCTCCGTCTTGTTGTAAAACGTTTGATTTTAAATCGTTGCCACGTTTAGTTTTTAAATGGATTAATAACCCTTTAGTTGATCTTTGATTAATTTTTAAAATAGCCGAACATAACATGCACTTCGCATTTTCTTCATTATCACTTTTTTTAAAATAATTCCATATAGTTTTAATTTGCGACATGCTTAGTACTTTTGTTTTAAAATCTTGATGTAAATAATTTTTAAAGACTTTTTAAAAAGTAGTTTTTAAAAGTATATTTTTTACAATTATACACGCACGTTTTCAATTTCACGTTTTCAACATACCCATTAACAAAAAATTCAACATACTCATTAGCGAAAATTTCAACATAATCATCAGTTAAACAAAAAAAAATTTGAACGAGTTCGACTAATGTTTTGCTAAATAATTGCTTATTTTTGAATGATTTTTTTATATTTATAGCTAAGAAAAATCTTTTAATAGCTGAAGATAAATTTTTAAATTGATTTGTTTCACAAATACATTAAACACTTTTAATTTGATATCTTTTTTGTCTGTTTTGTTTTAGGGGGAGTCCAAAATTAACTTTTTTTAGATTTTTTGTAGTTTAACCACTTTTTCTTAATTAATTTTTTATGCTGCTTTCGAATTTCACAATTTTTTTACTTCATTATCAATATTTAGCCTTCTACTTCAATTTTTTAAAAAAGTGATCTTTTTCACAAAAGAATTTACTGTTAAATTAAATGAAATCATTATTATTTTCAAATATAAGCGATGTAAAACACAGTAAATTTTTTTTCATTTTATTAATAAAATATGTAATCATTATGCCTATTTATAAATAACACAAAAAAATAGACATTGCACATCATTAAGATAGTCTAATATTAATAATAATTTGTTTCGATCTCTATTGAAAGTGCAAAATAACTTTGTGGAAGTCATCGTAGGTGATTGTGGATTTCTGTGATGACTTTCCAAGTAGAACCTTCAAATTAGTAGCATATTCTTCTAAAGACATAAGACGGCGCTTTTTTGTATTTTTATCAAAAATCGTGATTTTAAATAGAGTTGATTTCCGCGGCAATGACCTACTTGTATCTCTAAAATAAATTACTTCATTCTTCAATCGTTTTTGGCATTTTATCAGATCTTTCTCTTTTTCAATATATTCACTTACATCTGATCCACAAGTAAATGGGCCGCCTTGTAGTTTTAAACAAGTTAAAATAGAATTTCTCCTGGACGCCTGATGTAAAGCTTGTTGTTCTTTTTTAGTTAAGCTGCTTTGTCTCAGCTGAATCTGTCGCTGGTTGCAAATATATTCTATACTTTCAATTTTTCTAACAATAGGACCCATTTTCCGAAATAGCTTTAAATTACTTGAATCTTCATTTTTTAAATTATTTGAATATTTAAGAACATTACCACGTGAAACTGTTGAAAGTGACGGTTTTTTTCGAAGTCGATTGCTATGAGTTCCACACTGACGCTCAAGTTCAATATTATTTGTAATTGCTTTATCAACTCCAACGACTTGATTAAAAACGTAATACTCATCAGGTAACCGTTCATTGTTTCTTTCTCCAAACCCATAATGCTTTCCTCTTTGGTGTTGAAGAACTATAGCTAAACTTTTCCGAACTATATTTGCTAGAATAATGCAATCATCAAAGTTCTTTGATGAGTATTTTCGAACTACATCAACAACTTCTAAGCCATAATCTTCTTTAATGAGATTTTCAAATAGTCTCTTTGATACTCCTTGAACACATGGCTCTTTAAATTCAAAGAATTGTTGATTTATGACATCATTAGATAAGCTTGAATGCATCTTGCTAAAGAATATTTGCAGTTTAGAATGCGTGGCTTTACCTTTAGTTTTACAGAAAAATGGTGAAATGACTTGCATTCCAAAAGCTGCTACCACGACTAAAGTAACTATAATGTAATCAAAATTCATAGAATCTCGGACTAAACAAGCAAGTTTATTTGTAATATATTCATGTTGGTCCAAAAACTCCTTAAAGTCATCCCAGTGAAAGCAAACTATAGAAGAACATTTCGAAAGACATTCAAATCGAACATCTTTAAATTCAAAAAGAAAAATATCTTTGTTTTTACGCTGCATAAAAGTTTTAAATTCTTTATAATAATTCCATGGTTTTTGAATAAAACTCGGACCAAACAAGTTTAGTACCCATGAGAGAAAGGTTAAGGACAACGTTTCCGTACTTTTGTTAATAGATATATCTAACAGAAAGCCTTTGAAAAGGTTATCCATATTCATTTCATTTTCAATTTGATTTAGAACTTTTTCAATAGCTCTGTCAAAACCTAAAGCTGTATGTGAAGTGCAAAACAGTTGACCAGCAGGAATTTCTCTATTGAGTATATCAGCTGTGACTTTAGATAATCCTATATTATGAACAGTACTGTCAGTCATATGAACGTCTACCTTCTGGTATAGTTCTTCTGAGGTGTATTTTGAGACTTCCTGTAACATTTCGAATGTTGTTTTTATTCCATCTGCAATATTTGCTGTAGTTTCTGAAGCAATTGCTAATGTAGGCAAAGGAAAATAATATTCTCGGTTAATATGTAAACCAGAAGGTGCAAAGGTCCCAACATGTTTTCGAGTGGTAGAGTCAGTTGCGTGAGTTATTATATCGCCACTATTTTTAGCTTGAACAACTCTGTCTGCAATCAAGCCAAGAGAATACGCGTGCATCTGTTTTAGTTTTTTACGAATGGCACTGCGTGTTGGGAGTGTGTTAGAATCAATAAATGTGTTCTCAATAGCTTCACAATTATTTTTATCGTACTTTGTACGGTCAGTTTCATCTGGAATTTTCCATTTTGTTTTAAAAATTCGATTGCCGATTACTTTCAGTGCAACTTGCATTTCCCTCATCGAGAATCCTTCTCCATCTAACTCTGCACATGCATGGTAGATATCACTTAAGACTAAGTTTTTTGATTGTCGCACATTAGGTGGAACATAAGTATTGTGAGAACTATCTTCAAACATTAATTTTGATTTTGATCTCGTCATGTATGGCTGTTTTGGTTCACTTACATCAACAAACATCACTCTCTTTTTTTTAATTGGTTCAGTGTCTTTTTCAAAGAACTGATATTCATTTTTTGTTAATTCTTTTTCAAGAAATTCATCTTCATCTTCAAATTCACTTAACTCACTATCATCATTATCAACGTACATTGTCTGATAAACTGCTGTTTCATTTCTAATCTTTTTCTCCATTTTTCTCTTTTCATTAACAACTTTTTGATGGAAAGTTTTATCAACATTTTGACAAGTAAAATTTCTGTTACCACGCATGTTTTCTAGATACAAGTAGTCTTCAGCATTCATTGAAATACCGAAAAACTTCTCTAGCTTTTCACGACGTTCTGGATTAAAGCAGAAAACGTCAAAAAGTTTTTTAAGGGATTTGTTCATAGAAATACATCTACTTAAAAAACTATCACCTTGCTTGTTTTTGTCAACACCTTTTAAGTAGCGATATTCATTGATTTCACATTGCAGACGTTTTAAAATGGCCTGATATGATATTGTGTAGATATTACGCTCTGTCCAATGACTTTCTACTAACTTTGCAACTCTTCGACAAGCACTTTCAAAAGATACTTTATTGTTGACTTCGTTAAAGACAAGTGCAAGAACATCTCTGAGTAAAGGCAACTTTGTATGATAAAATTTATCAACTACAGGGAGACTTTCTAAAGGAGTTTGTTTATTTTGATTTAAAACTAGTTTATTATTACGTCTTGTTACAATTTTTTTCATTTTAATTGATATCTAAATTTAGTTAACAATAATAAGCTATTTTTTAAGTATATAAAAGTTTTACGTTTTAACAAAAAAAGTTTTATTACATTTTTTTTTAAGACGCAACTATTATTCATTTTAATTCAAATTTATCCAATCAAAATTTAAATTGCATAAATTTTAAAATAAAGTTGCGTAACTTTATACGCAAAAAAACCGCTGCAAAGATATTTCTTTTATATGTTTTTTTTTTTTTTTTTATGTATCTTTAACAATGTTTAAATAGAAGTAGAAGGCCAACCACAAAAAAATAGAAAAAACTGAATTGTTTTTAAAACTTTTCTACAAAAATTAATTAAGAATAACTGGTTAAACAAAATATATAGAAATTTGGACCCCCCCCCCCTATTTGTTTAAAAGAATTGACCTTTTTTGTTTAAAAGCAATTGTTTCAAAATCCCGCAAATCCCGCGGATCCCGCAGTAGTTTTTGCGGGATCTCGCATGCGCTAAATTAATGCGGGATCCCGCGGGATTGCGGGATCCCGCAATGCGGGATTGCAATCCCTAGTAAGCATATATTGTTAGATCAGCGCACACACAATCCAGTGGGGGATTAAGAACTTTTTGGGATCTAAGGCTATTTTAATTTAGGATTCCCAGTTTCTAATAGTAGTTAGCGTTACTTTGATTATGATAAGTGTATTTATTTTTCGATCTGTTAAATTTAGATGTTATTTCAAAAGTTCATAAAGGCGTATCGATTGCCGAAATAAACGTTTCTATTTTGGAGCAATTAAAAAAACTAAATCAAAGGAATCGAACTTAAATCAGCCGAGGGAACAGCACCCGAAATGGCAGAAATAGTTTAATAACTAATTATTGGATTAATGTTGAACTAAAATTTAAAAATACAGAACCTCTTGTTTTTTGTTATTAAGGCTTACAAGTTGTAAATATCCTTCTTACGTCCAAAAGTTACCTATTATATTATAAATAAATACGATTAATATTTGTCTGTAAAGACGTTCTAAAAATACATATTTAACATAAAAAGGTAAAAATACGACAAAAAAAGTTCGCTAACGAAGTTACGTATATAATACGAAAAAAAGAAAGCAAGAAATACGTATTATTACGTTAAAAAGACACGTATTAATACGAAAAAAAGATACGTATTATGTTGGGGTTAATGCTTTTAATGCACTAAAATAAAGTTTACCAAATATATCATTATCTTCTTCAAAAATAAAAGAGTTCTGTTTTTTAAGCATGAGAATGTGAATGGATCTTCAACCATCAAAATTTAATGTAAAGAATGTCTGTAAAACCGCAAGTAAATCAAAGGTTTGTTATAATCTTCGTAGAAAGTAAAATAATTAAAGTCCATATGTATCATCGACAACGGAGTGATGAGCCAATCGTTCGTTTTTAAGTTCTATCATACAAAAAAACATCGATATCAAATTGACCAAGCGATCGTTCATTTATAAGTTCTATTCGAGGAATTTGTATTTTTTTTTTTTGATATACTTGCAACAAAGTTGTGAATATAAGAAGTATACATTTTAGAGATTCTGCTACTTCTACCCACATATATTAAAGCGTTAAACACTGAGTTTAATTCAAATATCACCAGTCCCCATTGTAATAACTCTACGCTTAAATTGTAAGACGAATCTTTTCTAAAAAGTCTCGTTGCAAAGTAAAGGTAGGAAGCTACGAAAGGAACGTATGCTGCAATGAGTGAAAATGATATTATCGCCATAGTTGTGGAAAGTTGTTTTTCTACAGTCATGTTTCTTGCAGCTTGAATGTTATTACATCTGAGTATTTTTTTTATACCAATCAATAGTGACGTGTTGATAGCAAGTAATAACAATAAATAAGCACTTAAACATGATATGAAGATAGTTATTAAAACTTTAATTTGAATTGCGCATGCAAACAAAATACCTTGCCCACATGAGAGCATGAAGTTGAATACGATGACCGGTATTATGTAAGTCCATTTAAAAAATATGCCGCAGCATTTGTTATCTTTCAAAACAACAAAAAAACGCTCTACCGAAATTGTTAATACAACACTGCATGAGAATGATAACGGAAATATCGTCCAAAATCCGATTGCATGTATAGTACTGCATCCAAGCTCATATCCCTTTTGAACAAAAGCTACTCGAAGTGGTATATGAATTAATCCTACCGTAATATCACTGCAAGCTAAAAGTAAAACAAGTATTTCATTTGCTGTTCTTTTCTTCCTTATTCTTGATTTAAGTATCCCAATGATTAACAAAATGTTAGATATCAATATTAGTAAGCTGATTGTTAAAGAAATCACGGTGAATATATTACTATGAAAATTTTTCGGAATCACTTCATAAAATTTACATTTTTTAATCGGAATCTTTCCATAGAATGGAAATACTTGAATTGGCTGAAGATGAGCTCTGAGTGGTAAGTTGTTGGTAACATTTTCCATTAGATTAAACAAAACGCTTAAGACCAGCAAAAACTGCAGCTGCTGGAAAAAATTTTCAATGCTTTCTTTATATTTATAGAAACAAGGTCTTCTTTTACGAAAAAAAGAAGAAATGGCTTTGCAAACAGCGTGTGGTCTTGATTTCAGATATTGTTTAAATAAAGGACAGAACGTTCACAGAACGACTTTTTAACGATAAGAAAATTAAACTTTGTTTTTTTAACTCTGCTAAAGATTGCGATTAATTTTATTTCATTGAAACATCTTGATCAAGTAAAACCTGTTGTTTATAAAACAGTGGACACACGTGTGTAACATATAGCTTCATAATATTCAAACTCTCAAGAAAAGGTGTAATTAGTCCACACAAAATAGAAAGTAAACAAATTAATCACTGCATAGAACTCAAATTTTCATATTTTAAGTAATAATACGTTTGATAAAATAAATAAAAGCGCTGATACTATGCTGATGCTGAATGTCAACGCTGCTTGTTTAATTTTTTAGATAGGCAATGTAGTTAAGGTACACCAATAATCACTATATGGTTCGTTTTTTGTTTAACTTTTTTATTTGATTTACTTATGTACAAAGTGCTAATAACATATTAAAAGTGATTAATTATAGCATTTTTAATTTAATTTAACTTTTGCACAGATCTGTACCAAACAATGCTGTTGCTATTCATTCTATGAAAATAAACAAAAGCATTCACGTAAATGATCAAAAAGGTCATGAGCGTTTTTAAATATTCATGATGGTGCTAGAAATAATTAAAAAAGTAATTTAGCTTATGAATCCATTTTGTTTGTGGCTTTGAATGATTTTCTTTCTCAATATAACCTTTATTGTGAATTCTTCATCTGAGGTAAATGCGCTAAACAAAAAAAGGATGTTATTTTTCTTTTATGAAAGTGAAAGGTTGAAATTGCATTAAGAAATTCTAAACATGTGGGTACATTGTGATTTGAAACCAGCAAGGAAGAAGTCCCTGATTGATTTTTTACTAACGCGTCTACTGTGCGCTTTTTGGATCCAATATTGAAGCAGATGACATGATCAATAACATAGATGTTAGAAGTTTAAGTGAATATGAAGCAAACACCACATCAATAGGATGAATCTTGCGGAAGTTTATTTAAAGAATTTTTTGATCCAACAATAATTTACTTTCTGTTTTAACTTAGCGTCAACGGTTAGCTTTAATCATAATAACGAATGAATGAATATAAATTTTAGAAGAACTTTTTTTTTTAACAATGAACGCCTATATTTGAAGTTCAAATTAGGAGTTCGCATATGTTTGAAGTTCAAATTAGTAGAAACTAGGGAACTTCATCAGTTTCTTTCAGGGCGTAGGAAACTCAACTTTTTACATTTTTCTTTTCTAATGACGTATATTTCCGAATACATCGATCCTTAAATGAGATTTATTGAGGTTCCAGACCGTTTTATGCGTAAGTAGTCGTAAAGTAATGGTTTGGGGGCACCTGGCTTTTGTAACTACAATTAGATGAAGAAATGGGGAGGTCGAGATGATTACTAATGGCTAAAATGTTGTTATTACGCAGATGGATAAAGTTATATACCTCACAATATCTTATAAATTTTGAATTTTGTTTTAGAGATTTCATGCAACTTTAATATTTGTACCGAAGTGAATCAGCTGTTTACACCATTAAGTACAATTAAATGTTGATGTATAATTTAATGATTTACTCCTCACATAAAGACAGGTTTTTGCAATCAAAACTTTACAATTAGGACTTAAAAATCTTAAGATGATAGCAGCACGTTTACTTAATCCGATAGAGAGTGCAAAATTACTTAAAGCTGCTTAAATAACGTCCCATTGAAATAAGATTTAAATCAGAGCAACAAAAAGATATTAGAACTCCCGGTATTCAAGTTTTTGACTTTTAAGAATGACATTCCTATTAGTAAGACTGCACCCGTCATAAAAAATGTTAACCTGGTAACTGGTATGTAGTTATATTTCTTGATTTTATGTGTTAACAAAAACATCTAATGAACGCCTAAAATGCCACAGTTCCAGAGGTATTGTAATCGCTCCTATAAAAACTCAAACAACTCGAACTTATATGAAAAAAATGGCACCAAAAATGGATATCTGCACTAATTCCCTGATAGTGTTTGCTTTGTGTTTTTATGGGATTCATTTATGTTTAGTTTAACGTTCAAAATAAAAATAGAAACTGGGGGCGTGAAGATAGACAAGAGTTTCTTGGCAAAGAATTTAATATTAATACTTCTTAACAACTGCATATTTTAGAAAAACTGATTTAGTTAAATTATGCTAATCTAATAGATTCTTCCTTCTTCCGGTTGCTTTTAAGCTCTTAAAAGATTATGGAAAAAAATCAATAGGAAGAAGACTTGTAATGTTTTAAAAACTTTTTCTATTGTTACAGTTGCAACAATCAGAAAAAATTAATAACAAATGCTTTCTGCTTAATTTTTTTAAAATACATTTCTAAAAGCATTTTTCATGTCATCTACACTCATATGTTAAAATATCAAAGTTGGCGTATTTTTTTTATTTCAGAAATGCCTTTAGCGGTTGTTATTTTGGTACACTAGCGGCCATAGGAATGGACACCCCTTCAAAATGTATGAAAACCTCACTTTGATGTTTTTTTTAAAAGAAAAAAACCACATTTATGCGGTTTTCTATATTGATTATTATTTTTTGATGTGTTTAAATTAAAAAAAACTAAAATTTTGATTAAAATTTACAATTTTAATATAAAAATATAACAATTTAATGACAAAATGGCAAATTATGGTAATTTTACGTTTTACAGCTGACAAAACATAAGAAAAAATTTAATATTTAGCTGGATAAAAAGAAAAAATTTAATATTTAGCTGGATATCGATTATTTTTTATTACTGCAGCAATCCTACGAGGCATTGAGGTCACTATATTGCCCATCTTCAGTACTGATCACGCGAAACCAGGACTTGATTATGGCCTCAATTAATTGTCGCTTGTTCCCAGGTTTTTCTTTCCTAACAAGTTTTTTCAGCCGAGACCACAGGTTTTCTTTCGGATTCAGGTCCGGACTGTTTCCAGGCCACTTCAAAACGTTTATCTTTTTGGCTTTAAACCAATATTTGATAGTTTTTGCTGTGTGGCATGTAGCACTGTCCTGCTGGAACACACAGGTTTTTTGTTTTTTCCTCAAAAAAATCATCAATCGATGGGAGTAATTTGGCTTCTAATATGTTTTCTTGGTATTTTTTGGCGTTTAAAATACCATCCACAATGTGGATACGACCCACAGTATCTCTGCTCATGCATCCCCACACCATTACACTTATGGGATGCGTCATTGTAACCAATGTGCACTCAGGTAAAAGCTCTTCACCGGGCCTTCTTCTTACATAACTGATTCCATCACTTCCAAAAATGGAAATTTTGCTTTCATCACTCCAAATAACTCTTGCCCAGTCTTCCTTTGTCCACTCCTTGTGTTGTTTTGCCCGAATCAAACTATTCTTTTGTTGTTTTTTGTTTAAATATGTTTTTTTTCTGGATCTTCTTGCTTTTAAACCATTTTCAAAAGAGCCTTCGGCGAATTGTTCTTGAACTAACCGAAGCTCCGGCGGCCTCTAAATCATTTTTAATTTCAGCTGAATTTGCTCTTCGGTTCTTAAGTGCAGGCCTCATTATCATACTTACATCGTATGCAGATGTCTTCCAAATTTTTTTATTTTTTGGCATATTTTTGAAGGTATTGGTTGCCTTAAACCTTTTGCACACCTTCCTCACCCCAGATTTTGTTGCTGCATTTCCCAACTTTTTTGCGATTTTTATGTACGAATAACCTTCTCCACGTAATGCAACAGCTTTGCATCGCTTTGTAGGTGACCAATATCTTTTCGCCATTGTAAAAAAAAGTGCAATTTTAATCAGCAATTATTGAAACTCAACTAAATGACTACAAAACAATGTCCTTGTATTTATAGCTTTAAAGATTTATAGATAAAAATGTTAATTAATGACGTAATGAACTATTATTCATCACAATAAATAGACTAATTTTCACAAAAGCACAAAAATAATGAGACTTAGAATAATGAGAATTACAATTAGAGGCTCGAACCTCGCATCGAACCTAAGACTGATTTTCAAATGCTTTTTCGGTGAAATCGATTGTATTTGAGTTTTTATACTGGCCACTTCGACGTTGAAAATCTATATATATTAATATATAGCAAAATTGTTTAACGGTTTTAACTGGTATTATCGCTAGCGATTAGGAGGCGACTAGTTAGGGAGAAAGAGAAAAAAAAAACATTTGTGCTTTGTCCAACTATTAGTGTAGTGGTTAAGGTGACCTTCTCGTCAGGGTCATGATTTTGTCACCATGGTGTTTCGAAGAGACTATAGCGCCAAGTCCTATGACCTACACCACCATCTAGGTCCACTACTATGCTAAAACGAGCACGTGCTCAAATTTTGTAAAGCACTATAATTTTTGAAATAAGTATTGTTCAGGTTATTTAAGAGAGGAGATTAGTTGTCTCTTTGGTAGTATTATAAAAAGTAAATATTCTTACCGTTTTAAGTGGATATCGAGACTCGGATAAGGAAAAATAATAATATTCACAGGTAAACGGCGTCTAAGCAGTTGGGTAATTTTGTAGAAGAGAAAGTTTAATTAGTAGCTTCAATTTTATACTGAGTGCGGTCCCTTGGGGCTGGACTGAATTGTTATTTTTACTTTCAGGAAAAGAATTTCCAATGAATTATCATTTTAAACCTATTAGCTATTATTTTTGAATTAATTCAAAGTAGTTTGAACCAGATTTTTTGCGTTTTTTAATATTATAATTTTATGACAGCTATTAATCAATCCTGGCGTATGCAAACAGTGCACACCAAAACTTTCCCATCCTAGAGTTAAGTAAAGATTGATGAAAAAATATAAAAATAATTGCTAGAACAAAAAAAGCTTGCAAAAGATTGTTAAAGATTATTTATCATAAGTTTTATATGGTGTTTGCATATTTTTGTTCGTACAAGTCGTATAGTCTCGTTTTGTAAGGAAATTATTTATGAGCAGTTTGGAGCTAGGTGGATAATATTGCTCCCATTTGGCAGTCGAATTACCACACTCGGCATCCGCCAATTATTTTTGACCACCACATTAGAACCAGGGGTCGTTTCGCACAATTCGTATTGCAGATGGTGTGGTTATAGTATAGATCACATATACCCTGGATCCCATTGGTCCAGGCCCAACAGCCCATCGGAACTCACGATGATGTCCGCTACATGTAAGAGCGCTAGGGCGCTACCTGGGGTGAATTAATAGTGGTGTAATGCAAGGTTAGCACAGATAATCTATGCTCTAGTCGAAAGAGTTGTGAGCGTGCGAAGAATCGTATCACCTTAGGTTTTAATCACCCCATTTATGTCGGATGAAAATCGCCTAAAGGTTGTATATTCAGTGTGTCATTTGCTTTATGGAAGATAGTCGTGCTCCCCTGACCAATCACTAACCCAAACGGGCTAAGTAATCATAATATTTTCTCTTAATTGGAAATAGGTTTGCGTTGCTTGGTCAAGACTGAGCAGTGAACGCCTCAGGGAAGAAATAGCATAAGCCCTAAGAATGGGATTAGTAAAATTGTTTTCGGACAGATGTCCAGAGTGGACCAAAGGCTCACGCAGACGAAGAAATTAAAGACTCACGTAGATGAAAAAGTTTCTATGATGAACGCTACACACGCCCAAGGTCGTTAAACAGCCCTTCCTAAGTCAATATTACCTAATGCATCAGATTCATCAATCTTATACCAAACGCTTTTATTTCCTTTAAAGCTGAAGTCTCTCATCAAATTTCCGATAAGAATTAAGATTCTCCTAAACGTATTTCTAGCCTTATTCTCTATGTTCTAGCCATCAGTTAACAATCGCTTTAACACTGACATTTCTACTGATATAAAGTTATTGCTTAGTGCAACTCTAGCCTAAAGATCTTAGTTCTAAACATGTGTCAATACTCGTTTTAAAATTATAAATCCCTGATTACATCAAGATTCTCATAACGGTATTTCTAGTCTTATTCTCTTAGTTTTAACCTAGTGTCAATATTCGTTTTAATATTGACATTTTGATTCCAATTAAGTTCTTACTCAGTGTAATTCTAGCCTGTTTCTCTTAGTTCTAGCCTAATTTCAATATTCGTTTTAGTATTGACTTATCTTAATGTGTTTCTAGCCTGATTTTCTTAATTCTAGCCTAGTGACAACATTCGTTTTAACATTGACTTATCTCCGTGTGATTCTAGCCTAATTCTCTTAGTTATAGCCTTATGTCAATATCCGTTTTAATATTCACAATTCTCAGTGTATTTCTAACCTCATTCTCTTAGTTCTAGCCTAGTGTCAATATCCATTTTAATATTGACTTATCTTAATGTGTTTCTAGCCTATTGTCAATATCCATTTTAATATTGACTTATCTTAATGTGTTTCTAGCCTGATTTTCATAATTCTAGCCTTGTGACAATATTCGTTTTAACATTGACATATCTCCGTGTGATTCTAGCCTGAATCTAATTGTTCTAGCTTAGTGTCAATATCCGTTTTAATATTTACCATTTTCAGTGAGTTTCTAGCCTGATTCTCTTAGTTCTATCATAGTGTGAGTATCCGTTTTAATATTGACTTATCTCTGTGTGTTTCTAAAGCGTGATTCTTTTAGTTCCAGCCTAGTGTCAATATCGGTTTTAATATTGACTTATCTCTGTGTGTATCTAGACTGATTCTTTAAGTTCTAGCCTAGTGTCATTATCCGTTTTAATATTGACTTATCTTTGTGTGTTTCTTGCCTAATTCTTTTTGTTCAAGCCTAGTGTCAATATTTTTTTTAATACAGAAATTAAACATCTTTAATTTGATTAAGTTTCTGCTCGGATATTTTCAAGCCTTATTCTTCTAATTCTATCTGGGTCTTGATCTTCGTTTCAGCTTATGATACATAAAATATCTAAAATTGTATGCTCATTGTAAGCGCTGAAAAAACCGATCTAGAGAACACAAACTCAAAATCCCGGGGAAAAAAAAAAAAAGAGAGACCTCAGCGCGACCCTCACATTGAACTCCTGACATTCTACGAAAATATTAGAAACCCTCCACAAGGCTACGCAGACTTTTGCCAATAAGTGTTTTAAATAATAGTTATAACTGATATTTATTGGAACAGTAAGTTTATTAACAAATTCTTACTTACAGTGCACAGTGACTCAAAACAGCAAAAAATTGGTAATAAACCCCTCACAACTTTTCTATAAATTAAGTGCCCTTTTTTATATAATATGAAATTGCAATAATTATTTATTTCAAAAGTATAAATAATTGTTTCTTAAAACTTTTATTTTGTATTTTATAGTTAAAAGAAGTAAAAAAAATGTGATTTTATTTTAAAAGAAATCTGAAAAATGCGAGATTTTTATTTAATTAAAATAGAGTATTTTTAACTTAAACAAAAGTGTATATTTATTTTGAAGATAATCTTTTGGCTATATATATTTCGAATATACTCAAAAGAAAAAAAAAAAACTCTGATTTTTTTGTTTAAATTTAAAGACTTTTCTAAAAAAAAGTTAGCAAGTAATTGTATTTTTTTTTGTTTATATATCAGCTAAAAAAATGTTCCACCGAGTTCCAAAATCATATACATTTTTTCTAGTTAATTAACATTTCTAATTTTAAATTATAAAGGGATTACTGAGGTCTCCTGCGGTATTGGAAGTTATTAAAGAAATACAAATGTTGATAACCCCTTAAAAACCTTGTTTTCCGCCATTTTTGAAAGTATTTATTATTTGATAAGTACAATATGTTTAAAAAAGCTTAACTGAACAACTTTAATAGTTCCTGTAATATACAGTTAACTTAGTAATGTTGTGTTATTACAGGATGTAACAATGGGAAAATTGTTAATGCCATTACGAAATAAAATTTTAAACAGTGTAAAGTAAAAAAATATATTATACAACTTAAAATGTTTCTGATTTATTAGTTTTATTATATTGATGGTTCTTAAAAAAAATAACAATTAAAAGATTAGATCTTATCCCAAATATACGTGAATTAGGAGTGGATAAATTAAGATTATGGAGGGATTTACATAACGAAATAAAAAATACTGAAGAAATTCGCAAAGAAAACTTAAATAAGTAAGGGTTGCTTTAGTTATATTTATTTTAAAGGTGAAAAGAAAACTAACACAATGTGGACGAAATTATGATACATTTATACAAAAAGAAAATCGTTGGCGTCAAAGAAACCTTATGAACAACAAAAATTGTCATTTTGGTTTTGGAAGGCCCCATAAGCAATTCTCAAGCTAAAAGTCCATAATAGACGTCAATTGGGCGTCCGTTGGACGTCTAATTGACGTCTATTGTGAACTTTTGAAGGAACCGTTTTGGACGTCCTCGAACGTACTTTAAACGTCTGAAATAGAAGGACGAAAGCCGTTTCATTTTGTATGTCCAAAGGACGCCCGAGAATGTTCATTTTGGACGTCCGAACAGACCTTTTTGGACGTCCTTGGACGTATATTTGGACGTTTTGGACGTCCTTGGACGTCTCCGTACCCACTGGGAACTTGGTCCAAACTTCATTGAAACTTTCAGAAACGAAGAAGATTGTCAAGCTAATTTACTGGTTGTTGCTGATCATCGTCTATAATTTCAGACAACAGATAAAAAATCTTGGCTGAAATTTTTAAAATAACTTTTATTTAAAAAAAATACAAATGTAAAAATATTTTTCATTTAAAATACGGATGAAGCAATTTTTATGCCATCTCCCCCCCCCCCCACCTCGCAAATTTGCGCAGCACGTATTCAAATGGATAAGATTGACCATTCATGGTTAATTTACATGGTTAACTATTGTACGTGTTTATTTATGGTTAACGTATTTTCAACAGTTAGAAATGTTAAAGGGTCTGATTAAAAAAATATATGGTTTGAAGCAAATAAAACTTTTTTTTCTATTTTTTTTTTAGTATTTTTACTGATAAAAGGCTTCGAGAGAAAAGATTTTTAGTCTTATAATTATATTTTTCCACAAAGTCTTTTTGAAAAATAAAAAAATTTATTAAAAAGAGCATTCATAAATGACACTTTCAATCCAAATTACTTTCCTGATTTTGTTTCCCATTCCTTACTCGTAGAACTCGACAATGTGACGGATTTACACGGACAAATAATTTATAACAAAAATGTTTAATAATTTGGTGATTTTCAATATATATGCAAGTAACTTTTTTTGTTTGAATATTTAATTTTCCCATTCGGAATATCATTTACACATTCATTTTTTGATTGTCTTACAACAATAGGCACCAGCAAGATATGCGTCAAGGAAATGAGGGAGGGATATATTGGAAGCACTGTTTAAGCACTGATTAAACATTAGTTTACTATATACATAAGTAAACAACTTCCGTAAAAGAAAATTAACCTTCTGTAAAATTAAAAATAAGTAAGAAAACTTAACAATTCTAAAAACCTCAATGTGGGGATCCCGCAGTTACTGATTCTGACGGAAGTGTGAAAAATGAATTAGCATGCTAATCATTGGGGATGGCTCTTTTACTTTTTTTTTACTTACTCAAGTAAGTTAGCTTTTATGAAAAAGTAAGTTGCATATATATTTGTAAACGTTTAAAAAAAATTTAAATTTACTTTAAAAAGTAATTTACTTTTATAAAATTTACTTTTATATTTAAAAAGAATTCATTTTTAAAAAAATTATATTACCATAGTTATAAAAAAAAAAAAAAATATTTTAAAATACATTATAAAAAAGTTACATGCTATCAAATGTAAAAAAACTTACATATACCGAAGATTTCCTTATATCCGAACAGTCCCTAATTACGAACAGCTTTAGTTCACTTATTTTACATCTTTTATTTTTGAGGGATTTTTAAAAGGAAAACTGATTAATATATTGGAAGACTAGGGTAATGAGAATATGAAAAATTATTTTCAAAATATATATTGATACCATTAAGTTTTTTAATTGCAAACAAAACACTTTTTAAAACCCTGAAAATCCAACAATATAAAACCGACTTAAAAAGACAGTTTAAATTGCGTACTGTTTGATGTAGAATTTGATGGTGATTATTTATCTGAAAAAAAAAAGTCAAAAATTAGCAATACTTCGTAAGATATCTTAAAAACAGTACTTTTCTGCATAATTAAAACTTTTCCCAAATTCCGAACAGGGGCCAATGCTATAAACAATTCGAAGTTTTTTTCGAGAAAAAAAATCTTTCGTAAAAACGCAATTTTTCACGTACGAAAAAAAGTTCGTAATCTCGAAGAATTTATCGCTGTTTGTATTTTTTTCGCCCATTGCTATAAAGCATAAAACGTAAACGTCACTGAAATTCACGAACTTTTTTTATCCGTAATATATAGGAGTAATATAATAGTAATTTTTATTGTAACTTTTATTTATTAGGCCTACTTAATGAATTTTATTAGTCATTAAGTATGCTGTACTGTCTATTCTATTTTTATGAATATTTTTAAATTCTAGTATTCGGTGTTTAAAAAATCTGTGTAAAATTAAAGTAGAAACATGAATTTAATTTTTTCGGATGAAGACTTAGATTTCGAAGTTGCAGAAAATGAGCTTCGCCACCGATTGCCTCGAGAGGTTGGTGTTTAAAACATTACTTAAAATTACTATATATATTTTTTTAATGATTTTTTATCGAACAAAATCAGAAATCATACTAAATATGCGCAGAAATTATATTTTTGTTTTGTTTTTCAATTTCATTTTAGTTTAATGGTCGCTTTTAACGAAGATGTTTCTGACAACGTTTTTCGAGAACAGTATCGAGTACCAAGAGCTGTATTAGATTTTTTAGAAACTAGGCTTAAAGATGATTTGCAACATTATACTAAGCGAAATAAAAGCATTTCAGTACGTTTCCAGATAATGGTATTTCTTCATTTTATTGGCACAAATGTTTTTTTTCATGTTCTCAGAGACTGTCATGGAATCTCTACCAACACAATTTATCGTATTATACACAGTGTAGGAGAAGCTATTTTCAATGTTAGTGTATTAAGTTAATAAAACTATTGAAAGTTTTACAATGTCATATAAAGTTGCTTATTATTTTTATTTTAGTGTGAAAATTAAAAACTAAGTTTAGTAAAGAGAAAAATTGTTATCTTATAAGATTAGATTCGACAAGAGATCATAAAATGGCCGAATGATTGCTCCACTCTTCCACAAAAGTTTATGGAAATCGGAGGTTTTCCGTGCGTATGTGGTGTTCTGGATGGGTCTCATATACTCCTTTCTAACCCTCCTCAAGCAGATGAAGATTCTCTAATCAATCGCCATCATGTCCATAGCATAAATGCAATGGCAGTATGTGGACCCGACACGTCCATATTTTATGCATCGACCAACAGTCCAGGAAGGTGGCATGATGCACATGTAAGCCTGTCACTAAGTTATATTTTACAACTGTTAGTTCACTAATGCTGGGTATTCAACTAGTACGTGACATTCTTCGGTATGTTCATATTGAACATACTATTTGAACTATTATGATTGCTAATTAAAATGTAACTTAGACTAACTAATATAATGTATTATAATGTAACTTACAGTAAATTTAAATATTGTGATTTTACTACTATTAGGTTCTAAGAAATTGTAACCTATGGAACAAGTTTGAAATTGGAGAGCTTCCATTTAATGGAGCTGTAATTTTGGCTGACTCTGCGTACCCATGTCGAGAATGGTTAATTCCACCTTTTTTTGGTGATCCAGACGGAGCTCAAAAACGTTTCAACAAAGCACAGAGAAAAACTAGAAACATAATTGAGCGATGTTTTGGCATTGTCAAAAACAGGTTTTATGCTTTGAAAACTGGAATTCGTTTGCATAAGGTCGAAGATGCCTCTAAGCTTATCATGTGTGGATTTGTTATCCATAACTTGTGTATTCAACATGGAGACAACGGTAATGACTTTGAAGAACGCGAAGAAGAACAAGCTGATGAAAATCTAGCTCAAGAAAATCAGAATGATGGAGCTTTGAATAGACGATTACAGCTACTTAACTACTTTACTTAAAAGTATTGTTTAAAAATTCATATACAATTTGCTCTAGAGCATAGGATCTATCAAAATAGTTTGGACATGGATCATAGATTTGTGCCTAAATTAGTTGAATTAAAATTGGAAAAAAATTCACACAATGACTTTTTAATAAATGCAAGAAAGTTTTATAAAATATTAGACCATAAAAATATATGTTTATATCTGTTTTTATATAGTATGTGTATTTTGTTTTTTTATAGAACACGCTTAAAAAAAAATTAGGAGATTTGTTAGCTTTTGTTGTTAGGAGCAATTCTTATTAAGAGTATTTTAAAAAGGTAAAAAATGCTTAATAGCATAAAATTAAGATATGATCGTATTAATATTAAACTAGATTACAAAATAAATTTAAAATATGAAAGATATTGTTTTGTTTAAATTTTAAAATCAACCACTAGCCAATGCAATACCTTATATATAGTTATATATAGTTGTGATGCTTGTATCTATTTCACATCGCAACAGCATTGGTCTTAATGTTTGTGTGAAGTTTTACAGAACTTATTACTGTAAGGTAATGGTGATAAAAAAAATGAAATAACAAGAACAATTTCAGGTTGAAGTTATATTTTTATTGTTACTAAAAAATGTAATTGGTCATGGCTTTACAGTTAAATACCTTCAAGGTGAATGTTTAAATATAGTTATACAACATTTTTCGAAATTTAACATAAAATTATGATGTAGCTCTTCTCTTAATGCTCAAGAATTTCCTCCTAAAACAAAAAAAATTTGTTAATGATAAAGTTATACTAAATACAAGCTACAAGTTATACTAAATACAAAAAATTTGTTAATGATAAAGTCATACTAAATATTATTACAAATTAATTTTAAAATACCGTTTCTGTATTTACAAAATGTTGCTGGTTTGAAGGTTGCAATTTCTCATTCATTAGCTTTGTTGCTGTTGTGTAATATATTGTTAAAGCCTTTTCTTTTCGAATTTGCTGTTGTCTGAGAGCAACGTCCAATTTCAGAAGTTTTACTCTTAATTCTTGTTCTTTTTTTAATCTTTCTTTTTCTAACCGTAAAACACTTACTTTCAATTTTTTAAAACTTCCATCTACCAGGAGACTTTCTCTAGCTTGTTTTCTTTTTAATTTTTTTAATGCCCCCCCCTTGATGGTTTATTTTGAATTGAATCTAAAATTTAATTCTAGGTGTCAAAACAAGATCAGTTAACTAAAATAATAAGAAAGGTGGTTTAGATTCGTTTAAAAATAAGAAGTTTTTAATGGTTTTGGAAATACTAGTTGTGTAAAAATTAAGCACAAATTGATGTTGTCTGTTATATAATTATAAGTCTAAAACCTACAATTAACTAAATTAAACAACTGAGATTTAAAAAAAATTAATTTATAAATTGCATTACCTTGAAGTATCTGACAACTGTCACTAACAAGAGTGGTATTGTCTAAATTAGGGGAGGACATACAATCAAATCTTGCATCTAATATAAACAATCAATTAACTCTATAAATAATAGAAATAGAAATATATATATATATATATATATATATATATATATATATATATATATATATATATATATATATATATATATATATATATATATATATATATGTATGTATTTTATAACACAACTAGTCTTAACCAACAAAGAAAAATATACCAGACATAGACGAAATAAAAGAAGCTGTATCAGAAGATTGTTTCAAAGTAAAGTTTACTTCTTTACTTGATGAAGAAAGGGTGGCAGTGGGAGTGGAAAGTTGGTTGGGAGTGGATGACAATGCATCATCTGTTGTACAAAAAGAGATATTAAAATCAGGAACATCGATTCCAGATACATTTATTGACTTCCTGTCAATAATGTCTAAAACAACATTATCTAATTCTGTTAGTTGTCTCCCTGCAGCACCTTAAAAAAAAAAAATTATATATATATATTTGTATATATAATATATATATACAAAAATATTTAATTTTATATATATATATATATATATATATATATATATATATATATATATATATATATATATATATATATATATATATATATATATATATATATATATATATATATATATATATATATATATATATATATACATATACACACACACAGACATATATATATATATATATATATATATATATATATATAACAAAACTATACCTGTTTTTAGACTCTTAGCAAAATTTTGCATTGTAGCTCTTCGCAAATAATCCCACTCTCTACTACGTAGCTGATTGATATCTTCAATTTTTGCCCCTAAACTATTTAAATGTGACATTATGTCTTCCCAAATTCTATTTCTATGCCTCATAGTAATAGATGGACCTAAAAGTAGATGAAATAAATAATCAATATATAGTATAATATAGTCTTATATAGTAAAATACTAAATATTCTATAATAATATATTATTTTATAATAGGAATCATATATCAAAAAGCTTACCTATATATATATATATATATATATATATATATATATATATATATATATATATATATATATATATATATATATATATATATATATATATATATATATATATATATATATATATATATATACATATATATATATATATATATATACATATATATATATATATATACATATATATATATATATATATATTTATATAAAATATAATGCAATTATACATATTTTTATTTAAATAGTTTGCTAATTAAAACATACCAAGCTTCCCAAGAAGAACCTCTTTGTTTTCTCTAATCTTTATTGCTAGTATCATTTTAAGTTCTTTAGACAGCATTTTATTTTGTTGTGTATTTGTGTATTATATGGCATATTTGTTGACTATTTATACTTTTCTTTAGTCAAACATGAAAAATTTGTTTAACCAAAATTACTATCGAAAACCTAACGAGGAAAAACAACAAGGAACTGAATAATCGATTAAATGCAGATTTTAAGTAATTAGTTTATTATGGAGTTACCAAAATCCTTTTCAGTTTTATCTATAAAATATCTACATAAAAACACAAACAAAGAATGTTCAATGATTTTGAAGCGCTAACGTTGTTCCAGCAATGGCCGCCAAAAATCACGAAGAAAATATCTAAAATTGAGATCAAAAATCTATCTGAAGTTTTTTTTCGAAAAAACGCATTTTTTATCTGAAAAGGCGATTCCCTTGTTCGTTTATAGCATTGGATTTAAAAACGAAGTTTTTATCTTAAAAACGGAATTTTTTGAATGTTTATAGCAATGGACTTTTTTTTTCTTCGCTTTTTACGGTAAAAACTTCGTGTTTTACGGAAAAAACTTCGTTTTTTATGTTTATAGCATTGGCCCCAGATTTTGGAATGCACTTTTTTTTGCAAAAGTTAGAGTTTTTGCGTGCAAGTAGTTAACAACAATATTTAAAAATAGTATTTTAATGACAATAACTTAGAAACTAATGAACGCTTTTAACCTTTTAATTGAATTTCTAAACGTCTTGTTTATCTTAACGTTTGTTAATAAAAAAAAAATGTCAAAGTTTAAAAAAAACGAAGACCGCAAAAGAAAAATTAAACTCTGTATTGAGGCTATCAATAATAAGATGACATATTCAGAAACCGCTTTATGATATAACATTCCTAAAACAACTATTTTTTGCAGACTAAAAAGAATAAATGGAGCTGCTGGTGTTGGGTAGGCCCAGAGCAATAAACCAAGTAATGGAGAGGCTTATAGTTGAACTTGTACAAAATAGCACTACAAGCTTCCTATTTGAATAATGGGGAAGCATTCGCTAAGGCTGCAACTAACCTGATACTAATAACTAAGATTTCTTCTGGTTAACTGAAAAAACTTTCACAATTGATAAAAATTTTGTGCGTATATTAAGTGCGTACAATTTTAAAATGCATTTTTCGTAGGATTGCCATTGTTTTTTTCCCTTTTGCAATAAGATATTCTAAAAGGCGGCAAAAAATGCTGCTAGATGGCATTAGCACAATTTATTCAGGCAAATTTGGAGTCTTATTGTTTTTCACCTGGAGCCTTCAAGTAATTTTAAATTTTAAAAATCTTTTTATTTAATTTTAAGCTAGAGGTCTACGTTAGTATAAATTATTTACTTTTTTAAATTGAATGCCATTTTTTGGGATTTGATATGTACGTTCAGAATTAGGAACACGTGTTCCTAATTCCAAACGAAAACTTTTGTTTTTTAAATTTAAAATTTAACAATATTTTTATTATAAATATACTTGCAGCTTAATATGGTTTGATTCAGTTTATGTTCCAGTTTATTTTTTTAAAAAAATTAGTATGAAATTCAAAAAGCAATGGCAGTTATTCAACTTTAAGCATGATTTTGTATGGGATTAGGGAAATCTACGGTATAATAAGCTTTTCTAACTAGAAATGTTTATATAAAGTTACTTTTGATTACTTAAGTTTCCATTTTGAATAATTCTTGTTACAACTAAAACTAATGTATACTTAAAAAGTAAGTAAATTTACCTTTGGTCGACATTTTCTTTGATAGGATATTTTATGAGAGAGTGAAATGAACTGAAACAAAACTTGCAGCAAAACATCGTTAATTTAATTTGGGGCAACAACTGGTCTGAACGGATTTAGATATTTTTTCCCTGTCCACCTTTAAGATATCGATAATCGACTCCGATCCATGATTATATTGGCAATTAAAACCATTCTTAAAGCCGGAACAATTTCGCATTTACTAGTAAACCAATCTTAAAAACTGAATAAAAAAAAAATTTCAATTCCTGGCCAAACAAGGAAATATTTTACACTAGCCTTAGACTGGAACAGTTATCATTTTGAAAATTTTCAATGACGGAACGTATGGAATTCCGACGGTATAAAGAAAAATATTCTCCTAAAAAAAATCATCCCAGGAAAAATGCCTAAATAGTTTTCTTATATACTTAGATACGTTTTAATGCCATTTTATCATTGTATCAGCTTTTTTCCTGATACTGTTTTTTAATGTATAAATTTTTAAATTAATTTCTTGCTTTTTTATTTTTGTTTTATCACCTGATAATTTTGGAATAAGTGCAGCGGAGTGTACATATATACACTGGCTATTAGGGAGAATATGGACGAAGAAGTACACAAGTGTATGTAAGTATGTATGTATGTATGTATGTATGTATGTATGTATGTATGTATGTATGTATGTATGTATGTATGTATGTATGTATGTATGTATGTATGTATGTATGTATGTATGTATGTATGTATGTATGTATGTATGTATGTATGTATGTATGTATGTATGTATGTATGTATGTATGTATGTATGTATGTATGTATGTATGTATGTATGTATGTATGTATGTATGTATGTATGTATGTATGTATGTATGCAACAAAACAATTTTCGTTATATTTTTCCTAAGAAGTAGCTAATATGGAAAGCAAGTGATGTCCTGCCTTTATTGACCACTTTTGAACCTGATTCTATGTGATAAGTTAGCACCTCTCCCCTATTTAACTGCCTGCTACCACAAAAAACGTCATCTTCCTTTCATTTTTCTGATGATTGCGACCTTTTTTGATAAAAATAGCTGGGTTTCTGTGACCTATCAAATGGGTAATAACTTCTGCAGCTACTTTATAGTAAGTATATATATTACCCCTGCTCTTTCTAGTTCTCTGGATTCTTTCTTTTTCATTAGCGCCCCCATATCATATTTTGTTTTCAGTTAAGGAGTTCAAAGAATACCTCATGTAAAATGTTCTAAATACAACGATACTTTCACTTAAAAGTTTAAAAAAAGTCATCAGTAATCATAAATGACAGATAAACGCATGACCAATTTGCTCTCAGAAATGGTTGAAAATTGTAAAATAAAGCGGATTTTAAAAAGTCTTGTGATGATGTAAATTCTGCACGGTTTAGAAACCATATTCTATAAGACGAAATGAAAGTTTTTAATATGCTAGAATAAAAATCAACAACTTAAATTAGCATTTTCTCCACAATTTAACATTATTCCCTCAATCTTAACTTTATTGGACTTTGTGAAATAATTTTAAACTGTATTCAGTGACATTTCTTTGTGGGGGAGTGGGATGGATATGTGCTATTCCAGGTGCATCCATCACTCTATTATGAAAATAACTAGTATAAAACTACATACACCTAAAAGTACTTTTATAAAACTACATACATCTCAAAACTTTTAAGTGAAATTAATGAAATCATGTGTATTTTTATAAAATGGATATGTGGATTAGTGGCTAATATGTTAACTTTTTATCTTGCTATGTTAAGATGACTTAGATATTAATGTATTTTTAAGGATTTCTAATTTTAACAAAAGTCCAAAAATAATAGTCACGTATTTTTCTTTTTTACCAATCTTTATTATCAATAAACACACGTGATAAAATTCATGAAAAGAAACAAATATATAAGATCATTGTTTTTCTTAAATAACCTTGCTCTTGTAGCCAACTATACGTTCTGTTTGAGTATTCTTAATGCCCATATGCTCTTTTGTACCTGTGCTAATGACAGCGAAAGTCCTTTTGTACGTTTCTACTGCTCGCACCCTATAGTTACCCAAAATGAGATTTTCGACAACTGTTATCATAAATATGGTGAATAATTCCTGCATTTCGTAAAACAAAATATTAGTTTTTGAATTGACTATTTATTACATCATAATCAGCATCCAGTCAGCCTCAAAGTATGCCTTGAAAGCAGCGATAACTTTTCATAAAGTTTAGATTACTCCAACAACTAGAAAAGCAGAACAATCTTCTGCAAACTATTAAAGAACACCAACTTTATCGATAAGTGTTTGAAATTTCTTATTTTCAAACAATCTTCCATGGTGCGAAATCAGATTATAGAGTCTACTTGGTCACTTGTCCTGATTTGACCATATGTTACTTTAGTCTTTGCCGTGATTATTTGAAATAATGTCTTTTTAAGGCCTAAATCTTGCAAGGTTTCTGGATTGCCAAAACAACTAGAAAGAGGGTGTAATCTACATACGTTTGCCTTCTTATTATCACGAGCATCTTAATAGCATTTGCATTTATGAGTGACTTAACTTGTTTTTTCGGTGATCTGATATAAGGAAATCATTTCTTAAGAGGTGATCATTTAAAAATTCTTTGTTCACAATTCTAAGAAACTCTTCACACCATTAATTTCAAGAACGATGTTTAGGATAAAGTCGACAAAAAAATAATGTTAAAGTGATTTTGCGAAAAAATGTTGTTAAAGTGATTTTGAGAAAAAGGAAGAAAAATGCTACGCTTTTGTAACTTTATATTTTGCGTTCTTTTTAACTGGGTGCTATCTTTCTTCGTAACTGAAGAGTGAGCTCATATTTAATAATGACAGGAACGCTTTAATACAGTCAAAAATATGTCGGGAAAATTTTAATGAACAAGAGACCACTTTCGTGTTTAAATTATGACCGATGTATAAGTACCATGTTTGAAAAAGAGCATAGATTAAAGGTTCGTTCAGTTTTTGATGTTAATTAGGAGGTCGTGATAATTGTTGTACCGGACTAAATTGAAGTTCATCAGCGAATTCGTGAAATACTTCGAAAAAAGTACTGTATTTTTTCAATAATACACGAGAATGGGAGAAGATATAAGTTCATTAACAATACAAATTTAATTCGGTAAAGAAAGTTTTTAAAAACGCAACTTTATCAAATGTCGAAGACCTGTATTTTGTTAATTAAACACGAGAATATGAATAGATATAAGTTCTTCAACAATCGAAATTTAATTCTCTAAAGAAAGTTTGTAAAAACGCTACCAAAAGGTGGATTACAATCAGAACATTATTGCAGAAAGTAAAATAAATAACGGCAAATAGGCTACAACAATAACGGAATGATAAAGCAATCGTTCGTTTTTAAGTTCTATTCGAAGAACTTGTATCTGTAGTTGTACTTGTATTCGAGGAACTTATTTTTTTCGATATTCTTGTAACGAAGTTGCGAATATACGAAGTATACATCTTAGAGATTCTGCTGCTTCTACCCACATAAATTAAAGCGTTAAATGCTGAGTTTAATTCAAATATTAGCAGTGCCCATTGTACATATTTACCGGTTTTATGAACGGGCATCCAATCCTCACTGATTACTCTTGTTTGTAAATAATAATAGGAAGCTACCAAAGGAATGTATGCTACCGTGAGTGAAAATGATATTATCGCCATTGTTATGGAAAGTTGCTTTTCTACAATTACGTTTTTTGCAACTTGAATTTCATTACATCTAAGTAATTTTCTTGTACCAATCAATAGTGCAGTGTTGACAGCAAGGATAAACAATAAATTAGCACTTAAACACGATGGGAAGAAATAATTTATAATTTTGGGGTAAACTTGGTATGCAAATAAAATACCTAACCCACATGAGAACACGAAGTTAAAAACGATGATCGGTATTAAGTCCATTTAAAAAATCTACCGCAGTATTTGTTGTTTTTCAAAACAACAACAAAGCGCTCTATCGATATTGTTGACACATTAGTGCATGAGAAAGATAAGGGAAATACCGTCCAAAACCCGATCGCAAGCCTAGTACCACAACTAAGCTCATTTCTCTTTTGAACAAAAGCTAATCGAAGTGGTAAATGAATTAATGCAACCGTAATATCACTAAAAGCTAAAAGTAATACAAGTATTTCATTTGCTGTCGTTTTTTTTCTTATTCTTGTTTTCAGTATCCCAACAATTAACAAAATGTTAGATACCAATATAAGTAAGCTGATTGTTAAGGAAATCACAGTGAATATATCCCTATTCAAATCATTCGGAATCTCTTCATAGAATGGACATTCATCAATTACTTTCATCTTTATGTAAAGCTAAACTCTGAGACATTAGTTTTTGGTATCAATGTCCATTAGATCAAGCGAAACATTAATGACCAGCAATACTGTAGCTGCTGAGAAAATTTTCAATGCTCCCTCTATATTTATAGAAACAAACTCTTCTTTTATGAAACAAAAAAGAAGAGTTTTTGTAAATGACGTGTGATCTTGATTTCAGATGATAGTAATAAATTCAGTGCGACATAAAAATTATGAATAATTCTCACATACGATATGTGCGTTTTGTGTCATATATTTCAACAACAACATCAACAGCATACGACTCTTTTAACGATGGGCAGAACGCTCACACAACACTAATGCGTGATTTATGTCTTGAAAAACCATTGTGTCTGTATTTTTGTAAATTTTGAATTCTGTTTTAGAGTTTTCATGCAACTTTAATTTTTTTAAGAATGATACTGAGCAGTTTAAATCAATAAGTACAGTGAATTGTTGATGTATTATTTAATGATTTTCTCATGGTATTATTCACATAAATACAGGTTTTTATTATCAATCCTCTTTAATTTTACTTTAAAACTTTTAGAAAGCAGCACCACGTTTATTAAGTCCGATAAGGAGTGCAAATTAACTTAAAGCTTCTGAAATAATGTCCTATTGTTATTGCAAATAAATTCGAACGCCAAAAAGATAAAAAAAGTTGTCTGTTTTTAATTTTTAAGAATGACATTTGCTATCAGTAAGAATGCACCCACTTCAAAATATCTTAACCTGATTATAGGTTTATAATTATATTTCTTGGTTTTATGTGTTAACAAAAACATATAATAATTGTCTAAAATGCTGATGCTCCAGAATTATCGGTATAGCTACTATAAAACCCAAACACCTTGGGTTTTTATGTAAAAAAAGGCAAAAAAATGAATATCTGCCTTAGTTTCCTGATAATGTTTTTCTATTTGTATTTATGGGAATCATTTATGTTCAGTTTATTGTTCGAAATAAAAATAAAAGCTGAGGGGGCATAAAGTTCGCACATAGGCAAATTGTGTAGACAAAACGGTAGACAAAAAATGTTGGCATAGGTTGACAAAAAATGTTGGCATAGGTTGACAAAAAATGTTGGCATAGGTTTTAGAATAAAGAATTATTAACAACTATTTGTTTTAGAAAACCGCATATTCAAATTGATTTTTCTTTCTTCCGCTGAATTTTAAGTTCTTTAAAGATTAGGACAAAAATCAATATGAACAAGATTTGTAATAGTTTAAACACAATTATCATCGTTACTGCTGCAACAATCAGGAATGTTTAGAAACAAAAGCTCTCTAGATAATAATTTTAAGATACTTTTGAAAAACAACTTTCATGAATCGTCTACACCGATATGTTAAAATATCAATGTTAGCGGGTTGTTTTCATTCAAAAATATCTTACGGGGTGGTAACTTTTGAATCTTCTTCATTCAGATAAAGATGGCAAAGTATAGAGCAATTATTTACTTTCTTTTAGGGAATTTCGGTCTACACAATATAATGATTATATATATTTTGGAAACATTGTTTTATATTGAAAAGTTATAAAAATCAAAAGTTTCGTACTTATTCTTCATAACATTTTAAAAGAAAAACTTGTGCATCTTCTAGCTGAGCATGATTCTTTCCAAGCTTTAAAGTCAGCTTATTTTAAAGTGTGATTGTTAAAACACAATTTTTTAAATTTTATTCTGTGTCATTTTGTGTGAACAAAATGTTTTATCTTTTAATAAGATCGTTGAAACATGATCTTTAAAGGTTAATAATCAACAATCATTAAAGTTTAATCTTCAAAGTTGCTGTTCTGTAAATTTCGATAACGCTGAAATTTTTTCAAAGCTTTAAATATTTTCATTTGGTATTGAGTCTATCCCGTTTTCATTCTTCTAATCTTCTAACTTATAGCATATATATTGAGATAGCAAATAATGTTCGTTAATTGTGTTCTTCAGCTTTTTAACATAATTAGAAAAGGTTGGCTAGACAAAAAAATAGCGATAGCACACAGTAACATTTTTTGGTTGCTTTTGTATCGGATGCATTCAATATATCTGCTTCATTCTAGAAGCCAACAAATGATTGAAAACGGATTTGAATATGATAACATTTAGTAAGAGAATATTTTTATAGAGCGTTTTATACAAAGCCTTCAAAAAGTATGCTGTGAAAAGAAGATACATCACACAAACTTTATACAGATACGTTGATCAACGTATGTAGGTGAAATAGTGATAAGTAGCTTCTAATAAACTGCTCAAATATTAACCCCAAAAAACCCATTCAAGTTTTTTTGAATGAAAACAATTACAGTCCTCATCCGATTAATAGCAAATGTGATCAAGGCTTTTGAATACATCAAAGAAATAATTATTTTAAAAAATTAAACCTTACATTTTTCGGAGCAACTTTTAAAACGAACTAGGCTAAATTGTGGAAGGTAAACATGTATCATGTTTTGTGGGACAATATTTAAACCAAATCAAAATAATATTCTAAAAATGAAACTTTTCAAAGTGAATTTTTGACAGGCAACCTCATAGGAAATCTGACAGGCAACCTGAAATGCATCAAAAGTATATGTAAACAAAGTTATTGATGTTGCATCAATATACCTCTGTTATTAACTAACCCTCGTGTTAGTTTTCTGATTATTTAAAAAGCGTGCTTACTTTGCCATATACTTTAAAAAAGTGACTAATCTTGTTCCATTTTTTTAATAACTGTAGTATTTTTTAAAAGTTTAATCGACATGTTAAATTTCAAAAAAAAAACTTATTTATGTTTTTTTTTTTGAAAGAATAATTCATTTTGCACATAGTTAATGTTAGCTTGGCACCAAAACAACAAACTATACCTCTTTGTGATGAACCAGTGCATTGTATTTGTAACCAGTGCATTGTAACCAGTGCATTGCTGCTTAAGATGTAGTCCGCCTTGCTTGAAAATGTATTTACATCCTTCTGCCATGCAACTGCTTTTTCGATAGATTAAAATGTGATCCTAGCGTGTAGTAGTAATAGTAGTAGTAGTAGTAGTAGTAGTAGTAGTAGTAGTAGTAGTAGTAGTAGTAGTAGTAGTAGTAGTAGTAGTAGTAGTAGTAGTAGTAGTAGTAGTAGTAGTAGTAGTAGTAGTAGTAGTAGTAGTAGTAGTAGTAGTAGTAGTAGTAGTAGTAGTAGTAGTAGTAGTAGTAGTAGTAGTAGTAGTAGTAGTAGTAGTAGTAGTAGTAGTAGTAGTAGTAGTAGTAGTAGTAGTAGTAGTAGTAATAGTAGTAGTAGTAGTTGTAGTTGTAATAGTAGACATGGGTATATATAATCTGAAACTTACCTAATGCATTTATAGAATATTAGGCATAATGAAGCAAAGCAAGTGAAATTGTGTCCGCTCTATGACTAGGTGTTTGCTCTTTGGTAATTTTTGAAAACTATCTGAGGGTAGACCACGGTTCATAACTTGTCCATCTGAAATACCAATCCCAACAGTTGATTTAGGAGAATATTGCAACTAAATAGAAAATTAATTAATATTATTATACTGGCAAATTAGTAGATACATTTAACAATTTTAATTTAAGCAGTAATCCTTCCATTAATCAAAGTATTCATTTTAATAATCAAAAGAGGGATGCTCTCATTAAGTGAAGAAGTATTTCTTTATTCTGTTTTATTTAAAAAAGAGAAAACCTGACAAGCTGATTTATGACCATACACATGAAATGATGAAATTGAGAATGAAAGGTTCTTATCAAGAATAGAACTTCTTCTTTTCTACAATGAAAAGAATTTACAAGAGAGTTACATTTTGTTTTAAGCCAACAAAGAGTAATCTACATTAGCTCCGACATTTTTTTAAACAAATGCACTTTTTTAGAATGATGATATTTACCTTTAGATGTTTGACAAGGACACATGCAATATCATACATGACTACAACTTTTACTTTTTCATTAACTTCCTGAAGAACTTGATTTATCAAGTAGACTGCATTTGCCAAACTATAAAAAAATGTCTCTTATAAAATATTAAAAAGCCTTTCATATTTTAGGTTTGAGCTTCAAATATAGTATTCAATAATTATTTATTTTAATCAGTAGCTACTTATCAATAATTATTTATTTTAATCAGTTGCTATCTCCAAACTTTAGATTGAAAAACTTTAGAGGAACTTCATGTCTGCAAGCACAACCAAAAACTCCTGTTTCATCAAGTTTTGCGTATGCTTTTTTAGATCTTAGTGAATTTATTACTTTAAAATCATTACATGCCAAAAAAATGTTATTAAAGATTCAAGTTTTCATATTCTTTGATAAACAATAATGCTGAATATGCAAGTTAAATCAGCTATTAGAGAATAAAAATACCTTTAACTCTTGCGATGATAGCTTAGAGTTATAGCTAACAACAAATTCATCTACAATTAATTGATCCATCAGATTAAGATTTTTAAGAACTGGTTTGTAATGACTTTTCCCTGACGAAAACTCTTTTACCAGTCCAAACAGTGCATCAAATGATAACACTAACGTACCAGACTCCTGAAAAATTGACTTTATACAAATATTTAAAATGTTCATTTGAAAAGTATTCAAAATATTTAAATTAATAATTTTGTAACAAGAAACAACAAACATTTGCTAAAAAAAATATGCCAAAGTTTCTCAAAAAAAGGGAATAAATACAGTATATTATCGATGTATTTTACGTACTTTAGGACATGCTGGACATACAGATAACTCAGCAAAGTTCTGAAATTTTGACGTGAAGGTTAAAGTCATTTTTTAATTAAAAGATAACTTTAGAAACACTCACTGGTTAACAGTTTATATACTGTGTTAACCTAATAATAAACAATAATTACTTGGCGCTTGTCTGGTATTGCACTCCCCTTTTTTTTTTTTTTTTGCAGATTCTGGAAGATCTTTGTCTGAAACAGAAAATAATGGTTTGCATTTTTATTTTTGACAAAGAAAAAGTACTCTAATTCACATTTGAATATTCCATTTTTCCGTTAAAAACGACGCTGCTTTTAACTCCATTTTGAAATTTTTTAATGATAGTTTTAAAACCATTAATTCAAACCGCTGAAAACATTTACCTGGTTTTTACAAGCGTTAAGAAATACAAAGAACAAAAAAACAATGATATATTATGTATACTAGATGTCTAACTTCGATCCGAAAAGTGAAGCGTGGAAGCCATTTCTAATTTGGGCTAAAAGCTTATCTTCCTATATGACATTTTAAAAGTTAACATTAAAATAGTGAATTCCTGAGCTGCGTATGGTTGTTCTAATAGATAGATGAAAGGAAGTGACATTTTTTCACTGATTTCCAGTTCTTAAAAAAGAATTTTGCAAAAAGTGGACAATCGCATTAAAACGTGAGAAGCTTACTACATAAAAGCATTCGGTTCTTTGCAGCAATTTTTTTTTACTTATTTAAGTCACTATTAAAACGAGTTTTCGAAGTATCTTTAATTTTTTGAGAAATTTAGATGCTCTCAACATTCATTTTCACTTTTATTTCACATCTCATATATAGCTCTTACCCTTATTACAAATGGTGGATTAAATTTGTTAACAAAAAAAGCGGCTTCACTTTTCATCCAATAAAATCCCGCAAGTTAGACATCTACTATATATAATATATTATTGTTTTTTTATTCTTTGTATTTCTTAACGCTTGTAAAAACCAGGTAAATATTTTCACCGGTTTGAATTAATGGTTTTAAAACTATCATTAAAAAATTTCAAAATGGAGTTAAAAGCAGCGTCGTTTTTAACGGAAAAATGGAATATTCAATATGTTTAAAATGATTTACATACACGCATGCGTAAAAGTAGAAGACGGAGAAGAGAATATACCTTCTTTAGATGTGGATGTCCTATGGAAGTCTCAGGACGTACTATTTTGGACGCATTATTAGGGGGAGTGGGGGCATAACAGCCCCCGTAACGTTTAGATTAATGGAGTATGAAAATAAAAACGGCATGCGTTTTTTATAACAGTGTATTTCGATAAACACATCGTTAAGCTTTAAATTGCTGCAATTAAGAAAAAAATAAAACGGTTTTTGAAAATGTGATAACACAAAAATTAGACTTAGTGAAAAAAACACCCTAAAATATATATATATATATATCTGTGTGTGTGTGTGTGTGTGTGTGTGTGTGTGTGTGTGTGTGTGTGTGTGTGTGTGTATATATGTATATATAATACATATATACATATTGTATATATATGTATATATAATATATATATATATATATACATATACATATTGTATATATATATATATAACATATTATATATATATACAATATGTATATGTATATATATATATATATATTATATATACATATATATACAATATGTATATATGTATTATATATACATATATACACACACACACACACACAGATATATATATATATATATATATATATATATATATATATATATATATATATATATTCAAGTTATATATTGTGTAATGTAATATATGTAATTATACATTGCTAAGAGTATAAATCGATATCTTGTTATATTTAATGTAAAAAGATATTGATTTATACTCTTAGCTTTAAATTTTAATCAAAAACTCATAAAAATTAAATAAAAAAATACAAAATCTTATTTCCGACATTTCAAAACAATACTATTTCTATTTAAGTTTTTACATGAAGCATTCAAGTGTGACAATTGTGATTATTGTCATTCATAATTATCTAACGATCATAAATATCAAAAGTACGCAGTTTTGCCTTCTGTGCGTCTATGCAGTTCTGCCCCAGAGGACAGTTTTTGGAAAGAATGCAGTTTCACAGGTTGCTCATTAAGTTATGCCGATGTCAAAATCGGTTTTTACTTGATGAAAAAATGCTGATAACAAATATGTTTAACACTAAAATCAAATATTGCTTAGTCCTCAAAAAAAAGGTCTGGAAAAATATCATGTAAATATAATATTTTTATCAAAATAGACATTATTACGTACAACTTCCCAGAAACGCAACAGGCGTTCTTTTTGACATAATCGGCATGAAGAAAACTGATTTACCGATGCATGGTATGCTTTTTGACATATTAGGTAACATTTTTCAAAGGGCAATGTTGAAAAACGGTTATGCTTCCATATGCGGTTATGCTCCCATTTCCCCTACTTGGACTATCTTCGATGTTTTTTGATATTTTATTTTCAATATCAATAAAAATTTCAAAAATCAGTTTTCATATCTTATAACTGGCAGCTTTTCTGTTTGAGCTAATTTAAGAGCTAATTTTTGTAGCTGATCTACAGGTAAACATTTATCAGCAAGACACATAACCACAAATCTTTTCATTTAAATACCAAGTGTGTTTTTTAAGTGAGTTCAGTAAAGCTTCTGCTGGTTTAAGACAGAATTCAGAATATTGTATCATTTCATTAATAACCTTAAGATCTGAAGAAGGTGCTGTGGCATGGATAAGAGCCTTAATAAACCACGGAACATAAAACAGTGCTGTAAATGAAGCTGTTTAATGAATAAGATTTCCCTCTTGCAAAGATACTATATTAGAACATAAGCTACTGATCTGTGGCTGAAGAAGATTGCATGTTAAATAATAAACTCTCTGTGCCTTAAAACTAGCATGATGTGAAGCCATTGGAAACCTAAAGTGAAAGTCTTTTATTTTGCAACCTAACCAAAGAACTGCTAATTGTATAAAATACTTGTAGTCATTTCTTGAAAGCATTAATTATCGAAGCAAATTTGAAAGAATGTTAATGATTTAGAAGCCTAAATTTTAAAAAAAAGCTTCATCATAAAAACTTATACTCAAACACATAATCTATTTAAGACAATCAAATCAATTTACTTTTCCAAAAAAGATTCAATTTTGTTATCTGACTCAAATCTCTTCACATTATCATAATTTATCTTCTTTTCAACAATAGATTTCCAATTACACTTCAGCCTTTCTAATAATTCAGTCTTTAGTCCACTTGTATTACCACCCGTAAGAACACTTGAAAAGTGCTGAAATATATTTATTTCAATCTATTTAACTAAACTTTAATAACACCATGTAACAACATTTTTGTTTATGTTAATTTTTTAATGTTTCTTACATAATTTTTGTATGCTGATTTCAGTGGTACCATTGGTTTTTCTCTATCATCAAGATTTCCTGAGAAAAAGCATAAAGTATATTTCGGAGTTTTCGTATATGTGTAATGCAATTAAAACATTATATATATATGCTGATTTTAACTATATTCGTGTGTTTATTTTCAGTTTAACTAATTACAACTGTTACATGAAGTGGTGAATATGTCTAGTAGATCCTGCAAGCTTTGTCCTGACTCATTCTGTTATGTTTGTGGTTACTATATTAGTCCAACACAAGCTAAACATAAGATTGTCAGTGGTACAAAATTCTTTACTGCATATCATGCTTATTTTGGCATGGCTATGGGAGATCAGGACAAATCGTGGGCACCACACTACAGTTGTGGTAGCTGCAGATCAACTCTGGAAGGATGGCTGCGTGGAATCCGAAAGTCAATGCCCTTTGCGATTCCGAGAATATGGAGAGAACCGACGAACCATCATGATGACTGCTTTTTCTGCATTGTTGACATTTCAAAGTATAAAAAACCGAAAGATAGGCTGACTCTAGTTTATCCAAGTACACCATCTTCTATTGGACCAGTTCCACACAGTGATGAATTGCCTGTTCCTACTCCACCTCAATCCGAAGAAGCAGCTGCATATCATTCTGAAGTAGACTCACCGGATGAACTCAATGATGACTGTGATTTCAGGGAACCGAATGATTCACCTCATTTCCCTATCCAACAAGAACTTGATGACTTAGTACGAGATTTAGGTCTCACTAAATCAAATGCAGAACTTCTGACATCACGTTTGAAAGAATGGAATTTATTAGATCCAAGCTGCAGAACCTCGAAATACCGAAAAAGACATGAAACATTCGCATACTTTTATGTAGTATCAGAATCACTGTGCTATTGTCATGACGTTCGTGGTCTTTTCAATGACATTGGCATTGTTCACAATCCTGAAGAGTGGAGATTATTCATTGACAGCTCAACAAGAAGTCTAAAGGCAGTTTTGCTCCATAACGGAAACCGATTTCCTTCGATTCCAGTAGCTCATTCCGTTCATCTAAAGGAAGACTATAAGAACGTGAAGTTGTTGCTTGAGAAAATCAACTACGACAGTTACAAGTGGGATGTATGTGGAGACTTTAAGATGCTAGCATTTCTTCTCGGTCTGCAAGGAGGATACACAAAGTACTCGTGTTTTCTTTGTTTATGGGATAGCAGGGCTGCAAACCAGCACTTCACAAGACGTGAGTGGCCAGTGAGAGAACATTTACAGCCTGGTTCGCACAATGTTATTAATCAATCTCTGATACCTGTTGAAAAGATCTTACTACCACCCCTTCACATTAAACTTGGTCTTATCAAACAATTTGTCAAAGCATTAAACCCAGATAGTGCAGCATTCCAGCATATTCGGCAGATGTTTCCAAAGGTGTCAGATGCAAAAATTTCAGCAGGTATATTCGTTGGTCCACAGATTAAAGTTATGTTGGCATGTAAGGAGCTTGAGGACAAAATGTCTGCTGTTGAAAAAGAAGCATGGACTGCATTTAGACATGTTGTTCATAGCTTTTTAGGCAACAATAAGAGTGATAACTACAAAGAGATAGTGGAAAACTTAATTGTACGGTACGCAGATATGAAATGCAGAATGTCAATAAAGCTGCATTACCTGCATTCACACTTGGAATTTTTCAGACCAAATTTGGGTGATGTGAGTGAAGAGCACGGGGAACGTTTCCATCAGGATATTCTTGCAGTGGAGAAAAGATACTAGGGCAGATGGGATGCAGCTATGATGGGTGACTACATCTGGTGTTTGATACGCGATGACGAGAAACTTCATAAAAGAAAACCTCGTTCTACTGTTCACTTTTAGTGTTTTTTGAGATTGTGAGAGACTGTTACAATACAATATAATGTAACATGATTGCAAAACGATTTATATTAATTATATGTTTAATTGATTTTTTTTTTTTTTTACGACCAAACGATTGATGCAATAAAAAATCCAATGTCATATTCAGACTCAGCATACTCAAATTAATTAAGAAACATCAAAAAACTTTGATAAACAGAAATTTTTTTTTTTTTTGTTACATTGTGTAATAGAGGCGAATCATTTAATTCATTGATAAATATTCACAAATAAATATAAAAGTAATGATATTTAGCAAAAATATTTGCAAAAAATATAATTTTTTTACCATACAAAAAGTGGAGATTAACTTTTTAATTTAAACTTGAGAGTTTTGTAAATAAAACTAAAGATTTACAGATATGTTTTGAAATGAATCTTGTGCAATCCTTTTAATTTTTAATTTAATGAACTATTAAATTTATATCAAATTTTTTTTTTTACTTTCGGCATTAACTAATGCGTTAACGCGATAAAAACGCGTTAATTTGCCAAGCCCTAATATTATTCTATTAACTTATATACATAACTATATTATTATATATTACTATATATTATTATATACTATATATTATTTTACTTTATATCATTACTGATATGTTATTCTTTGTAATGTTCCAGCTCTCAATAATTGAGTCAATTGTTTTTGGCTTTTATTCAAAATAACTTTAAAAATTGTAAGGGAATTTTTTGATGGCATGCATTTTGTATGTTATCAAAAATCATCCACATTATGTATGCTATCAAAAAATGTATGATACATATAAATTTATATCTTAAAATCTTAATTATCCCTTAAAGTTTCGGGATTATCGCTCCTAGTTTAAGATATAAATGCATCAAAAAACACCTTAAAAAAATTCATAATCTATTTATGAATTTTTTAATATAGAAATATTTAATGAACAAACTTCTCATGTTTGACTCAGCTATAACTGATAACCATTATTCTCACTCAGTAAACTTGTTTCAGAAAACTGTGTTTTCTGAAACAAGCTTACTGGTGACCTCTGAGTTAATTATACTCACAGTTGTGTGTAATTACAAGTTTTTTCTTGTAAGTACACACAACTGTGAGTATAATTAACTCAGAGGTTACTTCTAGAGTTATTTGGTTGTAAAGTTTATATATATATATATATATATATATATATATATATATATATATATATATATATATATATATATATATATATATATATATATATATATAACAACTATTTTTATATAAAAACTCTATACAACCAAAAAACTCTAGAAGTAACCTCTGAGTTGTGTATACTCACAGCGCTCAGCTAATAGTTCATGTAGCATTTATGACTTTGTAGTACTTATCTGAAAAACTAATGCATAAAAAATATTTAACTTAAAGAGAAACTTAACTGCCTACCAATCTGTTGTGCTATTTATCTTCTAGCACACATCATTGGGTTAGTTAAGAACTAAAAAGTACATAAGTTATACGAAAAATGCTAATTATTTGAAATTTTAAGATTTCTGCACACTCAAACAAATTCTTTTTCTTCACTACTATTAAACAAAATAAATTTTAAAAAACTAAAATGAAAGTTCTCACTTAGTTTTACCAGGAATTTTTGTTTTATCTTATCATTTTATTCTAAAAAGCGAATAGCAGAAAGTTATTATACAGCAAGTTATTGTAAAAATGTTTTGTTAAATAAAAAAATATTCATATTTGAAATTTATGTAAATATGTAATATTTCGTTATTTTTATGAAAAAAATCTTAGATTAAACAAAAAAATAGATTTTTATTTGAAACTTATCTGTTTATCAATGAGCTTGTAAAACTTGTTTATCATCAGTTTCTTAATTTTTATGTAGCCGTTCGTTTATCATCAGCTTCTTAATTTTTATATAGCCGTAACTCCACCGCTATTTAGGAAGGCCAAAACTGGCTTCAAGAAATTTCCCGTGTACGCAATCCAGTTATATTTTGAGATCAGTGGTATTCAAATGGGTAAGACTGACCATTCCCATTACCTTAGCAAAAAAATAAAAGTTAATCTAAAATCAGATATATCAGGCTGCAAAAATAACCCTGATGGTATTTTTTAAATATTTGTAAACGATGTCCCCACCCCCCCTCCGAATGCACAAAAATTAGAAATTTTTGTAATTTCGGACTGTTGGGACCAACCATAGGAGTATCCATAAAAATAAATTTATATATATTTTTTGATACATATATCAAAAGGAGCCACAAAAACTATTATTGCATTTCTTTTATTGACTTAGGTATTTTTTGCCCCACCCAAGTGGACCTAAATATGTTAGCATATATATTTTAAAGATCGCTAAGATAGGAACTACTTGATATGGTTAATATGTATAATATTAACAATCTATACCTGTTTGCTTTTCGTTGAATTATCCGCTTTTCAATAGCGATCGTGGCGGTAAACACCAATAGTCAGATATTTACCAACAAGCAATCAATCTTTCTTCTACATTATTTCTCTGTGCATTCATCTTTTAAAGGTTAAAAAAGTCCTTTTAAAAAGCTATTGCGATTCTGTAAGTTACCCTTCTCTCAAACTCGGACAACTTTCTCCATCTAGGGCATTCTACTCCGGAGTAAAATGTCCTACCGGAAAATTTACTCTAGCAAACATTTTTCTCTGTGACAAAAAATATTTTTTCATTTTTAGAAAATTATTTTCATATTTCATTACAAAAAAGTTCAATTTTTACTTTAGCCACTTTTATGTGCAATTTCGTAAACAGAATTTGATTTCATATGAACCGCATTAGCAACAAGCTTCAAAATTAGAAAAATCTGTCACCAGTTTTCACGTAGTTTTATAAGTTACAAAAATACAAAAAAAAAAAAAGAAAATTTATTTTGGATCACTTTAACATGTTCATATATTCAGTGCAGTATTCCCCAATTATCTAATCATAATTATTGTTAGATCACTAATTTACAAACATAATTTTGTATGTGATTGTAGCTGATTAGTATTACATCTTGTAAGATACTGCTGAAACAAGCTGCATAAAAAAAATTTAAACGTTTGATATCGTAAACACTTTGTTCATAAAAGAGGTCAGAAGCATCAGCTTTTGTCTTTAAATATGATTTTAGCAACAAGCAAACGGCTGTGATGTTGATTAAAAAATAACTTTCTCGAAGAAAAACAGTACTGATTGCAACAAAACATGAAAAATATCGTAAACTTGCTCCGTTATTCTGTCAGACCAACAGACTTTATTGAACTATGCGTCATACTTTTTGGGCTATGCTTTTGATTGCTTTAAATAATCTAAAAAAAAATAATCCTTAACATAAAAAGTTATGAAAAAACTGTCTTTTAAATCATAGTTCTATCTAAGGTGTCTTGCTACATTATTTGCAACTATATATTTATATATAATTATAGGTAATCTTCCTATAAACTTAGATAATAACAATCAAATGGTATATTTAAAGGCAAATGTTCCCAAATACATCATGACAAAGACAGGCCCTAGAACACTTTTTTTGAAATCGGTTGTGCTAGCAGTAAAGATCTCTGACTAGTATATTTTACTTTAGGTAAGAGAGATTTGCTTGATTTCTTGAATGAGCATTTGGGGGAAAGTTCATGTAAAACCGCTTCATCCTAACTTTCAAACAAACAAATGAAAAATTTAACTTAAATGAACAGCAGTTTAAACCATTAGCGTTTTATATTGTTATAATTACATTTTAGCTATAGTTCTAAATAATAAAAAAAAAAGCAAATTTTTGCGATCTTAGATTGAGTTTATTTTTATCTGAACACCTTCAAGTAAAAAGTAAGCGTAAAGGTCAATAATTATGGAAAGGTATTTGCAAATTGTTGTTTTTGTTTTCAATATGCGAGATTAAATTGAGTAAATTGCCTATATTTTAGTTTGGTCTTCTAGATTAGCATTAATTCTTCACAACTACAAGCAAATTTGCAAGCCCAATTTATTAAGTTGAACTGCTAAAAAGCACACATCAAAGAAAATCGCACGGCGCTAACTAGTCGCACTGTAAAACAGTGGAATTCATATAAAAGGTTTGAAAGTTTTTTGTTTTTAATTTAACAGTAGCAGAAAGTTTCTAACCCTGCGAATAGAGTGTATGACTTTTGTATGACTTGGGCTGCTACCATTTTCTGGTTGTAGCAAAAGTCATACAAAATCGTGAGGGCGAGGAAAAGCCAAAAGTTTTTTTAAGAACTAATCTTATTATATCATTTAATTAAACTTTTGATATAATTTAACATTAACTAATTATAAAAACAATACTCAAGGGCCGGCATAAACCGAGAGAGGGGCGTTTTATTAAAAAGAAAATAATGATCTTCATTGAAACATTGTTGTTTTTTTAAAAAAATGCTACGTTGCTCGTATTTTTGACTTTAATACTTGATTTTCAGTTCTCTTTGAAATTAACTTTCTTAAGTTACCGGTTTAAAATTAAGTTTTTTTACCTAACTTCAAAATAATAGCTTTAAATTTTTGTTCCCTATTAACTTTTCTATTACAAAATGACTGTTAGTTCATTTTGTAAAAGAAAATGACTCTATTAGTTGGTTTGTAAGAGGCGTAAAGAGTCTTACGGATTGAAGAGGACAACCGGAATAAAGCGACTGAAAGAGAAATAAAAATAAGGAGGTGGGAAGGAAAGTAACACTTGTTATAAAATCAAATGGGAAAAAAAAAAATTTAAAGAGCAACTCACGCCAACGTCCTCTAAAAAGAGCGCTACTTTTAACGATTATTTTTGCTTTTATTAACAGATATTAAATCGTCAGATGATTGCTGCTAAATTTATTGTGTACTAACTTTAATAAAACTCGTTTAAGACTAGAAATTTAGATGTTAAAATTCGTTTTTGTGGGGTAAGGTACCTTACTTCACTGATATGAACTTTTACCTTTTACTTTTAATTTCTAAGTTAAAAGATTTCAAATTTTTCCAGTTACCATTTAAAAAAAAGAACTTCTATTATCACTGAGAATTACATAGTCTATTAAGAATTACACACCCTTATAAATATTACAAAGTAAATATAATGCTTTGGAAAATGTTTCTTTTTTTTTTTTTCTTTATTAGGTTAGGGAAAATAAGTTTTCATCACAATTCAAAAAAATTTGATTTAAAAAAAAAAAAGAAAGGGAATGCTGTCATTCTATTGTGGTAAACTTTCTCAGTTAACCTTTTGATGGTGTCTCTGATTCCGTCACGTGGTGATCTTCCGTGACTTGTGCAAAATTATTGGAAAATAATTGTTTAATATTTTTACCTCATAATTAAGATATATACCATATATCTTCGTAAACCATATATCATACTATATTAAGTTGTAATGTAGCATGATATAGAATGTAATCGCAGCGCGAAAATATTATTTTATATATGTTTTTACGTATTTATTTTTTTTTTAGTTTAATATTTATATTTTTTAAAAAAAAAAAAGAATCAAAGAAAGAACAATTTCTTTAATAAATTGATATAAATTCACAAACTTTATAAAGAAAGCTTTTTTATAATCGGAAAAGGTCGATGCAATTAAACAAGCTTTATTTGTAATCCAAGTATCCAAGTACAGTCCAAGTATAGTATCCAAGTATAATCCAAGTACAGCTTTTAGAGATATTTTTTATTAAGATCTACAAAAGTTAAGGGCTTCACAAGTTTTTAAAAAAATTATCAATTTTTTTTTATATATTAAAATTTACGTAGAAGTTGTAAACAAAGACGTAAATGCCGAAATTAAAAATCAATTTAGATTTCAGGTAAAAAAACTATGTCGCCCTTAACGCGGTTTGTTTATCATGTAGACCTAATAGCGCTCTTTTTTTTTTAACTTGTTTAGAGTATTAGCTTCCGAATATTTTTTTATATAGAAAAATGTCTTATTTCAAGCAATGCTAAACAAAATTTTAACAAATAAAAGCAATATTTATCAAAGTTTTAAATAGTTTGTTGTATTTAGATATCTATCGTGTCTATTTTCTTTATATTGTGAAGAGGTAAAATGAGAAAATTATAAATATTATCTTTAAGTTTTTAGCCAACTCAAACATATAACATTCGATCTAAGAAAAGAGCAAGTCAACCAAAACACTAGGTGGACACAGATGTTCAATTAATATGAAAAATAAATATGTCCTACCATTAATGTTTAAATTCTTTTTGCAAACAAGACTAAATATACAGTGATAAGAGTTTAATTAATAAAGTTCTTGAAAATTCTGTAGCCATTTTGAGACAAAGACTAATCAAAAGAAAACTAGTAAAACTTGTTTTAGATTATCATGATTCAGATGTTGAAACAAAAGTACCAAACGAGTTAGGAGAAAAAGGAATCTATTGTCTGTACGAGAATTCAAAATAACATCTGCGGACAGATAGAAAAGGAATAATTGAGAAAATCAAATAGTTTTTTTTGGGGAGATTTTGATGAAGAGTTTTATTTTAAACAGAGTTTTTGAAGATGTAAAAAAGAAAGAGTTTTAAGAGATTTTCTGTAATTCTCCTTATGAGAGATTTTTAAAAGAAAAAAAATTTTAAGAAATCTTAAAGAGGACTTTGTCAGAAAAGAGTTCTAAGAGATCTTAAAGGGGATTTTATGAGAAAAAAAGTTTGGAGATTGAAATAGATGTTTATGAGAAGACTTTATGGAATTTTTAAAGAGAACCTTATGAGAAGAGTTGGTAAGAAAAAATATTTGAGTGACTTTGTTATCTGTATTAATGTATTGTTATTTGCATAAGTTAATGTTGAGAGGATATGGATTGATGAGAAATAGTTGAGATATTTATTAAGAAAAATAAATGAGACGAAAAAAACCAGTTGTAACATTCTATCATATTCCATATTTGCGCTATTCCTACACTCATACCGTTGTTCCCTCGCTACTAAATCATAAAAATGCTTTAAAAAAAACCCGCCCTCACAATATGTTGATCTTTACCAATTCTTATCAGCTCATTTGTTTTTAGTTTGTTCTTGCATTTTTGTTTATTAATGGTTGTGAAGGCTCATATTAGTACAGTTTATAGAAACTTTTATATTACATATTACGTTTTTCTAAGAACAAAACTTTTTCTAGTTACAGTTTTTTCTGTATTGTTTTTCTTTTTGTATTATTGTGTTTATTATTCTTAAAGTGTTAAAATGAGTAAAATTCCACTACTGGAATGGAAAAAAATTATTGTCCTTCACGATGAAGGTTTTTCTAAACTGTAAATTTTTCAAAAAACATAAAAATTTTAAGGACAACTATTAGTGAAGTTTGAAAAAAATTTAAGAATACAGCATCTCTTGAGGATAAAACTCGAAGTGGGAGACCTTCACACCTTACAAAACATGACATTAAGTATTTTAAAAATGTGTCTCTGCGAAATCGGAAAAAACAAGTAAACTACCCCAAGACATTTAAGCTGCAACTGGTACCAAGGTTTCCTCATCTTGCATTCGATGACATTTGCTAAAAGCTTGGTTAAGAGGGTGTAATGCAGTTCGAAAGCCTTTGATTCGTTGTGGGAATAAAGAAAAAAGACTTAAATATGCAAAACATAATAATCATGGGACGCAAGAAATGTTAAAACGAGTACTTTACACAGATGAATCAAAATTTGAATTGTTTGTTACCAGATGCCGTCAGTAAGTAAGAAGAAGGGATGGAGAGGTTTATTGCTCTGATTGCCTATATCCAAAAATCAACTGTGAGGGAGATTCTGTTCTAGTTTGGGTTTGTATTTTATCACCTACAGTACGTGATTTAATCAGTATAGATACAAATATGGCTGGAGAACGGTATGTGGAATATTTAAGACATTATGCAAAGCCATCTGATATGAGACTAATTGGTAATAATTTCATTCTGTAGCGAGGCAATGATTCCAAAGATTGTTCCCGAGTGGCCAAAAAATGTTTACAGAAGGTGTGTGAACAGGGAATTCTCGAAGTAATAAAATGGCCTCCTCAAATTCCAGATTTGAACGTTATTCAAAATGTTTGGGATTATTTCGATAAAAAAAGCTAGAATGTCAATAAAGAAATGTAGAAGATTGTTTCCGAATATTAAAAAGGAAGTCGCCAATATTCAACAAAGTTTCGCTACAAATTTATAATAAGCAATTCACAGAGGAAGCGCTTTTGCGACCAGTGCAAAAGGCGAACATAAGAAATATTAGCACTTTTTCATTTTTTATCATTTTTTGTTAGATTGTTTCTTTTTCTTTGTAATATGTGTCTATAAAACTAATTTTTTTATTTCCTAAGTCGTTCATATTTTCAAGAAAAACCAAAAATAATTGTAATATATATAAAAAGATATAAATATGAAGTGCTTGTTTCTGCAAATATTGAGAGAGCTTTGAAATATTTTCTCAGCAGCTGCAGTATTGTTGCACATGAACGCTTTGTTAAATCTAATGGATATAGCGATCAAAATCTGGCCACTTAGAGTGTAGCTTTACATAAAGATGAAAGTAATTGATGAATGTCCATTCTATGAAGAGATTCCGAATGATTTGAATAGGGATATATTCACTGTGATTTCCTTAACAATCAGCTTACTTATATTGGTATCTAACATTTTGTTAATTGTTGGGATACTGAAAACAAGAATAAGAAAAAAAACGACAGCAAATGAAATACTTGTATTACTTTTAGCTTTTAGTGATATTACGGTTGCATTAATTCATTTACCACTTCGATTAGCTTTTGTTCAAAAGAGAAATGAGCTTAGTTGTGGTACTAGGCTTGCGATCGGGTTTTGGACGGTATTTCCCTTATCTTTCTCATGCACTAATGTGTCAACAATATCGATAGAGCGCTTTGTTGTTGTTTTGAAAAACAACAAATACTGCGGTAGATTTTTTAAATGGACTTAATACCGATCATCGTTTTTAACTTCGTGTTCTCATGTGGGTTAGGTATTTTATTTGCATACCAAGTTTACCCCAAAATTATAAATTATTTCTTCCCATCGTGTTTAAGTGCTAATTTATTGTTTATCCTTGCTGTCAACACTGCACTATTGATTGGTACAAGAAAATTACTTAGATGTAATGAAATTCAAGTTGCAAAAAACGTAATTGTAGAAAAGCAACTTTCCATAACAATGGCGATAATATCATTTTCACTCACGGTAGCATACATTCCTTTGGTAGCTTCCTATTATTATTTACAAACAAGAGTAATCAGTGAGGATTGGATGCCCGTTCATAAAACCGGTAAATATGTACAATGGGCACTGCTAATATTTGAATTAAACTCAGCATTTAACGCTTTAATTTATGTGGGTAGAAGCAGCAGAATCTCTAAGATGTATACTTCGTATATTCACAACTTTGTTGCAAGTGCATCGAAAAAATTAAACACAAGTTCTTCGAATAGAACATAAAAACAAGCGATTGTTTTATCATTCCGTTATTGATGTTACCTATTTGCTCTTATCTACTTTACTTTCTGCAATAATGTTCTGATTATAATCCACCTTTGGTATAGTTGCAACTTTATAAATTTTCTTTACAGAATTAATTTTGGATTGTTGAAGATCTATTCAGATTCTTGTGCTTAATTAACAGATAAATTTTTTTTTTTTCATAAGAATGTAACGAATTCGTTGGTACATCTCACTTTACTGCAGTACAACAAATATCGTGATCTCCTAAAAAGAATCTCATGTTCGTAAAAGAAGCCTCGTGACTGGCATTCTACTGAACGAACGTTTAATCTATGGTCTTTTCCAAACGTGGAACTTTTATATCAGCCAATATTTAAGCATGAAGTAGTAGATCATAAAAATTTAGCTTACATTTATTTTTATTATATTAAAGAGTTTCAATGTCATTATTAAAAATGACCTCGCTCTTTTTTAGTAGCGACATTGAAACCCTTCTTACACTACGAGAAAAGATAACACCTAGTAAATAAAGAGTGCAAAATATATAGTGTGAAAAACGCATTCAGTTAAAGTTAATTCAAAAAATCTATCTTATATAGTGTTTTTTTCTTGCTTTTTCATTGCAAATTCACTTTTACAACGCTTTTTGTTTGAAGTATCCTAAACATCGTTCATGAAACTAATGGTGGGGAAGAATTCTTGCGATTATGAACAAAGAGTTATTGAATGATCACCACCTAAAAAATGATTCCCACACCACGGATCACCAAAAAAGTTGTTTTAGTCACTTACCAATTTAAATGCTATTAAGATGCCACTGATATTAAAATGGCAAACAAAGCTAGATTGCACCCTCTTTCTAGTTTACACCAAAATATATCCTTTGATATTGAGTCAAGGAACCTTACAAATTTTAAGCTGCAAAAAGAAATTATTTTAAACAATCACGATCTCTGTAATGCTTCGGCAAAGTCAGAAGAATCTGAAATATAGTTCAAAATACAAAAAGCCATAGTGTCAAATCGTGACAAGTGATCTAGTAAACTCAATATCTATCTGAGTTCATACTACGGAGGACTGTTTGAAGGCAACAAGTTTTAAAAGCTTATCAATACCGTTGATGTTCTTTTATAGGTTTCAGAAGGTTGTTCGCTTTTCTAGTTGATGGACCAATCTATACTCTAAGGAAAGTTATTGCTGCTTTCAAGGCATACTTAGGGAATGAACTGGGATCTAATTATCTTGAAATAGTTAATCAACTCAAAAGTTTATAACTAGCCATACGGTATGCAAGGGTCTTTCACCATGCTTATGATTTTAGTTGTTGAAAATTTCTTTTGGTTAACAGTACAAAAAGATTTTTACTGTCAATGCCACAGGTACGAATGGACATGTGATCATCAAGAATATTCAAGCAGAATTTATAGTTGGCTGCAAGATCAAGGTTGTCTAAAAATAAATGTATTGTTAAGTATCAGCTTCTTTTAATAAATTTTGTTTAAAGTGTTTATTCATAATAAACTTTGGTTAAAAAATATATAAATTAATATTTTGGGACTTTCGTTAAAATTTGAAATCCTTAACAGCATTTAAGTTTTTAAATCATATTAAAATAGCAAGATAAAAGGTTAACATATTAGCCACTAATCCACTTATTCATTTTATAAAAATACACATGATTTCATTAATTTCACTTAAAAGTTTTGAAATACGTAGTTATAGGTATATGTAGTCTTATACTAGTTATTTTCATGATAGAGTGATGGATGCATCTGGAAAAGCACATACCTATCCCCACTACCCCACAAGGGAATGTAACTGAATTCAGTTTAAAATTGTTTGAAAATATGCAATAAAGTTGTGGAGAAATTGTTCGTCTAAGTTGTTGATTTTTATTCCAGCATATTTAAAACTTTCGTTTCTTGTTATTCAATACGATTTTGAAGCCGAGCAGAATATAAACTATCATAAGTCTTTTTAAAATAGGCTTTTTTTTTACTTTTTGCAGTTCTTACTAAGAGGAAAATGGTGAAATATTCAACTGCCGTATACTTTAACAAATGACTTTTAACAAACAATTTTGAAAAGTACCAAAGTATTAAAGGCATTTTACAAGAGGTATTATTTGACCTCTTTAAATGAAATTAAAATATGCTTAGAGGCGCTGATGGAAGAAAAATGCTTCGAGTTGACTAGAATGAATAGGGCTGATATATACTTACTTTAAAATAGACATACAAGCATACATTACATACAATACATTACATACATACATACATACATACATACATACATACATACATTACATACATACATACATACATACATACATACATACATACATACATACATACATACATACATACATACATACATACATACATACATACATACATACATACATACATACATACATACATACATACATACATACATACATACATACATACATACATACATACATACATACATACATACATACATACATACATACATACATACATACATACATACATACATACATACATACATACATACATACATACATACATACATACATACATACATACATACATACATACATACATACATACATACATACATACATACATACATACATACATACATACATACATACATACATACATACATACATACATACATACATACATACATACATACATACATACATACATACATACATACATACATACATACATACATACATACATACATACATACATACATACATACATACATACATACATACATACATACATACATACATACATACATACATACATACATACATACATACATACATACATACATACATACATACATACATACATGCATACATACATACATACATACATACATACATACGTACATACATACATACGTTTCATTTTTCTTATACTGGAAATAAGGTTTTCAAAAAATATCTGAACAAATTGTTTTAGAGGGCTTTAAAAGTTGTGTATTGAGCAGCAGAAGGCAAATCTATTTGAAAGCCATGAATTATATAAAATATTTTTTCTCAAAAATGAAATTCTTAAAAAAATTTTAAATTAAAATCTAAGCGAAGAAACATTTGCATACTTAGATGCGAATTTAATGCCCTCAACTTTTATTTTTGTTTTGAACGATCAACAGAACATAAGAACGATCAACAGAATATCAGAAACTTTCAATTTAAACAAAAAGCACACAAAGAAAACATGCAGTTGCGAATATTTTTTTTTATCATTCTTTTTTTTTTTTTTTTTTTTTTACTTAAAAAAAACGTTGTTTCAATAAATATAGAGAGAGCATTGAAAATTTTCTCAGCAGCTGCAGTGCTTGCTAGTCATGAGCGTTTCGTTTTATCTTATGGATATTGCTGCCAACAACTGATTAATAGCTAAGAGCTTAGCTTTAAATAAAAATGAATGCAACTGTACAGTGCTCAGGTCGTGTAAACATTCTAAATGGTTTAAATGGTAATATATACATCGTGATTTCTTCAACAATTGGCTTACTGATAATGGTATCTAACATTTTGTTAATCATTGGGATACTTAAATCAAGAAAAAGGAGAAAATGCACAACAAATGAAAAACTTGTATTACTTTTAACTGTTAGTGATATTACGGTTGGATTAGTTCATATTCCACTCCGAATAGCTTCAGTTCAAAAGGGAAATGAGCTTGGTTGTAGTACGAGGTTTGCGATTGGGTTTTGGACGGTATTTCCATTATTTTTCTCTAGCTTAATTGTATTAACAATATCGATAGAACGTTTTCTTGTCGTTTTGAATGACAACAAATATTTCGGTAGAGTTTTTAAAGAAACTTACTTTATACCGATTATCGCATTTGACTTCCTGATTTCATTTGGGTTAGGTATTTTGTATGCGTTCCATTTTAATGATGACGTCTTCAACTTTTTCTTCCCATCATATTTAAGTACTAACTTATTGCTAATACTTGTTATCAACACTTCACTATTGATTGGAACAAAAAAAAAGCTCAGATGTAATGACATTCAAATTGCAAGAAACATGGTTGTGGAAAAACAACTTTCCAAAACTATGATGATAATATCATTTAGTCTTACGGCAGCATATATTCCTTTGGTAGCTTCCTATTACTACTATGCAACGAGTGTTCTCAGACTCGATCTCCATTCTGTCTCCTCAAGTGGAATTTTAAAGCATTGGGCTCTGGTTATATTTGAATCAAACTCAGTATTTAACGCTTTAATATACGTGGTTAGATGTAGCAGAATCTCTAGGATGTATATCTCGTACTTTCACAACTTTGTTGAAAGTATATCAAAAAATTAAATACAATTTGTTTGAAATAACTTTAAAATGAACGATTTCTTCACCAATTGTTCTATTTTCGATTTTTACTGGATGGCTCTTAATTATCTTATTTTCTTCAAAGATGTGCTGATTATAATCAACCGTTGATATATTTGCGTTTTTTATTGACTTTCATTAATTAATAGTTTCAAACGTTGAGGAAGAACTCATATCTATTCACATTCATTTGTTTAATAAGCAGTATATTGTTGATTTGCGAATTTCACGAATTTGTTCACAAATTTAAAAAAATAGCACTTCTTGAAAATGAGTTTTTTTTTTTTTTCAATTATTCTTTCATAAAACCTCAAAAAATATATAAACATGATTTTAAGAGAGGTTACAATAACATATCTGTTTCTGTTCAACGTTAACTAGAGATTATATAAAATGGATCAGTCTCTGTATAGAGTGTATAATGTTAATCGTTTTGTATATTATTTCTTTCAATTTTGTCTTAAAAATCTACAAACATAAAAGGCCATAGTTTTTAAATGTTTTAAATGTTTTTCACTATCCAAATATTTCAAAACAAAACGTAAAACAAAAACTTTAAATGGTTAGTAATTGCTTCATTTTTATTTTTGTTAGTTAAAAATAAAGAAGTATCAAAAGAATAAAATTAACGATAAAAATCTTGAAACAGTAATTTTTAACCTTTAACCGAAAAAATGTCTAATTGTAAAAATACTTTAGAGGGATGAGGTGGTCATGGGGACATGTTTTTGGTGCCTCAGAGTATATACAAGAATGAGAAAAGCTCGGTAGTTGATTTTAGAGGAACTCCCTGTTCCGGTAAAGAAATCTGATAATAGCTCTTTTCTGTTTTTTGCCGAAAACTGAATTAACTGTGTTTTTTTAAAGTGCTTGGAATGTTTTCATTTCTATTAACAGAATTTTGATAACAGTATTTTTTGTATGAATCACTGAGACCACCTTAATGTTCCGCAACCTTTAAAACGATTTTACTTGAATTAAGTTTTAAAACTCAAGTTAAGCCAACTAATGCAAAAAATAACGCTGATGCTAACTTTGCGTAAATGAGTTATTGCGTAAATGAGTTATTGTTTTTTCCATAGCACATTATTAAAAAAACGAAAAAAAAAGGAGAGATTTGAGCTGTTGTGACCCAGATAGCACATAGACGTTGGCCCAACGTTGGATCAACGTCGAAAAATTCGTTGGCCGATGGTCGGCAACCGACATCGAGCCAACGTGGATTTGATAGTCGGCGCGACGTCGCAACCAACCGTTGGGTTAACGTTGGCCCAACGTCGGATATCGACGTTGGGCGAGCGTCGCATTCTGACGTTGGTCCAACGTATAATTCAAATATTATTAGTTTTACTTGTTTGCAAAAACTTTGATTTTGATTCAAAAGGTGTGCTTATCTTTTCAATCAAAAACAAAGTTTTTGCAATCAAATTAAAACTATTTATTTGACTAAAGTGTAACTTTTTTCAACTAAAGGGTAACTGTTTCTTTAAGTAAAGCGTAACTACTTCTTTATAATGTTGAATAAAATGCAATGTCCAAATAAGTTTGAATAAAATTTGACGCTGATGAACGAAAATAAAACATTGATTAATGAACCAACTTAAATTAAACAATTACTAAGAGAAAATCAATATTTGTTGTAATAAACATAATTATGTTAAAGTATTTGTACAAATGTTCAAACAAAATAACGTTCTTCTCGACTGCTAAGCATCCTTACGAATCTTGCATCTTTACTTCACTTGAGACTACAACAACGTTCGAATGTTCCTCGTTATACAATTTGATAGAAATCTTTGAACTTGCATCATTCGTTTTATGAGCTTTAGGCATTGCCATAGCTACTGCTAAAATTATAGGTGTTCATATATTTTTGTGTTTATATATATTATTAGCAAACACTTATCAGTTTCAATTTTTTTACACAAAGTTTCGTCAATAAAGACTTTTCAGAAATCTGGAGGGAGAGGGGAGGACTAATCGCTAATTGGATTTTTGAAAAGTCTTTAAAAGTGATTTCTAATAATTTATTATTGCTTTGTTTTTGTAAGAATATAGGGGGTGTAACCTCTTCAAATTATTAAAATATCCTTTTTTTTTTCGTTTAAATTTTGATTTTCCCCCCTTAACTTTTGTTTTAGTCCCCCCCCCCCCACAACATTTATGATCTTCCTATGCCACTGCATATATATATGTATGTATGTATGTATGTATGTATGTATGTATGTATGTATGTATGTATGTATGTATGTATGTATGTATGTATGTATGTATGTATGTATGTATGTATGTATGTATGTATGTATGTATGTATGTATATATATATATATATATATATATATATATATATATATATATATATATATATATATATATATATATAAACATATATATATACACACACATACACACACACATCAAATACAAAATCTATATTTAAATAATAAAATAGCTAATAACAAACATATGTAAGATATAAGCACTATATACAAATAAAATTTCTATAAATAAAAACATAAAATTTTTTTGATGTGTTACCTGCATAAACATGGCGACAAAATATTTTTTTTAAAATAATTAGTACATTTGTTGATATTTCACTTTCATTTTTTAATGCCACATCTAAACAGAAAATTATTGAAAAATAGTATCAGTATTTTACTGCAAAAACTAGAAGTAAAATGCTTCAAAATTCTCTTATACAAATAATATATGAATTCCAATCACCATTAAAATGCTGCAAATGCATATAAAATACATTACCGTATCCCTCTTTAACAGCTGTTAAAGAGGGATATGGTAACAAATGGCAAATTACAAAACAAATGCTTCACTAGACATAACTGAAAAAAAAAATTTTAACAAAAGTTTCATTCAGTAAATAATCAAACAAAGAAATTTTAAATTAACACACCACTCAGCTAAAGATGCGATAATACCTTTTTCATCAGGATTGCTATCCAGATCACTTTAATTTTCTGAGTCTGATGTGAAATAGCGTTCATCCTGATCATCGTCATAGTGATTATTAAGAATTTGAAAAGGAAAATTATCTTCATCATTGTCAATATCAATCTCATATGAATTGTCATCATAACAAACATTTTCACAATCATTAGAAATACTGCAGGTAGACACATTACTTTTCTGATAACTTTCACCATAAATTTCTTCCATATCTTATCAACTTGCTCTCTCACTCTTCTTCTGTTTGTTGCATATGAAGCAGCCATCTAAACTATTAGTATCAGTTAAATTATATTGTATAATATTAGTAGCCTAATATTATAAACCATTATTAATACAAAAAAACAAAACTAAAAAAAAAATTTAACTTGACTACTTTAAAAATAAGAAGAGCAAGAGGTGATTTAATTCAATTTTATTTTATAAAATAAGTAAAAATATGGATAAAGTTAAATGGAATCATCCTCCTAAAATAATTAAATATGCAATAAAAAGAGGTCATACTCAGAAAATGCAAAAGCAGTTCACACATTCTACCACAAGATTTAATGTCTTCACAAACCTAACAGTTAACAATTGGAATAATTAAACAGGAGAGATAATCAACTCTGATAATGTGAATGTCTTCAAAAACAAGTTTGGTTGTTTCAAAAACAAACAAAAGAAAATAAAAATAATGAAAAAATGAAAAATAAAATGAACACTTTTCCAAAGCTGTCAAAGTTTAACATCTACAGATGTTAGACTCACCACATTGTATGTGTAGAGCAAAAAATTTATTACTATTACTATTATTACATTCTAGCATTTTATATCTTTTACAAATTTTACATCCTATCATAAATATATAAACAGTAAATTACTTAAAGTTTTTTTAGAACATTAAGAAATTTACTATCAATATTGATTAGTCCAAATATTGATTCGTCAATTCAATTTTTATTAAGAAACATATATCTTTTGAATAAAATACAAATATAAGAGCATAAAATGTAGTCTTAATGCATGATATGATAGCCTAATAGAAGCTTTGTAGCACAATTTTTTAGATTCTCCTGCAATCAGTGCTGCTTTGAGGAGAATTTGGTGAAGCAGCACAAACTTGCTTCAGACCATGATAATAAACAGGGTACTCAAGTTCTTGATACAAAATTAAAAAATTCTACTATCTCTAATGTAATATAGAAAAGTTTATTTACAAATTATGTAGCTACATAATTAGTAAACTACTAGTTTAAAGTTAAATAAACACAAAAATGGAAATAAAGTACCTGTATCTCTCTAACAAACTGGATTCTAACAAAGGGGATTTCTTTTCACAACCACTTCTTCGCGTGATTCAATCTTTTTTGATTCTTTTAATACCACTTCTTCTCGTGGTTCAACCTTTCTGAGTTCTTTAACGACTACATTTTCTCATGATTCAACCTTTCCGAGTTCTATAACGACCACTTCTTCTCGTGATTCAATCTCTTTGTTTTAGAATAATTTCTTTACAACTTCTTTGCATAACCAACAGCTTACTAAAAACGGGATTTTTTTAAGAATGGCGGAAAACTTATTTAACACTAAAACCTGTAACACACTGAACGAGTTCAAAAAAGCAAAAATTCAGTAGTATTCTGACGTTGGCCCGACTTTGGTTCGACGTTTTCACTTAAGTGATAAAATAAAGCAACGCTTCCGACGTTGTGCCAACGTTGGCCCAATGTATGTGTGCTAGCTGGGGAGGTTGCTTTAGAAAAGAAATTGAATATTTCAATGCAGACGTATTTCATAACAAAATTTGATTACTAGGCATTACTTGACTGAAGTCTTAACTAAAGCTCATGTTGATAAATGAAACATTAAGTTTGGGTGGGAAAAAATTCACCTCGTTCATTCAAATTAATTGAAGAATTAAGACATGCAGATTTATGAAGATTAATGAACATGTTAAAAAAAACTTGTCTCGAAGTCATGCAGAACATGAAGGAAACATCATCCAAAGATAATTGTTTAGAGTATATATTTTTTATTCTGTATTTAAGTTTTTTGTTATAAAAACTCCCCAAAAGCTATAAAATAATCAAAAAAATGCAAAACTAATTAAACACCAAAATCCTATTGATTACATTCAAACAATCAAATCGTAGAAAAAAATGTTTTTACCCACTTAACTTATTTTGACTTGTTTTATATTTTGACTTATTTCATTGATAACTTTGAAGTTATAGTGAAAAACCTTTTGCGTTTTTTTTTTAAATCTTCGTTTTTACAAATGCTTCGTTTTTACAAATGTAATTCTAAAATAAAATGTTACTAATTTTCCGTAAAGCAATTGATCAATTTTGTCAGAAGCAAAATGACGGTACTAAACGCTCTTTCAGCTTTTACATAGGTAAGAGAAAAGTTTCCTAAAACATTTAAAACGTTATCCCAAAAATTATTCAATTTCACCTTCTCATAGCCTAGGTTTTTCAACCGCCCTTTTTTTTTTTTTTTTCTAGCCTGCACTCTTCCCCCGGCTAGGAGTATTGTAACTCGCTTATATATCTACATATATAGATTTTTTATGGCCTCCACAATTACTTGATTTGGTTGTACCAAAATATATACTTAAGGGATATCTTAAAGAAAAGATATACATAAATAAGCGTAGAAATATCCCACAACATAAACCAAGCAAGCAGGTAGAAACTCTGTCCATACAGCCTCAGGTGCTGAGAACTGTTATGGAAAATGCCATACAAAGAGCTTTTGTTTGCAAAACTGAAAATGGAGGCCATATATGTGAGGTCATTTTTCATAATTAAGATAAAATTGTTATTTTTATGCTCTGTAAACAAAAAAGAATAAACAAAGTACATAAAATTAAAAAATAGATATTAAAATGGTAAAGTGATTTACGCGCCACACCGTATTTTCACATTTGCGACTTTCGCTTTCGTTTTTTAAAAAACCTTTTTATTAACTTGCTCAACGCAGAAACTTTTGCTTATATCTTAACTATAGATGGAATTATTTTATTACTTTGATATGTTTATTGCTTATTAAGTTGAAAAATAATATAATCAAATACATATGTATATTCTTCATGAACAGCTTTTATACTGTTCTTGATCTTGGAGGAAGAGATCACGGACAGCTTTGGAATCGTAAACCAACACCAAAAGCTGACGGGTAAGAAAGGTTTTTATGTAGCTTCATTGGTTGTTCTCACATATATATCTTCATATTGAGTAATACATAGATATTTTGTAGTTTTTTTCTTCAATTGTTTATATTAAATGAGGATTTACATGTGTACATATACACTATTGTGGTATATAACTGTAACTTGGTGCTTCAAAGGCCTATATCTAAAATTAAATAATTTAAGTTATTGTCTTTGCAATACTTTAAATGAGGTACTTTTTATAGTGCACAAAAGGCATTTTGTATGGAACACGAAGGCCATTCTTCAGCTCTTGTTTTTGCTGTCATTTAAGGGCAATATCCAAGTTTCATATTTATAAGAAAGCCCTATAATAGCTTAGGCTAAGTTTATAATTTCAAAAGAAATATGATTCTAAATGTATGCTATATTGCATAACCAAAGAAATATAATCACATAATAGCTTATTTTTCTGTATTTTGATTGTGATATTTTTCAGAAATTTGATTGTGAAAAATGGGAGAAACCTTTAAACAACTGTAGCAGCAAATTAAAATTTTTGACATTGGTCCTTTTAGCACCTATTCATGAATATATAAATGTAATTTTGTATTTTATTGTATATTTACACATTTATATATACTTATATTTGTATACTTGTAGTTATGTATACTTATAAAAAAATTTAATATCCTTTTTCAGCTGTTTTCTTCTTGTCAATCATATCATTAAAAGTAAAGGCTTATCATCAAAAGAGAATCATGTGAGATTCTTACATGCTTCTTTTGATGTTACTGGAGAACACATTGCAACAGCTGATCATCTTGGAAACATTTATGTGTTAAACTTAGAAAAAAATTGGTATGTAACAAGTTACTTTAATGCTTATTTATCTGATACTGATAAGTATATCCTGACTAAGGGGAAATTTTATTATTTTAGTTATAAAAATATATTTTTAAAATATGCAATAGTAAAAATACAGATATTATTACTTTTTTTTACATGATAAATTGCTTTAAAGTTTTAAAAATTCTTAATAACATTTTTAGCATATAACTATCTGCTCCTGAAACTATTAAATAGTTTTCTGTTGTTATTTGATCAATTGTAAAGAAACTTGTCTTTGTATTTTTTTATAACTGATCAAAAGACATAAATATTTATAGTAAAGCTCACTTTATGCTCTGTAGCAATTTCAAAGTTTATAAAGCTTTTTTAAGTTTGTAACCGAAGTCTACTTATAGACTCCTATGTAAAGAAATTACAAGGTTTTATTCAAATTGTAATTTACTTTTCCAGGTTTACATCAGTTTGTAAAACTGGAATTTCAATCACCAACATTTCATGGAATAATTATCGACCAAATGAAATCCTCATTAGCTTAGCCAATTATGAATTAAGATGTTATAATGTAGGTATGTATGCAGATGAAATATTGATATTGATTTTAAAAGAGTTCACTGTATGCTTTGTCAATGTTGTTTTTTAAAGTTTTTGTGTATAATTTCATTAAGTCATAATTATTTTGATTAATTAGATTGTTTAGTTTTAAAAAGTTGTTTAAATTATTTTACTTTGATTAATTGCTGAGTAAACAAAGGTGTAAAAATGTACTTGACTTAATTCACCAATAGTTTTATTAGCTAATAGTTTCTCTTTATCAGAAAAGATGTTTTGCATTTATTTTCCATCAATCAAAACAAAATAAATTTTATAAAACATTTACAAGTATATCTAAGTGAATTCTTGTATGTTAATGAATGAATGTATGTTATGTTTTATAGTAACAAAGGCATTAGTGAACACCTTGAAAGGCCATACCTCTACTGTTCATTCTATTTCTATTCATGGTTGTGGTAGGTATGCATTGACTTCATCATTTGATACAACAATATTATGGGATTTAAATACCTTTACAAAGTGCAGAACACTAATTGGTGCCCAAGACGTAGGAGTCCAACAGGTTTACATGTCTTTTTACATAAAATATAACTCTTATTAACTCTGTGTCACAAACACATTTGCTAAATCTATTTAGTTTAAAAGTGTGTTTATGCATGACTAGCAAATCTTTTATAGGAAACAATGAAAAAAAATCTTTCTATAAGAAACAATGCTTTATTCTTTTTAATTTGCTTAACTTTTTTTTGAATAAAATTAGATTATATAATAAAATTTACGATTAAATAATCTAAATTATGTTTCTTAATGCATCCAGTCAGTTTTTATGTTGTCTAAAATAATTTAAGTTAGCTATTTTCCTAAATATCAAAAGTTTCTAAACTTTAAAGAAAAACTCATTTTCCTTGTTGAAAAACTCTCTTTCTAACAAAATCTTTCTAAAAATTGAACAAAAATGGTTTTTGGAACTTAAACAATTAAAACAGCCATTATTTAAAAAATCTCTTATCAGTAATTTTTTTAGTTTTATCCAGGCAATGATGAAAGGGAATATAAAATTCACTTCCATTATCACCTGATTTAGAAAGGTTGTTCAATCTGATTAGTGAATTAAACAACACTTTACTGCTTTATTTATTTTTTGTTTATGCCCTTATCATTTCTCAAAGAGCTCTTTCATTCATTTGGAAAAAGAACTTGCCTAAATTTAAGCCTCTTTAGTATCTTCTCTTTTATCTTAATTTAATAGTAACAAGCAGTTTATCATGAATGAACTTTTCTTTTAATCATACAACTCACTTTATGATTGCTTTTTCTTTAACAAGTTTTTTCATTTTTCATATGATTAGAAACCTTGTATAATTTGTTGTTAGTTCTTTTGTTTTGTAGTCTTTAGTTCATTTGAGATTGGTTTCTAATCTATAAATGATTTTATTATATTATTATTTTGTAGATTTTTTTCAATATTCAGGCTGTGATTCTATCCTTAGGTTTTCTTTCTTCCCAACAGTAACAAGATAATAACCTGTTTTAAAGATGATAGTTTGTTTATTTGGAACTCAGAAAATATGAAGTGTTTGCATCAGTTGCATTCTCCTGTTGGAGTAAAACCTGGATACAAGTGTCTATCAGTCACAAATGATAGCAGGATTTTAGTTGCTGGTGGTAGGTAAGATCACTTTTATTTTAAACATTGATCATTTCAATAAAATAGTTATTTTCTCTACCACCAGGTTTTAGTTAAGATTAATTTTGTCGTGACTGTCAGTAGTTTAAAGTTTTGAAATAATAATGCATTTTGACATTACATAAAGTTGATAACAAATAGTAAATAGTTTATCTTTTTGTGTACTTTTATATTGTAGTTACAGGTTTTTTTTAAAGTCATCATATTAATTTTTTTTGATAAAGTTAGACTCTTTCTGCACAAAAGTTATAAATATTAAGTGTCACTAGTGTGTACTGACAACTTGGCAGATAGTAATGATTGAGATGAAAAGTTAAGAAGATTCTTTGTAGAATTGCAATATAAAAATGCATTAAAGCTGCTTAAAAGTTTAAAAGCGTTTTCAATACCTTTTTCTAAAAATGAGATTGAAAAAAACAATCTAATAAAAATCAAAAAATATTTTGATGCAAAATTATTTCCTGACCGTGCAGTTGAGAGAAACCAGGTATTATTATTTCAGCTTTTTTTTCCAAATAACAGTGCTTGATATATTAGTTAATGTTACAAAACATCCTGTTGTTTTATAGCTTTTCTTTGCAGATATTTGTTTTTTCTTTTTCTTTTTACAATATCAAATATCTTAAAAGTAAAACATCTAAAAACTTATTCTGTTAACTGCAAAGTTTTCTAGAGTGGATGTTTTGAAATCTTTTTGAATTGAATTTAGATCACGTTTCATTAATGTATGGAATTTGGATAGCTGCCAGTTAATTCAAATAATTGAACTACCCGAGAAAATAACAGAGGTTCAGCATCTAGAGTTTGTTCATGATAACCTCTCTATCAATCAAATGCAAGTAGGTTTTTATTGCCTTTAATTTGCTTAAAGTTTCTGGAATTGTTTTGTGATGTTTATTTACTTTTGTGATGGATACTTCCTCCTCTAGTTATTGGGAATACTAAGTCAAGATGGTATACTTCGGTTTATTGACACTCATTTGTGTAAACTAGAATCAGATATTGGTTCTGTTGAAGAAGTATGTTTTAAATGATTTGCTATAATTTTTATTTAAATATTTGTAAAATTGTTTGTAGTAAAATTATTTCTTTAACTTTTTTTTAATCACAAGGTTAGCCCATTCTTTACACTGATATTTAAGAGTTATGGAAAAGATTCAATAAACAGATATTACTACATTTGTTAAATTACGTAACTTTGGTATAATTATGAGTACTGTATTATATTTTTTTTAGAAAATACATGGATTTACACTTAGTAAAAATGGTCGCTATATCATAACAATTTTAGAAAATGGAAGTATGCTTCTCTACAACATGTCTGCTGTGCTAAATCATCTAAGCAAGGTTTTTTTTTTTAACTATTACATTGTTAGGCCTAAATTTATTTGATAAAATTCTGATTAAATTTTGCACTTTTTATGCAGAAGACCATTTGACTGTATTTTTTGTTAGCAGTAGACCTTTTGGCTGTATTTTTGTTAGCGTATGACTTTTATTTTGTGATCATATAATATTTTTGTGTGGAATTTAATAATCAACATTTAATTCCAGTCCAAAGGTCTAATAGTAATGCAACCAAGCAACAAATTTGGCCATTGATCTACAACTGAATTTTCTTTGTAATATAAAAATTTACTTACTAAATATCATTGATTATGTTTTAGAAATTAGCTTTGTATTTTTTGAGGACTCACAACCAATCATACGCAAAGTGCAGGCAAAAAAAGAATTTAAAATCCTTCAAGAAAAAAAGCAACTAAGTTGTTTAAATGATCAGTCAAATAGTTATGATTCCAAGACCACAGAAGATAGTTTATATGTAAGAACATTAAACCAAAAGCTGGTATTTTATCTTTTGTTGTGTTTGTATGAAATTATTAAATATTAGATATTGAATAAAAATATCCAGGCAAATGTGAATATTGTTAGCAAAAGTTTATAAAAGCTGTTTAGAGTCTTTATTGAAAGTTCATGTTTGCATTTATTTCAATGTATGTGCACAAAAAATATATTTTCTTTCAAAGAGAGACCTTCCTAAAGGTTTAGACATGAAGAAGTTGAGAAAAATTTTAAAAGGATTTGGTGAATATCCAGAAAAGTATAGGTAGTTATTTCTTCTTTGGAATGAAGTATATTACTCTGCAATTCTCTTAACTATGAGTTTTATATTTCATTTTATTAAAGACTGTTTATATGGAAGAGTATCCTTCGATTACCAGAAAATCATATTGCATTTGGTATGTTAGCTGATAAAGGGATACACTCTTCTTTTGCAAATATACATGAGAAATACCCAATTAAAAGTCAGAAACTATTAAGAATGTTGCAGAAGTGGGTTTTCTTGTTGTTTTTTTTTTTGTTTTTTTTTTAATTTTTGTTTTGTTATCTTTTATTTTTAATATTGATTGTGCTATTATTTTTATGAGTCATTAGCTTTTTATATAATTATTTTGCAGAGTACTTTCTGCGCTAGCATATTGGTCCCCAATTTTTGGTGAAATTGAGTATCTTCCCATGATGATTTTTCCAATCATCAAATTATTTGCCAACAATCTGCTGGTTTGCTTTGAAATTGTTGCAACAATTTTATGTAATACTTTATAAATGCATTTTTTTTTTTTTTTATCTTGCTTTATGTTTTATTTCAATTTTTTTTCTTAAATTTTTGACTGTGCATAAGTGTTTTAATGCTAAATGTAGAAGAAAAAAAAAGATAGTTGTATAAATTTGGTTAAAGTTTATTTAGCTTGTAATTGATTATAAAAAGCTAATGAGATTGTAATGCATGTTGTGGTATGATTTTATTTGAATTGAAAAGAAGAAGTTAAATCATAAAAATATTATTTTATGTAGTAACATGGTGCCAAAAGTGGTTTGAATTTTTTCCTAATCCACCGTTAACTATTCTAAACATTATTGAGTCCATGCTTGGTCATCATGATTCTTCTTTACTCCATCATTTTACAAAACTGGATGTTTCTACACAAGTAATATAATTATTTATTTATCTTTTTTTTTTTTTTTTTTTTTTTTTAATATGAAACTTTTATAAAGTTATTATGTCAATATTATGTTTATATTATTATGTTTAGTTCTAAATTTATTTTCTGTTTTACTAGCTTTATGCTTGGCCTATGCTTTACACACTGTTCTCAGAACTAATGACTAAAGATGAATGGCTTGTAGTTTGGGATAACATATTCTCCAATCATCCTGCCTTTATCCTATATTTCACAGTGGCTTACCTTATTCAAGCAAGGCAGACTTTGTTTTCAACAAAATCAAAAGAGGACATTGAGGTTTATTAAAAATATACCTTTAATTATTATGGGTTTTATTTTCTCTATGGGTCCATAAGATTCTATACATCTACAGTTAATCCATAGTCTTAACTGTAGATGTATAGAATCTTAATTTACATTTGACTTTTAATATTATCTTTTTATTTTAGTATTTCTTTCATCATCGTAATGCCATCGATGTGAGCTTAGTGGTCAAAGATACCTACCGAATATCAACTTCCACACCAGCACATCTTGATCCTAAAAATATGCTTAAAAATTTTACACCTTTGACAGAGGGCCAATATCCGATATTTGATTTCTACCCAAAGTTTGTTGTCAATTATCTTGTAAGCATTTCTTATAGTTAGCAAAATGATTTATATTTATAATAAACTAACCCAACATTACAAAATATAGCAATATTGACTTTGCTGTCCTGGTTTTAATGAAGGTTGAAGAAAGAGAAAGAATTCGTGAAGAAGAACTTGAGTATTTAAGGCAGAAGTAAGTGCAATTCTTTATTAGTTTATTGCTGACTTTTATGAAAAACACTTTTTTTTATAGTTTTAAGGACATAAATGTTCTAGATAAAAATAATTGAAATGGTTTTAATAACTTATAGCTGGTGAGCTTTTATAACTAGCAGTTATTTTAGAAGAGATTTTTAAATTTTTAAAGTCTTTGATTTGTTTAATGCACATTTTTATATTGTGAGTGTAGACAACTGACATTTGAACTAAAAAAACAAAAGGAGTTAACAAAAAGGGAAGAGGTAGCATTTTATCGGGAGCAGCAGCAGTTACTAAAGGCTGAAGAGCAAAGAAGAGAATTGATCATTAAAGAAGAAAAGAAGTTAGCAGAGAAGCGCAAAAAGTATTTTTTTTAGTATTTTGTCCTTCTAAATGTGTTCAGGTTGTACAAGGTATTTGAAAACAAGATATGTTCATAAAAGATTAAAAAGATATGTATGCTAAATGTTAATTATTTTTCACTCAAAAATGAAGTTTAGAAATAAACCTTTTTTGTAATGTTATTTAATCAAGTCATATTGCTTCTTTGCAAGATCTAAATTGTCTGCATGCTAGAATCAGACAGTTTTGTTTCACTTCGAAGATTATTCTAGCCTTTGCATCTTTAGCTTTACCAAGTTTTTTGTAGGTAACTCTTGGAACTTCTGTAGAAAATTATTTTTCTTTTTTTCTATTAACTTTTTGATTTCAGTTCTCATCCGAGAAAGGCTAAATCACAACTTAATCTGCTTAATTTTTAAGAAAACTTTTGCCATTCATATCTTAATCTTTTTTTGCATTTTTCATTTCTTTTTTTTCTGGCTGAAATTGATCTTTCCTTATAACATAAAGTTTTGTACATGTTACCACATTTATGAATATATATATATATATATATATATATATATATATATATATATATATATATATATATATATATATATATATATATATATATATATATATATATATATATATATATATATACACATATAACCATAATCTAGTGGTAACAAAAAAAGATTATGTTCTGAAAAACCTTGTGCATCCTGTTGTTATGTTTTTAAATGCTCATAATTCTGGATATTTATTTACATATGTTATTAAAACTTTTTTGCTGCTTCTATTGGATTTGCATTTTTATTGAATTTAAATTTATTTTTACAATGTTCAGGTTGCTTGCTATTAGAAGAGATGTTGCGCTACAGGAATTAGAATCCCATGATATTGTACGTAGGAAGTTTTTACAACACCAGAGATATTTGAAAAGCATTGAGTTTCAACGACTTGATGATGAACTCAAAAGAAAGGTAATTTTTTGCTGTTTCTAATTTTTTAATTGCCAGTCAATGTAAGTAAATTAAAAAAATTATTTACTAATTTGTTTAAAGGTACTTATTTAGATTTTTCAAGGTGAACAAGAAGCCATTGCAGCATTAGAATCTGTAGAAGTCAAAGGATTGGAAATTGAAGCTCAAAAGAGAAAATTTCAACAGGTTAATTTATTCTGACAAATTTTGGTACTAAATAATAAAACTAAAGGAACTAAAAATATTTAACTACTAATAAAGTTAGACTTTAATTATCATAAAGTTGTCACAAAAATGGATTTGCTGTAAGACTATTGGGTACCATATACATTGCCTTTGAAATTTTTTTAGTAACTAGTATTTTTTGGAAAAATGATACACTTTGACAACATGTTTAATACTTTAAATGTATACAATACAAAACTACTTATAAATCATTCTTACTACAATGATAAACTACATACATAAGCTTGTCTGCTTTTCCATATATTGATTAAATATCTTCTAGATATTTTCTTCAAAATTGATATTTGTTGTAATTATCATACAAAAAAAACAGGCTAAGTAAATGGTTTTTAGTAGGCATTTAAAATGGTTTAAATATATTTAGATATTTAGGCAATTAATCTTCAAAGATAAATTAACAGATTTTAGTAAATTAGAAATAAGTTAAAAATAGTTTTAACAAGATTTGAGTAAATGGAGCTTTGTGTCTACAATTCAAACCAATAAAAAATGGATGGAAGAACATCAAATGTCAGAGAAAAAACTTCTAAAAAAAATCTTTAGTTAAGTGGAAATTGTATTAAAATATTATCCAACAGTTAAAAATGTATCTTGAATAAATTCATCAGTGGTAGAGATTTTACTTGTAAGCACCAGGAATGATATGCTAACAGAACTGCATGCCAATTTATATTTTGCTTGTTAAAAGAACCAGCATGAAACAAGTAAACAGCCACCAACCAATCATATTTAATTGCAACATGAACAAGCCATCATTGTAATTTAAGCATATAACTATAAAAATTTATATAACAATAAAGAGTTATATGTTTAAGTTAAAATGATGGCTTGTTCATGCTATAGTTAAATATGGTTGGCTGCTTAATAAATATCAATACAATTTATTCAATATATACAAATATATGCAACATCAAGTTCTGTTCTGAAGTACTCAGGTTCTGTTATAATATATTATAAGTGTTATTTTAACTACGCAGCAATATTTCAAGCCATTTTACTACAATCAAAAAAAAATTTTTAAAGCTTGATTTTTTCAAATTTTTTTCTTAATATCTCAAAACCTCCATCTGGAGAAGTTATCTTTTCCAAATGGGGGTTGAAATTTCAATAGTTTAGGGTTGTGTTTTTTTTTAAAAAACTCTTTTGGCACAATCTACAAATTACATGTTTGTTCCTCAGAATCAAATTTATTTCTAGTTGTTAAGTTAAAGCCATTGAAAAATGTACTTAAATTCAAGAAAACAAAATTTATCAGATTTTTTTCAAAATATTTAAATATCTGTTTTTTCGGCATTTGCTTCCCATCACAATGCTTTTAGCCACCATTTGTTAATATTTGTTGTGATTCTCAATTCTTTAGCTCAAAGGGTGAACTGAATGTCTTTTTGAACTAATTTTGTGCTATGGTGTTTTCAGGAAAATGCTTCTCTTTCTTGCTATCTGCTCATTTTGATACTCCTAATTGATCTTTCTCTTTTATTCTCTTTTAATCTCTCCAGGAGCTAATTCGAGAGGAAGTTAATGCATCTTTTCAAATAAGAAGTCAACAATCTGTAATGCGTCAACAGCATGATAATGAAGATACCAAATTTTGTCACTTAGTTGAAGAAGCCATGGAAATTGAAGGAGAGTCAATCCAGGTATGATTGATTTTTTTTATTTTCAGGTTTAAGTATTTTCAATTTGTGATTTATCTTAATTCAGTTAAAAAAAAATTTATATTGGCTTTTATTGAAATCTGAGATTATCTGGAATTTTTGTGAATTTGCTTTTTGAGAAAAGATAAGAAAATTGGAGATGTTCAAAATTATACCTGTGATGTTTGCAGTTTCTATGAACACTTACACATTTGTTTCTTATGAACACTTACACATTTGTTTCTTATGAACACTTACACATTTGTTTCTTATAAACATTTACACATTTGTTTCTTATGAACATTTACACATTTGTTTCTTATGAACATTTACACATTTGTTTCTTATAAACATTTACACATTTGTTTCTTATGAACATTTACACATTTGTTTCTTATGAACATTTACACATTTGTTGCTTATGAACATTTACACATTTGTTTCTTATGAACATTTACACATTTGTTTCTTATGAACACTGGGTAATTCCATGTAAAAGTGGGACACTCATTTCAGTCACCCCTTGGATTTTCTTTGAAATTTGAACCAGTGGTACCTATTAATGAATAATGAAAAAGTGCAAAATTTGAACTCCCAAATCCAAACGGTTCAAAAGTTATGGCATTTTGAAATTCAGCTTAAAACGCCCTATTTTTTTCCACTTCCGCCATTATGAACTTTGTCGTAGAACTTTTAATTGAATAATTTAAGATCTAGTGGAATAATGTGGCTAAAATTTGGTACCTGACCATTTTCAAGGGTGCTGAATTCAAAAATGTAGATAAACTTGAGATATTTAAATTTTTTGACAGTTTTTTTTTTATTTTAAAATGGCCAGTCAAATTTTTTGTTCTGTTACCATGGGTTGCCCTTTCATTAATTCCCAGAGTTGCCCAAGTCTCATCGATTCCATTTTTTTTTCAAATGAAGTAGATGATCTTAGGCTATCTTTATAAAAAAGATGGTTTTGGTTTCTTAAAGCATAATAAAGATATGTCCTTTTGAAATTCAGACAAAAAATTTCTTTATTTGGCCGCTATTCTCTTTTATAGCGATGCTTTTTGTGTGAATAACTTAAGTTCTAGTAGAGAAATATGACTGAAAATTGGTACCTGACCATTTTTAAAGGTGTTGAATACAAAGGTGAAGAGATATGAACCCAAATCCTAATCTTTTAGAATTATTTTTGAATTTTAAAATGGTATAATATTACTTAACCATAAAACGGGGTAATATTTTCACAAATTGCCTAACTGTCATGGGTTCAATTGTGGTGTGTAAAAACAGTTTATTAAGGTTGGTTTTGATATATAAAAAAAGTTTTGTGAAGTGAGTTATCATGAAAAATATAGTTTTCCAATGCCTGCTGTGATGTATAAATATAGTTTTGGGACGTCAGTTATGTCGCCTAAATATAGTTTTGAAACAACAGTTAACAATAACAAATTTCAATGAAAAAAAATTATTTTAATTTTAGTTTAAATTCTTATTAAATCTTGTTTGGTAATTCAGTTTCTTAGTCATGGCAAACAGCCAACAGTGCTCCATTCGAATCAACCTAGAAAGTGAATGTCATCTCACAACATATACATCGTTGCTGGGAATTGAACCTTTTGAAGATATTCCTGAATATGAAAGAGAAATATTAATGTGGAGGACTGGGCTCTCAATGATAAATATCAAACCAACAACTTGTCTCCATCATAAACATATTTATTTGAAGCGTTATACAACTAAATTAACACGATGCTGCAATCCATTTAATATGCATACCAAAGTTATAAAAGGTATTTACAGTAATCATAACTTTTAGTTTTTTGAAAACGTTGTGAGTTACAATAATGAAATTATTGGCAGCCAAATTCTATTTTAGCTATATTTAACCTTTTAGCTGACTTCTGAAAGTGCACTATTAAATGCCGTACAATTTTAAAATTTTTAAGGTTTTATTAAAATTTTTATACATATTAAAAGTGCTCTTCCCTTTTTTTAGGTAGTCTTCGTGAAATTAACTTGGATACAGCAAAGTACCTATGCAGTAAAGGCAAATTCGTAGTTCCAGGTGAAAAACTTTGTCCACAATGCAGACATAAATTAGCGTCAAGTGAAGAATCAGAAGAGAACGAGTTGGAGATAAAGTTAACTGAAGATAATATGGAAAAAGAAATTATACTGGAATCAACAAGATCATTGCTCAACAGTACTTTATGCGAACTTGAAGTGTCTCCTCTAAAAGTTCATTTACCCAAAACCTCTAACAAGCCTTCACTTGGAAAGAGAAAGATAAAGCAGGTTGAAGAAGCAGTTATTAAGAAGCTTGCAACTGCTCTGGATGTAACCGAATCCGATCTTGTTGCACCAAAAAATGAAGTTCTAAAGGAAATTCAAACCAAAGCTCGTGATCTAGACTACCTTGTAGAATGCATGAAAGAAAAACTTAAGGTTTCTAACAGAAGGCAGCAACTTCAAATTTTGACATTAACCCCAAAATCTTGGTCTATCAGAAAAGCAGCAGAAGAGTTTTCAGTGTCCAAACACAAAATTCAAAATGCAAAGCTTTTATGCGACCAAAAAGGCATCATAGCATACCCTGATCTGGTTGAACGGCATCGAATCAGTAAAGATGTTATAGAACTTGTAAAGCTTTTTTACTGTGACGATGAGTATTCAAGGCAAATGCCAGGTAAAAAAGACTGTGTAAGTGTTGGGGAAAAAAAATACATGTCAAAAAAATTGATTTTGTGTAACTTAAAGGAGCTCTATGTGGCATATAAGACAAAGTACCCAGGCCATAAAATTGGTTTTTCTAAATTTTGCAGTCTTCGGCCTAAATGGTGCATTCTTGCTGGTCCAAAAGGTACACATTCTGTTTGTGTGTGTACAATACACCAAAATTTTAAATTAATGTTGAGTGCTATAGGCCTTGAAACATCTTACCATGAAATCATTGAAAAGATTGTCTGCAGCAGAAAATCTAAAGTTTGCATGATTCACCGATGCAATAGTTGTCCTGGCATACAAGCTGCCCAAAATTATTTCCAGGAGTATCTCACACAAAATGATGATCCAAAAGGGCAATATGACAGTGATGAAAATGAACAGCCAGTGGATTTTAAACAGTGGACAACAACAGATAGAACTGAACTATTAACAATAAAACTTCCATTAAATGAATTCATAGAGCTCCTGTGTGAAAAACTTGATAATATTACTTCTCATTCATTTATAGCAAAATCACAATCTAGCTATCTAAAGCATCTCAAAGAAACAATTAGTATTGATGAGGCTATTGTACTGGCAGATTTTGCAGAGAATTACACTTTTGTAGTACAAGACGAGATACAGAGTTACCATTGGAGCAAGAGTCAATGTTCCCTTCAAAAAAGTTGTCATCTACTACAAGAAAGTGAAATTGGAAATATCTTCTTTTTGTGTAATTTCAGATGATTTGAATCATGATGTTGGATTTATCAATGAAGTTATGCATAAAACCATTAATCATATAAAAACTCATCTTTGTCCCACAATTACAAAAATTCATTATTTTTCTGATGGCTGTGCAGGGCAGTATAAAAACTGCAAACATTTTTTCAATTTATGTCACCACGCTCAAGATTTTTCTGTTCATTGCATCTGGAATTTCTTTGCAACAAGCCATGGCAAATCTCCATGCGATGGAATAGGTGGCACTGTTAAAAGGCTTGTTGCAACAGCTAGCTTGCAGAGTCCAACCACAGGTCATATACTGTCTTCTAAAGCAATGTTTGAATACTGTCAAAAGTCAATCAGTGGAATTACGTTTGTGTACGTCACTGCTGAAGAAATGGAGCTAGTAAGAAACAAACTTACTGATAGACTTTTAATAGCAACCACTATTCCTGGGACAAGAAGTTTCCATCAATTTATACCATCTTCTCATTCAATTATAAAAATGAAAAGGGTATCAGATGATGATGATTTTGCACTAACATTTGACTTCCTCAAAAAACAAAAATATGAAATTATTAAAATTGACAATGTTATGATGTCACAATACCTATTTTGCAAATACGATAATTTTTACTGGCTTGGTATGGTTTCTGAAGTTGATAAAGAGAATGATGATTTTATGGTAAAGTTTATGCATCCACATTATCCAAGTCGGTTATACTACTGGCCAAAGCGGGATGATAATTGCTGGGTGCCAAGAATTAATGTCATTTCTCTTGTTAAAACACCTTCAGCATCTTCTGGGCGTAAGTACCAAATCTCAAAAGAAGATGAAACTCTATTTGAACAAGTTTTATCTTTTCAGTGAAAGTTGATTAATATTTTACTTTCATTATCTAAATGATATAAACTTCAATTTTAGTTATACTTGGTTTATTCCTTTTCATTTTTGAGCTTTTTTCAATAAAGCAGGTTTATAATATTTTTCAAGAAAGTTTGCATTTTAGTTTCTTATTTTTTAACACAACATTTGAGCATGTGAGCTAAAATTTTAGCATGCAACCAATATTTTGAAATAATACCTAATTATTAGAATAATAAAAAAAGAAATTATTTTTTCAATGTCTTGTATATACAAGACATTGAAAAATAAAACATAAATATAAAATAAAAAATAAAACATAAACATGGAAATAAAATTTACTATATAGTAAATTTTACTTCCATGTATACTTTTGAAAATATTGATTATAAATATGCAAGTTATTCAAAACAATATAACTTTTTATTTTATTTCAGAGACCTAAACATTTCCAAAACATCTTATTTCACAATTAGAGTAAGGCAACTACAGAAATAAGTAAAATAAAAGTTATGGTTACAAGAAAAAAAAAGGGACTGTTGACATTTTAAAATTTAAAAATTATTTTAAAAGATTAGGATTTGGGTTCATATCTCTTCATCTTTGTATTCAACACCTTTAAAAATGGTCAGGTACCAATTTTCAGTCATTTCTCTACTAGAACTTAAGTTATTCACACAAAAAGCATCGCTATAAAAGAGAATAGCGGCCAAATAAAGAAATTTTTTGTCTGAATTTCAAAAGGACATATCTTTATTATGCTTTAAGAAACCAAAACCATCTTTTTTATAAAGATAGCCTAAGATCATCTACTTCATTTGAAAAAAAAAATGGAATCGATGAGACTTGGGCAACTCCGGGAATTAATGAAAGGGCAACCCATGGTAACAGAACAAAAAATTTGACTGGCCATTTTAAAATAAAAAAAAAACTGTCAAAAAATTTAAATATCTCAAGTTTATCTACATTTTTGAATTCAGCACCCTTGAAAATGGTCAGGTACCAAATTTTAGCCACATTATTCCACTAGATCTTAAATTATTCAATTAAAAGTTCTACGACAAAGTTCATAATGGCGGAAGTGGAAAAAAATAGGGCGTTTTAAGCTGAATTTCAAAATGCCATAACTTTTGAACCGTTTGGATTTGGGAGTTCAAATTTTGCACTTTTTCATTATTCATTAATAGGTACCACTGGTTCAAATTTCAAAGAAATCTGAGAGGGTGACTAAAAAATTTCAATTTTTTGTCTCACTTTTACATGGAATTACCCCACTTACACATTTATCTTTCCTTTTATCTTCATTTCTTTTCTTTTTTTTCAAAATTTATTTGTTTTAAGAAACTACAGAGAGATTTGGCAGCTGTACAACTGCAACGTCAAAATGCTCAAGCGATGAAAGCTGCTGCATCAAGAGACAATACACTGAAGCGTAACAAAGATTTAAAGACTGCAAAGGTTTTTTGTTTCTATTGCAATTAATTTAAAGTGAAATATTTTGTACTCTTTTTAGTTGCACATTATGAATGAACATCAAATAATGTAGTAAATTTTTAATAGGAGCTACTTGCTATACACCATTCGTGTGCATTGTTAATATTTAGCAATAATTTATATTTAAGCTTGGAGAATTGGATTTCCAAAACCAACTTCAATTAAAAGATATGGAATCTGTAATTAAAAGTCATATTGACCAAGAGGTTTGGGTTGGAGAATGTTGTGTTTAGCTGTTTCTGTATATGCCTTAAAATGAAAAGCTTTATTGTAAAAATTAATTTCTTTTGCAACATTTTTTGGTATCATTAGTTGCTGATATATATTATTATTTGTTGTGATTTGTTTTCATGTTTTTTTTCTTATTAGGAAAAGGCCTTACTTACGGAGGATGCTTTATTGTCAAAAGATGCACCATCGATGCAAATTCCAAGTGGCTGTAAGTGAAAGAGTATTGAAGTTAAATATTTCATTAAATTTTTTGGAATTAAAAGGATAGCGAAGTTGTTTAGATAAACAGTTCTGATATAAGTTCTGATATCAGTAACTCCTTGCAGATCATAAAGTCTTAAAATTGTAGATTTAAATATTTTTTTCTATGGATATTTCTCAACAAAATTTTTTAATATTCAAACTAAGAGTTCTAGAATCAAGATTATCAAAGGTCTTTGTTGAAATTATTCTATAATAAAAAAATTGATTTTAATAAAAAATAGTTCAAGCTCTAATCCAAACATACATATTTATTTATGACTGCTATTAAAGATTTGTTTAAAAGATTTTTTTGGAAGAAATCAAGTTCTATGTAAAGATGATGGTCATGAGATAAACTTAAGTATATTCTTTAGTATAAACTAAAAGCGAAGTGCTATTAGAAAAATTATTGTAACTTAGTTAACAAGTCTTTTAATAAATATATATTTTTTGCAGTGTTTGAGTGTGAAGAAAGTCGAGGATCGTTTGGACCGAAACAGTTAGACTTTATGTCCCAGATTAGAGAATTACGTTTAAAAATGGCGCATCGTAAAAATGGGTCGTAAAAAGAACATACGAAGAAAATTTTTTTGAATTCAGTTTATCGTATATCAAGTTATTGTAGTTATTTAAAAAATAATAAAATGTTCTTATAAAAGGTGTATTTCTATTAGTATTATTATTACTATTAGTATATCTAAAATTTATTTTCATATTTTCTTACAGTTTCAGGATTTTTCTCGCAGTTTTCAAACTAATTTACATTTACATATAATCCTTATCACATGACCATCGTTTCCTTTTTCGGTTGCTAGCATTTTATTCGTCTGGATTCAAAGTGCAGGGTCTATTGAACTCTTGACCATGTTCGTGTATCCATAAATTGCAAACCCATTTTTGACCTAAAACTACAGGACATCCGGCATGTTGTGTTTTCGGGTTACTCTTTCCGTTTCTTAATAAATTATACCAAAATACTCCTGCACCTTTTACTGGATCAGTACCAACACCAGGAGCTGTGTTTGTGAAAACTGTTCTGCCACCCCAATCCACATCTGTTAGGTATATAAGCATTGTAGCTATTCTGTTTCCACCCCATTGATCAAAATGTTTTGGTTTTGTGCCAGTGGCGTGATCAAAATGAGGCTCGTATTGACCTGCGATTCCGTAGTTGGCTACTTGTAGATGTTCAGCATAGCGCATATTTAACCCAGTAACATCTCCTACTCTTTTTATTATTTTTGCTGCAACAACGTCCATGTCTTCAGATATCCACGTGTTTTTACTAACGCGATAATCAGCGTAAATTAGGTCACCAGTTAGCATATCATGAACAAAGGCCCTTCGCAGCAAAGGTTTTGCTGTCTTTATGATATGCTCCATTTCTTTTTCGTTTACTAATTCATAATACAACTCTATCTGAGGATCGTGATGCAGAACCTCCATTTTAAAAGGCTTTAAAATGAAGTGTGCTTTGGGTGCAACATACTTGCAATAAAGTCTATTTATATCTTTCTGCGCCATTTTTTCACGTCCTTGACATAATTTATTATGATGGTTTTCCCAATGATACTTCGGCTGACTGAAATTTTTAAGCACTGCTGGGTCGGACTTACTCAACTCAAATTCTCTTTCGTAGAGTTCAATGTTTATGTTAGCGTTTTTATTTGCTGGATCAACTTTTAATATAGCCTTGGTATGTTTGATGGCATCTTCCAGCTTTCCAATATAATATTCGCACCAAGCCAGATGTTCTATGCAAAAAAAAATTTTTTGAAGAGTTAGCTGGACAACAAAAAAAGAAAAAAAAGAAGCACAAAATATAAAATACTTACCTAGCAACATGGTCTTCTCCACAAACCCTACATTTTTTAAGTTGACTGGAAACCTATAAAGGGCTTCTTTCAGCCATGCATGACCATGGATGTAATCTTGGGTTTGCAAGCAAAGGTACCCAATTTCAAAGATTTCCTCTAATGTTAATATGTGTGACGGCTGACGTATTCCATCAATGAAATTTGCGGGAGGTATTGCATAAGTTTGTTGAAGTCTAGTTAGAGCTGAAAGCGCCCCAAGTAAATCTTCGTTTGTTGGATATGCAGGTTTTAGCTTAACCAAGTCAGCAAATAAACTCAACAAGTTATCTTTGGTTGTTCTAGTTTTTGTGTAATTATCAAAATTCTTCCAAAACTTTGTAAATCTGTCGAGCGTGCCATGAGCGTTGGTTACATGCGAGATCCACATCTCATGTTCTCTTTGAGAAGCTTCAGAGGGCAGAGCTTTTCCCACGTGACTAAGTATCGATTCCAATTTGTTAAGTCGGAGTTCTTCGGAATCATAATATCTTAAAAACTTACGAGCTAATTTTTTCTCTACTTTGAGGAGAATCTCCATATCTGAAGCTGCTGTAAAAAATTCATTTCCTTTCTCTGCATTGATTGATACAAAGATAAATAGTTCAAATAAAATTGCTAGTAGTCTAATTTTTATTGGTGGTTTCATTTCGCTACTCTAATTTAATTGAAAAATCCTTTTTCTGGTATAAAATAATACGAACTTGTTTATTTATACCTCCTTGATTTCACTGTTTTAAAGAACGCTGTTTGTATCTTTTTCACTGAGTTTAAGGGTGCTCATTTAGAGTCTCTTATTTTTTCTTTTTATTTCTTCTAATACCCCCTGAAAACGACCTCACAGTTTCAACTTAAATAGTTACATTTTAAGTTTATGCAAAAGGTTTTCCGGAGGTTTAATTTGTATACATAACTGGGGGCGATCAGAAGGTTAATAATCTAACGCTGAAAATCTTTCGGGTTTTTAGTTATGCCGAAGTTCTTCAAACTCATGATTTGCTGCACGTACTAAAAAAGGTTCTTAAGACTCCAATACAGCAAAAGAAATAGTCTCATAGTCTTTATTCACAATAATTTAAGCTTTTCTCCTCTATTTTCAGCAGTAAACTTATTTAGTCTTGGGTTTGAATTGAAGTTCTGAGTGAACACCAGAACGAGGCGTGAACAAATAGGAAATTTATTTTACAAATTTAAAGTTAAATTTAATCGCATAAAGTTAAATCAAAATCCTCGTGTTTAAAGACGATGAAGAGATAGCGAAGTGGGAGGGGGAGAGAGGGAGATATTAAGTAAAGCCGATTTATTTCTGTTCTAAAAAGTAGAGATTTCAACTAAATTTGCAAAAAATACTTTATGTACTACAATATTTTGTAATTTAATTAGATAAATAATCTGTATGTTTTGGAGGAGGAGGGGGAGGGGGTTACGAACAAGTTTTGAGGTTTTTTCTCTTGTAATTTTGAAGCTTTATTCAGAGAAATCTTTACTATCTATTTTTTTCAAAGTATTGTCCATCGTTAGCTAAACTTTTCACCATCTTTCAGGCAGCGTATAGATTCCGTTTAAAAAGGTTTCTTGTCATTTAGGGCTTTACAAAAATCCATCCAATTTTTGGCTTCTTCGTAACCATCTTTTTTCGCGCAGTGGGTTATCGTAATGGATCCACTTTTTGTTTCCCACTACAATTTGATGTGAAAATCCGATTTTGCCTTTGAAGCAGTTGTTTAAATATAAAAAAAGGTGTTTGACGTTTCTTGGCTTGAGTTAGGGATTTCAGTCACGTTACTTTTTCCATGTCTCAATTTCGGGCCCTAGGGAAGTTTTCTTAACGGGTCCTTATTATGATCAATTATACCCAGGACCACTCGAAGCGTTCTCTGGTAATTGAAAATTAAAGATGAAAATTAATTAAATCTTTTAAAAGTCAAAACTATTTAAATCTTTTAAAAATTTTTTTTAAAAATTATTTGTACACATACGTGTACAAATAATTTTTAAAAATGATTTTTAAAAGATTATTTTTATCATTAAGTTATTCTTTGAAGTTCCTTAAAAAAGAAGCTAGAAAATTCTTCAAGTTGTTTTTTTCATAGTTACGTTAATTTACACATTTTTACAAGTAAATATGCTGTTTTACATTTCTTTTTCGGGATTTCAACACCTTAAAAAAGAAATAATAAACTTATTAAGTTTCAGTATTTGATATTTGTTTTTATATGCATTCACTTTTTATATCTGGACTTAGCAATTTAAAAAAATACACTTTCCATCATTTTTTCGATTTTTTCCTAGGCACCATTATGGTACTCCGTTCAACTTCATAGCTTGTTACTTAAATGCTCACATAGAAAGCGCTTATTAATGTAACTTTGATATATAATTAGTTTTTTATTTCTAGCTGTTTGAATTGCAGAACAGAGAATTGTGTTTCTGATATCAAAATTTAGAAGACAAAAGCTTAGCAATGTGTCCACAGTTTTTAGATAACAATATTTTCCCAATTTCAAAATTGCTAAAAATGACCTTAGTTTGTTTTCGAAAATAAAACTAGTGATTCAAAAAGTTAGGGGTTATCCTGCAGTTAAGCGCCTTAAAATAATTTTTGCTTTCAGCGCTCTCGCTCGCAGAGGCTAAAAGTTCTAAAAAATAATTGTAAAAACCACAGAAGATAAATTTCAAAGTAGTTTTTTTTTTTTTTTTAATACGTTTTTGTTAAATTTTTTTGTTTTTGTTGTTGATATTTTATTATTTTATCATTTATATTGTTAATATTTACTTTTTACATTACTATTTATGTAAAGAAATTTAAATTTTATATTTTAAGATTGTATACTTTTAGATTGTTTTAGACTAATTACTTATTACAATTACAGAATATAGGATACTACAATAATTGTTCTTGCTAATATATCTTTAAAAAATATGTGGCAGAGGATACTGACGAGACACACAAGATAGAAGCGCCGAAAATTTTGGAAACTCTTTAAATGTTTGACGCCAGTTAAATTCATGAAGATGTGATGTAAACAAGTCTTCATGCGTACCAAACTGCTGTCGAAGTTTACGCTTGACACACGCATCCAAAGGTTTTCGATGTTTTGTCTATGAACATCGCTATCAAGGGGATTAACAAAATTGCGTTCAACAACGACCACTGAATGGGAATACGTTGCATAGCCATCTAAACAAAGATTTACCTACAGCCCATGTTACCTAATATAAACGATTTATCCAGTGAAGAATTAATTAATAAGATTAATTTTTGTATATATAATTATAATACGTATAATATATAATAGAAATGAAAAAATAAATAAATTTAACAATGACTATTAATTTTACTTATCTTTTGTGTGAGGCTTTTCTTTTCTTTTCTTTCTTTTTTTTTTTTTTTTTTTTTTATACATTTCGAATTTTTCCACATTTCGAATTTAGTTTTCTTTTACGTTTCGTAACGTCACTTTATATTGCTTTCATTTTCACCACCGCAGAGTTTAATCAAGCGATAATTAAAATTTATTTTACGCCGCTTAACTGCAGCATTACCAAGTTAGGTTGCTAACTTAGAAAAAGAAAGTTGAATTTTTTCTTTTAAATTTTCACCATTGTCTGAAACAAATGTTCAACCATTTTTACAGTTAACATCATCTAAAAAAGAAGAAATCTTATAAAAGACCTACATTATCTCAAAATCAAAAAAAAAATCTAGAGCACAAAGTTATAGATATCAATAATTTTAAAAAGTTTCTGAAGACTATTAGCGATTCTGAAGACTGATAGCGGTTAAATGGTCTTGAGAGTGAAAATAAAAAACTTCAATTAGCTGTAAAAACCAGCAATGGAGAGAAATATGAATTTAAAAGACAAGCCATCCAGTGTAAAGCACTATATACTACAACGAATAAAAGCCTGTTGACTAGAAAAAACTTTAGCGCATTGAAACTAAAGAATAAAACAAACAAAATTCGAAATTTAAACAAGAAGATTGTTTATCAAGATATAAAGTTAAAAAAACAAGAAAAAGAAATTGTTGCATTTAAAGAGCAATTTGAAAAACAATCTCAAACTTAAAATATGGAATTCAATAACCTTAATCAAATGCTAGAAAATATTAATACAAAAGTTGTAATGTCATGTCAAGAAAAAGTAAATATTAAGAAATTAAGCTGTGTGAAAAATATTTTAAACATAACAAAGGAAACAATTTCCTCTTCTTCAATTGAAAGTCTCACTTTTATAAAGTCAGAAGTGAAAGAACTTAATGCAAAAGTTGAAGCATAAAACAAAGAAAACATTTACTTAAATGTTCTTTTTAGAATTGTAGGAAGATGAGGAAATTGTAACATTTGAAAGAGGACGTTATTCAAATGGTATTCAAGAAGTTATCATTAAAAGTCAGTATGAACAAGGTCAATAATGTTATCAAAATTGTTTTAAAGAAACTTGCAAAAAAAGGAATTGCAAAACTCCCCTTAGTAGATACAAGATATAGATTTATGTCAGAAGCTTTAATTCTTGCACAGCTTCAATTATCAGAGGAAATGTTAGATAATATTGAGAAAGACACAGGAAACTGTTTACATGGAGATTGAACAAACAAATATTAAGGTATTATCAAAACTTTCAGTTGACTAACAAAAGCAATAGAGTGCTATCATTAGGATTATCAGAAATGGCCTCCAGGGATGTTGTATCAACTTTAAGTTCTTTATCAGGAGTATTGGATGATATTTGTGACATTCTAGACACAAAGACAGGGAAAAGTACTTTGCAAAGTTTTTTTGTTTGTTTAAGACAACTATGTCAGATTTAGATTCTGTCAATCCACTATTTAATAGTAAGTTCAAAGAAATGAGGGAGCTGTTGTTACGAAAAGTTATAGAAGATTGGGATAGTTTAACAATTGCACAGAAAAATGAACTTAAAGATGTGTCAAACTTTTTTTGTAAGTTACATCTTTTAATAAACTTTGAAAATGAGACATAGTTCTGAATTTATTTGAAAAAATTGCTCTGAGTAATGCTCGCAAAAACACTTATATAAAACTTTTGAATCTGGGGCTGCAAACGAGCATTCCGTAAACGAGAAAGTAATGAACCTGGTGTGGCTTGATATTTCAATTCTTTTCTCATTGGAAAAGGTGAAGACAAATATATGTTTGCTTCTTTTTTAGGCAATAGATTTAACAGTTTGCTTTATAATGGGGTGCACTGTATTATCATTCTGAATCTGTTAAAGAATTCTTGTATCAATGGCTAAAATCCTGATAAAATACTGAAGGCAGTTGATTGTTATTTCAGATCCTACTATTTAAATGTAAATAAAGATAAATCTATTACATTTTTAAAATAATAATCATATTGATTATTCATATTTTACTTTGAGGAACATATAAACACTATGAAATGCTTTTAAGATTAAAAAAAGCCCTTGTTTTTCAACTAAAGTTGTTTTTTATGGTTTCCACAGAGATTTTATTACTTTTGACCCAATTGCCCTAAATGGGAAAAATGAACCCAAGGATCTTTACATATTTTCTTGATTTTCTTATGTGTATATGAGTAAGTTAACTCAAACAGTTTGAAAAAACTAGTTTTTTAACTAGTTGCTTTATGGCTTTTACAGAAATTGTATTTTGTTTGACCTAATTGCCCCAAATGGGAAAAACAAGCCCTTGGATTCTTACATATTTTTAGAATATTCATAAATTTATGAATTTGTTCACTCTTGTAGTTTGAAAAGGCTATTGTTTTTTAATTAAAGTTAGTATTTATTCTTTTTACAGAGATTTTGTTGCTCTTGGCCCATTTACCCCAAATGGGAAAAAAGGAGCCCAGAGATTCCAATACAGTTTCTAGATTTTCATAAATCTATATGATTTAGTTAACTCTGACAATTAAAAAAGCTCTTTTTTCCTAACTAAAGTTAATTTTTATTACTTTTATCGTGATTTTATAGCTCTTAACCCATAAGCCCCAAAAGGGAAAAACAATTCCTACTCCAACGATATCACAAAAACAATTTGTATAATTGAATACATTAATTCCTTTGTTTAGAAGAAAAAAAAGTAAAATGAATATACTTAATTCTGCTCAACAATAAGTCTTCTCGTCGATGTCAGTTGAAAAGTAGATAAAACTTTTAATTTCGGCGCCATAAATCCTTAAGAAAAACTCCGCGAATTTTGACCCAAAATAGGCATTATTGGGCAGTACACAAATCGTCTAAACTCGGGAACCAACTACCCAAATTTAAAAAATGAACTCATTTTGAAATCGTCTACATTTTTCACATATTTTGGTAATAGTTATAGTTAAAGATTAAAATCATGTGAAAAATTAAAATCATGTGAAGCGCCTACTTGAGTTTATACGAAAACCTATTTTCTTGCACTTGTATCATACTCATGGTCTTGACACGGTTTGAAAGCGCTGGTTGAGTCACTCACAAGGTTTCAGAGAGCTCCTCTTGACATTAATCATGTTTCAATAACGCTTCCAACTCTGCGTCTACAAACTTTACTGTTGTTAACCCTTCAGCGAGATGGAACATGATAATTTTTGCGAGAATTGATGATGCTTTAACATGAATATGGTTACAAAATGGTCCGATGAGATTAAATACCAGGTAGTCATCTTTTGTAAATCTTTTAAATTTATTATTACTATTACCATTATTATTATTATTATTGTATTTATTATTATTATTATTATTATTATCATTATTATTATTATTATTATTATTATTATCATTACTATTATTATTATTATTATTATTATTATTATTATTATTATTATTATTATTATCCTTATTATTATTACTATTATTACTATTATTAGTACTTTTATTATTATTATTATTATTGTTGTTGTTGTTATTATCATTACTTTAAGTTTGTTCTGCAGAACGATATCTATTTTCAGGAATGGAAAGAACTTCTTTTGAGTTCATTCGAAATAAAAATCTTATTAGCTAATTTAGCGCACACCTTTTGTTGTTTTTCTTTTTTAGTTATCAAAATTTAATGGATTAAGTAAAAACTCTGAATAAAAAAGGCTAAAAAATTGTAATGAGAAAAATGTTATAATTCAAAAGTTTTAAACTATATTACTGATGAAAAAATTTCGAATTAAAAATCTTAAGGGCGTTCATCAATGCTTAAGCTTGTGCATGTGTAAAAAAAAAAAAAAAAAAAAATAGTTGAAAACAAATTTATTCTTATTATTTATTTACTTTCACTTCTTGAACAATTGCAACAGTTGGTTAACAACAAGGACGATTTTATCACCACTTATATTTGTCTGATTTTTCTCTTTAAAAGAGAATTTGATTGTTTGCTTGATGGAGGAGAGAGAGCTTAAATTTACTTTGCGATTAAGTAATTTTACAAATTAATTGTTCATCTAAAAGTTTTTGTTTTTTTTCTCAATTTTTTCAATTTTTTTAATTTTTTCATTTTTCAAAATTGAAAAAAAAGAAAAAAAAAATGAAATGAAAAAAACGACATTAGAAAAAAAAAAAAAAATTATATAACAAAAAAGACCAAAAAAAAAAATGAAAAAAATGACAACTTGATAGTTTTACTACTGGCGGAGTAACAACTTAAGAAATGAGCAGTATATGTTTAGATGTATTTTTTTCATCCAAAAACTGTCCCTATTTAAAAAAAAAAAACCTAATAAAATTTGTATTTTTTTCGAATCAAATAAAAAAATTCTCTAAGATGAAAGAAAAAAAAAACAAAAAAAACACCGAATTTCTTTCTTTCTCTAAAACATTTTTCGAGAATTTCTAAATTCGGAAGTGAAAGCTAACAAAATTTTAAAAAAAAAAGGTTTTAATGGAAGCTCTACATTTATATTTACATGTAACAAAAAAAAAAAAAAAAAAAAAAAAAAGAAATCCGAGTAAGAAAAATATTACATAAAATGTTCGTCTTCGATACATTGCACTTTATGGAGATAAATAAAACTGAGCTTAAAAATATATAAATAATGAGCTATAGAGAAAAATTTACAGGTAAAACATAAATAAAAAAATATAGCACACTAATAAATTAACAGCCACTAAACTGACTGCATTAAATAATAAAAAAACACACTATTATAAACTTAGTAGTAACATGAAACCTTAATATTTATTTGAATCCGTTTATTGTGATTTATGATTGTGGATAACAAACCTTTCATGATGTATACTTGTTAACTTAGCTTATCAAAACAGATACTGAAATTAAATTTAACTTACAACTGTTTTGAGTTTAAGATAAAAAAGTGACATAACTTAAAGTTTCAGATCCATGCATTGAAGTTACTTCTGGTGGGTAATTTAAATTTTGTTTATAAGAAGAATTAGGAAGAAGAAATCTACTAAACGCACTACTTTGATTAGATTGATCACTCATTGTCAAATTACTGCGAGTAGAAGATGTTCGCCTACTAGCAAATAAATTAAGTTCTGGTGTTTTATATTTTTGGTGGGAAATACTCTTCCCATCTTCATTTTGGCCACTTAACCAAACACCAACTTTTTCAATATAACCAGCATTAATAGTTTCTATTGGGATATAGTGTGACTTAAGAGAATTTGATGATAAAACTGATCCATTTTTCTCAGAATAAACTGAGTCAAACTTTGATAGATCTAAATTTTTAGAATTAGGAAGGTTTGCTTCATCTTCAGAATCTTCATTTATATCTGCAAACTGCTCATGAATATACCGCTCTTTTACTTTGCTATTTAGCCGAAGAAGACTTTGAGAATCAATAACTTTCTTCTCACCTTGCACAGGTACTGTTACATTGTTTCTACTTAAAAGTGGTTCTAAATACATACTTCGGATTTGTTCTCGTACTGCAGGGTCATCTGTTGAATTAAACTTGTCAAAATATTCATGGAGTAATCCAAGATTACTAGGAATTGAATTTGTATCTTCTGTGGCCATCATAGAGTCTATATTGCTAGGAGACAGAGAACTACCATCATCTAAGATTTTTTCTTTAGTAAGCGTTTTACTATTATAAGCACCAGATACAGGAAGTACAAGACCATTATATTCTGTTGACCTGGAATTAAATGAATTATTTCTTAAAGTCATTTCATTTTTTGTTCCATCATAGTCCAACTGATTGGCTGATTGTCTACGTAAATAAGGTTGCATTGACCAAGATTCATCTCTAAATTTCAAAGAGGGTTTTGGTTTTAATTTTGGTTTGCTTCTTTGAGGATTTAATTTCGGTTTTGGTTTAAACAACGGAGGAAATGATGACATCCAATTATGATTTGAAGCTTCTGCAGCACTGTATCGCTGCACTGGGTCTATACATAGTAATTTATCAATAAAGCTTTTAGCTGATTGAGAGACTTGCATCCATACCTTTAGTAAACAAGAATTTCTTAATAAAATTAATTTTGAAGTGCATTTTATTTTTTTTAAATGATTTAGCAGTTTTAGCAAGGTTTCTATAGATTATCTTTAGAAACATATTTAAATACAAATTATGTGTTTAAGTAAATTGTAAAATTAATAATGCTTGTAACCTATTACTTCCAAAATTGATAACTTCCAATTATTATTAAGCAGCTGTAACATCATACTGATGCACTGGGTTAGTACATTGGTACATAGTAATCAATATCATTGAATAAAATAATGGCACATAATTATTATTTTTAAGAGAGTAATTTTATGGAGTTATCTAGATATCTAATTTTTATGGAGTTATCTAGATATCTAATTTTTATGGAGTTATCTAGATATCTAATTTTTATGGAGTTATCTAGATATCTAATTTTTATGGAGTTATCTAGATATCTAATTTTAAAAAATGACTGTTCAAAAAGAAAGTAAAAAGCTTCTCTTATCTGAATACTTAAACTATTCATAGTTGAAAAGAAATGAAAAAAATTGAAGAAAAAGATCTTAGAATTATCAGGCTTAACTCTTACCTCTTGTGAATATGAATAGGTTCCAGACATAATCTGGTTAAAAAGTTTAGGTGTACTCTCAGCACTAAAAGGTAGATGACCACTTAACATAACATAGACTATGACACCAAGTGCCCACATATCTACTTTTGTGCCATATGGTTTTTTTTGAAGAAGTTCTGGTGAAATATACTCTGGGGTACCACACCATGTTGTTAATGGATTTTCATCTAGCAGTGTCATTGATTTATACTTAGCAAAACCAAAGTCTGTAATTAGTATTTTTGAATTTACTCCAGGGTGGTAGAATAAGAGGTTCTCTGGTTTCAAGTCTCTATGTGTAATACCACATTGATGTAAATACTCTATCCCCTCAACTAACATTTGTGTAATATTACAAGCCATCTTTTCATCTAAATGACCACGACTTTTTATTCTGTCATAAAGCTCACCTCCAGTTGCTAACTCCATAACTAAGTATGTAATATCATTAGAAATAATAACTTCTTGAAGCTTTACAATAAATCTATGAGAAGTTTTCTTTAGAGCTTCCAGCTCAGATTCTATAAGCTCTTTAGATTGACTATTCTGAATACGAACAACTTTTATTGCATATGGTTCCTTTGATGTTTTGCTCTCAACTCTTAAAACATCACTAAACGTTCCTTTGCCAATAAGTGCTTTGATACTATATTTAGCTGTAACCCTAGCATCAATCTTCGTTTTATACTTAGGGGTATTATCTTTTTCAGGAGCAGGTCCTTTTTCTAGATCATTAAAGCTACCTGATGGCTTTCGCACAAACTGAGGGAGTATTGTATCACTTTCTTTTTTATATACTTCATTTTGTTTAGATAGTGAACAACCCATAATAAGACTTATTGAGGTGTTCCATGAAAAGCAGCTGACACATACTTTTAATTGCTGTAAAGTAAGATGTATATATATATATATATATATATATATATATATATATATATATATATATATATATATATATATATATATATATATATATATATATATATATATATATATTTGTGCATCTTTGTGCATCTTTGTACATCTTTGTGTGTGCGTGTAAAAGAAACAAATTATTAGGTACTATAAAGCCTATTATATAATTACCCCATAACAAAATGAAAGTATCCAACACATATAGAAAGTAACAAATAAAAAAACCAACGTTGTATTACTATATTGAATAAAGAATAGTAAATATGATGTTTGTCAGCTATTTTGTGCGTCAAACCCACATTATAATTTTTGCAGAAGAGTTTGCCTAAAATATTTTAATATATAACTTAAAAATTCATTAAAACGCACTTTTATAGGGTTATTATACTTCCTAATCGTATGTTTACAACGAGTAACTCAGTCAGTTTCCATGCGCGGACGTATAAACTATAGTAAATAAAAATTCTTATCAACCGCTAATATCAATGGAATGGCGCATCCATGGACGATTTGTAATTTAAACAAGTTAAAAGATTATGATTTTCAGGACAGCGATGCGGTAGCTTAAAAAGATTATGTTTAATATAAAGACTTAATTTCTATCTCGATTTCTTGGATTTGTTTGTTGATTTCGGTTACTAGGATGGCCCTTTGCTTCTGTATATATTTATTGCAACTTGTATAAACAAAGTTAAAAAGAAGATTTAAAAAAACAACCTTATGTTTCAGATTCAATAATGAAAAAAAGTTTATCGAGGCGCCAATTAATTGAAGAACTAAATGTAAGAAATTCTTCTAACACTTTTTGCACTGGAGTACTTGTTGCGTCATTATGCAACAACTGGGTTGAACTATTGTTTATGCGAACCAAGGTATGTTTGTCATATTAGGATCTTAGGTTTACAATATGTAAATTATGCTCTCTGTCATTTATTCCTCCTCTCTCTCTCTCTCTCTCTCTCTCTCTCTCTCTCTCTCTCTCTCTCTCTCTCTCTCTCTCTCTCTCTCTCTCTCTCTCTCTCTCTATATATATATATATATATATATATATATATATATATATATATATATATATATATATATATATATATATATATACATACATACATATTAATAGATCTTTAAAATTATTAGATTCTTCGTTGAGCTTACATTAACATATTGGCATAACAAGTTATGCCAAAAGCTTCCCGTGCCTTAAAAATTGGAAGACTAGCAAGGAGCACCAAGCTGATCCATAAAAAAAAAAAAATCTCATTCAGAAATGTTTTTTGAAAATGTAACAATGTTGTATAGTAAAATTCGTAATATCCCAATTTTTTCAACTGTTGTATAAAATGTATGGTAATTCAATTCTGCACGCCTTTTAGCCTCTTTTTAATGCTAAGATCCATTCTCTTTGTGTGAGAAAAAGAATAAACTGAAACAATTCTGTTTTCCTTCAACAATTTAAGATGAAATTAATTAACTTTTAAAATATAATCAATAACTTAGAAAAAGAAATTTCAACTTTTCTTCAAGCATTTCATCTTTTGCTGCTTTATTCCATTTTGTCTTTGAACTCCAATTAACTATTTTATTTAAAAATATGTTATAGAAATCATGTTTTTTGGTGAAGAGGTTTTCATGTATAATTTTATGGAGATGGAGATATCTGAACTCTTGATTAAGTACAAAAAGAAAACAAAAATGAAACAAACCTTTCCTAGGCTCCTCATTTAGTCAAGAAAATGGCCCATACTACTTAAACTTTGATATTTTTTTTTAAACTAAAGATACTTCAGTCAGAGTATTTGGAAGGCAATAAAAAAACCCGAGAAGCATTTGTATTACAAATTTAGTTTGAACAATAAAGTTATAGGTTTATGGCTGACAGGTAGAAGTTTTAACAATTGAAGGTTTTTTTTCTTCTCAGCACTAAAAAGTAGATGACCACTTAACATAATATAGATTAGACAAATGATCAAACTTTTAGTTAAGAATATTCTCAACTTCAACTTGCTATTTTACATTTCGTTCATCAAAATGCAGACATAGACAGACTAATGGATTTAATGACACAAATAGTTTATTTAATAATTAAGTAGCTGTTCATAGCTACCATCTATTAGCTTAAACATTCTGATTGAGCATAAAATCAAAGGCCTTTGAAGATTTTTTTTTTTTAAAAAAAAGACGCCTTTCTAAAGTTCAAGTCTGACTGATTATGTGACAGAAATATAAATGGTAACTTCATTCATATGAATATCTCACAAATTCAATCGAGGTTTGTATATCTGTTTAATAATTGTTAAACTACATATTGCATTGTTAAGTTATCTATGAAAACCTTTTCACTGTACTTTCAACTTATGTATAAACCTACTTAAGTTACCATGTTTTGTATAACGCAGCTGTTATATTGTGTTCCTGTTTTCCCTTATAATAACTATAGGGAAAAGTATAATATTTCGCAAAATGGTTTGAAAAGTTCCGGAGTCTTATACGAGGATTGGAAACAAAAATATTGATTAACATAAATTTATAATTCATCTGCAGTAAAATATTTTCTTCATCGAATTATGAAAAAAAAGAATGAACAAAATGTTTTATGATTTTTTCTAAAGAGTTGATACAAGAGACGAGAGAGAGAGAGAGAGAGTTTTATCTAGGCTTTCGTAATGTTGAGAGATTCCATGTTGGCTAATAGTTCCATCATAAGTAGTTCATTCTTGGCAAGAGTTCTAAAGATGTTATAACTGAAAAAAAAATTGAAAATGTAATAGTTTTATTATTTTCAGTGTTTTTCAAATGAATGATGCTAAAATCATATTAAATCATAACTATTAGAGGGCATCAAAAGTTACTCCATTTTGAAAGAAATTTGAACGTTATGAAATAAGTGCTACATATTATGAAAAAAATAATTCCGGCAAAATTTTCAGAATTTTTTTAATCACTTTACAACGTCCACAAATAATTCCAACACTGATCTCACCCGAGTGTTGTCAAGAAGCGATAAACAACTTTTATTTTAATTAATTTGTCATTACTGTCAAGATAAAACCAACACAACTCAGTGAATTCCTTGTAACCTTCTTCTTGATGTTTTACTCAAACTTCAAAAGTGATGCTTTGCTTGTACCATCTCCAGATTTAAGTAATGCAGTCTGTTATGCCAGAAAGCTTTATTTATGTAGCGTGAGATACAACTTTAAGTGACTCTTTATTACGAATTATGAAAGCTTTGAAACCTTTACTATAGGCTAGACAATTAAGTAGCAATTGAATTCTTCAAGGTAATGTCTCCTTCTGATTTACTCTACTCATTTCTTTTCTGCGAAATATTTTCTTAGTTAACATAAGCTGTGAATAATTCTTAGACATTTTCATTAGGAACCGAATATGTTTAATGGGTTTATGGTATAAGTTTAATTTAAAAAAAAAAAGCAACAAAAAGAAAGCAATTAAAAAACAATCAAACAGGAACATTTCAGCAACGGCTGTAAAACACTTTATAAAACTGTTTTTGTTTTTTTTTACTTAAAGTAGAAAAGTCGGTGGTTTTAAAAAGCCTTCGTAAAACTAGAAGAGAAGTAACTGGGTCTTTTTAAATTCCTTAAGGAATTTTAAGAAAAGAGAAAGAATAAGTAAAAGCATGAGTGAGAAATTGTCGATGAGCTTGAAGTCTGATTTCCTCTGGCTTTCTAACTCGCGTCTTCTTACTTCGGAATTGTGTCCTAAGAATCAAAAGGTCAAACTTGATCTGGAAGATCTTGATTTTTTCTCAATCGTAAAAACTCAAGATCTTCCTTATTTTTGTAATACACTGCCTCAAAAAGGAAGGGGTCTGTGTGGTAACGAAAGTAAGTGGATACTTTTCTAAATTTTAAAAAGATGTAAATTTTTTAGTATTTATTTAATTTCAACTTTTTTAACACGAAAAACAAGAATGCAAGAACCTAAAACAAAGGTAAGCAAAATGCTCTTAAAATCAAAAGTAGAAGTCTTTGCATATAACTTCTTGCATTTATTTGTAGAACTATGAAAGATTATTTCTTTCGATAAAAATCTTAATTTTTTTAATGCTATTTTTAAATTGTTGATTTCCCTTGTTTTTGTTATTGCTAATTGATCAATGACGTAATTGGCTATCACTAAGTTTTAGCGTCGGCATTTTACGCTTCGTTATTTTTGACTCGGTTCGTAATAAAAAATGTTTTATTTCAAAAAAAGCGATTGCGTCCAACCAAAAAAACTTTTTAAAACCAGTTGTTGCGGTTTTTTTTAGCATCAAAACGTGTTTCAAGACCAATTATTAGAAATTCCCATTTCTGGACTTTGTAACTCCGAATTATCTAATTCTGCATTTCGGCAAGTGTTTCGATTAAATACCGTAAATCGTAAAGTTAATATTTAATATTCCTATAATATTGAGTAAGTTCCAAAACGTTTCTGTTAGAAACGATTTTAACGAAATAAGCATTTCACCGACCAAAACTCAGTTATTCGATTAACTGATAAAAACAAAAATTATGACGTTGTTTAGTTGTGACAAACTTCGTTACGGAAAAATCGAATACAATTACTTTGAACTTAAATTTAAATTACCTTCATAGTTCTTACCGTTACAATTCAAAATAGTATACATTTTATTTTAGTTTCTAAGGGGCTGTTTATATGGACAAAGGCTAGCCCGTTTGCCGAGATCTCGGCAAAAAACAGTGAGTTCTCACTTGCCGGGCTAGCTCTCTTAATCATATAAACGCAAATTAAAATTAAGTTGAAATAAGGACGACGCATAGTGACTCAGGATGATCAAAAAACGGCAAAAACTCAATAAAATTTGATAAAAATTGTAAATAAATATATTTGAAAATGTTTTTTTTGGGTTAAAGAATTCAAATTTTTTAAACAAATTATTTTTTACGCGCACATTGACGCGTATATTGCGTGCATACGCGTTCACGCGCTCTTAAGGTTTGGCTGCACGCGTAAAAAACAATTTTAATCAAAGTTTTAGAATTTCTAAGCTAATACACAACATTTTGGTTGATTACTCTACTTGATATTTGCATGCTTCTGGCAGAATTGCCATCATTTATTTCAGCTGCTACTATTGGTATTGTTATACCATCTATATAAACACAGCTTTAGCAATATTAATGGTAGCAGCTGAAATCAGAGAAAAAAAAACCATTTTTAGGATAGTATTTAACTTTTTCCCCTGAAGCATCGTGCAAGAAGAGGATAAATATGTGTCCAAGGCCTGTTTATCGCGGAGGTCAGTATTCACTTTTAAATCAAGAGCTTGCTTTACACTGATATTTAAACAAGAAGTTTTATCCAAAGAGCCTTTACCTTTTTGGATCTCTAAAACATTTGACTTTTTTTAAAATGACTACTTCTTGAAGAGACTAAAAATAGAGCATGATATTTATGGGGTTTTCCAGAACCAAACTAGCTTCTTTTATTGGTCATAAGATTTTCTTGAAGCAATTGATATTTTTTTTTTTTCAATAAATGATTCATAATTTCTACCACATTGTTTTAGTTTTTGCTTCATTTTTGAAATAAATGTAGCTAAAGTAGCCTTTACTATAATTATGTTCTCTTTGCTAATTTCTTCAGTTTTATTTGATTTCGTTATGTAAATCCTTCCATAATCCTAATATATCCACTCATAATTCACGTATATTCGGTATTAGATCTAATCTTTTTATTGTTATTGTTTTTAAGAATCACCATGTTAATAAAATCATTCATATATATCAGAAACATTTTGAGTACTTTATATAATTTTTACTTTAAACAGTTTAACATTTTATGTTATTATTTCTTTGACAATTATCAAATTAAGATTCCTATAATGTTTAAGTAAATAATGTTAATTGTATATTACAGGAAAAACAGAAGTTTTTAAGTAAAGCTATTTCAAATATATAGTACTTATCGAATAGTAAATCATAATTCAAAATTAACAATAAACATTTAAACAAACTTTTAAGTAGCATATGATGACAAAAATATGTTACTTGAAACTATATTTAATATATTAAAACAAGCTACACAAATAAAAAACTCAAGTTCAAGAAATACAAATGTCAATGAGTCCATAAAAATCTTGTTTTCCGCCATTTTTATTTGTTTTGATATAATGAAAAATTGTTAAAAAATTTACGCATTTACTCAATTTCCGATGGCGGGATGCTCTAGTTGAAAATTTGCAAAATGCTAGTATACTAGTGTAGCTTGTGCCTGAACCTAAAATTTTTTGAAAAAATTTAATTGATCAAAAATGACTTAGGGCCTGTTTATATGGAAAGCGGGCTGGCTCGGCAAACGAGCCAGTCCGCTTACCGAGATATCGACGTCATCAATATTTTAACTTAATTTTATTTTGCGTTTATATGAATAAACGAGCTGGCCCGGATAGCGAGATCTCACTGTTTTTTGCCGAGATCTCGGCAAACGGGCTGCTTAATTTCTTATATAAACTTGTACGCAAGCGTATAAACTCTTACATTTTTTAAATTTGAATAAGACTAAAATTTGTTTTCCATACATCAATGGGAGCTACACCAGTTATTATATTATGCCACCATAAATCAATTCTGCCAGTTTTAAACCAGCAACTACGATTTTTTCTTTGAAGGCACCTCTCTCTTGCTTGTTTCATCTTTTGAAGTGATTGTTATCGTTTTCGTAAAAGAATAATATTTTAAAAATTATCAAATTTAAATTTGTGAAGCTTATATAATACAATTAGGCTTTTAAGAATCATTTGTGTTACCAGTTAAACATATTGTTAAAATGCAATATGTTTTTTTGTCGCTAGCCGCCATCTTTAAAGTTATTATTTTATCGATAAAGAGGTCACCCCTGCTAGAAAAAGCCAGGCTGACCTCGATATCATTTTTTATTTTTTTGGCAAAAATTCATATAAACGCAATTTTAAAACTGGCTTGTTTTCCGGGCTAGCTCGGCAAACGGGCTACCCATTGTCCATATAAACAGGACCTTAATTGTGTATAAAACTTTTTTTAGCGATAAAACTTTCATTTGATATGGCATTTGTAGGTTAAGTTTAATTTTTTAAATTTTTTTTTTAGCTTCAGGTACTCAAAACATTAATAATGAACATATCCTGAAAATTTGAAGCTAAAATAATGTTTTTTTTTTATTGAGATTTGTTTTGTTTTCCTACGGCTTCTCGTAAAAAAAAAAAAAAATAATTGGTTGCTATGGTCGTTGCTATGGTCGTTGATTTGTTATTAAAATATACCTTAAGGTTTTTAAGAAGAATATTCTTCATATTCTAAGATTATTTTGGAAAAAATATTTTTACTATTGAATTCTACAAGATTCAATTGTCCAAATAACATTTTTTCAAATTTTTCATTTTTTTTTTTTCATTTTTCACCAAAATAATGGCTGGAGACCACCTTAAGAACTAAAGCTCAGTAAACTGAAATAATCATTTTTTAGTTAATACTCCGACCTTTGGCTTGCGATACTGTAAATAAATGCTAGTTAGAAAGTAACATTCAATATTAAATTAGCCATGTAATAAAAACAGTCCATAGTTACTTGTAGAGTACTTGTAACTAGTTGCAATGTGGGCATTCACAAACAGTTGCTCTCTCCAACCCCCCCCCCCCCTCCTCTCAAAAATAATGTTTTTTTTAAGAATTGCATTTATTTTAAGACCTTTGACATATTGAAAAAATCATAATGTACATAAAGTAGTGAGAAAACTTGGTTAAGATCAACATGATGATTGATGATGACTGATCTGTATGATGTGTGTTAATAGAGAGGAAAAGAAAAATCCCTTCTTCCCCAATAGCATTTCTGCAAACGCTCATTAATAGTGTTGTTAGTTAAGTTGTAAATTCGGATGTTTCTTTAATGTGAATAAATAAGCACCACTTAGTTCTTAATTATCCAATGTTTTGTGCAAGAAAGCTAACAACACAACTGTATGATAAGCAGCTATAATATCCATGTATAACCAACAAATTTTATACCATTAATTTTCTTAAATAATACTGCAAATGCACAAATGCTGCATGAACTGTTAGCTGAGCTCTGTGAGTACACATAACTCAAAGGTTCCTTCTAGAACTGTTTTACATTATGATTCTACTCAATTGTTAAGAATCATCTACCAAAATCTCTTGATGTAAGTTTACTAAAAGGTTTTAAAACAAATATGTATTTAATGAAAATATTTATAACAAATATATAATAAAGTGTAATATAATAGGTCTGGGAAAAAGTTCGCGTTGTTTTTAAGTAAAATTTAATTGGTTTTTTATAGTGTGAAAATAAATTCAAATCAAATATGCTCTATTAACATCAACATTTCGCCAATTTCCGGGAAAAGTCAAGATGCCATTGGTGAAGAACTTCTGTGGTTTCTGATTGAAAAACTTAATCAAGCGGTTTTCACAGGCCTCTTTTGAAACCAGCTTAACATCCATTGAGGGAATTCTGCAGAGGCTAGAATAGGTGGTAGTAAGAGGGTGCTATATCTCGACTATACTGTGGATACAACAAAGTTTCCCATTCAAGTTCTCTCAATTTTTGACAAAAAAGTGTGTGGTTGGGTGTTGTCATGATGAAAGACAACACCTTTTTAACTACTTTTCAACTTGGGCCGTTTTCTTTCAATTGCCGGTCGTAATCTCAGTGTTCTCAATATTCTTGAGAATCAATCGTCTGAATAACATGAAATATCAGCTCATAGTGGATATTTCCCTTTCAGTCTCACCACACACACACACCACCACACTCACCATCACCTTGTTAGGAGTCAATCTTCGCTTCGCGAAAGCTGGTGACAGCTCACCATCCCTTATCCACGATCTTTTACTCTTCTGGTTGTCGTATGTGACCCATTTTTTAACATTGGTTATGCCCCTTTTTTCTAGGTCTGTAATAGATGTATAGTCGAACGCAATGACCCCTGCACCAATGGAGCGTTGATTCAGCGCTAGTGATCATGTTTACACCAACAAGAGAAAATTTAAATCCGTCGAATCCATTAATGGTTGTCTATTGTCCGAAAAACTAGGACGATTAAAGGTTTTAAACTTTTCACTATCATTTTTTTTTTTTTTTTTTTTTATTCTTTAATTTTTACGTAACTGTTGATTAACAAAACCGCGCTATCTTTATTTTACAAGTGAATAGGAAAATAGCAAAATATAACACGTCACTTTTCTATGGAAGTTTGTCCAAAGTAACAATATTTGCGTTATACGGCAATAAAATGATATTTATTTGCAAACGCAGTCGGAAAAATTGCCGGATTTTATTTTTTGATTAATCAGTTTAACATTGTTTTCATAACAGACTTTTAAATTAATTGAATTTTCGGAATAAATTTCGGAATTTTTTTATTTAACGTTATTTGATTAAGTTATATAAGTAGCGGTGGCTTATTAATTAATAGAAAATATTCATAATTGAAAGAAAACTTTATTTGATCCTACGATCTCAGAATATTTTGAACAGCTCTATTCCTTTATTAATCTATTTAACCGGAAAAGTTACCGAATGATGCCATTGTTTGTTCCTAACTGAGATTTCGGCTAGGTTTTAAACAAGCAAACGACGATGCTTAGCAGACTCTTATCAACGCTAAACCATTTAAATAATATTTCTTTTGTTGCAGTTTTTACTAACAGTATCATAAAGTTTTGATGTAATTGGATACACTTCTGGATTTGTATGGATATTTAAAAAGTTAATAGTATTTTTTCTTTCTCTGCGATGAAAAAAGCATGAAGAATTGTAGCTTTTGAAATTTTTTTTTGATTTTCTAAAACACTTTTATGCTGCTACCTTTTGGTAAAATCAAATGTTTTATAAATTGTTTAAAAAGATAAGTTCAATTTTTTTTTTTTTCTTTTTTCACAATTTCCTATTATGTTATGAATATCTTTTAGAACTTTGGAAACGTTGAACTAAGAAATAAATCGTTTAAGGTAAAAGAAAAGTTGTAACCTGATTTGAGTTTTTTTTAACACCTCGCTCTTTTTAATTAAAACATTACATTTTCTCCCTCTCTCTTTTTTTTCTTCTCAATAAAAACTAAGGGAAAAAAAAAATTGCCGCGCGTGGTGGAGCCCGTTTATTTTCTCGCTAACTGTGGTTGCAAAGAAAACCCTTCTTTCTTATATACCACGTTTCTCAGATAAGACAAAGCGCAGTTTTTAGTTTGAAGACAAAAATTAACAACTCCTTGATATTTGCATGACATTTGTCATATGTGACAATACCTCTAACCATTTTGAGTAATTTTTTAACACTTGGTCCGGCTCTCCTCAATTCTTATGCAAAAACCCTTCTGGAATTTATTTATCCATGTCAACTTGAGAGCCTCATCACAGGTACCTTAGGTATAAAGCTACCGTTTATCTCCTGTACTTATCAAATTTATCTTGCTTGATAGCACCTTTGCATGAAAATACACAACCAGTAGTTTGCAATCTTTTGAAATCAATTGAACAAAAAGTGACAAAATTTAATTGCATGCACCAAGTTCTTAACAGAAAGAAACCAGATTCTTTATCTTAACAATATCTTTGTATAAGTGGAGTTTTTTCAAAATTTCCACAAAAAATGATGGTAAATCCCGAGGTAACGAAATAAAAACCAAGGGCAGATATTGAAATTTATATATCAAAAGTCTATATGATCACCAACTTATTCCTTTACAGTGAGAAATCTCCAATAAAAAGTACAAAATATTGTGAGTATTCCGAATTCTATGTGAATATGAAAGGTCTTCGAAGCAACTTCAGAAGATATAGTCATAGGCATTCAGGTCAGTGAATCGGGCTAACCACAGATATGAGAAACTGATGCTGGTAATACGTTCAACAAAAAAGAAACTCTTTACTTGCTATAAAAGAGTGTGGGCCCCTTCCTGTGGGCCACATCCAGTGTGTGGCCCCATCCTGCTAAAATATGGCTATTGAGTACCTTTTTTTTGCTTACGAATGCAGGATGCAGTGATAAACATCAAATGTAGGATGCAGTGATAAGCATCAAATGTAGGATGCAGTGATAAGCATCAAATGTAGGATGCAGTGATAAGCATCAAATGTAGGATGCAGTGATAAGCATCAAATGCAGGATGCAGTGATAGACATCAAATGATAACTATTATCATTTAAAAAAAAAAAAATCATATATAGTGAACAAATGACAAAACTAATTTTGTTTCATCTTTAAAATGTTGTAATATTTTTTTTTAACTTTCCATTTCTTCTCTTAATCGAATTTTTGCGAAAAGTAAAACTTTTAAAGTTAAAAGTTTTCATTTACCTTTAACGATTTATTTTTTAGTTCAACATTTTTAAAAGTTCGAAAAACTGTTTAGTAGTCTAGTTTCAAAATTTTGCATTTGAGCAATAAAGAGTCCAACTAATTGATTACCTGCACATCTTTAGCTGCTTCAGTTTTCAAAATGAACAACATTGATGGTTACTTGTCTATGATGAACATTACAAAACAGACTGACGCCTTTTGCCGTCTCCCTTACTTAAAAGTTGCCGACGGTTTAAGTGGTTTTATGCTTAGTTTAATTGATATTATTATTGGAATTCTTATATTTATATCGAACGTTTTTTTAATAAACGGCGTGTACAAGACGCCAAGAAGGAATAGTTACACCCGAAACGAAAAACTTGTGTTGTTACTTTCCACTGTTGACTTAATTGTTGCTTTAGTACTTGTTCCGCTTAAAGTTTTTTTCCTGAAAAGATTAAATGACGTTAGTTGTTTAACAATTTCTTTCATTGGATTTTGGGTTGTATTTCCGTTGACATTTTCAGGCTCCATTGTTGTAGTGATATCAATAGAACGATTCGTTACAGTTTTTAACGATAAAAAATGTTTCGGCATTTATTTCAAATTCATTTACGTTATACCGATCATTAGTTTCCATTTTCTCGCCTGTTCTGGACTAGGTATTTGGTATGCATCAACCATCTATCTTCGAGCGACGTTTTATCAGCAATCGCTTTTCTTCTTCAGCATTTCAACATTTACATTCATCAATCTATCATCTATTGTAATTTTAAATACGTCTCTGTTAATTGGAACAAAAAAAAGAATGAGAAACAAAGAAATTCAAGATTTAAAGCACATTGCCGTGGAGAGGCGACTGACTAACACTATGATGCTGATTTCAGTCTCACAAACAGTTTCATACCTCCCTTTAGTGTTGGTCAAATACTATCTTGCTTCAATACTATACTCGGGAAGGTTCCAATCAGTTGGAAATGCAACACAGCTTCTGCTTTGGATTCTTGTTTTATGTGAGCATAATTCAGTCTTTAATGCAGTTACATACGTCACAAGAAGTAGAAGAATCTCACAAATGTATATTTCAAAAATATTTTCGCTGAAAGAATTTTTAATAAATATCTGTTAGAAAATCAGGTTTATAAATATCTTTCATTAACATATTGTTAGCCATAATTTCTTAAAGTTATTTTTATGAGCCTTCTTGCTTTGAAGGTTGACAGATCTATTTTAATTGTGATTGATATCGACAGATGAAATGAAACTGCTTACATATAACTTTGTTTACCAGTATAAAACAAATATTTACAAGCATGTAACAAACATTTACAACTATCTAACAAATATTTTTGATTGTGTGACAAATATTTACGATTATGTAACAAATATTTACGATTATGTAACAAATATTTACGAGCAGATAATAAATATTTACCAGTATACAACAAATATTTACCAGTATACAATAAATATTTACTAGTATATGATAAATATTTACACGTATATAACAAAATTAAAAATATATGCAGCACTTGCGTAAATATCTCTACAAACAACTTAATTAGTTTCCGACACTTCAACACTTCTTAAATGATACACAATCATCGTTTCACAGCTTATTGCCGTTAGTGGAAGTTTAACTCAATTTTTATTACGGCTGCTGTACATTCAGATTGTTAACAGCATCCTGCAACCACTCTTGAATAACTACGGACTTCTTTATTGAACTGTTGCTCAACTGCTTTATTTTACTAGGTTTTAGTTTAACTGCAGAGCTTTTGGAAAGTGTTACAAATAGGGGGAGGGTGGCTCATTAAGAAAAAATAAAAAGCAACGGTAAAAAGCATTTTACAACAACAACGACATAAAGCGACGACAAAACAACGACCAAAAAGCAATTAACATTTTTTATTAAAACATCAAACAGGAAATGGTTATTAAAAATCAAACGGTCTCTAAAATCAGGTTTTCAAATCCAGAAAACCGGTGTTAAAAGATTCAAATACCCGGTATTTTGGTAATTATTTTTTAATCGTTTTTAAACAATATTTGTATTCGACCGTCAACTAAGTTTTAAGTCTGCAACTGGGTTTTCAAGGTAATATGCTTTTATTATAAATTAATAAAGTCAACATCGATGCAACTCGTCGAATATCTATTAAGTGTGAGTTTTTTTATTATAAACATTTTACAGCGACAAATGGTTAACAATCTCCATCATACTGAAGGCATTACGTTCACCAGTGACTTATGGGCTAGCAAGTCGAACGACCCATACTCAACAATAACTATTCACTACGCTAATAAGAATTTCAATCTGAAGAAATTCATTTTCAGTTAGTCTCCATACAACAAAAACATTTTAAATTTCTGGAGATGTTCGAGAAGTGTCTTATGCCGTAAAAACAATAGCCTCGGATGCGAGTTCCAAGACGGAACCCGTGTCAGAGACCATCTGTCCGCGGGATCCTAGCAGTCAAGAAAAGCACTAAAATCCAACACAGTGCAATCTGCATAGCCCATCAACTAAACAGGATCATTTAGGAGGCGCTTAAAGCGGAAGAGGGGTCAGCGAGGCGATCAAACAGGCCACAGCATAAACCAAAAAATGTCAAAAAATTACGGCAGTAATCGTCAATCGTGAGGACAAGGAAGCTGGCGACTAATTGAAGATGCTTAAGATAATTGTTCCAGTGCCAACATGGTAGAATAAAAACTTCATACCGTTGGAGTCAATCATTAAGCTTCGGCCAGCTGTGGAAGCCATTCGTGATCAACCACATCAAGGTGATGGTAAGATTATTCATAAACTTAACATTTAAAATTGCAGATAGTGGTTACTTTCAGTGAAGGTCAATTAAAAAAGGATCCTTTTTCTGAGTGCTTTCCTCCCCAAAATGGGAGGGAACTCTTTCTTATCACAGTTAAACTTGACACGGCAGTCCTTACTCCCTCTGTTCATTTCGTCTGTGTAAAGCATACAGTACAAATGTTGTTGCTTTGGCCGCAGAAGTCATGTTTTATCTTGGTTACCATAGAAAACCCCTCAACTGCTAAAATTTGAGGCCAAAATGTTTCCTTGCGGTTTCTGTGTGGGCCCCCTGGACAAAACCTTGTGGGTCCCGACTGGAATTCCCATGCGGGACCCATACTTTAAATAATGTTGGACTCGTGCAGGTCCCTAAATATTTGGCTGGCTGGGATCTAAATAATAAATATCTAGATGCTGAAACAAACAAAAACTATAAAAGCTCAAAAAAATTAAAGTTAAGGACAGTTTTTACAGAGGGTTTTAAGGACACTTAAGGACAGTTTTTACAGAGGGTTTTAAGGACACTTAAGGACAGTTTTTACAGAGGGTTTTTTTACAGAGAAAGGGGGAGGGGGAGTTTTTAAGAGTAGCTTAAGAAGAGCTTTTAGATTTTTGATTTTGGATAAACAAGAATTTTTATTGGTGAATGAAAAAGAGAAAAAGAAGAAAAAAATTTTGATAAACAGAAAAAGCAAAGAGTTACAAGAAGGTTTTTAAAAAGAGCTTTTAGAGAGGAAGAGAGTATTTGTGATTGAAGAATTTTGGATGAACAAGAAGTTTTATTAGTAAACAAAAGAAGAAAAGAAGTTTTCATAAAATAAACAGAAGCAAAGAATTAAACAGAAATCAGAAAAAAGATTAAAGAAAAGTAAAAGGAAATTTTGCCGTTTCAAATAAAGAAAAAGAAGAGGAGATTTTCAAATAAAGAAAAAGAAGAGGAAAAAGAACTCGTTTAAAGAAGAGGAGTAAAAGTATCAAATACTAGAAGAAGAGTAAAAATATATTATTTTTAATTTTATCAACGTAATAAATAAAAGAGTGCTAGCCCTTACACGCTTATAGAACGTATATTGAGATATATTGTATAATGGAATATACAGAAGATGGAAAATACAACCTTAACCCTTTAACGAGTACCCAGTGGGCACGGCGATGTTGGTTTAACGTTTAGGCGACGTCGAGTGCGACATCGCATTAACGTTGGAAATGGAAAGTTGGATCAACGTTAATATTCGATGTTATCGCGATGTCATCGCGATGTCATCGCGATGTAATCACGATGTAATCGCGATGTTTTACGTCGTTTTGACGTTGATTTAACATCGCAACTCGATGTTAATTTTCGACGTCATTCTCACGTTGGTGCGATGTTGAATTTACGTTGGCGACGTCGCTAACCTAAAACTAACATCGAACCGACGTAAGATTGACGTCGATGCCCACTGGGTAACAATTCGCTAGGTTAGAATTATTTTGTTCTATCTACAAGTTAAAACGTTGGGAGAAAGTTTTTGATTTTTTCTAAAAGTAAAAATTGTTTAAAGTTTTAGCTTTTAGTTTTAAAGAAATAATAACTTATGCTTTAAATAATTCATGTTTAAGCAAATTATTTAATAAAAGTTTTTAAAATAATGCGTATTTTAAAAGTTATTATTACTTACAAAAATTAATAACTCATTTTCTTCCAACTTTTAAAATTGGAGATAGAACAAAATAATTCTAACCTCGTGAATTGTCCTTCCGAACCAAATAGTCCGTAGACCCTCAACCTTAACCCAAACCTTCAAATTCCTTTCATAAAGTACTAGAGCTCGTACCTCCCTTAAATTTCCTAACCCTTAAACAAAAAACAAAATACGTTTGATAAGAAAGACTGTCATTACGGTATTATATTATATGTTGATTTCTCTTAAATATACGGTAATTTTTACTGCCCGTAATTTAAGAAGAATTACATTTTAGCTTTCAAATTAGTATTATATATCAAAAAACAACTTCACTAAATAATAAAGTAATAAAAAAACATTCCAAAAACAAAAATAAATAGATCTACTGTTGTTTGAAAAATATAAAGTTGTATGTAAGAAAATAATATTTTCAAAATGATTCTCAATGATTCAATGATTCATTGAGAATGATTCTCAATGCTGTGTTGTTTTTTTTAAACTTATAAATGTGACAATTTTTTTTTGGTAAATTTTAACTTCATATTCATTTTGCTTGTTTTGTTGCTTTTGCTGTATTGAGTTTATATTTATATTACTTAAGTACAAATACTTCAGGCGTAGTTTATTATTTCGTTATAAACAAAGTTTGTAATTTAATAGCTGAGTGAAAATTAGGAATATAAGATTGAAACGAGGATGTAAAAGATTTTCCTAAAAAGGATTCGATTGCTTGAATCCAAAGTAATTGGCTCCACATTACATTCGAAGAATTTGCAGCAAATTTATTTTCTTTTACTATTAAAAAGAATCGTATAAAAACATGGGTCTCAAAATTAATGGAAAGTGCTTTAAACTGAAGTTGAAGGTACAAAATTATACGACAAATTCCTAATATTTGCTATCTTGAATAAACTAAGATTACCGTTAATTTTGTTCTCAAAAGCAAAAGATTGGCAGCCTGGTTTTTATTATAAAAAAATGTTTTTTTAGATTATTATAGGCGCGAAAGTTCTCTCGAGTGTAATCAGATTTACAAACGAGCTATAAAACATCTTACTCTTGTGAAACATGTGATACTTTCTTGAGAATTTTTGTTTTTATAACAGAATTTAAGACTATTTTTTTAATAAAATATTTGCATTATTAATGAAAAAAGTAATAGAAAAGATGAACTTTCATTGAATAAAAAAATGGAATTCTTTAATGCTTTTTGCAAAAAAATTCTCTAATGAAATTGTGTGGCTATGAAAATAGCCGTTTTTAATTAGCAAGATCCAAGGCAATAGGGCTACTGCCTTTGTTTTTTGGTTTTTCAAGAACTATGGTATGTTTATAAATGAAGAAACAGAAAAATTATTTATGAAACATTCCTTTTTGTATGACAGACATAATGAAAATAAATTTTTACAGGGGGTTAACTTGAAGTGTTAAAAAAATAACAATTTTAATTGCTTGAAAATTCATTTTAGTATGTAATCAATAAAATAATTTTTCAACTTTTTCCATAAAAACTTTTGAAGATATTCTAGACAACAAATTAAGAATCCTAGTTAAAGCAAACTGGCGTGATACTTTAAATGTGAATAAACTCTTATGTCCTATTATTTGAAGTCTTTACTATGATAAAATAAAAACCAGGTTGTGAATACTTTGAAAAGATAACTTTTAGACAAAAAAAAAACAGATTATTCAAGATGGCGGCGAATATTAGGGATTTGTAGTATAATTTTGTACTTTCAACTTCAGTTTAGAGCACTTTCCTTTGATTTTGAGACCCATATTTTTATACGATTCTTAATCAGCACAATATTCTCTATCAGAATCAGTCATAAAATTAGGGGGGGGAGAAAGTTGTGTAGCGCCCGATAGACTACCTTTAAACGGAGTGGGATTATCTGAACGTCTTTGACAAGTAATTTCTTCGCACAATAATACTCGGAAAGAATGAAAGGAATGTATGTTATATAACAATAATACTCGGAAAGAATGAAAGAAAATGAAATTATTGTCATAGTTTGAAAAGTTACTTTTCCATAATTATGTGTTTTGCAACTTGAATATCATTGCATTTAAGTATCTTTTTTGTTCCAATCAACGATGACGAATTTATAGCAAGTATCAACAGTAAATTTATGCTCAAATAAGATGCAATACTGAAGTGGAAAACTGTAAACTCATCGTTACGGATAGTGAATACAAACCAAATGCCCACGTAGGGTCAAAAAGTTGAAAATGATGATTAGTATTAAGTAAATTCCTTTAATTTCTACAGCAGCATTTGTTGTCGTTCAAAACAACAAATAGCCTCTCTATTGATAATGTTAACACAACTGTGCTTGAGAAAGCTTCTAAGTAATATTCTTTGAAATAACAAAATTTAGAGTTGCAAATTCTCCGCAGCCAAATTTACAGAAATATATATATATATATATATATATATATATATATATATATATATATATATATATATATATATATATATATATATATATATATATATATATATATATGTATGTATGAATGTATGTATGTATGTATTCATTTATTAAACAAAAATTCAAAAAAAATTAAATAAAACGCGAAAAAAAAAATAGCACCACAGCTTTAATGTGTACTTTAAAATAAGGAAATATTATGAGATCAATTGTTTTAAACTTTTTACAATAAATATTAGTTATTTCTTAACATATTAGTATTTTGTAGCGTGACCTTTATTGGAATGACGGCTACACAACGTCTTGGCATCGAGTTAACCAAGTCCTGACATCGCTTTAGCGGAGTTTCGCTCCATGTCCTGTTGGAACACCCAGGACAACGGCATTTCTAGTCTGCATACGGTGACATCACTTTATCAAATATATCAACATAAACGTGTTGGTTTATAATAGTAGTAATGTGATGAATACTCCGAAATAAGAAAAGCATGCCCATATCATTATACTACAACCTCCATGTTTAATAGTTTTGATGGTATATTTTGGATTGTATTCTGCATTTGGCGGTCTTCTGACATACGCCCGAGAGCCTTTTCCACCATAAAGCACAATATTACTTTTGTCTGTCCATAAAACATTCCTCCATTTTTCGAGTGGCCAATATGAGTGTTTTTTAGCAAACGCAATACGCTTTACAACATGTCTGGCACTTAGAAGTGAAATTTTTCTGGGGCTACAGGCTTTTAATCCATTAACTCGCAGACAACTCCGAACTGTTTTTACTGTTACATCGATGTTAAAGTCTTTTTTCAGCTTGGTTTTAAAAGGTTCCTTTTTAGCCTGTCGGACTAAGCGATTAGCCAGCAATGTTGAAATAGAACGTTTTCGACCACATGTTTCAGGCTTTTCTTGAAATTTTATGGCATTTCTTATCATTTTATTGAAACACTCAACAAAACGACCAACTTCTCTATAAGATTTCCCTGCTGATATCAACTTTTGGATCAGTTCTCGTTTTCCTGCACTATAATGCTTTCCGCGTCCCATTTTTATATGTAAATGTCTCCTACTAATACTCACTAACATAAAGCGAATAAAACAGCAAAAAAAAAATCCAACGCTTGCTATTTTCACAATTATTTTTACCGTTACCAGAGTATTTTACAACAAAAGAGTGTGTGGTGCTATTTTATTTTTCGGTCAGAATTGGCATTTTTGATTAAAATCGAGCAACACCAAGCAGTTTTTTTTTCCCAAAATGATTTGTTTTAGAAAGTAAACATGTCCGCTAATATTTTAAATAGCAAAGCTATAAAAAAATTTTATTTGGTGTTTTACATGGTGTTTTTTAACAAAAAGGAAAATACGCTAAGTGGTGCTATTTCATTTTTCGCAACTATATATATATATATATATATATATATATATATATATATATATATATATATATATATAAAATATACGGATTGATTTTCTGGTTGATTTTGGTGATTTGCAGGGAGAGAAATTTTATCACTAAAAGATTTTCGCCGTCCTTCAAAGTTATTTTTTTGGTTGTTTGTCTTTGTTACTTGTATTTACATGCATCGTTTGACTTTTATTAGACATTAAACCTCATCTTTTAGCTCAGTTTATCATCATTTTGTTAGATAACAATTCGAAAAATCAACTTAGCATTTAGAGGCATTGTAAGACTTTTTTTTTCGTTTTTTTCTTGGGTGAGATTATTTTTTTATTTCTTTAAGAAATATTTTCTGAGTATTTCAAATTTTTTACTAGGTAAAAAAAACTACCAGTGTTTTGAAATTAAACTGTACAAAAAATGCTAGCTGTCAGCAACATTATATATAAATTAATATTTTTACCCATTTGACAATCTGAAAAAAGGTGTTTGACATAGCCCAATTGAACCAAAAAAGCTAGTAATTACAAATTAGGCCAATAAAGTTTAGCAATTGGTTATGGCTAACCGTATGAAAACAAGCCGGAATTATTTAGGATTTGATTAATTTATTCAAATGAAAGCAACTTCAAAATTTATCCTTTAAAACGCAGAGCCGAAGTGTGGCCAAAACCAGGCACAACGTTTACACCAAAATATTTAACAGAAATTTTAAAATATTTTCACGATAAAATAAATACTCTATGAGCATTTTGATTTTCTGGCTCGTGCATTAACCGCAATCATAATTTTTAAAACATTTTTGGGTAAATAATATGCGGTTTATACACGAGAATAAACGGAATTTATCTAATCTGGGGCCAATTCTATAAACATTTCGAAGTTTTTTTTGAGAAAAAAAGTCTTTCGTAAAAACGCAATTTTTAAGTAAATTATTTTTTCGCAAAAAAATGCGTAAACTCGAAGAATTCATCGCTGTTTGTATTTTTTTCGGCCATTGCTATAAAGCATAAAACGTATACGTTACTAAAATTCACGGACTTTTTTATCCGTAATACGACATTGATAGCAATTTTTATTTTAATTTTTATCTAGTAGGCCTACTTAATAAACTTTATTAGTTGTTAAGTAGGCTGTGCTGTCTATTCTATTTTTATAAATATTTTTACATTCTAGTATTTGGTGTTTAAAAAAACTGTGTAAAATTAAAATAGGAACATAGATTCGATTTTTTCGGATGAAGACTTAGATTTCGAAGTTGCAGAAAATGAGCTTCGCCACCGATTGACTCAAGAGGTTGGTGTTTAAAACATCACTTAAAATTACTAAACTTTGATGTTTTTTTAATGATTTTTTATCGAAAAAAATCAGAAATAAAACTAAATAGGCGCAGAAATTATATTCTTGTTTTGTTTTTCAATTTCATTTTAATTTAATGGTCGCTTTTTTAACGAAGATGTTTCTAAAAACGTTTTTTGGGAGCAGTATCGAGTCCCAAGAGCTTTATTAGATTTTTATAAACTAGGCTTACAGATGATTTACAACATTATACTAAGCGAAATAAAAGCATTTCAGTACGTTTCCAGATAATTGTGTTTCTTCATTTTATTGGCACAAATTTTTTTTTTCATATTTTCAGAGACTGTCATGGAATCTCTACCAACACAATTTATCGTATTATACACAGTGTAGGAGAAGCTATTTTCAATGTTAGTGTATTAAGTTAATAAAACTATTGAAAGTATATATATATATTACATACATATAAAATTGATATATACTATACATTACATCATTTTATCATTGTTAATGTTATATGTTGTAATATATCTCTGCTGTTGCTACTGTTTTTGAATATAATGAATAAATTGCCATTATTATTACCCTTGTTATATATCATTAGCACTATTAGTAGTTTACTTCACATTAGTTTATAACTATTTGTGTGTAGACTTGAATATAAAATCTTTATTTAGAAATATATAAATGATTGATTACATACTTATAGCATGTTAATATATACTATATATTACATACTTATGCTATAACATTTGTTAATATATATATATATATATATATATATATATATATATATATATATATATATATATATATACATAGATACATACATATATATACACGCCCGCCGCGATCCTTAATGACGCCCAGGGTCAAAATTTCACTAGCGCCCTATCATATCGACCGAATCCAAAAAAAATTTGAGTACTGTCCAAATGCTAATCTTTTTTTACTGAATTCTGAGGGCGTGGGTCGAGGAAGCCTCTAATAATTTTTTTAATATATTAAAAAAGAAATGCACAAATAGACATGTTCTTGAACTTTATTTATATTGCAAGTAACTGCAAGTTTTAAATGTAATAGATATTTAATGCTTCAAGAGAAGTTTACTCTCCGGGCTTTATTCATAGCAAAATTCGTAATGACCTCGTCGTAGCACAGACTTTTTGCAAGATCGTGTTCAATAGATCTAACTAGGAGATTAGTTAGCCGGTCTTGACTCATTGTAGATCTTAATGTTGTTTTTACCAGACCAAGCTTACTGAAAGACCGCTCACCTTCGGCGATGGAAACGGGAATCGTGTTAAAAATACGTAACAAAATGCATATTGATTCGAAGAGAGACTCTAGACCTTTCTGATAAATTCCATTTAATAGCTTCATTGAAGAGAGATTTTCTTTTGGACCGAAAAGATTGGCGCGCTTCAGAGTATCCAGATGACGGACCTCTAAAATAAGTTTGTCTTCATCTACATCACTCACATAGATTTGTGCCAAAGTTTTACATTTCTTCTCCACGTTAGGTTGTTCAACTTCTTTTTCTTCACTCGACCTACTATTTGATTCTGAGAGCCATAGGAACTAGAAAATGTTCGTCGTTTTTTCTGCAGCTTGAAATTAAGAGTCCTCATAAGTTTTATCTCATCATCTAGAGTAATATTTTCTGATTGAAATGACACGCTGACATAGTTTATTGCTTGAAGTGCTTTGAACCAGAAGGTTGTCATGATAATAAACTCAAATGACTGAATCCATTTCTCCTAGATTTTACGTCATTCAAAATATCTCCAGTTAAATCAAGATCCCGAAGTTTCTGCAAAGAAAGAAGAATTCCTCTGGGTCGCTTAACCAACGGCTTTACAGCCTCAATGCGTGCACTTCATCGGGTTTGCGAGGTTGATGAAGAGACAAACCAGTCGTCTCGGTCAAGATTTTCCATCATATAGGGCTTCCACTAAAAAGATTGTAGAGAAACTTCATTTCTACAGAAGATTCAAGGGAGTGAACACCAGCTTGGTTAAGGTTATGAGCGCTGCATGGCATATAGAAAGCTTGAGAATTTCTTTGAAGAATGATCGCTTGTACTCCTTTGTACACACCAGACATGTTGGCACCATTGTCGTATCCTTGACCTCGGCAGTTCTTCAGATCGATGTCGTTTTGCTCCAAGACGTCCATAATTAGCTTGGCAATATCTGCATTTTACGCCACCTAGCTGCCTCATTTCTTACCAATTTTTCTAGACTTGAATCAACCCCACACTGATTTTCCATGCTTTCTAGCTCTGTTTTCCACTTAATGCAATAGTCTCAATGGTGAGGATTGTTTTGGTGGCTTTTTACTTTGTCAGCTAACTTTCTCCAGTTTCCATTGATGCCACCATTCCAACGTAGAAGATGCGATTGATTACCAGCCCCGCAAGCTTGCTCGCTTCCGAAAAGTGAGCACGGAAAGCAAAGAAATATTTTAGAAGTTGCACTCCAAACAAGCCAATCTCTGTTTATTTTTTCCCCATTGCGAGTTATTTCGTGGAAAACTGATTCAGGAACCTTAATCTTGTTCGAGTCTCTCGGAAAATATGAAAGATTTTCAGGAGGCCCCTGAAGAACAACTGCATCACGTTCTACTTTAGACATATTTTCAGCCCACAAAGCAGGATCGTTTGTACTAATTGCCTCAACCATCTTATCTTTATACTATTATTTCAAATAAATATTTAAATAAGTATATTACTTACACAAGCTCAAAATGATTATTAAAAGAATCTTTGCAAAGCAAAATTTACCAATAAATTGTTTCCATTTTCAACTCTTGTTGCCAATATTGTGCTTCTTGAAGGAGGCAGCGCTTCTTTTGAGCTCAAAAAATTTTCAAAAGAATTATTTCTAAAGCCATCCTATAGAAAATGAAGTAAAAGATTTAAAAATCTCTTGAATCATATAGCAATAGTATAATGGTAGAGGTATATAAAAAAAAAGGTTATATTTAAATTAATGAACCTACTATTTCAAAAGCTTGACGTGTCTGGGAGGAATTTTTAATAATCAATGTGGAAACGGCAGGCCTATCCCCATCTCCTTTTTTTGTAGCTCGTATACCACAATCTTCGAGTGTACGTTTATTTTTTTGCTCATTTGCTGTCCAATTTGCCGCATTTTTTCTGTTTTGACAGCCAGAATCTTTTTTCTTGAAACTGAACATGTCTTGTTTTTACAAAACAGAAATATTCAAGTATTAAAGCTATTTTTATGTTACTTAGCGAATGTAAACGAAGTCTTGGAATCTCAGTTATGCAATGTACTTTAATTTTTGTTGATATCTATATGTAGGTATGTATATAATAAATATAGATATACATGTGTTTTTTATAAACAAAGCAGCCATTATGAGTATTTTCCCGCAAAAGTTTTGAGTAGTCTCAGACTTCCGCATATGAATTCGGATAATGCTGTATTGCTGAGGCAACAATTCTTAAACTCCTAATTTTAAAATGTGTCAAGTGTATTGTCACAATAAACTTATAATATAAAATTAGGAGTTTTTCTTTGAAGCCCTGTATATCTTTTTTATTAAAGTAAAAAAATTATTGTCATGTGTGCGCCCCTTCTGATCCTGCGCCCGGGTAAAAAGTACCCTGTACCCCCCCCCCCCACGCGGCGGCCCTGTATATATATATACACACACACACACACACACACACACACACACATATATATATATATATATACATATACATATACATATACATACATGTAGTTATACATGTATGTATATGTATATGTAGTTAACAACGCATGCATGAACTTTACATTCCATAGTTATAAATAACCATGGAATGTAAAGTTCATGCATGCGTTGTTAACGAAACGCAAGGAACTGAATAATCGATTAAATGCAGATTTTAAGTAATTAGTTTATTATTGAGTTACCAAAATCCTTTTCAGTTTTATCTATAAAATATCTACATAAAAACACAAACAAAGAATGTTCAATGATTTTGAAGCGCTAACGTTGTTCCAACAATGGCCGTTAAAAATCACGAAGAAAATATCTAAAATTGAAATCAAAAATTTATCTGAAGTTTTTTTTCGAAAAAACGCTTTTTTTTTTATCTGAAAAGGCGATTCCCTGGTTCGTTTATAGCATTGGATTTAAAAGCGAAGTTTTTATCTTAAAAACGGAATTTTTTGAATGTTTACAGCTATGGACTTTTTTTTCTTCGCTTTTTACGGTAAAAACTTCGTGTTTTACGGAAAAAACTTCGTTTTTTATGTTTATAGCATTGGCCCCTGTTTAAATTGGAAATAGTAAAAGTAATTTTTGAGAAAAGTTTAATTATATGAAAATCTTGCAGTTGGTTATTAATATTTCGTTATCTTAATTTGCCAAATTATGTTAGTAAATATTCTTAATACGTCAAAAATTGTTAACATTATTCTTAATGTGTCAAATTGTTTTGATAATGTTCCTAATATGCCAAATTATGTAGCTAATAATCTAAATTATGTTGATAATAATCTGAATTATATTGATAATAAACTTAAGAAGCTAATTTATGTAATAACACTCATAATTAGCCAAGTTATGTAATATTATTTTTGATAAGCCTAATTATTAATGATTTCATTATTAAACACTTAATATCTCTGATTAAGATCAAATTGAACTTTTTCAGATATAAGAACTCCATTAATGAAACTTTCCACACAAATAAACGGTCTCCGATAAATCAGCTGGATACTTTTAATGAAAAGCCTCTCCAGGTTTCAAAAACGAAAACAAATTAATAAAAGAACAATTATCAAATAGTTATTAAAATTTTTTTTACTTTAATTTAAATCGAATCAAAAGTCTTGAAGAAAATTTTATTGCATATGTTGCTCCAGCTGTTGTTATAGCTCTTGCGGTGAAAATGTTACTGCAGATGCAGTTACTTCAAAAATGAATTTTTTTTTTTATTTTTTTTTTTTAACAAATACATATGAAATTGTTAAATAGTTTTTTGTTCAAAAAGAAACTAAAGCGATTAATCTTGCGATAAAACCTGCGAAACTTATTCACGCAAACAACATGCGCTTTCTATTATTTGCGTTTTGTTTTGTTTGAGCACAACTAAAAAATAATGATAATTTTGTAACAAAGTTTGGTTTCTTCAAATGTTTTTTAAAATAGTGAGTCTGACTAAATTTCAGTTGAGCTTTTCACGTGTTGAAAAGAAAAGGATCGGATAGAACATCAGTTCACTTGTTTAAAAGAAAAGGATCGGATAGCCTGCTTCTTGTAATGCTGCGTTTGAACTAAGCGTTGATCTCAAATTAATTTTCTCAAATTAAATTTCTATGCTGCAGGTTTATTTAGTTTGTAGTAATTAGAAAGACTCAAAATGAACGACTTTGATGTTTACTTGTCTATAATGAACATTACAAAACAGAGTGACGCCTTTTGCCGAGTCACTTACTTAAAAGTTACCCATGGCTTAAGTGGCTTTATGCTCAGTTTAATTGATATTATCATTGGAATTCTTATATTTATATCGAACGTTTTTTTAATAAACGGCGTGTGCAAGTCGCCAAGAACGAATAGTTACACCCGAAACGAAAAACTTGTGCTGTTACTCTCCGCTGTTGACTTAATTGTTGCTTTAGTTCTTATTCCGCTTAAAGTTGTTTTATTGAAAAGATTAAATGACGTTAGTTGTTTAACAATTTCTTTCATTGGATTTTGGATTGTATTTCCGTTGACTTTTTCAGGCTCCATTGTTGTGCTGATATCAATAGAACGATTCCTTGCAGTTTTTAACGATAAAAAATGTTGCGGCATTTATTTCAAATTCATTTACGTGATACCGATCATTAGTTTCCATTTTCTCGTCTGTTCTGGACTAGGTATTTGGTATGCATCAACCATCTATCTTCGAGCGACGTTTTATCAGCGATCGCTTTTCTTCTTCAGCATTGCAACATATACAATCACCAATCTATTATCTATAGTAGTTATAAATACATCTCTGTCGATTGGAACAAAAAAAAGAATGAGAAATAAAGAAATTCAAGTTTTAAAGCACATTGCCGTGGAGAGGCGACTGACTAACACTATGATGCTGATTTCAGTCTCACAAACAGTTTCATACCTCCCTTCAGTGGTGGTCAACTACTATCTAGCTTCAATACTATACTCGGGAAGGTTCCAATCAGTTGGAAATGCAACACAGCTTCTGCTTTGGATTCTTGTATTATGTGAGCATAACTCAGTCTCTAATGCGCTTATATACGTCACTAAAAATAGAAGAATCTCACAAATGCTTATTTCATACGTTTATTGGTTGAGAACATTTTTGCACATTAAAAAAACAGAATCACTAAATGGAAGTTATATCAATTTAAGTTTATAACTTATGTTGACTTTTAGTATAATAAACAATAAATATGCTAAAATGAACAACTTGAATCGATCAGTATGAATACTCAGTGTCCCCGTATTTGAAGCTAAAGATTTAGTTTAAATTAGATTGAGCTTATAATTAGGTTACAGACAGGTCCTTACATATTTACCTTATTCGTGGAGCTAGTTTTTTAAACGTTGAATATGTAGTTGTTGTAATATTTTTCCTCTAAACCTTTTTCATAACTAAAGGTATTGAATACACAAATTTCAGAGAAAGTTAAAGGGGGTCGTGGTTTGATTTAACATGAGAATGACCTTTTTTATTTATAAAAACGAAAAAGTTTCTATATCAGTCCCTTAATTGTAGTTGCAAGTTACTAAAATTTGTGATTGCAATCAGCTGCATGTGGATGACTTGAATTTCTAAAGAGATTTAACAAAGCGAGACGTTCAATATTTTTAGAGACAGTATCTGTTAGAAGTAGCTCTCATAGTATTAGGAACACAAACTCATTTCAATTCACCTTTCCTAAATAAATTGAGCTATATCTAATATAAAAAAAAAGAAAAAGAAAATTATTATTAAAGTATTTACCGCCTAATAGAAACTTATTAAAAAAGACGAACTTAAATAAAGGCGAATTTTACTTAAGTTTAAAAATAAACTATAAAAACAAAAAAACGAGTTGTAGTTTCTGTAAAAAAAAACCAAACAATAAGAACAAAATCTTAAGAAAAGTTAAGAAAAAATAAATTTTAATTTTTTGACAAGTTTTTTAAAAATTATCAAAAATTCCTTACCGGTACAGTTAATTATTTAAGGAGTGATTTTTATTTATTTGTTATGGAGCTATGTTCAAGAGTTATGTTATGGAGTTATGTTAAGAAGTTATGCCTATTTATCTATTTGTAAATGTTAGATTGGTTTGATAAGTTTTCAAAACTTTAGAGAGAAACCTCAAAATTTCGAGCCTTCAGCATTCTAGAATTTTTTTGGTTTACTATATATATGTATTAAGACAATTTATCATATCTTCATAGAAGATTGAAAAATGGCTCAACAACTTATACTTGAATCTAACTGGCTACACAACTGCAAAGTATACAATTTCAAATCTTTCTTAAACGCTAACAAATTAAATTGAAGCCATAAAAGTTTTTTTTCTAAACGCTTACTTGGAGAAGATGGCCACCAATATATATATTGGTGATCATTGTCAGAGATCGACATTCTCAAACTATGCGACTTATCAAAACAAATTTGACGATCCAAAAATCAGTAAATGATCTATTCATAATTAAAAAAAGTTAGAAAGTTATTACCTAGGTTTGCAGTTGCAAAACGTGGCTGCAAAATTAGTTTACCAGACCAATAGCTTCTTTCTTTAAAAGTAAACAACCTAATCGTTTCTTTTTGATGTAATGTTTTTTTTTTATGTCTGAAGTTATCAAAATTTTTAAAATAGATAACCCGGCTCTTGCATAGTGATGAATGTGAGCTGTTTCATGGTGCTCTCTGAAAAATTTTGTCCCGCATTATCCTATTTATTTTGTCACACATTATCCTATTTATTTTGTCACACATTCTATTTATTTTGTCCCGCATTATTCTATTTATTTTGTCCCGCATTATCCTATTTATTTTGTCCCGCATTTTTCTATTTATTTTGCTCCGCCTTATCCTATTTATTTTGTCCCGCATTATTCCATTTATTTGCTATCTTGTTTACTCAACCGTTTATATCATTTTTTTCTAATTGGATTTTTAAAATTCGACCACATCAACTTGTACTTGATTCATCATCTGTTTTTCTGGTGAGGAAATTATTATTAATAAATTAATAATATAAAAATGTTCATTAAGCCAATTCACGATCTTGTTTTCAAAACATCTGACGGTTTCGTTAACAGATTTCCATTTTCTTCGATACAGGTAAACAAAGCTGCTGAACAGCATGCGTAGCATCTTTAAGTTCAGGAACTTTTTTTTGTCTGAATAAGTTTAAATATATCTTCAGAAACATTTTGTTTGAAAATATTTGTTTTCTTTGAGAAAATTATTATTATTATTTTTTTATTATTTAAAATAATAATGAGTATCTAGGTTTAATAAAACCAAATCTAAAACAAAAAAAAATATCCTAGGGCTTAAATATATTTTATTTGACAGGTTGATATTAAAATATAAATGTCGCGCAGACTTCTGGTTTTTGAAATTAAAACATGTATGAAATCAGATTTAAATATAGTAGCTCAAATACATATTAGATATTACATGTCAATGTGTGTCATTCATAAATTGTCGCCCAGAAAACAAATTTTTTTTTCAGAATTTTTTTTTTTTTTTTTTGATATGTGATCTTTAAATTTTTACTAAGATGGCAAAAAAAAAGACAAATTCATGTAACGTGACATAAAAAAAGACAAATTCATGTAACGTGACATAAAAAAAGACAAATTCATGTAACGTGACATAAAAAATGACAAATTCATGTAATAATATTCATTGTCTTACCTTTGAATATGTTAAAAAACCTTGAAGCAATTTGGTTTTTTGACAACAAAGATGCAAATAAAATAAAAAACTCAAAGTTGATTTCATTTAAAACATTTTTTTTTAGTTGCAATATTCAAAATGTTGACACAAATGTTAACAAAAGTTAATTAATAACAAATATCGCTTAACATATAAAACTAAATCTAAGTAAGCTTTAGAGATTAGATAGCTAAAATTTTTTCCCTTTTTGTTCACCTACTGCCCCTTGCCCTAATGGACCACTGTGCAGTGGTTTAACTTGTTTCAAGTTAATGTTATAAAAGAGTTCACGTTCCTGTTTTTAGCTAATAATCGTTTTGCAAAATAGTGATCCGACGTTTACCAAAATGCAAAACAACAAAAGTTTAAACTCTATCACGAGTCAAGCAAACTCAATTTATGAGGATAGGTCTGAGCGGGATCCAAAAAGTTGTCTGGGAAGGAGTGCTTGTTAAAATGATAATGCATTTCGAACATTTAAGTTTACCAAGAAATTAAAAATGAAAGTTACACCTTAAAATCAAAGTGAAAGTACACATTAAAATCAAAGTGAAAGATCAACATTACAAAATTTTAAGTTCTACAGAATACCAAAGCAGAGTCAATACAAAGTTTGCGCATCAAATACTAAAACTTTATCAAGAAGAAGATTGTTGAGTTAGTATGTAGAAAATATATATGTCGATATGTAAATATCAATATCACAGCTTGTAAATTCGGACCTAAGTGCCAAAAAAAAAAAATAAACGAAAAATGTTATATAACTTTAGAAGTCCATAGCAGCTAATTTTATAATTCTGAATATAAATTCGCGGCACATTAATCCAGAGTTTGACGCTGGTGCGAGGCATATTTAATGAAGATGAGATGTTTGTTTCAACGGTAATTGAAATTTCAAAACTTATTTTTTGAATTATTTTTAAAACATATGAAAAGCTATGATTAATGTGTGCAAAGTAATTGATGTGTGCAATATTTTTTAAATAGAGACTTTTTTCGAAAGAGAATGATTTTCAAATAAATTAACATTTTCTCATCGATAAAATATATATTTAGCATTTTATGATTATTTATTTTCCATTCTTGCAAGTTAAACCTTCTTGACTTTAACACTGTTCAATGATACGCTTCAGGAGTTGATTGGGTTATCGAGTCTGTGAATTAAATCTCTTGTGTTTATTGAAATTAGAATGAAAAGCATCCGTTGCGTATTCTGAGAAGGTGCTAACTCTTGTTCTCTTCATCGTTATCAATTGTGGTATCTATTGGAAATTGGAAGCCTATTGTAGCTATTTCTAATCTTCAAAATCTTCGTTTCAAAATTAGGATCTTAATTGATGACCAAAAAACTTTCTTTTAAAATAAAAAATTATTTATGGGATTTACTGTCACAGAAAGTTAAATATTGCAGCCTTATTAATTTAAAAAGAAATTAAGCTTTGATAAAAACGATTGTATTTCTAACAAATGATTTTATTACTAAACTGGCAAGTTTGCTTCTTTACATTTTGATTTGACAAGTTTTTTAAGCCACTTCATCATTTTGCAATTTTTTAAGGTTTATATTCAACTTTTTAACTTATGAATTATTTATCAGTCATACTTGATTCAAATTTTTTAATGACCTAATTTCATGTTTTTATTAAACTTAAGTTTTATTTAATTATCATTTTTGTTTAATTTTTAAGAGTTTTATCTGCTTTATTTGATTTTGTTGAGTAAAAGCACTACTTCAAAACACTTTTTTTCTGCAAAAACAGTGAAAGTGTTTGATGAGGTAACTGATCTTAGCTGATTCAGGGAGCAACTTCAATTTGTTTAATCCTTACGAATGCTTCTTGAGATTGTTGTCATTTAAATCCATATCACGGATTGGGAACAGGTATAGTCAATAGAGTTTGGCATTTAATGTTTTAGGGAAGAGTTCACAGAGCTTTTTTAACACTAATTCACCACAATAGATAGCAAATGCAGCTCTTTAAGTGGAACATTTTCAAGCTTCTGATCAGTAAATTCAGGCAATTCAAGCTTGTATTAATGTCATTCATAAGCCCATTACGAAAGCAGCAAAGGACTTTTCATTTTAAACACAAACTTTCTTTAAAAAATCCATTTTACAATAGTTTTAGGAAGTGCCAAATAAGTACTAAAATTGTTAAAGCTTTTCAAAGTGAATATTTTTTCTTATAAAAAAAAGAAATTTCTTAATGGCAAAAATTGTAAAAAACTTTAAAAAACCCAGTAGACTTTAACTCTGCATTTCAAAATGACTTGGTTTGAACTCCTAGTTTCATGAACAATTAGCCCTTACAAGGATTTTCTTTAGGGTATTATTTGGTTGTTAGGTCAAAATTTACAAGCTGTAATGTGTATTTAAAGAAAATATTAGAAAAACAAAGCACGGCTTCTCAAAAACTGGGTTTATTTATACATTTTTATTTATTCATTTTTTAAGTCTTTGTTTAAAGTGTGAATGCTTTTATATTACAAACCTCGATGATATTTTTTAAGTTTTTGCAATCATAGTTTGATGTATTTAAATCGAAAGTCAAACTACCGTGAAAGATTTTATACTTTTCATCTTCTAGTAATACTTTTGTGTCTCATCAATCCGAACTCAATGGAAAAAAGGTGACTCAAATTTTTTTTTATTTGAAAGAATGAGTTAGATACACATAAACATGCCGACATTTGCAAAGGCCTGGTACTTAGGATGTTATATAGTTGTTTTTTTGTTTTTTTTTGAAATCTCGAGGAAAAAAGTTTCATTCTCAAACGCCTTTCTTTTTCGGACTCTTGGGACCAATTGGCTTAAAGAATTTTTCCGGCTTAAACATTATAACTTTATTTTCAACTCCTTACTTACGCAATCAGAATTAATTTTACGTAGTTATCGAATGGGTATTGAGGTAATATCTTTAATGTTAGTATAATATAAGTTAAACTACGGAACATTTGTGGTATTAAGTAAAAATGCGCAAAAAAAGCGAACAAAGGTATATTGAATATGCTTTGAGTCAGTATTATTTGAGTTACTAACCGACTGGCGCAACAAACGGAAGGTTGCCACTTTCCAAAAGGGCCTAAAGTAATTCTTTTTGTTTCGTTTTTTTTAACAACAATAATTTTCTAAAGTATTGTTTAAAAAAATTTCACTCCTTGTAATCATTTAATACAGGTTAGTCTAGCTTAGTACGCAGTCTCTTTGACATCAGTGTAAATCAATATATCAACATTAGAAAGCTTTGACAATTGTTTGTCAAAACGCTACTAATAAACTCGTTACCATCGTTGTTAAAAAATCACCACTGGCGTGATTGAACGACTCCTGAAAAGTTCTAAAATTAATAACGGGGAGCTATTTTATCCCAGATAGCCAATCGTTTGTTTTTACGTTGGATGAGGAAGACTTGCTGGCAAACAAATTAGTTGCTGAGTAAGTATCTCCGCTAGAGCTAGTCAGAGCTAAATAAATAACTTTATGCGCGGGTCTGAATATAACCTGCAAGAAATATTGATATCAAACAATTAAAGTAAAGATTTATTACTCGCCACCATCTTTCCGCAGTCCTCGCTAAAAAGAGTATATTTCGGCTTATCGTCTTAACCAAGATTTTTATTCACTTATATTACTGATACCATAATTAGATATGAAGATTTTAGCGGATGAGATAATTCTCCAATGTGCCCCAGGATCTCTATTTCAAGGGTTTTCCAGAAAAACTAGGGTAAAAGTTCTCTCTCTTTCAGAGGATTTTGTTTATCAAGCAGGTAATGAAAATTGTAGAAATTGTGAGCCACTGAGACGTTTACACTGGCTCGACTACAACACTGGCTCGCTCGCCATTCCCAGCAGGCTTTAATTTTGATTTCGTCACCAAAAAAGTATGAGAAAAAATACTCCAAAGAAAAAAGTTTTTTTTTTGGATTGTGAACAACTACTTCCAATATTTGTTAATGATCGCAAGCTGTTCAAAGATAAATGGCCAAGTCAGACACTTCATTTTAAATAATAAGGTCTTCCCCCAACGACTGGATCAATCTTCAAAAATAATAAGGTCTTCTCCCACCAACTGGATCAATCTTCAAAAATAATAAGGTCTTTCTCCACCAACTGGATCAATCTTCAAAAATAATAAGGTCTTCCCCCACCAACTGGATCAATCTTCAAAAATAATAAGGTCTTCTCCCACCGACTGGATCAATCTTCAAGTGAATTTTGTTAATCGAAATTATTAATAAATATATATATGTAACAAACTTTTTGAAAATTTATTACAGCCCAAAAAAATATTAGCTTTATTACAGTACGAACAAATATTAGCAAATGTTTTACCACAGTTAAGAAGCGTGCGCCTTCGTCAAACACCTGAGAAGCTAATTACTGCAATTAGTTGTTGCACTAGACGATTTGGGTGCCATACACAATATATTCTGTTAACAATAATTAATAAAGAATGTTGTCAAAAAAAGATTGTCAATTCGCACATCAAATTTGGGTTAGAGAGAATGTTCGTAAAGTTTGAGGTTTTTTCCACTTTGTAAGGAACCCAGTTTTCAATAAATCACTAACTGCTAAAAAGTATGGAAAAAAATAAATACATAGATATTGATTAACATACATATAACTAACTTATAAACCAAGGCTACCACTGTACAAAATTTTTTGAGTGGAGCAAGATGGTGGACTAGAGATTAATATTTTTAATAACTATCTTGACAACTAAATGACAACAACAAAACTTTTAAAAAACAACTAGTTGACTTCGAACAAGAAGGTGTTTCTATCAGGCTCCTATTGTTAAATTTGGGTAAAAAAAATAAGCAAAGATTTCCCTCCCCCTTCCTCCCCTCAATCCTCTCCCCTCCGCCATTGGTGCAAATGTACATTTACAGTCACACTAAAAGATAAAAAATTGTAGCTTCAGTTTTTAAATAAGATTTTATAGCAACTTAGTCTGATATGAATTACATGAAAAGAATGTTTAAGCGAGACTTTATCTCTGACCTTCAGTTAAGTAAAACAACTGGCGATAGTGACAAAAAGTTAAAGAAGTTAAAGTTAAAGGTAAAAATCAATAAAAACGTCGAGTGAATTTTTTTTCAAGAGAATTTTTTTTTCTTCAGTGAAAAAAAAATTTTTTTTTTTTACTAATTAAATATCATATTTTAAAATGTGAAAAAAAGTATTTGTTGATGCTTATACTTGCAGTAATTTGGATGCAGTTAATAGCAAATAAGAACTATGAAAAAACTGCAATAAGATAAATTACAACTACTTTTTAAAGATTTTCACCGCTTGTGTGTAGATTTGTTTTTTAGTGTTATCTTTTTCTTTTGATCATTTTTTACTGATTTTAAAAAGACTAAATTCTTAGCAATAGCATCTGTCGATTTGATCATCGGCCTTTGAAGATTACCCAGAAGAAAATTTATTTACGTTTTGATAACATCTTCCAAATCTGACGAAGTATTTGAGATTTGAAAAAGCATAGACATGAGGGAGCCAATTATGATGCAACCTGAAGATGGTCATTATCATATGATAAGAACGCCCCTCTTCTCGCTAATGAAGGAATGTTTTCTACTCTTTGTATTATTATGAATAAAAAAAAAAACAAGCTCTGCTTATTTTATCATAGAGGCAACACCCACTGCGAGAAGTAGGTTCTCTGATAATTCTTTGCAATTATACTCTTACCAGAACATTGCACTTATCAAGAATTTCAAATACGACCAATACCTCTTTTTTGCTGACTTCTAAGCGTCTTCTATACTTCTACAGACGTCTTTGCAGCTGCATATACCGTATTTAACAAATATAAACTGAATTATGTTTTTGACTACGCAACAAATCAATCAGCTCTTCGTATTCAAACATGTTAGCTTAAAATACCTTGTTAGACTTTGTAAATTCGTTTCTGTGTGTATTACAGAAAAAAAAATAATGCTGTTCGCCTTTTTTAAATTCTAAACGAACGTCATATAATTGTTCGAAAGCTTTTCAAACCTTTTAAATAAATAAATTCGTGTTTCTTGTCGAATCCTGAACTTAAATGTTTTTTTGCCGCAACTTGCTGCAACGCAACTAAATAACAGAATTTTTAGTATGTCTTTCTTTTATAGCATAGTTGATTAAGTTTCAAAAGAAAAAAAAAAAACTATATTATTCAAATCAAGTTATTCTTGTTTTAGATTTTAAAGCAATCATCATTAAAGATTTAATAAATTGCGCTTACTATTAAATGGAATGCCTTTGAATGTTTGTGGCACACAAAAAAACTTATCTTTCGAGTTTTTATTAACAAAATCTTATAGCAGCAGTTGAAAATTTAAGGCTGTATTTATTAACTTAAAAAACTTTTTTTTGAGAAGTTAAGTTTTTTTACTTTTTTTTTATCGCATTTTTTTTTTTAGAAAGATTTTTCATAGAATAGATTTCTTGTGTAAAATCTCATTAGTACCACGTTCTGTTCACCTGACATTAGGTTAGACAATTCCTTCAAGAATATCGTGTTATGTAATCTCATTGATAACGTAAATGGAGTAGAAAGCTCTGTGCTTTCAATCGATTTTAAAATTTTGTTTACTTTTAAAAAGTAATTAGTTGCTTGCTGTTGTTCAGATTTTTTTTAAAAATAAGTACTGAAATCCAGACCAGATAAGCATTCAACGTTCTTCGCAAGCTATCCATAAAGTCAAGTTACGTCAAAAGGAAATGTTGTGGCGTAGGAGAAAAGTATGAAGCCAAACTGCTGAAGTATTTCCGCAGCTTAATTTTATATGCAACGAAATAAAAAGATTGAACAAGGTTTGTGATTTTAAAATTGTTTTTCAAATAAAAGACTGCGGTAGATAGATGTGAACTATTTATCAATGAATTTTAGATGCATTTCTTGAAGATGAATAAATGTCCAGATGGGAGAGGAATTTGCTTCATTGTCTTTTTCTTTATTCCTTTTTTTTTTTTTTTTTTTTTTTCAAACTAAGATGGTGGCATTTTTCTTCAGTGAACGAGATTTGCATGGTGGATTGTAAGAAAATTTTTTTCAACTTTGTTTCTGTTAATAAACAGCAACTTTGCATCTTAAACTTCTCTATTTTTTAAAACTTCAAGATTTGACTCAAAAAAAAAAAAAAATTAAAAAAAAGTTCTCAAGTTGAGGCTTTTAAAATGGCAAAATCTATTCCATATTGTTCGAGCATGATCATTAAATCAAAAATATATTCTCCAAATTCCAAAATTCTTTTTAGTTCTTACATTACTTTATATAATACTATAAAATATTGCCAGAAACTCCTTTAATGTGCACGTAAAAAAAAATTATATTCCAATACGAAGCGACCATTTTTCAGGATTATAGACATATTTTGGAACTATTTGACCTGTCACATAAAAGAAGATTTTAGTCTTAAACTTTTTAAATAGTTTTTTTTTCCCACGTTTTTTTGTGTTCAGCGTTAAGCCGACGAATAAGCCGACGTTATAGCTTTTTTGAGTTTATTTAAAAAAATATTTCTATACACTATGGTTTTATATTTATGCAGAAAACTTATATTCATAATAAAAACTCAAAGTTGACGATGAGACTGATTAAAGCAATTGTTTATTTAATCTTGATGCGGTTCAGCAATGGAGGTACGGGTTTGAATTATCTTTTTGAATTATCAATTTTTATAAGTTATATTTGTTTTTAAGTAAAAGTTTTAGGCTGTTATAAAAAATTTACTTTAAAAATGCCGAAAAGAAAATAATTTCAGCATATTTTAGTTCCAAAGTTTATTTTTCTTATAAATAGATCAATAATTATATTTTTTTTAAATTGAATTTTAGACGAAAGTTCTCATGAAGTTTTATGGGGATACACAAATGGCGAAGGATTAAGTACGACATTCTTTTTTATTTCAAAATAATAAAATGTAGATGTTTGTGTCTTATACTTTTAGGAATCTGCAGTAAAATACTGCTGTTGCAGGAAAAGTGTGTGTGTGTGTGAGTGTGTGTGTGTGTGTGTGTGTGTGTGTGTGTGTATGTATATATATATATATATATATATATATATATATATATATATATATATATATACAAATATATATACAAATATTATAACGTTTCAAACTTTTATTTATGAATAAATAAAAGTTTTAAATAGATAATAAAAGTGCAAAAGTGTTATCAACTTTTTTAACGAATCTTTTTTTTAACGAATCTTTTTTTAACGAATCTTTTTAGTGCCGAATGAGTGGGGGCACGACTTTCAGTTTTGCAATGGGCGGAAACAATCTCCTATCAGTATTGTAGACTCTGAAACAGTATATAATAGTTCTCTTCCTCCTCTAATTCTCCAAAACTATGCTCAGACACCGGGTAATGTTAAATTTTACTTAATGAACAACGGACATACAGTATTTTGTGGAATAGAGTCTTCTGATGATCCTATCAGAGTAACATGGATGGGTAAGTTGCATTAATTTTTTGATTTGAAGACTGAACCGCAATATTTAAACAACTCCATTTCTTCATACTTTTTGTCTTTTTGCCCCTGTGCAGATTTGGAGACATATTTTATGTTTTTTTTAATATATTTTATATATTTTATATACTTTATATATTTTATATACTTTATATATTTTATATATTTTATATATTTTATATATTTTATATATTTTATATATTTTATATATTTTATATATTTTATATATTTTATATATTTTATATATTTTATATATTTTATATATTTTATATATTTTATATATTTTATATATTTTATATATTTTATATATTTTATATATTTTATATATTTTATATATTTTATATATTTTATATATTTTATATATTTTATATATTTTATATATTTTATATATTTTATATATTTTGTATATATTATATATTTTATATACTTTATATGTTTTATACATTTTTTTATATTTTATACATTTTTTTGTATTTTATGTTTTCGTATTTTATTTTAGAAAGGGAATACGTTGCTTTTTCATTCCATTTTCATTGGGGAGAAAAAAACTCTGCAGGTTCGGAGCATACAATTAACAATCACAACTATCCTATTGAGGTAATTATATACAATTAACAATCACAACTATCCTATTGAGGTATATACAATTATATACAATTAACAATCACAACTATCCTATTGATTATGAATCCAAATTCTCTCTTATTTTTTCATTAAAGTTTCTGCTAATAGTTAAAGACAAACTGTTAAAGATAAACGCCAATTTTTATGGTTATAGCTCTATTTTAATACCAATTTTGTAATTAGGTACACATTGTTCATTATTTAAAAGAATACGGAACTTTCCAAGAAGCTTCTAACCATAGTGATGGCCTGCTGGTCTGGGCGAACTTTTACGAGGTTTTTTTTCAGTTAATCTAAAGTTACCATAATCAACGGTTCATTGGAATATTTGGTCATACCATTCAAAAATTAGACTATAAGTATATAAGCTTTTAGCTTTAAAATCTCTTTTTAAAATTAAAATAAAGTATGGCCAAATGTCCTTGGACTTATGGTAACCTTAAGTAAATCTATTATTTTTTTACTTGTTGGTGTTTGTTTTTTAATCAATTTTATTTACATAGAGCTTCTTTAATTCTTTTCAACATTTGCCACTTAAAACTGCAATTATGTTATTGACCCTACGAATGATTGATTTCTAAAAACATTTAGATCGATCCAACTGAAGCTGACAACATTCAATTAGCAAATATACTGAACTATTTTCCATACGTCACCGACGCTGGTGAACATTTTTTTAAGTTTCTTCTTTTCTTTTATTTATTTACTTTTTGTCAAAACTTAAGAAAAACAAAAATTTTTTTTTTAGATATAAGACAAGACATAAACCCACTTCCAGTATCATTTTTTGTCCCAGAAGAATCAGCTGGCGAATATTACTACTACCAAGGATCTCTGACAACACCTGAATGTAATGAAGATGTTACTTGGATTATAAACCACAAAGTGATGAAAATTTCCTCAAGACAGGTAAGTAATATGACGACTAGTAAAATTATATAGTAACCGGTAAAGATTTGTAGTAATCAGTAAGGTAATATAGTAACCGGTAAAAATCCGTTGTTATTTGTAATCATTTAACCGCTAAAGGGCATTTTTTAAATATTAAGATTATTTATCTATTTTCACAGTGATTAAAACCTTTTAACCTTTTAATCCAAGATTAATTCATAGCCTTCTTCAATCTTTCTTTCGGATGCCAAAAAGTAGAACTTATTTATTTTCTTTACGAACTTTTTCGCCATGAAAAAAGCAAAGATGTCACGATTTTGAAAAAAGTAAAATTCTTAAATATCGAAAGTTTATAGCCAAAAATTAATTATTATAAAATAGTTTCGAACTTTAATACCCAGTCACTTTACAGCAGAATACACTCATTTAGGCTTAATAACTTTTTGTTGTCTGTCCTGCCTAACAATACATTGTTTATTTTTTCTACCACCTATACATTGAATGTTAATAAAAACACGATGGTATTTAGCCTGAAGGCTTTGTATTGTCCCTTGATCTAAGATAAGTTGGTTTTGAAAAGTTGGTGTTGCCTGAACAACACCAACCTGATATTTCTATGTCCCCCCCCCCCCCTAACACCATGTCTGTCCTTCAAGTCATAGATCAAAGCGTAATAATAAGCTTTCAAGCTAAATGCCGTTGAAAAATTTTGCCCATGTTTATCAAGGCTTTCAACAAAAACAAACTCTTGTCGAAAATTTTTTATTCTTCAAGTATCTTGTTTGTTCTTGGAGTACTCCATCAATGAAAACTATTTGCAATTCTTTTTAAAAATCTGGTATCAGCAAATCAAACCAGTAGATGGCAGAACTTGAGGGTGATGATCAGCTCAAAACTTTTAGTTCTAAGTGCCATTCAAGAAGGTCCTGTCTGATGCCCAACTGATTATCTATTAGAAGATGCTATTAAAACACAATAAAATGCTTCGTCATACAGCCCAAAATAAGGTAATGAAATACAATTCTGAGAACTTAAACTTGAATATCTAATGAAGGTGGAAAAGATAGCTTAAAGCAACCTCAGGTTACCGGTTTTTCTAAATATTGTAGTCTGGTCGTTATTGGTTTTCTCGGATAGAAAATAAAGTGCTTTTAGCAAATTTCAGGGGATTTTCTTTATTTTCAAGCCCTATCTCAATATTGAACTTTTTTAAAGATTCCCCGAGAGTTTGAGACATCGACTCAACTTTACCTTTGATTTTAATTCAAGTAACAAATAAACACAGTACCGTAGCAAGACTAAATAGCGCCCGGGGCCAAATCAGAGTTAACCATCCCTCTCCCCCTTTCCCATACATTTCTTAATGCTGTATCTGGGGGAAAGTTTTTTTTTTTTTTTTCTTGACCTGAAATTTTTGTTTAAAATTAAATTTTGTTTTTTAAATTAAACATTTTTAAGTTAAAATTCGCTTTGATGGCTTTGAACGTAAGAAATTTGTCACTTATATTGTCATGATCAACATGAAACTACCAAATGTTATTTTGTCTGCAACCTTAGATAAGACATTTAAAACCATTTGTGAGATTTTTCGACTTTAATAGTCATTTTTTGTTTTTTACCTCTGAGAATATTTTTAGAGAAATTTATATTCGTTACGCAACATCATGGTTAGCGAATAACATTAACATTTTTAATCTTTTATCTGTTTATTGAATTTAGAAAAAGATACATCGAACCCTAAAAAGTGACATCAAACTCCATAGAAGAAGTTGCATATCGCTTTCAGTTGAATTTAAAAAAAAACTTTAATTCTAAAATTTATTTTTAGTAACAACGTCTTGAAATTATATAAATATATTTTAGGTGGAAAGATTTCGACATTTTCACGGTCATAACTATACCGCTAATCCAGAAGAGTTGAGAACGAACATAAGACCTACGCAGCCTTTAAATGGCCGAACAGTTTACAAAAACTTCTTAAACAGTTCAATCAGTTTTACCCAACCAAATATATTAGCTTTGAATTTATGCTTGATGGTTTCGATTTTAATTACGCACCTGCTAAAACTCTGAGCCTTTGTTACCTTGGTTTTGTTGGATTGGAACAGCAACAGATGATGAGATTTCTATTTTGTTTTTATTTTATCTTTTAGAAAAAAAAAAACATTTTAATTAATCTCATAATTTTATAAAAAATATTAGCATTATTTTTTTTTTACTGTTTATTATTATTTTAATGTTTGTTATTATTATTATCTTTGATGTTTCTTATTATTGCTCATTTTTTAATGTTTAATTTATTATTAATTTTTAATGTTTATTATCTTTTTTTTTTAATGTTTGTTATCATTAGAAGTATTTTTAATGTTTATTATTATTATTATCATTGTTTTTAATGTTTTTTATTATAATTATGTTTATTATTATTATTTGAATGTATATGAAGTATGACGAACTGAACTTTAGTGTTGTCTGGAATAAATTTTAAGAGAAGACGAACTGAATTTTACAGCTGTATGAAATGTACAAAGAGATTTAGCTTTAATATCTAAGTAAAACTTATGTTAAAATTAATATAAATGTTACAAACAGAGTTAAGTATTATATATTTAAAATAACTTTGAAACCTGAAAAATTTCTAAAATTGTGAGGATGGCATAAGAATAATGGAGTTGTACTAAAAACGGCGACAGAGTATTATTAAGTTTAAGTATTTATCTTTCGGTTCACGTTTGATAACAGCGCCGTTTAATAAGTTTTTAAGAACATAATTGATTAACAGCAGCAGAATTTTAAAATAAATGAAAAGTTGTTGATTAATGTTTAAAACATAGTTGCAATATTCAGTCTCAGTTGACCACCTCAGCCTCAGTCGTCAGTCTTTGACTAATTTTTAGACGTAACTTAACGCTATATTTTTGACTTGGAAAAAATTGAATATTGTGGAGTAATCAATTTCTTCTTTTCGGCCAGCAAATTCTTCTTTTTGGTCAGCAAATTCTTCTTTTTGGTCAGCAAATTATATTCTTGCGAAGATGATAAAAGTATCGAAGAAATTTTCTGCTTTATTTCTAAACGTTCTTATATCAGAATTTAAACGTGATTGATAAGCAATATGCAGTAAAGATTTCTAGCTAAAATTCTATCTTCTGATGGAAGACACAATTGAGAGGATATCGTTTATCAGTCTTTTCTATAAGGAATGGTACCTTAAGTCAGAGTTCTGTGAAGTTCTGAATCAGAAGTTCTGTGGTATTAAACTTTACTTTTTTAGTATACATGCTGTTAAATATTGGAATGATCATCGAAAAAGTAAGTTACTCAGTTATTTTCTTAAGGTATGAAAGCCTTCATCTTATCATATAGATTTATTATCTGGATCCACATTTGGTAGTTTTTTTTAAAACTTTTAGTTTAATTTGTCAATTTCTTATTTTTATTTATATTAATTTCTTATTTTTTTTTTGTTTTTTTGTTTTTTTTGTTTACCAGCTGCTTAAATTTTTTATTTATTTTTATTATTATTTTTTTTTTCCTAACATCGAAAAATAAACAGATATCGTGTCATGATCGAATTCTTCGATTTGGAAGGTTTTTACGGGAACCGATATTGACGCAAAAGATGATAGATGTCGAAGAAATCTGCTTCTTCATTAAAAAGTTGTAAAGGTTGATGGATAAAAGAATAAAAACCTGATTGCAATTATGATAATGAAATTGCAAACAAATCTCGGGTTTCTCAAAAACCGAGGTTTTCATAACCGCCGGTTTTCACTTTTAAATACTGCAAACGAAACAACAAAATTATAATAAAATACAGACGATCTTTAAGATGTTTATGTTTATTTTTTTTTTAACAATAAAAAAATTTATTAATAATAAATTAATAGTAAAGTGTAATTTTTCTTCTATTTAAAGGTTCGAAATTTTGAGCAATTTTATCATTGAAAAATTTTAGAAAATTCGAAAAGTTTAGAGATATCCGATAACAGAAAACATTTTTTTTACAAATTGAGAAAAAGCTTTTGTTATCAGTTTTTCTTTGATTCATAGAAGTTAAATATTTAAAAGAGCATTATACAATCGTTTTAAATATTTAACGCCATCTCGTGCATTTTTGAGAATGTTGTGTTAACCAACCTTTTTATTATAATTCAATATCACATCAAACTCCAAATCAAGGTTGTCACTGATGAAAAAATCATACTTTCTGAAAATATCTATGTCATAGCCATAGACATTGTCAGAATCTATGGTAAGCTCTATCATCAGCGAGCTCCAAGTTTTCTTGTATAAAGCATTACAATCACCAAATGCCGTAATTTTAGACAAAATCGTGGAATTAAAAGAACTAAACACATAGATTTCTTATTTAGCGCTGCTTCATCTTGACACGATCCAATGATGACACGATCCAACTGATGACGTTTCTAAAAACTGGATCATGAAAATACCACTTTTCACAAATTAAAGTTACCGATTCTAAACTTAAAGTTTTGCTTTTATACTAAAATGTTATTTATTTATTCAGAAAAACTTTGTGCAATAAAATTGTAGTCGAGAAAAATTAAATAGCTTCAATCTTGTAGTTCAAATTTTAGTTAAAAAAAAATGTCCGTTTAGTTTTCGAAAAAACTTTTGCTTTCATAGTTTTACAATAATTAAAAATAAAATAATAGATAACTCAATGGTTCACTTAAAACTTAACTATGAATATCAAAAATTTTTTATTTTGAATGCATATATTTGTAAGAATATGTTACATGCTGAAAAAATCGATTGGATTTTGGTTCTTGCTATTGCTCAGTTAATCGCAGTTTTTTTGGATTCGGTTAACCTCTTTAGAAAAAGTTTTTTGGAAAAGTTAAGCCACACTCCTTCGTATTTCAATGAAAACTGAATCGAAAGCAACTCTGTCAACTCCTTGTATCTTTTTTTTAAAAAAAAAAAACAATTTTTCGTGTTGTTTTGTACAGTTGAAATTATGAAATCACTATGACCATAATCCTCATCTTAATTGAGAACATATTTAGAAGACTGAAATTGAAATTTCAGCTACGAGAAGACAAAGAGATCATTTTTAGAGAGACTGTGGACTAAGTGTATTAACTTGTTAGAAAGATAACTAAAATAGTCAAAATCATAACCTTTTTTTACTTTACGCTTTCTAAACTTTTCACCCATCATTTAAATTATAAATTTCTTTAAAGGAAATGCTTGAGTGACTCTTATTCGATGTTTCTATAAATAATTATGAAACTTAAAGCATATCAAACATAAAAAAAAAAAGACAAAATGTGTTCATGAATCATTGTTAAAATTCAATAATTCGTAGACTGTTTAACTATGGAAATTTGGTGTTTGGTAAATCAACTTTTTTCAAAAGATTTGTCGACCAGTACACCTATAAAACTTTTATATACAAATAATAAAATAAAATAATAAAAGTATTAATATGTTATGACATCAAACTTTTCTGGTGTAAATTTATGATTTCGAAACAGATAAATAAGATGCGTGATTTAATATCAGCCACCAGAACAAACTGAGTCATTGTAATATTACCACAAGGCCTATTCATGTTTAATCTTTGCTACTTCATTAGAGGTGGTGGACGTAAGTAAAAACTATAATCACGCGTGCGTAACGTTTGAAGTTTTTAGTTGACATTCATTTTTCAGTCCAAAAAAAATAAAATTTAAGTAAAAGTTCTCACAACGCACGTTTTTTTTCCTGTCACAGTTTCACGATTTTTGGTCTGAGAGGGATTCAAATGAATAAGGGGAGAATTTTTTTGGTTAAGGAAAAAGATTTTTTTAAATGTTTTTTACTTTTTTTTTTTTTTTTTTTTTTTTTTTAGTTTTTATATTCATGCATGAATATGACAGACATAAAGTTTGTATTGGTTCAACACACTATTGATTTAGTAAATAATGAGAAAAAATGACACATTTTAAGATTTTTTCATAACTTGGCTAAGTGCCAGTTAGTTTCAACATAATTATTTTTCATTGACTGATTTTCAAACATCGCCGAAAACATCTTGTTTAATTTGAACTTACATATTCTGTAATTGTACTTCACTTTCAGAATTGATTTGCAGTTTATATAATTATGTTTACACAACAAGTAGATTATCGAATGTTCAATCAAAATTTAGCCAAAATATAAATTTAAGTAAAATTAAACTAAATAAAAAAAAGGGATAGAATTCGGAAGGTGAAAGGACGCGTGTTATTACTTTCCTGAAGTTGTTGAACAAGAGATTGGGTCGAAGTTTATTTACCTTAGTTCTGTGTGTTCCGTGTAGTATTACACACGTTTTCGAATATGTAAACAAAGAATTGACATTTATAAAAAACGAGGAAACGCGTATCTTGAAAAAAGTGTCTGTGCTGGGAAGAAAAAAACAATAATTAAAGGCTCCATCTATTTTTTTTTATTTATATTTTATTTATATTATCATTGGCCATAGTGGTATGGGTTGTGTTATTAGCAAAAGCTACTCGGCGAAAAATTCTATGCTGTTTCATTCGAATGAACTTGAACCGACAAGCGATGGTAAAAGAGAAATCAAAAAAATATGCTTAGTTGAACACCAAAGTAAAATGATTACAGATTGCAAAGTAACGCTTCATTACAATATTAAATCATTGATAGGTGAAGGATCCTTCAGCGACGTTTTTCGAGTTGAAAGCACGAAAACCAAGTTACCATTTGCAATTAAAGCAATGGAGATACGCAGTTTGCGGGGAAGAGAGCTTTTCGAAAGTGAATTGAATGTATTGAAAAGGATGAGTTCAGACCAACACCAAAATATTATTAAATTCATCGATGTTATTCATTCCAAACATTATGGCTATATTGTAATGGAACTAGCAACTGGGGGCGATCTCTTAGAAAGAATTCAGTCTCAACGTTTTTTAGGAGAAAACGAAGCGCGACGAATAACTAAAATGTTACTATCGGCTATTTGCCATTTGCATTCAAAAGGCATCACCCATAGAGATCTTAAACCTGATAACATTCTATTCTATACACCTGGAGATAACTCAAGAGTTGTAATTACTGACTTTGGCTTTTCAATATTAGGAGGGTCAGATTGTCAACTTGAAACTTTTTGCGGAACTCCACAATACCTAAGTCCAGAGCTAATCAAACAGAAACCATACAACAACAAAGTGGACATGTGGTCTTTGGGGGTAGTTGTATATGTTATGTTATGTGGGCGTTTACCATTCACTTCAGAGAATATTGTTCAGCTTCATGAGAAGATTACATCAACAACTCATTCTTATAAGCGAGAGGTAAGGCTGATTCGGGCGTAAAATTGCAGTTTCTATGTAAATCCTCACTTATTCACTCTTGCTCACTCACTCATTTTTTACTTTTACTATCCGTGTTTTGAATGGAAGAAGTGTTTCGGAGATGGGAGCTGTTTTATTGAATTTTACATTTTTGCATGAGGAACGCATATTACTTAAACTTTAGTTGATTCTCACGCGCCACGTTCGCTGTTAAATTATTTACATTAAAGTATTACAGTTACAAAATTTTGCGACTTAAAATTTGTGACATTTCTCAAAAAAAACAAAGGTTAAATTTTGATAAACCTTATTATAAACTTTATATGACGCTGTATATATATATATATATATATATATATATATATATATATATATATATATATATATATATATATATATATATATATATATATATATATATATATATATATATATATATATATATATATATATATATATATAAGTCATTTCATTCAAATATTCCATCAAAAAATATGACGTTTATGCTGCGGAGCAAGCTCCTTTGAGAAGGGGGCATAAAAAGTCAAACATTAAAAATAGTAGGCTTATCACGCTAGGCGTAAATAAAGACGTCGGCAATGCATGTTTGTAGCAATATAAATATCATTCAAAAGGATATTTGTTGACAATCTTGTTTTGACGCGAGTATCAGTGCTTATCCGCGGCTCTACGGTTCTTCTTTTTAAGTTTCATTAAAACTCCTAAGATATTCCGACAATTTTAAAAAAGACGGGTACAAGATTTTGTTGACTTTCTTACTCAGATTTTATCTCCTTGATTATCATTCTAAACAATTTCGATGTCATGTGAGCGCACGTGAGGATATTATATATTATATGAGCACTTAGATTATTTAATTATCAATTAGACTTAATTAGTTTTTAAACTTAATCTTCTGAGCATTTTCGTGAATTTTTTCGTGTCGGTAAAGAGAACGGAAAGATGAATAAATGATAAAATGAGATGAATGAGACTGACAGGAATAGAATGAGATAAATTATGAATATAATGAGATAAGTAAAAGATTGATGTTCTTAAATTGTTTTGCTTAGAACCTGAATACTTTTTTAAGATATGGAAAACGGTTTCTGTAAATGCGAGAATGTTTATTAACAAGCTACTGGAGAAAGATCCTTCAACTCGCTCCAATGCTGAAGAAGCGTATCGCGATCCGTGGATATATAATCCTTCGCTAGATCAGCCAAAATCGAATCAAGAAAAAAAAGAACATGTTCAATCAAAATCAACAATTCCGTCATGTAGCATTAAAGATCAAGCTAGAAATAAAGCATTGGAATTCGATAGCTTATGCCATAAAGCGGTATTAAACAGTTTACAAGTAGATCAGGAGCAATCTTCTAGCTTTATAAACTTTGATAAAAATATTTCTGCATTCTCTAGCCACACAAATAGCTATATTGAAGAAAAAGGACCGTTCTCAGAAAGTCACATCTCCACTAAATTCCAATCTACAATAGCTACTTCCATGAAAGATGAATCTTCTCAAAAGAACAGACCTAAAAAAAAGTATGTTTGTGGCGAAGAGTCAATAGTGAGCCGTCAACTTATTATTCCAAGATCAGATAGAAAAATTCTTATTGATGAACTTTTTGGAACAGATACGAGTACTTCTCAATCTACCAACGATGAGACATTTCAAGTTTTCAAAGAGAAAATATCAACTCTAGATGAACAATTGCATGATAACAATCGAGAATATCAAAGCGTTAACCTCGATTGCTTTAAAGGTTCTAAAAATACTGTTAATGTTAAAAATATTTCTTTGCCGTCTAAGTTAACTCAGCAGCAAATTAAGAACGAAGGTCAGGAAATTGTTTTTTCAACATATCCAAAAGACGAGGCAACCAATTTTTTACATTTAGATCGGCTCTTTACTGCTTCACAAACTCTCAAGACTCTTGTTCAAGAAAAAAAAGAATTAAATAGGGAAAAACTCTTTTTGAAGGATGACAAGCATAAAGTAAACAGTTGGTTAAACACACAGCAAAAGAAGAAATCGATCAAAAGGGAGGTAAGATAGTTTCGTATGATTTCAAATTATAATAGATAGCAGAAATTTTCATATTTTTTTTAGCAAAATAATTTTCGTATTTTAGATAAAGTAACCATCAAAAAGACTAAAATATGTTTTATGTTTTTCTTTTTCTTTTTATCAACAATCGTAGATTAATATTATGAATAAGAGCCGTTCCCCACCTCCCACCCCCACCTCACCCCACCCCACCCCAATCGTTAAGTAAAATTTATGTAAATAGCTTATTTGCTTTAAAGAAATTAGGACTTGTATTTTCTCGGAAATTGTTTTCATTGTAACTAGTGCGATTTTTTTTTAAATTGGTTTATTTATTGATGTTTCTTGTAAATATTTATCTAATTGTATATAAATATCACTAATTTAAATTTTAATGTATAAGGTTTGTAGATATTTTATTTGTAAGACTCTGAACAAAGTGTAAATAAGATTTAAGTATATATATATATATATATATATATATATATATATATATATATATATATATATATATATATATAATTTATAAAATTATCTGAGTATTAATATGTAATAACTTATTGTTTTCCAGCAATGATGCAATGATGTACAAAAGAAAGAAATTATATATTAATTTGTTTTTGCAAAAATATTATTTTTAATTTTTATTTTCTTATTTATTTATTATTTTTTTTTTGTTTTTTTTTTTAAAGGTAAAAAGAAAATTAACAAAAAAACAGTTTTTTTTTTTTACCTTTCAAAAAGAAATTCAACGATCTTTTTCGAAAAAAAAAATTTTTTAATGAAATTTAAAAAAAATCTAAAAAGCATGAAAAGTTTTGACAAAATTAATTTCATGAATCAAGCGTAAATATTGAGATTGCGCCATTTTTATTAAGTAATTAGAAAAACTTTTCATCGAAACGAGTCAAAAAATGCAGCACCTTGTAGACACCCACAAAGTAAACTATTTAAATATCCGGATATTTTTACGAGGAAAATTTAAAAAAAAAAAAATTTTTTTTATCGAGAATATTAAAATATCCGGATACTTTTATGGAGAATTCTTAAAATTGGTTCAAAAGCCGCACTTAGCAAGTTTAATTTTTAATGCACACTTGCAAAAAATTTCGGACAGTTTTTATATAGTTAAGTGCGTTTAGCCACTGAAATTTAACAAAACGATTTTAAACGCACTTAAAAAACAACTCGTTTAGTCAGTGCAGACCATTTGAGCACTTTAAATGAATTTCGAGCATAAATTCTTAATACTTTTATTAGTTACGCCTCAAGCCGTCTCGTCTCAATAAGCTTAATTACCCTCAAAAGATTTTGATACCATAGGGGAAAATTACTACTTCTAAAGTTTGTTTACACACGCCATAATTTTCTAAGAAAAATCTTAAAGGAATTGTTATTGAGTAACTTATGACCCATTCAACCTTTCTAGGCAAAAGTTAGCAAACCGACTAAAAAACACAACGGGAATTTTTATACGCAGTGTGCTTAGTAAATAGTCAAATATTATGTAACTTAGGAACGCTATTAATGGTTCATCATGTATTAATGCAACGTCAAGGCTCTTCAGATTATCTGTTGTTATTCGGCATTTTGAATCCTTTTGTTATGTTTTTAAACTGTATTAAAGGATCTAAGGAATTGACAAACTACATACTTTAAAAGATTAATAGTGTGAAATAATATTGTGTAAAAGTTATCTTCGTGGAATCGATCGTTTATTGATTTATGTTACTACTATCTTGGATTTTAACTAATATGACCTTATAAGACCGTGGCAAAAGCTGTAGTCAAGACACGACATTCATTTTAGATTTTTCTGAGTTGTTATATAGTTGTATGAAAAATTAGAATTTTAATTTCACAGGATCAAATTGATCTTTGTTGTAATGAGACTTATTCATTGCTCAGTAGAAAAATTGGAGATTACATATTATTTAAACCTTCAAACCTTTAATTGACAGCACGATTCTCTTAGGATTTGCATAAGAGCGCATACAAAGGTAAATACAGAAAGAGAAAATAAGATATTTTCGCGCCAAAAATTTTCTAAAAATATTAAAAGTGCATTTCTAAACGATCATATAAATCAAAATAGAAATTAAAAGATGAGTTAAAAAAGTATAAGAATATTGATAGAAAGAAAGAAATACATGTTAATATACATATTTATACATTCTCAACCATAGAATAATAACTAACAATACCAATATTACAATTACAAGTAGCTGTTTTCATATAAATTTAAATCTCCATATAAATATATATATATATATATATATAATTAAATATGGACATTTAAAATATATATATATATATATATATATATATATATATATATATATATATATATATATATATATATATATATATATATATATATATATATATATATATATATATATATATATATATATATATATATATATATATATATATATATATATATATATATATATATATATATATGTATGTATATATATATGTTATGTATGCATATATGTAGAGAGAAAGGGAGAGTGAGAGAGCTAGTGAGAGAGAGAGGCAGAGAGAAATAGAGACAATGGCTGCATATATGTAAGAAGTATAAGTATATATAACAAATACACACGCACTTAACCAAGGAAATGATCAGTTTGAAAATATTTATTTTATGGCAGATGATAAAATATTATAAAATTTTTGCTACGCTTTGTCAATCGTCTTCGTCAGGAAGATTAAAAATATCGAATTCGTTTAAGAGATGGGCCCCCATGCTTGAAAGTTGACCACCAACATAAACAAACGCAAAAATAACTAATACTACTTTAACATAGATCAAAGAGTTAGGAACGCGTTGTGGTTCATCTTTAATGGCTCCGCTTTTTAGGTGGGTTCCTGTTGGTTTCAAATACTGAAAGTGAGGATCGTCAATGAGCTTATAAAGAAGTATTGATTCCTCTTTTTTCGAACCTTCCACTACTAAACATTCTTGTGAGTGATATTTTTTATCTTCCTTTGCCAACCTTGACAGAACTCGAATGTTTGTCCGTGCTTTTGATAAAAGAAGGCTAGCAAAGCATTGGTTACTGAAATTAATCTTATCATGGTGCTTTTGAAGACCAAAGTTTATCAGGGTGAAAAATTTCTGACGCGTAACAGGCAAACGTTGCATTGAAACAGTTTGATGAGCTACTAAAATTCCTTCAGCTCTTCAATTAAACGTATTAGGTCGTCAATTTCAACTTGAACTGTTACTGAAAAAATTAGATATGCGTTTACAAATTATTTGACCTGATTGAAAATGCTACCAAAAGGTGAAATAAAAAAACTTTAAGACAATGTGTCAATTACAGATGAAACAAATATCTTTACAAATTAAGTACAAAAAAACGTCATAATTTTTAAATGAGAAACTTCCTATTGACATCGCTCTGAGTGAATAAGTAAAAATTTAGTATTATTTATCAGGTTTATAATGATCGTCAGATTTTAAATTAAGTTATTACGTCTGGTTAACTTTGTTCTGACATTTTCTCGTTCAACAATCGTTAAGAACCTCTTCTTTATCCCAAACGTTGCGAGGCAAAAGCTTTGACATGAAATTTTAAGCAGTAATAGAGCGTTAAAAGACGTTTAAGCAGGTCTTTACTTTATGGATCAAGTAAACTTAAGGAAACCAGCAAAATCTATGTTCATAATAAAAACTAAAATTTTTAAAAAACTAGAAAAAATTAAACCTCTGAGTTTATTGTTATTAATAAATGGTAGAGTTGATTTAAACTTGTATATTTATTTAGAGACAATATCTAAACCAAAACCAAGCTTGTTTGTTTTTAATAAAACACGCTTAAAATAATCAATTAAGTTATTACGAAATTTTCTCTACATTATTGTCACTCTTGCAAAGAAATCAGAGTACCCAAACGTAACTACCAAATATAAAATTATTCAGAATTAAAAAGGAACAACACAAGTAAAAACAACATGAAGTTTCCAGCGATTTTAAATCTGGTGAGTTTTTATTGCAAAATATACTTTCAAATGTAATTTTTTAGTTTCTTTCGTCTTAATAAAAAAATATTAAATGAAATGAATTTTTTTTTTTTTTTTAAATCATTTATCTGATTATAAAGTCTAAAACAGTAATCTATTCTTTTGCATGCAAAAAACTTCAGGTGCTCATTTCAATTTTTTTATATTAAAACTTCAAAACATCCACAATAGAAAATTATAGATTTTCCCTGATGAGACACGTATTTCAAGAAGTATTAGTAATACACGAATGTATCCGCGAAAAAGTTTAAAATTTCTTACGTGAATGCCAATCCGGAAGAAACGCGGAGACGATAAATGGTTTTCGAAGCATTTTTATAAATTTACTATTGTAAGATTCAATTTCTAACATTCGGAAAAAAAGCTCATTAAGAAATCATTGTTTGTGTTGGAATAAATTATATTTTTGTTAAGAAAAAGAATTCTTTCTCGATTACGATCGTAAATACGACGAATAATGTTTTTTTTCCTTTTATAGGCATTTTTTTCCGATATATTTCATACTTAATACAAAAATAATCCACGCATTTACGGAAATTAAATAATTTCAGACTGAATACAAAAGTTTTATCCGTAGCAACAGATTAGTAAAAAACACTTACAAAACATCTTAAAACACTTGTTAGCACAGATGGTATTCCCTGACTTCTTTGAAACAATTTAGTAGCGAATGCAACAAGTTTGAATTCATAATGGTTGATGACGTTTGAATAGTCTTCACAAGATTATTGCATTTACTTAATAAATTCATGCAGCGAAAAAAACATTAGGCTCTTTATCGTCTTAATTGAATTTCTTTTTTTCTTTTTTTTTTAAGATTTGTTAAAAAAATTTTTTTTTTTTTTTTCTTTAATCTTGTTTAACAAGTTCGTGTGGGAAGGGGGGAGGGGGAGGGGGAAGGTAGCAGAGATTGGTTAGAAGATAAAATTATTGTATTACAATTAAAATCGTTTCTTTCAATGTTTCAGTATTAATATATTTTTTTCAATGAAAAATCTGGTCAAGAGTAGGGATTTTCTAAATTTATTAGAATCAAAAGCGTATTAAGTGTAACGCATACTAACGTCATAAATATTTATTACAAAAAAAACAGCTTATGAGTTGCCATTGTTAAAAAATCTCATTGCAATATCTAACTAAAACCTGTGTGGATGCAAAGTTAAATCAAAAGTTGTAAAATTGATCTTTATCTTTAAAATTATAATAGATAAATAAAATGAATTTATTTAAAACCGATACGAGAATCGGTTTTTTTTTTTTTTTTTCCTTTAAGCTGCTTTGTGCGTGCGTATTAATGAAGAACTATAGATTGTGTAGAAAAATGAAATATTTTTGGCTTAATTACCTGGTCTGATATTAGAGCATGACACTTCTTTTAAATTGCGAGTCGCAATTTTTAGTGATACAAGAGTGTACTCTGTATGCCTGGGATGTTTGTCATTTGTTTGCAACTAATATGTGGTTTGCATGACGTGAGGGAAAGAAAGTCCTTCAAGAAAGTCCTAATTTAAGAAGTAAGAAATTTTGTATATGCAAACAAAGATTTGAGGAAAATAATTTAGTTATATTAACTAGATATCTAGTTAGTTAAAATAACAAAGTAATATTCCGAAAATGTTTAACTTACATATAAAAATTTGTCTTAAAGAAGGACTTTTAAAGCATGGTACTTTGTTTGGCCAAACTACGGTACATATTATAAACTACGGTACATATTATAAACTACGGTACATATTTCTCAATTGACAAAAACCGCAAACAAAACACTAAACGCATTTAAATGACATTTATTAACAAACACACCGCGGCGTTTTTCTAAAGTGTAAAAATGTCGAGAATTGCTTTCACTGTAATTAGATTGTGAAAATCTAATTGTTTCAGAGAAGAGAAAATCGTGGGGAAGAAATTTAATTTGTAATGTTTTTTTAAGCTTTTACAAGGCGTCTTGCAGTTTATTAAGCACCCCCCCCCCCCCTCAGATTGCATTCATTCAAACTTGGAAAAATGTTTTCAAAAAATTTTTTAAAAAAATATTTCTTACGTTTTCAATTTTCTTTTTTACGAAGCTCAAATTGATCAAAGAAATCGACCATCAAATGAAAAGTCGAATACTTTTAAGAACCGAAACAAAAAATAAACAAAAAATAAACAAAAAAATCTTAAAAAAGGTAACAAAAAAAAATTCTGTGTTTTTTTAATAATTTTTATTTTAACATTGTGATGCGATAAAAGGAACTATTCAAAATATATTTCGCATAAAAGCCAAAAATTAAAATTGAAACTTCACAATCATTTTTCTCAACTTGAATTAGGTTTAGAAATAAGATTTTAACTGTTTATAAGAAGAAATTATTTTTATAAATAAATATATTCTCCCTACCTAACAATATTTTTTTAAAATAAGATTATTAAAGCCACTGATATTAATGGGTTGTCAGGAAATTCTTGTTATTACAATAAAAAAGGAAATGCCTGCTTATGAAACAAAACTTAATTAAGAACTTTAGCTAATTAATACAAAGCCGTAATAATTTTATAAATTATAATAATTATAATAATATGCAAAACAAAAAAAAAATAAAATATAAAAAAAAAATCCAAAAATTTTGTTTCTTCTCTGTTCAAAAACTTTTCTTGTGAGATTCGTCTTTTTTTAAAAGCTGAAGATTATAATTTGAGCTTTTGAAAGGTTAGTGTCTACAAATATAAATTATAATAATTATAATAACACGCAAAACAAACAAACAAAAAAAAAAAATAGCAAGTGGGCTCAAAAAGTATTTAGTTAAAGGTATGCAAAACAAGAGTAAAGTTGCGTTTTTCCATTACACAACTAGTAAAAACGCAAAAACAATTTCATGTAAATGCTAATTTGTGTGATGTCTTTCTTCAAAAAAAAAATGTCTAAAAGCCAGTTAATTTTATATATAGTTGCAAATCCCCTTTCTTTTCCAAGTAAACAGAAGACGGTTTACGAAAGTATTTAACTACTTTCTATGAGGTATACTTGAAAAAAAACCGTTTAAACAAAGCTTGGCATTAACAAATGTCTAAAGTTTGACATTTTAAATGTGCTGTTTGGCTCTGTTTTTTTTTTAATCTATTTTATATTTTAAAAAGACAGAGCCAAACAACATTTATACATTTTCAATTATTAATATACATAAATTAATAATATTTCGTAATATTTTATTAGCCTACATTTTATTGCAATTATGCTGCAGTATGCTTACAATAAAATGACTCTACAATTTTTTGACAAATTTAGTTGCAATCGGTTTAAACTTTAATAGAAGAAGGTTAACAAAGAGGACCATAATTTCACTAAAATATTAAAATATTTAAGTGAAAATATTACAATATTAATAGTAAAATATTTAAAATATCAAAATATTAAAATTTTAAAAATATTTCACTAAAGTATTAAAAATTTTATATATATATATATATATATGTGTGTGTGTGTGTGTGTGTGTGTGTGTGTGTGTGTGTGTGTGTGTGTGTGCGTGTGTGTGTGTGTGTGTGTGTGTGTGTGGCTATTAATACAAAATTATCAAATCTAGAAGCATTATTACAAAAACATATCAAAAATTAAACTTAGTATGACATTTAATAAAAAACCATTTTAGAAAAAATAAATTGTTTTTAAATGCCAAACTAAATCTATTTTATAAAACCAACCTATCGAACTGCAACAAAATGACTACTATCTATATTATAATTAATCAATTTTATGAGTAATATTTAAATTATAAATAATTTTTTATCGAAAAACTACTTCAAACTTTTTTGAGGCTTAGAAGAGGATCTGAATGATATTTAAGATATAAAGAAGGTCGCAGTTTTATAGTAAGGTTTGCCGGATTTTTTGAAGTGAGAAAGATTGTTTTGACTTTTTAAAATGAATTTAAAAACTAAACAGCGAAAGTTAATTCGCGTAAAACCCAATACCTGGTGGTACATAGGTACATAGTGATGTAGAATGTGGCACAATCCATTACTCTTCAATTTGTCAAAGTCGATTATCTTTAGAAGAAAGTAATAAACCGTTATATTTTCAAAGTATATATTTAAAAGGTGCTACAATCTAATGTGCAAAATAAATATTTATGTGGATGTTGGTCATCATCAGCTGATCTTCGGTGCCTAATCTTTCATGCTAAACAAAATAGTAAGTTTTTTTAATCCTTAACGCGTTCCAAACACCTGCTTAAAATAAATTTTTTTTGTATAAATTGCTTTTTTTTTTAGCAACCATAATAAAAACGTACAAATAAAACTTATGTGGATTTACTTCCCGTAAGCACCACCATGTCGTCCTCCGTAACTTTTTTTTTTTTCCTACGTCCTTATTTTCATCCATACAATCAAAAAACCCATAAATACATGTTGATGAAAAACAAGATGAGTAAAAATGATTACTTTCTTATCAAATCTTTCTTTACTTTTCTAAATAAAAAAAAAGGTTTGAATTAATAGGCTTTTCCAATTTTATGCTGATTTCCTTTTTGACATTAAATGATATACTTAAAAAATATTTAGATAAAAAGACTAGTTACTTTTTATATCCATTATCTTTATATCCATTGTCTTCGTATCCACTGTCTTCAATTCGATTGTCTTTGCTTCTAAATGATTTAAAACTGTTAAAAACATATGCTGTTTTCATGGAAACAGCGTTGTACATTAACATTAATTCTGTAAATGATAGAATTAATGACTGGGTTTTTCATCTGCTCTTTTAACTAATAATCTCGAAATGAGGAAATATAACTGCTCACTTTGCATTATTGCAGTTCCTTTTGGTGTAGCTTCATTGAGCTCAAAAAAAATGCGCATAAAATTAATCAATGTGTCATGTGAAATTTTGTTTTTTTAATTTTGAATTAAAACTGAAAATACTCACAATCAAAGTCACAAACAAAATTATGATTGTGAACCGGATTCATTTTTTATGTTGACCTGTTTTTTTAACAAAACACAAAGTTTTCGTATTTTGTTTACCTTTTATTGTAACTGCCATAAAATATATTACAACTTAATAGTCTCTTGCCAAACCGTGTGGTTGAACATGTGATTACATGAGATTGGACGATTCCAAACCGTGCGTGATAAAATCAAATGCTGTTAATTTTAATTACATCTTTGGCCAGGTGAATAAAAATGAGCAATTGCTTTTACTCAGTAATTGGTCAGCTTTACGTGAATAAAAACTTCAACAACTTTTCTTAAGTTTTTATTCACGTAAAATTGAGCAATTACTGAGTAAATTGCTTACCTTTACGTGAATAAAAATATGAGACAAACTGCTGAAGTTTTTGTTCACGTAAAGCTGACCAATTACTGAGTAAAAGCAATTGCTCATTTTTATTCACCCGGCCTCTTGACAGCTATCCATTTTCACTAATGAATATTTTTACGGTGATGTCATCTCTTGGTTGAGGAGTTCTGTTAAAGCGTTCCATCGCAGTTAGAGGGTAATAAAGTAAGTTAGTGAGTTTTTAGTGGTATGAATGGCATAATTATCGATGTTTAATTATTTAGCAATCTATGAAGCAAATTTATAAGTTTCAATTCCAGGGAAAACCTTTGAGAGAACTCTTTAAAAATAGGACATATTGGAGTTTAGGAGGAGGGGAATGGGGATGAAGTTGAAAAAGAAACTAGTGAAAAAAAAAAATTCTTTTCATGAGAAAAAAAAGCTGTAAATCATAAAAGTTCCACATTTTTCATGTCCATTTAAATACTGTTGCTATACAATTTAAGTTCATTCAAAGGTTGTAGTATTTTTCCAGAAACATTTCCTTTATAAAATAGTATTTTATTTATTGAAGTTAATTTTTTTGCGTTGTGATTCATTAACTGAGGGGGATGTTACTTAACATATCTTACTTAGTCAAGCTCTTACTTATATAAATATTTTACTTGTATAACTTTTGGTACTGTCAGCTCAGACTTTTTTAAGAGTAACAATAAACTGTTTTATGGTTTTGCAATAATCAATAGTTTGCCACGCAGTGGTATGATGTTACTTGGTTGGTATATTTTTCTTTCATTTCTTTTAACGATGAAGTAAGGTTTAAATTTCGTACAGATATTCTTAAAGATACTTTATAATTGCTATAGAATTTTAGGATTTAAAGCAGATAATTATAAGTTCTTTAAGATTTATATAAAGTTTGCATACACTTTTGAAACATTACAAAATATTTTGTTCTGGGCCATCATCTTAACTAATCTGCACTAATGGGGTAGTTATGTCTTCGGACAGTTTGGAGAAAGTAACTTAGATTTTGAAAATGATTTTGAAAATATTTTTGAAAAAAGATTTTGAAAGTAATTACAGGTAGGATGATGAATTACAAATGATTGATTAGAGGGAGGCTACTGGTATAATTGTTAATTAAAAGAAATTTTATAATTATTGTACAAATGCATTTTACAGTTTTTGGCGAAGTACTTTTTTATACCAGAAGAATATTCTGACCTGCTACAATATTTTGAAATAGACTTTTGTAAAATCATTTTTTTAAGTCATAAATTTGTTGAATTGAAATATTTGTCCGTTTAAAGGAAGAAATAACAAGAATCATTGGTTCAAATTGTTAAATATCTTTTGAAAATTGACTTCCCGCTTTAAGAATCTATTTTTTTGTGAAATCTAAAATCCTTATCATTATTATTAATGTTATATCACTATTATTATTATTACTGTTATATTATTATTATTATAATTATTATTACTGTTATATTACTATTATTATTATTACTGTTATATTATTATTATTATTTTTATTATTATTATTATTATTATTATTATTATTATTATTATTATTATTATTATTATTATTATTATTATTATTATTATTATTACTATTATTATTATTATTATTATTATTACTGTTATATTATTATTATTACTATTATTATTATTACTATTACTATTATTACTATTATTATTATTATTATTATTATTATCATTATTATTGTCATTATTAATATTGTTATTATTATTATTATTATTATTATTATTATTATTATTATTATTATCATTATTATTGTCATTATTAATATTGCTATTATTATTATTATTATTATTATTATTATTATTATTATTATTATTATTATTATTACTATTATTATTATTATTGTTATTGTTATTATTATCATTATTATTGTTATTATTATTTTACTATTATCATTATTATTGTTATTATTATTATTACTATTATTATTATTATTGTTATTGTTATTATTATCATCATCATCATCATCATTTTTATTATTATTATTATTATTATTATCATTATTATTATTATTATTATTATTATTATTATTATTATTATTATTATTATTATTATTATTACTATCAACATTATTACTATCATCATCATTATCATCATCATCATCATCATCATCATCATCATCATCATCATCATCATCATCATCATCATCATCATCATCATCATCATCATCATCATCATCATCATCATCATCATCATCATCATCATCATCATCATCATCATCATCATCATCATCATCATCATCATTATTATCATTATTATTAAGTATTATTATTATCTTTGGTGTAATTAAATAATATCTTTATTATTATCATTATTTTTACTAATTTTCATTTTTTATCAATACTTTATATATATATATATATATATATATATATATATATATATATATATATATATATATATATATATATATATATATATATATATATATATATATATATCTTGATTAGTTATGTTGATTGGTTATGTATTTTATCAAAATAATATAAAGCTCTTGTACATACAGTAGCGTGCAAAAGTTTAGAAACACCTACTTTTTTTCAGTTTTTAACGCATAACTTTTCACAAACTTTCTTAAATAACCTGAAATTTTTACCGAATGTGCTCTATATTATAGCAATTCAAAATCCATTTCATAAAATTTTTAAAACTCACAGGTCAATTAATTTTTATTGTTTTTTTGAAAAGGCTTCCGTGCAAAAGTTTAGAAACAGCTGAATAGGATTATTATTTATTTCTATAAAGCTGAAATATTTACTAAAACTTTCAAAATTAACAATTTTTTAATAAAATAGTTTTAATAAAAAAGTTAGTATTTGGTGGCATATCCATTTGCTTTTAAAACGGCATCACAGCGACGATGCATCGAATCAACTAAATTAATGAGAACATCCTGAGGAATATTATACCAACATTCTTTAATCAAACCAAATAAATTGTTTATGTCGGTTGGTTTTCTATCAACTAATTGCCTGCCAATCTACTCCCAAAGATGCTCATTGGGATTGAAATCTGGGCTCTGTGAAGGCCATTCAAGAACGTTGACTTTTTTTGATTGAAAATATTCCTTAACAGATCTGGCACAATTCTTTGGGTCATTATCTTGTTGAAAGATCCAATTGCGATTCATTTTTTCCTTTGCATGGGGCAGCATAATGTTCTTCATTATGTCTAAATAAACTCTGTGGTCCATAATACCTTCTATGAGATGAATGGGACCCAGGTTTTCACGACTAAAACACCCCTAAACCATAACATTTCCGCCTCCATGTTTAACAGTTGGTAACTGATATTTTGGATTGAATCTTTCTGCTATTGGACGTCTGATATATCTAATTCCGTCACTACTGAATAGCATAAACTTTGATTCGTCGGAGAAAAGGACTTTTGACCAATCGTTAACTGAGATGATCTCTCGCAAATTTTATTCTGGTTCTTAAATTTCTCGCAGATATAAGAGGTTTCTTAACTGGACGGCGACCATACAGATTATTTTGTCGTAATCGACGTTTAGTTGTATCAACGCTACAGTTTGTGCCATGAAACTGATGCATAATTGAATTAAGTTTGACAGCAGTCATCCGAGGATTATTCTTGCAAAACCTTACTAATAATTTATCTGCCTTTTCAGTTGTAACTTTAGGTCTTCCAGAGCGAGGCTTGCTTTTCAGTTTTGCGCTGACGAAACCTTTTCATAATGTGACATATTTCTGCTTTAGAAACATTGTAAAGTTCAGTAATCCTTTAGTAAGTCATTTTTTTCCCCACAGCTTTTATAATTAATTTCTTTATTTCATCTGAAACTTCCTTAGCCTTTCCCATGCTTTTAAAATATCACTGCGTAATTGAATTATAAAACTCACAAATAATTTCTCAATTAGTTATACTACATTGCTTTTGAAATATTTCAAGTTAATTCAAATAAAAAATTTCAGAAAAAATTTGACCTTTTATAAGGTTTTTGTTTACAAATACCTGATATAATTGCGGGTTATTATACTGTTTCTAAACTTTTGCACGGAAGCCTTTTCAAAAAAACAATAAAAATTAATTGACCGGTGAGCTTTAAAAATTTTGTGTAATGGATTTTTAATTTTTATAATATAGAGCACATTTGGTAAAATTTTCAGGTTATTTAAGAAAGTTTGTGAAAAGTTATGCGTTAAAAACTGAAAAAAAGTAGGTGTTTCTAAACTTTTGCACGCTACTGTAAAAGAGTGCTCAATATTATAATAATAGAGCAATATATCTGTTATTTAAATGGAGAAAAACAACATTTTAATAATACATGTTTTGTGCCTTGCGGCAATCATCAGCTATTAATTATAAATTAAAGACGTAAAACACCTTTTAAAAACGAATCAAATTTACGGCAATCGGATAGTCTTCAGTATCAAAAGAGGATAGAAGGAACTAAGGGTCTGCGTCTCGTTATTTTTTTTAATCGAGACGAGTCGAGACGATCCTAAAAGCTTTGTCCCGATTAGCGATAAAATTCGAGACAATTTTCAATTTTCAGTCGAAATCCGGGACGATACCGAGACGAGACGAGATGTCCCGGACAAAATAGGAACTTTACAATTTCCCGAAATTTACATCTTTTTAACGGGACATAACGAGACATAACGAGGCATAACGAGACATACTAGTTAATCCTTAATATAAAATTTAATGAATTTCTGGTACAATTGCCATTATTTATTTCAGCTGCTATTATTGATATTGTTATACCATCTACATAAACACAGCTTTGTAAAAGTTAATGGTAGCAACTGAAATCAGGGGAAAAAATATATTTTTGGGATAGTATTTAAATCTTTCCACTAAAATATGTTGGAAGAAGGGGATAAATATGTGTCCGAGAGCTAAGTTTCTGATCATTTAGTATTGTTTACCGCAGAGGTCAGTATTCACTTCTAATGCAAGAGTTTGTTTTACACTCATATTTAAGGGAAAGGTTATCCAAAGTGTCTTTAACTTTTTTGATCCATAAAACATTTGACTTTTTTTAAAAAGTTTAATTCTTGCAGAGACTAACAATAGAGCAAGATTTCAATACCTAGTTCTTTTATTTTTTCTCTTTTCCTTTGCTTCCCAAGGACCACCCATTGCTTATGGGGTTTTCCAGAACCAAAATGGCTACTTTTAATGGTCATAAGATTTTCTTGAAGCCATTGGTATTCTTTTTCTTTAAAAGAATCATAATTTCTACCACATTGTTTTAGTTTTTTTCTTCACTTTTGAAATAAATCTATCTAAAGTAGCATTAATTTATGCTTTAGTTGCTAATTTCTTCAGTTTTATTTGATTTCGTTAAGTAAATCCTTAAATTCGTAAATTATCCACTCCTAATTCACGTATATTCGGGATAAGATCTAACCTTTTTGTTGTTGTTGTTTTTAAAATCATTAATATATATCAGAAACATTTTTGAGTACTTTATGTTATTTTTCACTTTACACTGTTTAACATTTTATGTTATAACTTCTTTGACAATTATCACATTACGTTCCATATAATGTTTAAGTAAATAACGTTACTTGTATATTATACAGGAAATACTGAAGTTGTTAAGTAATGCTATTTCAAATATCTAGCACTTCTTGAATAGTAAATCATTATTCAAGTTTAAACATTTTAACAAATTTCTAAGTAGCATATGATGACAAAAATATGTTTCTTGAAACTATATTTGATATGTTGAAACAAGTCATACAAGTAAAAAACTCAAATTCAAGAAATACAAATGTCAATTAGTCCATAAAAACCTTGTTTTCCGCCATTTTCATTTATTTTGATATAATAAACCACTGTTAAAAAATGGCAAAAGACAAGGTTTTTATGGGTTCATTGACATTTGTATTTCATCAAAAAATATATAAAGTTATAAGATTATCTTCAAAGTAAATATAGACTTTAATTTAGATTAAAAGTTCTCCATTTTTACTAAATAAAAATCTCTCATTTTTTAGATTTCTTTGAAAGTTATATTAAATTTTTTAATTTCTTTTAACCATAAAAATGTAAAATATAAGTTTTATTAAAAAACTGCTTTTACTTTTTAAATAAATGATCATTCTAATTTAATATTACTTAAAAAAGGGCATTATATTTATCAAAAAATTGTGAGGGGTTTAGTACCATTTTTGTTGTTGTTTTGAATCACTGTGCGTCATTTCTGGCTGGCAAAAAATTCTCTTCACTGCGAAAGCTTCGAGTTAGATATCTAGTTAATATAATTGATCTGTCTCGTAACGTTTCGTAATTATCCGGGACACAGTTTTTAAATTCCGAGAAAAAATTTATGTCCCGATTTATAACTTTATTCCGGGATAATTGTTTCCTTTGTCTCGTTATTTTTTTCCGGGAAATTTCTCGTCTCGTTACGCTTTTCCCGGATCATTTCGAGAATACGATTCCGAGACGCAGATCCTTAGAAGGAACTTATTAAAATGTCGACACTTAGATATTATTTCGTTTGTTTTTGTTGAGAAGGTTGTTTCCTTTGTGTAATAAAATTTCGCACAAAAACTTCTCATGAAGACAAAAGTTACAGGTCTTCATTTCTGGGTTTGCAGCTCTTTACAATTCTCCACTTTATTATAGGTGCCATGGCTTTTTCTTTGAATTTCCAAATTCCTTCGAAAGCTCGGTATCATTCTTATACCTGACCGTATTAAAAGATTTTAAATGGTTTGCATATCAGAGCTTAAATCGTATCTCGCTAATACCAATGTAAACTTTTTCTTTGAGTTCAAGATTTTCGGAACTCACGATAGCTCGATAAACGATGTAACTTAACAAACATTGATTGTTTTATGGACGAGCGGTTTCGTTTATATAGTTGCAGTTGTTTGTTGATATGCTTCTTTGGCTTTGTAAAATCTTGCGATTGTGCGAATTAATGATGAATTTTACGTTTCGCATGCAGCTATGACTTACCTTGCAGCTATTACTTGCTTATGCAGCTATACTTAGCAGCTATAACTTACCTAAACAGCTATACTTTTATCTTTTCAACTGTAACACAAACGTTTAATTTTTCTACATTGAGGCCGTTTTTTTAGGTCATTTTTTATCAACTTTGATTTTAGAAATAACCAATGATGATACTACTTGACATCTTTGTAGAATAACTTTAATTTCGCAGAAACAGCTTTAATTTCCCAGGAGATATTTACTGAAGGTCCTCACGATGAAATTACATTTATTTCGCTGCAGTGTTAAAACTTATCAAACTAGGATTTGAGAACACTGAACACTAGATTGTCTGGGATTCTAATGCATAACGAAGTACAATTTTCTGCAATGGCCAGAAGAAATCATAAGAAACTCTTTTTTATTAAAATTTGTTTAAAAAATATTGAAAAACTTTAAATATTAAAGTAAAAATCAAGTAAGAAATGTTTGAAAAATTCATTCATTCTACATTCCGATTATTGTAAAAAGGAGAGCAGATCCTCTTCATTCTGCATAAATAGCAGAATAAAAGAGGAGAATTAGGAATATCGACAAACCGCCATTGTTTCAGGCCGAGCTATATATGTGAATATATGAACTGATTAACAACGGTAAAAAGTACAAGTTTTGTAAAAACCAGAGAATCACAGGGTTGTTTACCGGTTTTTTGTCGCAATTATTCCGATGACACTTTTTTTCCGCTATCAAATTGGAATGATTACAGCACAGAACTGAAACGATACGCAGACCCTTTAACTTTTATATGTGATCGGCCAACGTAAACTCGGCCATATAGCAGATATAAAGAAGTTTAGAAAAAAAGTTTTTTTGAATTTAATAATTAGCTACAGAAAACAGAAACATAAAAATTTCTCGCGACTAAATAACGTACATAAAAGGAGTTTCAACTTTTACATAATTCTTTTTTTTTTTTGCCATTTTTAACCAAAAAAAAAAATTAGTCCAACAAAATTTAAAGCATTAACAAATTTTTACTCGAACAACGATAACATTCCACGTGATGTTCCGCCCCATTGTCTGGTTTTCGTTATTTAAAAACAAGTTCATGAAAATTTAAAAAACAAAATTGATTGTTTGTTAAACAAGAGAATGTCACTAGATAGAAATTCTTCTTCTGCGTGCAATCTTCCTTTTCGGTGATGAATATGCGTTAAAACACAAAACATAGAAATCTGATTATTATGAGCTTATCTTCGCATTAAGATTAGTGAATAAGCCTTCTTAATTGGTCCATTGATAATAATTGATTGCTTTAAAGAATTATGACACAATCGATTGTTTATTTTCAAACTGTGAACAAAAAATTTAAATCGATTTTCTTTACGTTTTCGAACATTTCCAAATTTTTGTAAAAGTATTGTGAATATATGAGCTGTACCTCTTAGAGATTCTACTACTTCTAGTTACGTATACTAAGGCGTTAAAAACTGAGTTAGACTCAAAAATAACCAGAGTTCCATACATCAATTTATATTTTAAAGAGGAATATTTGTAATTAATGGTATGCATTTCAATTGCATAGCAGTAATAAAAGTAGTAAGAGGAAGCCACTAGAGGAATGTATGCTACCGTGAGCGAAAATGATATTATCGCCATAGTTACGGAAAGATGCTTTTCAACTCTGACGTGACGAGCAACTTGAATGTCTTGACATCTGAGCATCTTTTTTGTTCCAATCAATAGCGATGTGTTGATAGCAAGAATTAACAGTAAATTAAAAGTCAAGTAAGAAGCGATACAAAAGTAAAAAACCGCTCTTTTATTAAATTTCGTAGCGCATAAAAAACAAAAGCTCGCCCCACATGAAATCAAAAAGTTGAAAACGATGATTGGTATTAAATAAGTTCCTTTAAAATCTCTACCGCAGCATTTGTTGTCTTTCAAAACAACAAAAAAACGGTCTACTGATATTATTAACACAATTGAGCATGAGAAACCCAACGGAAAAATCATCCAAAATTCTATGGCAGCAGCAGTACTACATTCAACCTCGCCTCCCTTTTGAATTAAAGTTACCTGGAGTGGTATATAAACTAACCCCACCATAATATCACTACAAGACAGCAGCAAGACCAGTTTTTCATTCGTTGTGTATTTTTTCTTTTTTCTTGTTTTATATATCCCATTAATTAATAAAATGTTAGATAGCAATATAAGTAAGCTGATTGTTATAATAATAACGGTGTATAAATTAGCGTACCAACCTGTCGGGGTATCAGGAAAGTTAACGAGACACCGTTCGATCGTCATTTTTCCTTATCATAATGGTTTTGGTAAAGAGTCGATTGTAGGCAAGATTTTCCTTTAGACCAAACCAATCGCTCACTTCTACCTGCAGCTGATAAAATTGTTCCTTAACATTCTCTCGATATTTATTGAAACAACTTTTTTTTTTTTTACAAAATAAAAATTGCAACTCCGTGTTGCCTTTGTTTGCTAATTAATTTAACATCCTTTATATTCCTTTTATCGCTTTTAAATCTGTTTTATATCGCTATTTTACATATCGCTCTTAAATCTATTTTAAAGACAGAGACATTTATACATTTTAAGTTATTAATATACATATATTTTAAATATTTCGTGATATTATTATTATTTCGATATATTCTGTTAGCCTAAATTTTTTTACAACCATGTAAAAAAATTTAGGCTAACAGAATATATCGAAACTTTAACTTGTAAAGGTCAAAGATATATATATATATATATATATATACTCACACACATACGTACCTGTTAAACTTCAGTCTAAGACCTTCAAGTATTAATTGGCCCTCCTTCATTTTTGTTCACCTTGGTTGATGAGCTGGTTACTGTGCTAAATCAGCTTTTCACCCTCTTTTAAAATAAGTTGTCCCTCCTCATATTCCCTTATCTGTTGCTCAGGATCTGCTTCTATGCTACATATATATATATATATATATATATATATATATATATATATATATATATATATATATATATATATATATATATATATATATATATATATATATATATATATATATATATATATATATATATATGTAGCATAGAAGATTATGTATTTTGGCTGATGATTGCCGGCACGCCGGTATGAAACTTTAAGTACCAACAAAGTTGTCATCCTTCGCCGTATCTTCTATGTAATTGCTCTTGCCAGAAGGCTATTGAGCACTCTCGAGTGAAGAAGTCTTTTACTAATCAGAAATATATATATATATATATATATATATATATATATATATATATATATATATATATATATATATATATAACTACTAGGATCTGCCGATTCTGGCGCATTTCAAGATGGCGTCGATTCTGGCGCATTTCAAGATGGCGTCGATTCTGGCGCATTTCAAGATGGCGTCGATTCTGGCGCATTTCAAGATGGCGTCGATTCTGGCGCATTTCAAGATGGCGTCGATTCTGACGCATTGACATTTTTTATAATTCTGCATCCTGATTTTCTGCAATTATGAATTCTAGCTCATTGGCATTTTTGCTCAGGATTTTTTTGCGCATTTTCATAATGAGATGACATTATGAAAAATGTAGTGAATGTGTTATTCTTTGTAGTAGTTCAAGTATGGAAAAAGATGTTTATATTTTTCTATTCGCGTTTCTCTAATTCTTTGTGCATGTTGTTTTTGTCGTTGTTGTTCAAATCCATGTTGTAGTGAGAGTTTCGTATTGGTATGAATGGGCAAGGTATTTAATTTTTTAATTTTATTAAGATAATTTTCATCAATTCTTTTTTTGTGATTATCATCGTGGAATTGTATGGCCAATCTGTGTAATTCTGGATCAAAAGTGGGTTTAATTATTTCCGGTAGTTCGCTGTAAAGGAATTCCTCAAATTCTTCTTGTTCTGTAATACTCATTGTTATTTTTTATATGAAAAGAAATTTATTTAAATCATTTTCATTTTTTTTTATTTCACTGTATAATTTACAAAATTAAATTTAAAAAAGGGATGCTTGAGAATGGAGAGTTTGGTCCGAGAAGCAAACCAGCTCCGATAGATTCATATCCTCTTCCGCTTTTAACGTAAACTCCGTCTTTGAATGATCCTCCTTTAGGCCAGGGTGTTAAAAATAATCCGTTTCCTCTGTGCGTTCCCATTTTCATTCCATTTCCATTCTTTTTCAAATAAACGATACCTCTTCCTGCAATTTTATCAACCATAGCAGAACCTGCAGAAGATCCTACACCTGCTAACAATCCGGTGGCAAGAGCTGGAACTACTCTTGTTGCAAGTGTACTACCCAACATACCCAATAAAGGTAGAAGAGCTCCAATAAATCCTCCTTTCACATTTGCGTTATGTTCCAATTGGGTTTTGCTCATTTTAATGGTAACTCCAACTCCTCGATGGAGAGCGTCCAAAAGTTTTCGATGTTGATTTTGTGTTACAAGTAAAACGTCGTTTCCGTTAAAATCATCTTTTGAAATACGGATGCTCACAGGTTTACCTGCTATCATTGATTTTTTTATTTTTTCAATCTGCCCCTGAGACACATTTAATTTAACACTAACATATTTGCTCATTTTTAAATGTGGTAAAAAATATTTATTTCACTTCTCGAATGTGATAACGGATCGTAATGTCCTCTCCACGAAAATCAACCAAATTTCCATGTTGGTCAACAACGCGAGTGATCATTGTGGAGATTTCTGGAACCTTAACAGGGAGGTAAGTCAAATGGGTTGGTCTTTCAATGATTTTAAACCCAGGACCTACAGCTGGATAAAAAGAGTAGATGCAATTGAGTTGAGAGCCGTTGACGTAAGACGACCCGATGACGTTGTTGAGGATTCTGATCGTGTTGATGCTTGAAATTCTAACAATATCGTCAGACTCGTATTCCGAATTGGGATCCAATTGTCTTTTTGTAAATCCTAAAACTGATGCGATGCTGTTTTCCACGTTCAAATCCATCATATAATTCATTCCAAGTGTGATGGTTGATTTTAAAGTGTTTAAATTGGATCCGATTTTTATGTTATCTGGAGAGTAGCTGATTTTATTTGCTGTGACGTAGCTTGCGCTTTGAGACGCATAATTTTTTATTGTGTTTGAGACGACCTTTTGTAAATAATTGTTGATGTCTTTAATGTCATAGCTCCCGTCTGGAATGGTGACATTTTCCCAATTGATTCCGTTGTTCATGCTATACCGGAAAGAGTTGTTTTTGCTGATGATGTTTGGAAAGCTGTTGTACGTCTCAAGCCCTAGAAAAGCCATTTCATAAGTTTTTTCTTTTTCAAAAACGATTTTGTCTAAAAATTCTGTTATGATTACGTTGGAATATCCATCCACGTCGATGATTATACCTGACATTTTTTATTATGTGACATTTTTTTTAAATCCTTCAGATCTGTGGAAAATTCTTTGAATTTTTAAATGGCTTCTTTTGGAAAATAAAAAGTGTCAAATCCGCTTCGATATTTTCCATTGTCCTTTTTTGACGACAAATCAATCACCGCAAATCCGTGAGGTTCAGACCAGCAATGATTGCAAAAGGCTTTAAAATCTTCTATTTTCATATCGGTAGATACATGATCTCGATAAATGCGACCAACGTTTTGTAAGTCTTGAGGAAACAAGCAAATAAAGTTAGCATTTTCTCTGATCGTTTGTCTTGGGAGCATGAAATAATTTTGAGCGAGGTAAAAGCAGTCGACGTTAGAGTGTCTTCCTTGGAGGTAATATTTTTCACATTTGTTTTGATTGGTCAATTGCAAATCGTCAAAGATCATTAAATTGTTTTTGGATGAATCAAGATCTTCAGGATTAGGCACATCGTCGGCCGTTTCAAAAAATTCACACTCCATATCCTCGGTTTCGGAAAAATTTTTTGAAAGATCGTTGATAACACATTCAGGATCTAGTTTCAATTTTTCAATTTCGGTTTGTACCTTGAACAAGTCGAGAATTATTTTTTTTGGTAATTTTTTTTCGAACGAACTTTTTAGTATTTTGTACTCGGGTTGGAAAAGAGATTTTCCAAAAACTTGCAAATGGTTATAATCCAACCATCCAGGTCTGAGCAATAAATTGAGAAGCAACGTTGTTTTTCCACATCCGGATTTCCCAACGATGATTCCTCGAATGCTTCTCGGTAAAAGCTTGTTGTTGTTTCTTTTGATTTTTCCAATATTCCATGACAAATCAGACACTTCCATTTTTAGTTTAAAAATATTTTTTTTAAATAAAATGTACTGTGTTAAATGTAAAAGGAAAACAGAAACGAATCATTTGAGAAACGAAATCACAAAAAACAACCGGCATATGGTTAAAGGGGCTTGCAACGTTTGCGGAACAACCAAATGTAAGTTTGTTTCTTCGCATACGGCAAAAGGAGGAGACTTGGTGGAAACGATTAACAATTTTTCAAAAAAAATAAAGCTTCCATGGGCAAAATTTCCAGGGGAAATGCACATTCCAGGAATGAATTTTGCAGGACCTGGCACAAACTTGGACAAAAGACTCACATCCACAGACATGTATCAAGAGTGGAGCAAACCGGTAGATCGAGTAGACAATGCAGCATACCATCATGATTTAGCTTATAAATATTTAAACGACGTTCAAAGCAGAAATTTAGCAGATCAAATGATGCTTGAAGAAATGAACTCCATTCCAAACCCTACTCAAAAAGAGATAAACGAAAGAAAACTGATCACTCCCATCATCAAAGCCAAAGCTAAATTCGGATTAGGTCTAAAAAAAAAGCACCGGAGAACCTGAAATGGACGGATCAACTTGCAAACGAGCTTCATAAACCAGTGATACATCATTTTAAAAGAAGAAAAGTGTTTGTGAACGACATGGATGAAATATGGGCTGCTGATTTGGTTGACATGCAATCGTTTTCAAAATTCAACAACGGGGTAAAATATTTGCTCATGGTGATCGACGTGTTTTCAAAGTATGGATGGATTGTTCCGTTAAAGAGTAAAACTGGAGTTGATGTAGCTAACGCTCTAAGAAAAATATTTGAGGAGAGAAGGTGTACAAAGATGTGGGTGGATAAAGGTAAAGAGTTTTATAACAAGCATGTACAAGCTCTAGGCGTGCAATTATACTCCACTGAAAACGAGGAAAAAAGTTCTGTTGTCGAGCGATGGAACAGAACGATGAAAGAGAGAATGTTTAAATATTTTTCAGCCAACAATACCAATAAATACATTGACGTATTAGATGAAATGGTTGATAACTACAACCACACAAAACACTCTTCTATCAAAATGACTCCAGTGGAAGCCAGCGATAAAAAGAATAAATATAGGGTTTGGATGAACCTGAATGGAAAGACGCAAACAGAAAGAGCAGAACCAAAATTTTCAATGGGAGACAAAGTGAGGATCGTAAAAAAGAAGTCCCATTTTGAAAAGGGGTATACACCGAGATGGACTGAAGAGGTTTTTACCGTGCTAAATGTTCAGCATACGAATCCACCCACGTATAAAATCGCTGACGCTAACGGTGAAGAAATTAAAGGTACGTTTTATGAACAGGAGATGCAAAAGTCAACTCAAGACATATTCAGAATTGAAAAAGTCATTCGAAAGCAAAAGAACAGATCTTTAGTCAAATGGTTTGGATATCCAGATTCATTCAACTCTTGGGTGAATAATAAAGAATTAATACGTTTGCAAAAATAGACGCGTCGTTTTGTATGGCAAGAAAAAAAAATTTTGATTTTGAGTTAAATAAAATCTTGTATATAGAAAAGAAATGAATAAGATGATTGAATTAATAAATGTGCTTGAAGCTGATATGTATGAAAGCATGAAACATATTGACTTGAATAGGTTCATGTCTAAGTACCAATTGATGCTGAATGAATTGCGTTGTAGTATGCATGAAGCAGTGAATTTAGATAATAGGAATGATATCCTTGAAAAGATGTTTTATTTTGAAAGTGAATTGGTTGATGATTTTTTAGAAGTGGAAGATTATTTTCGATGGGATAGTAGAAATATGAAATTGGAAACATACATGAATAACTTGCGTAGGCACTGTGATAAAATTGGTGAAATAATTCAAATGATGTTTAATCCTTAGTCAAAGGGTTAGGATAATAAAGAAGTGAAAAAATTTTTATTTTGAGTTAAATAAAAATCTTGTATATAGAAAAGAAATGAATTTTATTACAATTGAAAATTTTGATGAGAGCAAATTATCAGTTGGAGAAATTTACGCAGCAACAAAACCAGTAGTCTATCAAAAAGTACCAGTAAAATATTCTTATCCAACTGGAGATTGTCCTCTTGTATTACGAACACCTATATTATTTTCGTATGGTGTGTGTGAGAATAAAGATCCGACAACACAAAAATTGACTGGGTATTCCATGCCCTTTGTTTGCTTTGATGCTAAAAAGGGTAAAACTGAAGAAGAAGCAAATTTTATTAGCACAATGGAAAAGATTACTTTGTTTATTAGAGGTGAAGTAGATAAATTGTCATCCAAACTTAAAAAGGGAGGAAGAAAAAAGCAAATTAATTCAGACGAATTGAGTATTTTAAAATATAAAGCTGACCATGCTGATGCAGCGCCAGTGTTTTATGCTAAAATGTATATAACTAAAGGATCTAAAAATGAAGACGAAATAATCATTACTTCTACATTTCATAGAAAGAAAACAGCTCTTGATATAAAAAATGGAGTCAAAGGAGAACGTCATAATAAAAATTTGGTCAACTCTTCTGGACATGATTTTATCAATCAACGATGTTACGCTATTGGAGGACTTAGAATTGAGGGGGTGTATATTGGTCCTTCGATTGTGTCTATTCAAGTTAAACTGGTTGAGGTAGTAATCGTGAAAAATGCATCTTTACCTCATAGCATCATGATGTGTGAAGACTTGGATTTAGAGGTAAAAGAATTAGACGAGGAAATGTAAAAAGCACAAAAAACTGAAAATAAAACGACTTAAAACATTTTATTTTCATATTAAAAAATGCATGCCCCACACAAGTTGTTTAAAAACAGCGCCTCAGTAGAGATTCACAATGTTAATTTCCAGCTGAGTCATTTAGAGGATAGAGTCAAAGAGTTGGAACGAAAAAATATGAAAAATATTATTGTAACAAAGAAAAAGTTGGATTATCCTACCTATTTCAACATCAACAGGCAGCACGAGATTTTTGCTCAACAAGACATTAAATTTCCTCCTGTATCTCACAAGCAGATATCGTTGTCTGTAGGTTTACAATTAGACAAAGGAATTGCTGTCATCACTTTGATGGATAAAATAAGCAACCAATTGAATTATTTCAAAAACGATGCTATTTTTTCCGAGTCTGTGGATGATATAGTCATGACCATACACAATTATAACAACCAGGAAGTCATCGTTAAAAAAGGTGAAAAGCTTTGTAAAATAAACTACATCGATTCGAATTAAAAAAAATGTGTCTTTGTTAAAAAGATGGAGGTAAACAAAAACACTGAAAAAATTTATCCAGTTCTTCCAACGGCACCATCAGATGGAGGGCATTTATATCGACTTCAAAAAATAAGCGAGATCCAAAAAGAAATAGAGGATGAAAAAGTGAAACGAATGGCTTTGAGTAAAAAATACCATCGAGCGGCAAAAATAATTCGTTTCACCGACGACGGATTGCAAACGGTATGCATTGGTTTAGGGGTTACAGGGATTGCACTTTTATCAACCGTCGTTGCCACTCCAGTTTCGATTGCGTGTGAAGGGATTGCTGTTGTATTGGGAGCTTTATCCATTTTCGGAAATCATCAGAACAAAAAAATGATGATAAAGGCTGAAAAGCATGAAAAATTGAAAGTTCTTTCCGAGTCAAAATTGAATACGATTAGTGACCACATTTCAAAATCTCTTATGGATGGATTTGTGAGTGATTCCGAGTACGAACTCATTCTCAGCGAGCTTCAAAAATTCAAAGCCATGAGTGAAGAAATCCGAACCAAGACAAAAAGCGTCATTGACGAATTGACTAAAGAGTCGTTGATCCAAAAAGGAAGAGAAGACGCGATAAAAGCATTCAACAACTTGTTTAAGAAAAATTAAAGATTTTTCCATGGATTCGCAAGCGAATCGTAAACGCAATCGTAAACGCAATCGAGTTTTTGTTTTAAGTTTTTTTCTCCGTATTCTAAAAATGTCTTTTTTTAGAATACAAGATCCTGAAAAGCGAGATGAGATTTTGAGAGAATATAGAGCTAATAGAGAAAAGCTTTACAATGAGAGTCTCAACGCCAACATTTCAGATGCGAATTATCAGACTGATTTGAGCAAGTTTTTTAAGCCTCTGATTGAGAGCAATGAAAATATAAAAAACGAACTAAAAAGCATCGCATACAGAGAGGTTGAAAACACTCCACTGGCTTTGACTTATCCAGAAAATGAGACGTCTTTTGAAAGTTCAAAAAGTGATAAAACTTTTGGAAAAATGAATGTTGGAAATATTGCTTTGGAATATTTATCCAAATATGCAGCCAAAAAATTTTATGCAGACAGAGTGTTTGGAATTCACGCAAAAGAACGCGGAAAAATGTTTATTGGAAACAAAGAAATTTTTATCGATAATAACGACATCATTATTGATGGAGAAAAGTATGAGGGGACGACAGGTCTTTGGGAGTTGATCACAAGATCCAAGCCTGATACAACAAAGGTGTCAGACGAGGACATGAAAAATTATGAAAAAATACTCGTTGAAACGCATGCAATGGAGAAAGAAGGGAGGCCAACCGTGCCAAAATCTTCGAGAAGTGAAAAGTGGGGAACGATTGTTTCAAAAATTTGGGAAAAAAATTACACAAAAACGAGTGGAAAAAAAGGTCGAGGAGTGATCATTCTTCCGAGCGATCCAAATGTGCTTACGCAAAGGCTTAACTTGAGCATTGCCGCAGGACATGCTGGAAATATAGCATCGAGAAACGAAGCCGTTGCCATTTGTGACGAGCTTTTGAGACAGGGGGAAATTAACAAAGAGGAATACAGAGCGATTCAAAAATACATCGAGTCGTGAGAACGGATTTAAAAAAATATTTTCTAATTTTAAAAAATGCTCATTGTGAACAACAGAAGATATTTTAAAAAGAACGTCGTTGGAGGTGGAGGAATCATGGACGCGATTAAAAATTTTTTGAAGAGAATGGCAGCCACAAATGCTTCACGATCGTCTCTTCATTTATTGAGAAAAGCAGCAGCAAGCAAAATTGGAAGAGAAGCAATCACAGCTGCCAAATCTGCTGGAAAAGAATTAGCCTCTTCAGCTATATCCACTGCTAAAGACGTAGCCATCGACAAAGGAAAAAAAGCGCTTGAAAAAGTTTACGCCAAGACAGGTACGGTGAATCCAAACCAAATACTCACCACGATTGTAAACGAAGCGGCAAAGACTGATCCGTATATTAATCCAATGGAAGAGCTGCATAAAAAAATGTTTGGTTCTTCCATTCAAGTGAAAAAGAGAATGACGAAAAAGAACGCGGCTAGAATCCAAGATCTCGTTAAAATGGGAAGCGGGCTTTTGATTGCTTGATTTTTTTAACGAATCAAAAATGACATAAATTTTTTTTTCTCATTTTAAAAATGATAAACACCGATAGATTAAGAGTTGATGAAATGCCAGAGTATGACACTGGAATTGAAAAAGTTGATTTTTTCGAGTACCTCCCAACAAACCTCGATTTAAATTCTTCAGGATCGATCGTTTTTGAAATTGATTGTCAATCTTTGCAAACACTTCCGTCTGAGGCTTACATCCTCGTTGAAGGGGTTCTCAAAAAAGCGGATGGAACTGCATATACAGCAGCAGACAACATTGCTCTGGTAAACAACGCCATCATGTATTTGTTTAATGACGTGACTTATGACTTGTCAGGAGAGCAAGTAGAGAGAGTCATGTATCCAGGTCAAGGAACAACCATGCTTGGATTGTTGAAATACCCTTTTGGTTTTCAGCTTGCAGATGGTTTGAAGCAAATGTGGTATAAAGACACTTCAGTCGCTACCGGAAATTCAGGGTTTGTTATAAGGCGAGACCACTTGTTTGCAGACACGACATCCATTGGTGCATTTTCGGTCAAGATACCCTTAAAACACATTTTTGGTTTTTGCGAAACTTACGACAAAGTCGTTTATGGATTCAGACACACCATTACCTTTACAAAAAAAGAATACGACGACGCCATTTACAGAGCCGAGACTGTTGCTGCAGGAATGATTGACCTTAAAAAATTCAGACTTTTTATGCCTAGAATTGAGTTGGATGTTTCGAAGAAATCCGAATTCTTGAAATTAATGGCGAGTAAAATTTCCGTCCCAGTAGCTTATAAGTCAAACAAAGTCGAAAGACAAGTCATTCCTGCTGGTCTCACAGAATTCACTTGGAGTCTAGGAAGAATCACAGACAAAAGCGTTCCGAGATATATCGTGCTTGGACTTCAGACAAACAAGAATTCCAGTCAAATTGTAAATCCAGCCCTTTTCAACCATTGTGATGTCAGCAATTTTTTCGTAACCGTCAATGGAATAAAATATCCAAATTACAATTACGATTTGAATTTTGGAGAAAAGAAAATTACCATGGCTCATTCTGACGCGTTCTCTTTTGACGATAAATATTATGGCACAAACGAACTTGTTTGTCAATCTGGTTTGTCTCTGATTGATTATAAAAATTTGTTTCCGTTGTTTTTTGTAGACATTAGCAAGCAAAAAGAAAGAGTTGTTTCTGAAACGGCAGAATTGGTGGTCAACCTCAAATTTCGAACAGCAGTACCAGAAAACACCGTTATTTTTGCAGTGATCATTTCAGACAAATTGCTCAAATTCGAATCCAACGGAACCAGCATGACTGCTGTTTATTAGGTTTGAAAGACCGACATGAGATTCTTAACAAAAATGATCTAAATAAATTTTTTTCTTTTTAAAAATAAAACATGAGATATACAAAAAATTATCTGAAAAATTTGCTAATGGAAAATGGAATCACATTAACCTCAAACAAATTGTTGCCTTTGATGATGATTGCGATTGATAATAATCTAATAAGTAAAGATTCGCTTTTGAAAGGTGTAAAAGAACACAGGTCAGTGGGTCGACCAAAAAAAGAAATAAAAATGAAAAATGAGAAAACGGAAAAAAAACCGATCGATCCAAAATACGAGAGGCTTGCTTCAATTCGAAATAAACCTGTGTCTGTGAAAACAACCAATATGGAAACCGGGGAAGTGGTTGAATACAAATCCCTTTACAAAGCAATGAAAAAGACAGGACATGGATGGAGATATTTAGAACGTCGAAATGGAAAAGTGGAAGATGGAATAAAGATTGAAATTTTAAATTCGGAAAAGCTAGAAAGAAAAAGTCCGTGAGAAATGTAAAAATTCGAAGAATTTCCATTGATCCGCAAACGGATCTAAAAAATTTTTTCAATTCTTTTTTCAGAGAATTGAAAAGAAATAAAAAAATATTAGAAAAATGAATTTGAGTTAAATAAATTTCTTGATATAATAAAAATGGAAAACAAAACGTTGAAAGAATTGCGAGAAATCGCTAAAGGGCAAAAAATAAGAGGGTATTCTAAAATGAGAAAGGGGGAACTTATAATGGCTTTGCAGCCTCCTAGAGTTGTCTCTGCTCCTGCATCTTTTCGTAGACCTACCGTGGTGAGGTTTGTTAGACCAGCTGTAAAAGTTTCAATAAAGCCGACAAAAGTTTCAATAAAGCCAACAAAAGTAAGGTTTGTTCCTTCTGCAGTGATAAAGCCTCCTATTGCTCCAAAACCAATTCATTTGCAAAAACACATCCTTGATGAACCGGTTTTAGATTCATCACCTGTCATAACACCAAAACCAGTCATTCCACCGAGACCTTCATTTTTTTCAAGTCTGAAGGCAACTGCAAAAAGTGTGGCGTCGTATGTTAAAACTAAGTTTAATGATGTTAAAGATTGGATAGAACCCTACGTTCCTGAAGTAGTCAAGGAGAAGGTAAGCGAATCAGCGGAACAAATCGATAAAAAGATACAGTCTATCAAATCACTTGTATTAAAAACAGTGTATAAGCAACCCTTGCCAAAGCCTTATAAAATAAAATTCAAGTTGACTGAACATTCAGCGGAGGGTTCTGTGAGACAATTTTCTTATAGACCTTCTTCTCGATATAACGACCTTGCAACCTTTTTTAATTTGGTGAGAGAGTCTACCATTCAAACCATGGAAGGAGAAAGAAATACAAAGGTAAGAATTATTTTAACGTGTGAAATGAAATCTGTAAGCATGATGACTGGTGAAGAAGTGACTCGAGAAGCGAGCTTTTCATCAAGATCAGAGATTATTCTAGCGACTACGGATGTAAGAGAGCTCATGGGTGAAATGGAAGAAAAAGTCTTGAAAAATAGTGTTAAATACAATGCTTTAGGATCTAATTGCACTATATCTAAGATTTTAAGAATGGACATTAACTTTACTGATTACGAGCCTATCAGTGGTTCTTCCTATATTGAGTTGTCTAAAGAGCTGAAAGACAAAAAGGCGATCATCAACATGGAAAACAAGGACGATCAATGCTTTAAATGGTCAGTCACTAGAGCGTTGAATTTAAAAAATAGAGACAACGAAAGAATTGATAAAGACTTGGTTCTAAAATCAGAAGAACTGAATTGGGAAGGAATGGAGTTTCCTGTCAAGCTTAATAAAATCAATAAGTTTGAGAAAAATAATCCAGACATTAGCATCAACGTCTTTGGGTATGAAAATAAAAAACTTTACCCTTTGAAAATATCTGACTTTGTAGATCGAAAGCACTGCATTGATTTGTTGCTTATTTCAAACGAAGACACTGACCATTACTGTCTCATTAAAAGTTTGAGTCGGTTATTATCTACACAAACATCAAATCATCAGCACAAAATGTATTATTGCAGAAATTGCTTACAAGGTTATGACCAGGAAGAAAAGCTTCAACAGCATCAACCTTATTGCTATGACAACGATGCAGTAAGAATCGAACTTCCTAAAGAAAGAACGACCGTTCATTTTAAAAACTATAACAAGTCTATGAGAGTTCCATACGTTGTATATGCAGACTTTGAAAGTTTCATCAAACCCATCGAGGATAACACTGAATATAATAATAAAGAGTCGTACACCAAACAATATCAAAAGCACGTTCCAAGCTCCTTCTGCTATTATATCAAATGCTTTGACGATATCCTTTACAAAGGAGAACCAGTTATGTACACAGCTGAAAGCGAAGAGGATGACGTAGCTCAAAAGTTTATAACCATGCTTGAAGCTGACCTTATAAAGATTCTTGACAAGATTGATATAGTAAAAAAGAAAGTGGTAACGGATGAGGATGAAAAGAATTTTAAGACTGCAACTCTATGTCATATTTGTGAATCAGATCTTAACAGTGACAAAGTGTGGGATCACTGTCATTTAACTGGAAAGTATCGAGGAGCTGCTCATAACAAATGCAACTTGAATTATAAACTTCCAAAATTCATACCCATCATTTTCCATAATTTGTCCGGTTATGACAGTCATTTGTTCATCAAGAAATTAGGTGGAAAGCTCAATTGCATACCCAACAATGAAGAAAAATATATCAGTTTCTCGAAAAAAATCAAAGTAAGAGAATTTATTAATAAGAAAGGTAAACTTCAGGAAGTATGGAAAGAGCTAAGGTTTATCGACAGCTACAGGTTCATGAGTTTCAAGTTAGAAGATCTAGCTAAAAATCTAAACAACGACCAATGCAAAAACGTTGCTCAATATTACTCTGGAGAAAAGTTTGATTTATTAAGAAAAAAAGGTATTTACCCTTATGACTGGGTGGACTCGATTGAAAAGTTCTCCGAAACGCAATTACCTCCTATTGAAGCATTCTATTCCAAACTGAATGATGAGGGAATAAGCTGTGAAGACTATGCGCATGCTCAAAACGTTTGGGATGTATTTGGATGTAAAACGTTTAAAGATTATCAAGAACTGTACAACATGTCTGACGTTCTGATACTTGCTGATATCTTTGAAAATTTCAGAGACGTGTGTCGTACCTATTACAAGCTTGATCCTGCTTGGTATTACACCTCACCTGGTTTGGGTTGGGATGCTATGTTAAAACTAACTGGAATTCGGTTAGAGCTTCTGTCTGATATTGATATGCTTAATATGATAGAAAAAGGGATACGCGGTGGAATTTGCATGATCAGCAAACGACATGGAACTGCTAATAACAAATACATGAGTGATTATGATCCTTCACAACCTTCGAAATTCATTCAGTATTTAGACGCAAATAATTTATATGGATGGGCTATGTGTAAGCCTCTTCCTTTTAGAGGATTCAGATGGATGACTGAAGAGGAGCTCGCTAATTGGAAATCCATGCCTTGTATTCTCGAAGTCGATTTAACCTATCCCGAAAGCCTACACGATTTACACAACGACTATCCTTTAGCTCCTGAAAGACTAAAAATTAATAAAGTGGACAAGCTCGTTCCTAATTTAAACAACAAAGAAAAATACGTCATTCATCATGAAAACCTAAAACTCTATGAACGACTTGGATTGATCACTACTAAAATTCATCGAGGTGTCACCTTTGAAGAAGAACCCTTCATGAAACAATACATCGATCTCAACACTGGATTAAGAGCAAAAGCTAAAAACGAGTTTGAAAAAGAATTTTTTAAACTCATGAATAACTCTGTCTTTGGAAAAACCATGGAGAATATTCGAAAGCATGTTGATATTAAACTAATCACCACAAGAAAAGAAGTCTTGAAATTGTCAAGAAAGTCTAATTATGATAGAAATACCATTTTTGATGAAAACCTTACTGCAGTTCATATGAAAAGAACAAAACTCTTTTACAACAAGCCTGTTTACTTAGGACTAAGCGTTCTAGACATAAGCAAAACTTTGATGTTTGATTTCCATTACAACTATATCAAACCTAAATACGGAGATCACGCGAAACTACTCATGACTGACACTGACTCGCTCATCTATGAAATCGAAACGAAAGATTTTTATCAAGACATTTCTGACGATCTTGAAACAAAATTTGACACGAGCAACTTTTCTAAAGACCATCCTGCTATTGAAAACGCTGGGTTTAAAGTAGGGTTAAATAATAAGATTATCGGTATGTTCAAAGACGAAGCTGGTGGAAAAATAATTAAAGAGTTTGTTGGACTTCGTCCTAAGCTCTACTCTTACAAGATCGCTAAAGATGAACACAAAAAATGCAAAGGGGTTAAAAAGAAAGTCGTTGATAAACACATCACTCATCAAGATTATAAAGACTGCTTAATGAATAAGATAGAAAAGCTTGCAGCTATGAACGTTATCCGATCTCATCAGCATAACATTTACACCGAAGAAATCAACAAAGTTGCACTCAGCGCTAACGATGACAAAAGACACATCTTGCAAGACGGAATTCACACGCTAGCCATTGGGCATTACAAAATAAAACCGTGCTTTACATTTATGGACTATGATCAACTCTTCAGTCCAGAACACGAGGCAGAGACACAAAAAGGTAAGTCAACAAAAATGAAGGAGAAACAAATTTAAAAAAAATAACAAAATAAAAAAATGAGAAACAAAAAAATAAATGTAGAGGGAATTGTTTTACCAAACGAGGCTTTATCCACTATTCAGTTGATGGAAGCAGCAAAAAAACTGAAAATAAAAAACTTTCGAGGAGTTTTTGTCAGAGACGCGTTACCAAAAAAGCCAAGAAAAAAAGAATGTGGAATTGTCAACACGGGGGATTCGAGCACAGATGGGTTTCATTGGGTGTGTTGGTTCAAAGACGGAGACAAAAAATACAGCTTTGACTCTTACGCTCAGCCACCTCTCGTCGAGCTCGTTGACTATTTGAAAAGTCCTGTCTTTTACAACAGTGAAAGGGTTCAATTTGGAAACACGTCTTATTGCGGTCACTTGTGTCTTTACGTCTTGAAAAAATGCGAAGAGGGAGACAGCTTTCAAGACGTTGTCAATACCCTTTGGTGATTTTTTAAAAGTTTTACTCATTTAAAAAATTCAAAGAATTTTCCATGAATCTGCAAACGGATTTAAAAAATTTTACCCCATTAAAAAATGATTGACAAATTCAACAGAAGCGAATTCAGTGCTTATTTTGATAATCTTGCATCAGACTCAGCCAGCAACGTTTATATTAAAACGGACGGATCTAGTACCATCACTGCAGATTTAGATTACAACTCTCATAAAATCATCAACCTGGGTGAACCCACCAACGCACACGATGCTGCCACAAAATATTACGTAGACAATCACGTGACAGGTGGTGCTGGAACTGTAGTGGGAACTTCAGATTTGGATTTGAACTTTCACAAGGTGATCAATTTGAACGAACCGACCAATCTTCATGACGCTGCTACCAAAAACTACGTTGACGTCAGCTCAAGTCAGTGTGTTAAAACGGATGGATCCAGCACCATCACTGGAATCATTGACATGAACTCTCACAAGTTGATCAATGTGAGCGATCCTACCGCTTTAAAAGACGCAGCAACAAAAGGGTATGTAGACACCAAAGTCTCTTACAACGCTATTTCATACACCGACATTAACATGACGTCGCACAAATTGACCAATTTAGCAGAACCAACATCAGCTTCGGATTCAGCTACGAAGAATTATGTAGACACGCATGCTTCAGGTGGAACAGTTATAGGTACAGCAGATTTGGATTTGAACTCTCACAAATTGATCAACGTGACTGATCCAACCAACGCGCAAGATGGATCGACAAAGAATTATGTAGACTTGCTATTGCAAAAATCAAGTTTGACCAGTGTCGTTCCAGGATCCAGTTTTACCAGTTTGGGGTTGAAGTCTCAGACAGTGGCGGCACTAACCACTTCTCCTGTGTTTGCGTTTTCTGGAAAATCTGGAGTACTGAGAAGATTGTGGCTGGCTTTATACAGCTCCTCTGGCACGAATATTCCCGGTCAAGTTTTTATTCGAATCTTTACAGACGGAGAAATCAATGTAGGAAATTATATAGAAGTGACTGACGGAATCGGAGTGGATCAAACAGGACTTGCTACTGATTTGCTTTTCTCACCATTGGGAGGAGCTTTTTACGCTAACTCTTTGCAGGGATGCAACATGTTTAACGCCACTTCCTTGGGAGGATATTTCACGTTGGACATGCCTTTCAGAAACGACATCTCCATTCAACTGGTCAACAAAAATGCCACAGCCATCACGTATTGGATTCAACCGTTCATTTCCACACTTGCTTCTATTCCTGCTAGCATCCCTCTTTACAAGCTGTACTGCAGAACGTTTCGATATTTGAATACCACTTACGGCAGCGAATACGTTTTGTTGAACACCAGCGGAAAAGGAAATGGTGTGTCGTTGAAATACATCAAGATGCACATCATTGGCGCCTCTGGAAACTGGTGGGAGTCTAGAGTCAGAATGTACGACGGAAATGTACCTCCAGGTAACGGTACTGTACTCACTCCTTGGACACCATACAACACCAACAATTACACGTATTTTCCAGGATATGACGGTGACAGCACATGCTTCTTTTCCTCTTCTGGACTGGAAGATTTTTATTTGTCGTCATGGAACGGTTCAAATTTGACTTCCTTCAACAACAAATCGACTGGACTGTTGTATCAATCCACCGCATCCATCGGCTCTACATCTACCATCTCTTTTTACAGAAATTTCGGAGAAGCAGATTCTATGCCTACTGTCGCAGCTGGTAGAAGACTCGTTGTCACGCTCAACTCTGGTGATGCTCAAGTCGGTCAATCCGGAAGCTTTTACCTTCTTCTAGGACAAGCCTATTATTACGCTTAAAAAATCACTAGTGATTTCCATGAGCCTAATGTACAGATAAAAGAAAAAAATTGAAAATGAGTTAAATAAATTTCTTTTCATATAAAAAATAACAATGAGTATGTCAGATAATGAATTTTTAGAAGATCTCTATGAAAGCGAAGACGATGATAGTTCTGTTGCTGAGGATAGGCCTAGCAATTGGTATATGTTGCTTGACCCTGAAGATGATGATCCAGAGGATATACCTAACAGAATACTTCCTCGCAATAGACTTGTGTTAGTTGACGCTGAAGATGATGATCCTGAAGATTTACCTTACAATGATACTATAGTTTTAGATTACAATTCGATGAGTGTTGAAGAACAAAATGAATATGATGATTATATATATAATGAATTTTTACAAGATATACGTAATGAGGAGGAGGAAAGAAATAGATTAAAGATTGAGGCGTTGATTGAAGGTTTTAAAAAGGATGAATATAGAGTGTGTGCTTCTGCTGCTTAATTAATTAGAGAAACGCGAAGAGAAAAATATAAACATCTTTTTCCATACTTGAACTACTACAAAGAATAACACATTCACTACCTTTTTTTTCATAATGTCATCTCATTATGAAAATGCGCCAGAATTCATAATTGCAGAAAATCAGGATGCAGAATTATAAAAAATGTCAATGCGCCATCTTGAATTCATTAAGTATTAAAAAAATGTTAATGCGCCAGAATCGACGCCATCTTGAAATGCGCCAGAATCGACGCCATCTTGAAATGCGCCAGAATCGACGCCATCTTGAAATGCGCCAGAATCGGCAGATCCTAGTAGTTATATATATATATATATATATATATATATATATATATATATATATATATATATATATATATATATATATATATATATATATGTATATATATACATATTACATTTTATTTTAAAAGTAATAAAAAGCTTACGAGACATTGTTTGTATCCTTTAAGTTGGAAAATCACGTGATCAAAGTTCTCGATTAGAAGGCCTTATGATTTAGGGGAAAATAAACTTTGTGCTAGCGCTTTTTTTAATATAAATATTGCACTTAGTTTATTTTTAACATTATGGAATCTATTTATGAGTATTTTGAAAATCTAGATACAACATCTAATGAAAGATATAATGAAAAGTTGAAATTACTTGGCAGCATATTTTAAATAATCTGAAATTATAGATTTTTTATTATGCATCATTTTTTAACATTATTTAAAAAATTATGAACAATATGGGATTATGATAATATTAAGCATAATTAGTATTATCTTTCATAATTTATAATCGTAATTAATAATCATATATGTTATGCATGAAAAGTTTTAATTATCCTTATAACTTTCCTATTATTTGTTAAATATTTATACTAAAGACTTTATTATATTTCAAAACACTATTAACAAATCATTAGCTTGCAAAACCCTGTATTATATCTATATACTTGAATATAACTCTATATAAATACCAGAAAAACTTTTATCTCCAATTAAATTTACCTAATATATCCTATCAGATATATTAGGTAAATTTAATTGGAGGTGAGGTGAAACTATATCATTGGATGACTTTATTTTTGAGATTTTAGATGGAGATCATACATTTGTCCATGGAAATTTAGAAGGTATAGCATCAGGGTGTTTTTCAAAATTTTCTTTCCATCCTAAAAGTAGGGAAATAATATGTTTAACATCTGAAAATTATTTTTAAACAATCAAAGGAGCTTCAAGTGTATTAAAAATAATATCTATTTATTTACCCAATAATAAAATATAAAATATAAAATTGCGACAATAAAAAATGCAAAGAACAAACATAGGTTAATTTTGATTTAGGAGACCAATTTTTGTTGTGGTTGACTTTTGATGACTTTGCCAGAATCATCAACTTTTGCTCGTTGAATAGCACTTATCCACTTTATTCTTAAACTTTCTTTTGCTGGAAAACAATAATACCTAAGTTCTGGATTTTTTAATTTATTTGTTTTACAACCAGGAACGCAACAGCTTTTTGGCATGGTTGTCTTTTATGCTTTGTCGATTGTTTAGCTGTACTGCTTAACTTAGAAACTCAGTTAGTTTTCCACCGAACCATAATGGTTGCTATTTCCGTGTTTTCGCGTGACGTCAAGCCGACTTGAAGGATTCTATTTTTTTATCCAGAAAATCTTTGTATTTAGTGAAGAACAAACTGCTTTTTTTTAAACTAACCATACAACCAGCATTACTTAGTGCAATAAACCTAGACTGCAAAATTTTGGCACAGGCTTTAAAAATTTTTTTTAAGAATATATTCCTTGAGGGAAATGTATGTGTTAAAAGTTAACAAAGAGTGAATGTAGCTATTTTGATAACTTATAAAAACCATCGCAAGGTAAAACTGAATCAAATAAAAACTTACCGTATCTTATTGAACTAACTACGGAATTTTCATTTACTTCACAGAATTACGGTTACTTAATAAAACTCACGGTAGTTAAAAATGATTTTTAAGCATGAGGTCACAGAGGTCACCTCAATTTTTTTGCATGGCAGTAAAGTCTATTTGCAGTAGCTATATGAAGACCACAATGGAAAAAACGGCAGAGTCACATTTTTATAATTTTTCAGTTATGGGTAATAAAGCATTGAAAATGCTTTATTACCCAAAAGAAGTATTTTTCAATGCTTTATTACCCCTTGGGTAATAAAGCATTGAAAAATACTTCTTTTAAGCCAAGTTTCAAATGAAAAAACCGACATAGTCTATGGTAAAATGGAATAAGAAAATATGGTATACAATGGAAAAAACAGCAGTGTCCACCAGTGACAAGGAAAGAAAAGGCAGGGTCCATATAATAACGTTATATGTGACTGCCGTTTTGATTTCCATTGTGATCTTCATATATTTAATTATTTCATAACTATTATTTGCTACACTTAATGGCTTTTTTATTTTAAATTAATACTTTTTGAGAACGTAAACACCCAATGATATATATTAACTAGATGTCTAACTTCACATAAATTCCGTAAGAAAATGTGAAGCAAATTTTTGGAGGTTGTAAAACCGGTAGCCTCAGCAAAGAAGAAAAATTTCTAGCGATGTTTTGTTTTATTTTTGCTATTCGTTTTTCCGTAATATCTGTTAACCAATCAGATGCTGGTGGCAAAACAAGTTATTATCCAATCATATGCTGGTGGCAAAAAAAATTTGCTTCACTTTTTTTCGGAAGTTAGACATCTAGTTAATATATATCATTGTAAACACCTATGCCTCCGCCTTTTTTATTGCTTCCTCGTGGTTGGCTAATTAGTTTGTAATTTGCCAAACTATAATTAGAATTCAACTCTAGAGGACATTCTGAATCATGCCAAGTCTCTGACAGAGATATGACGTCGAACGTGTAATTTATAATAGATAGAAATTCTTTAAACTTTTCAAAATTTTGCCGCATGCTTCTTATGTTTAAGTGTAATATAGAAAGTAAATTTAAATCTTTTTTGATTCTAAATTCATAAGGATCAAAATAGGGTGTTTTTATTAAGCTCATTTGAGTTCCAGTACACAAGCTCATTTGAGTAACCAGTACACAAAGAATCTATACTAAAACAAAATGGCTGACTACGATGCTACACCTATTGTTACAGACAAGCCAAAAAAGAGAAAGAAAAATGGCAGTAAGAAAGACATAGCAAAGAAACAGAGGTTGTCATCTCATGTAACTGGCCCTGACTGTAAATGTATAAGACTTAAATGCTTTCAAACAGTCAAAGAAGAGAATAGAGCCTTGCTCCTCGAGTCATTCAATGCATTACCAACAAAGGATGCTCAGGTGAGTTCTTCTTTTAAGTTTTAAATTAAACTCTTTAAATATAGTTCTAGACTATTTTTTTATTTATAATACTAGCTCTAGATTTAGGTCTAGACCTAGATTCACAATTTTAATGCACCTGTTATTCCACCATGAACATGTTGATTAAATAAGACAAAGAGTTTCTCATTCTCATTTTCATTCAAATTTAGTTAGGTCTAGAATAGCTAGACCTGTACATCTGAATCATAACCATGGTAGACATCTGGTTGTATTACTGTGTTATGATACCCAAGGCTGGTATTGTATGTTTAATAGGCATTTTTAACTTAGTTTTTTATTGGGGTGGACCCAATATCACAGTTCATTGTTCTATTTGAACGCAGCATACCAACAAGCCTAGACGTCTATCTAATAAAAAAAAACTTCTTTATAAAATCGATAATTCCATTATGTTCAACTATCTATAGACAATTCTTGATAAAATCAATCATTCTATTATGTTCAACTTTCTGAGTAGGTCCTAGCACAAAGCAGTGAAATTTATTAATTCTAACAAAGTAGGTAGGCTTATATATTTTTAAATTTTATAAAAATGCTTGTGTTTCCAAAGATGTGTGACCGGTTGCGTTAATAATCTTATATTGCTTCTTTTTACAGGATTCCTATCTTGCTTCACTGATCACAGTCGCGGAGATTAGCCGAAAAAGACCTCGAAAGGAAGAGCCTAAAAGTGCAAACAGTCACAGCTATCACTATAAAGTATTCCTGAAGAGTACAGATGATGTTGACCCAGATTCATTTGCCTATGTTTGCTTTCAAGCCTTCATCTCCATCTTTGGAATTAAGAAAGGGAGACTTGAGACTATCAAGAGAAGTCTTGCTACTACAGGTAATTTATACTATTAGCAATAGTTTTTTGTTTCAGTTTGTGGAATAAAAAAGCTATTTTTTCTTATCATAGTTAATGTAAAAAAAATGCACATTTTTCTATAATCCTTTCTTGTCTATATATTAATATTTTTCAATATTTAAAAAGAAATGTTGAAATTCATAAAGAGTGCTGTTATTCTCTGAACATGTATTTTTATAACTTTTTTTTAATTTTTTTTTAATTTTTTTTACTCACCCCAGGCCTGCCTCCTGTTGATGGACGAGGAAAGCATGGCAGTCATCACAAAATATCTGATGAACTGCGGCAGAGAATAAGAGACCACATCTCTTCGTTTAGGGGTCGGCAGTCTCATTACTCACAAGAGAAGATGAGACGGCTGTACCTGCCAGAAGAACTCAGCATCTCCAAGATGTTTGATTTATATCAAGAGAAGTGGCCAGGAGACAGTTTAGTGTATGAGTCATACAGGCTTATATTCAACAACGATTTTAACATTGGCTTTGGGTACCCAAGAACCGACACTTGCTCAGCCTGCGACCAGTTCTTGGCAAAAATAGAAATTGCTACAAAGACTCTTGAATCAGACCCAACAAATGAAGTCCTCATAAGGGACCTGAAGCAGTTAAAATTTCAAAAAGATCTCCACCAGCGAAAGGCTGACACATTCTACCAGAGAAAAAGAGACGCTAAGCGAAGGGCCAAGATTACACCTCATCTTGAGGCCTTTACGTTTGACTACCAAAAAAATGTCAACCTACCCAACAAGTCCACCAATGACTTTTACTACAACAGAAAGCTCACATACCAATCATTTAACATTCACCAACTATCAACTGATGATGTTTTTCTTTACTGCTATGATGAGACTGTCGCTAGGAAAGGTTCAGATGAGGTGGCTTCTTTCCTGTATGACCACATCACAACCAAGGTCAGCGAAGAGGTTACTCACCTTGAACTATTCTGCGATTCCTGCTCAGGACAGAATAAGAACTTTACCCTGATTTGGTTTTTAGATTATATGGTGCACCATAGAAAAAGGTTTACCTCAGTGACAGTGACATTCCCTGAGCGCGGACATTCTTATATGGAGTGTGAATACAAAGTCTAGTGCTAGTGTTCCAGAAGACTGGATAAAAATATTTAGTGAAGCACGAAAACATCCTACACCATTTAACGTGACTGATGTTAAACAGGATCTGGTCAAAAACTTCTCCGGCTTTCTAAGGCCATTGTATAAGAAAGGCTGCCCGTTCCCCACGCGCCCCATTCGGGAAATGGTTTTTAACAAGGATGAAGGTCCAGGGACCGTTTGTCACAGAGACTCATGGAACGGTATTTTCTTGAAAACAAACATCATTGTTCCAACGAGAAAAAACAATTTTTCAGTATGCACAGCAGTGCCAGTAGCTTTGTATGAAGACAGACTGGCTATATCAGCTGCAAAGTACAAAGACCTCCAAGTCCACAAAAAATTTACCACCAATGAGGCATTCTATGATGCTCTGCCGTATGACGATAAAGTTGAAGATGAGGGTCAAGACCAGTGAATGTTCATGCATTTTTTATTTTTTTATTTGTTTAAAATAAAAAAATTTTAAAATTTAATGGTTTTATATAGTTATTTCTTATGTGTTACAATAGAAAAACAGGCAAAGTCCTAATCAACGGAAAAAACAGCAGAGTCCAATCTGAACACATTTTGAAAAAACAAAATTTTCCATGAGCTAACATGATTTTCAGAATGTTTATTTGTTAAAATTTGATGCTTAAATAGATGACCTTCCCTTAAAAATTAAAAGAATTGACAGCTTCTCACATAATTTGTAATAAAAAGGTTTCAAACCTTTAATTTAGGTTTTCTCAAAATATGAAAAATGTGACTCTGCTGTTTTTTCAATTGTGCTCTTCATATTTTATTGAAAAAAAACGAGGCGACCTCTGTGACCACATGCTCAAATTAATGAATGTTTAAGAGATAAACAAATCAGCAAAAAAATTCTATGCAAAAACCTTTTTTTTCTATTTCTAGTTTTACACTCAATTAAATTCATGATTATTTTAATTTCTCATAAAAATAATAAAGAAATTTAACACTTACCATATACTTCGAAAAGATTTTAACAAAAATGTGAGTTTTTTAAAACCTTAAACAAACCCTTAAGATGTCAAAAGTTTAAAAAAAATAAAAAGATATTTTTTTTTAGAGAGAATTAAAAATTGAATGCAAAAAAATTTTTTAAATTTGAATAAGAAAAATCACTAAAAAATATGTACAAAATCCTATAACCGCTAAGCGATGCTGAGTGCCCTGTTTAGAATATAGTTTTCTTTTAAACTGCTTTTCTTTTAGCAATCATAATAAAAACGTACAAATAAAACTTATGTGGATTTACTTCCCGTAAGCACCATTATGGCGCCCTCCGTAACCTTCGTATCCCTGATCACTCATCTTATTCATATATGATTTTTCATTTTTCTAAATTGAAAATATTTTAATAAAAACCTTTTTGCTCTGTATTTTAATTTTTTTTTTTTTTTTTTCATACGTCCTCATTTTTATCCATACAATCAAAAAACCCATAAATACATGTTGATGAAAAACAAGATGAGTAAAAATAATAACCTTATTATCAAATCTTTCTTCGTCTCTAAATCTAAAAATTTATCGCTTAATTATGGTTTACAAAACAAAAAAATATATAAAACAAATAAACTTTACTTACATCTCTTTTCTCCATACCCTCTTCCTCCTCCGCAGCCTTGATCACTCACATGTAATTCTTTATTTTTCTAAATAAATAAAAAACAACTTTGAATTAATAGGTTTTTTCAATTTTATGTTGATTTCCTTTTTGACATTAAATGATAAACTTAAAAAACATTTAGATAAAAAGATAAGTTACTTTTTATACTTATTATCTTTATATCCATTGTCTTCGTATCCACTGTCTTCAATTCGATTGTCTTTACTTCTAAATGATTTAAAACTGTTTTCATGGAAACAACGCTCACAATCAAAGTCACAAACAAAACTAGGATTGTGAACTGGACTCAATTTTTATTTTGACCTGTTTTTTTAATAAAACACAAAGCTTTCGTAATTTGCTTACCTTTTATTGTAACTGCCATAAAATATATTACAACTTAATAGTCTCTTGCCAAACCGTGTAGTTGGACATGTGATTACATGAGATGGGACGATTCCAAACCGCGCGTGATAAAATTAAATGCTGTTAATGTTGGTTACATCTTGACAGCTGTCATTTTCACTAAGGAATATTTTTACGGTGATGTCATCTCTTGGTTGAGGAGTTCTGTTAAAGCGTTCCATCGCAGTTAGAGGGTTTGTTTGCATTGTGATTCATTATCTGAGGGGGATGTTACTTAATATATCTTACTTAGCCAAGCTCTTACTTATACAAATAATTTACTAATATTACTTTTGGTACTGTCAGCTCAGACTCTTCTAAATATAAAAATAAACTGTTTTATGGTTTTGCAATAATCAAATGTTTGCCACGCAGTGGTATGATGCTTCTTGGTTGCCATATTTTTCTTTCATTTTTCTTAGCGATGAAATAAGGTTTAAACTTCGCACTGCAAATGATTTTCTTAAAAATACTTTAGAAATCCTAAAAAATTTTCATACTTTTGAATCATTACAAAATAATTTGTACTGGACCATCCTTTTAACTAATCTGCACTAATGGGGCCGTCGTTGAATTACATAACGTTGTATTATTATTAACGTTTTGTATTCTTAGATGAGAATATATACTAAAGTTATTATAACATTATTAAAACGTACTGAGAGAACAACCTTCGCAGTGCGATTTGTAGCCTTTTTTACTTTGCATCTTCGGGCAGTTTAGAGAAAGTAACTTAGATTTTAAAAAATGATTTTTGAAAACGTTTTTGAGAAAAGATTTTTAATGTAATTACAGGTAGGATGATGAACTTGAAATGGTGATCAGAGGGAGGCTACTGTTATTATTGCCAATTAAAAGAAATTTTATTAATATTGTAAAAAAACATTTTACAGTTTTCGGTGACGTACTTTTTTAAGCCAAAAGAATATTCTGATCAGCTACAATATTTTGAAATAGACTTTTGTAAAATCCACTTTTTAAGTCACAAATTCGGTAAATTGAAAAGTTTGTCCCTTTGAAATTAGAACTAGCAAGAATTAATAGTCCAAATTGTTAAATATCTTTTGAGAATTGACTCCCGCTTTCAATAAGAACTTAATTTTTTGTAAAACGTGAAATCCTTTTTGAAATTTAGAGAAAAAGAAAATTTAAATGGATAAAATCTACGTTATTTTAAAAAATACCTAATAAGAAGGTAAGCAGTTGGTCATTGCACACTATTTCTTTTCAATCATGTTGTTTCCAGTTTCTTTCCTTTCAGAAGTCTTTCCTTTTCTTGATAGCCAGTAAAAGTTTAATGAAATAGTATCTTTTATTATTATTATTATTATTATTATTACTATTATTATTATTATTATTATTATTATTATTATTATTATTATTATTATTATTATTATTATTGTTATTATTATTATTATTATTATTATTATTATTATTATTATTATTATTATTATTATTATTGTTATTATTATTATTATTATTATTATTATTATTATTATTATTATTATTATTATTATTATTATTATTATTATTATTATTATTATTATTATTATTATTATTATTATTATTATTATTATTATTGTTATTATTATTATTATTATTATTATTATTATTATTATTATTATTATTATTATTGTTATTATTATTATTATTATTATTATTATTATTATTATTATTATTATTATTATTATTATTATTATTATTATTATTATTATTATTATTATTATTATTATCATTATTATTATTATTATTACCATTATCATCATAGGTTTAATCAAATAATATCTTTATTATTATCATTATTATTACTAATTTCCATTTTTCATATATAAATATGCATATATATAAAAAATGGTTTCTTCGTTTTATATATATATATATATATATATATATATATATATATATATATATATATATATATATATATATATATATATATATATATATATATATATATATATATATATAATATATATATATAACGAAGAAACAACAACTATATATGGTACAAAAAGTTTCATGCCTTACAACAACCATCAGCTATGAAACAAAAAACAAAAAAAAGAAAAAGAAAAATAAAAATCTATTTTTTTTTTGTTATGTATTTCCTGACCGATGCTTACTTTTATACTTTAAGATTCCATTCCTACTCTTAAAATATAAAAGTTCATACTTTTGGCCTTTTAAACTGATAAAATCTATTTTCGGTAAAAAACACAACATTGATGTAGGGAGAATAATAATCTGAAAAATAAACATAGAGAAGACCGAGAAAGACAGAAATAGACTTTAAGCAGCTATCTTTGATAGAATATTTTAGTTAAAATAGAGAAAATCCCATTTATACATTTTGTATTTTTTATCTTTTTTTTTTTTTTTTTTACATAAATAAAGCTGCTGCTTAATTGATCTGAGAAATAATTTCAGTTGTTCAAAATTATTGGCGAAAATCATTTCGATTGTATGTTGTTTGTTAAATTTTCTTCTATAAAACAGGTTGAAAAAGACATAAAATTTGACAAATATTTAAAAACCAATAAATATTTGTAAAGAAAATCAAGTTTAAAGCTATTATTATTATTTTTTTTTTAGAGTTCTAAGCATACACTAAACCAAAATTAATTAGAGATTTCTTTGGACATCAATAATGATTTAGCGAAATGAACAATTTGATCGCAAAAATGGAAACGTTTTTAATCTTTTTATCTTTTCAACTGTAATACAAACGTTCACTTTTTCTACACTTCGATTTTAGAAATAACCAATGATGATACTACTTGACATCTTTGTAGAACAACTTTAATTTCGCAGAAACACCTTTAATTTTCAAGGAGATATTTACTGAAGGTCCTCACGATGAAATTACATTTATTTCGCTGCAGTGTTAAAACTTATCAAACTAGGATTTTTGAACACTGAACACTAGGTTGTCTGGGATTCTAATGCATAACGAAGTACAATTGTCTGCAATGGAGAAAAGAAATCATAACAAATTCTTTTTTATTAAAACTTGTTAAAAATTATTGAAAAACTGTAAAAGCTAAAATAAAGAATCATGTAAGAAATGTTTGAAAAATTCATTCATTCTACATTCCGATTATTGTAAAAAGGAGAGCAGATCCTCTTCATTCTGCATAAAATGCAGAATAAAAGAGGAGAATTAGGAATATCGACAAACCGCCATTGTTTCAGGCCGAGCAATATATGTGAATATATGAACTGATTACCAACGGTAAAAAGAACAAGTTTTTGTAAAAACCAGAGAATCACAGGCTTGCTTACCATGGTTAAACTTTTATAATACTTTTATAACCTGAGTTAACTGAATTTTTTTAGCATACTTTAGTTGTTTTTTTTTAAAAGGTTTTTTGAGTTTAATTATTAGCCACAGAAAACAACACTATAAAAAATTCTGCTTGTCTCAAGATGTTTTTTTTTAATCAATGAGATCTTAATTGGGTTAACTACGATCTCTTTTTTTATTGTTTTTAAATGTAATCGGGCAAAGTAAACTCGCCCCTGAAATTTTTTACCTGAAATAAATAAGTTTTAGACAAAAGGTTTGTTTGAATTTAACAATTATCTATTTATTTGTGTAATTATCCACAGAAAACAGAAATATAAAAAGTTCTCGCAAATAAATAACGTACAGAAAACGAGTTTCAACTTTTACATAATTCTTTTTTTTTTTTTGCGTTTTCTTAACCAATACAAAAATCGTTCCAACAAAATTTAGAGATTTACAAACTTTCATTTGAACTACGATAACATTCCACGTGATGTTCCGCCCCATTGTCTGGTTTTCGTTATTTAAAAACAAGTTCATGAAAATTTAAAAAACAAAATTGATTGTTTGTTAAACAAGAGAATGTCACTAGATAGAAATTCTTCTTCTGCGTGCAATCTTCCTTTTCGGTGATGAATATGCGTTAAAACACAAAACATAGAAATCTGATTATTATGAGCTTACCTTCGCATTAAGATTAGTGAATAAGCCTTCTTAATTGGTCCATTGATTGAATAATTGATTGCTTTAAAAAATTATGACACAATCGATCGTTTATTTTCAAATTGTGAACAAAAAATTTATTTCGATTTTCTTTACATTTTCGAACATTTCCAAATTTTTGTAAAAGTATTGTGAATATATGAGCTGTACCTCTTAGAGATTCTACTACTTCTAGTTACGTATACTAAGGCGTTAAAAACTGAGTTAGACTCAAAAATAACCAGAGTTCCATACATCAATTTATATTTTAAAGAGGAATATTTGTAATTAATGGTATGCATTTCAATTGCATAGTAGTAATAAAAGTAGTAAGAGGAAGCCACTAGAGGAATGTATGCTACCGTGAGCGAAAATGATATTATCGCCATAGTTACGGAAAGATGCTTCTCCACTTTGACGTGACGAGCAACTCGAATGTCATGGCATCTGAGCATCTTTTTTGTTCCAATCAATAACGATGTGTTGATAGCAAGAATTAACAGTAAATTAAAAGTCAAGTAAGAAGCGACGCAAAAGTAAAAAACCGCTCTTTTATCATATTTCGTAGTGTACAAAAAATAACAGCCCGGCCCACATGAAATCAAAAAGTTGAAAACGATGATTGGTATTAAATAAGTTCCTTTAAAATCTCTACCGCAGCATTTGTTGTCTTTCAAAACAACAAAAAAACGGTCTACTGATATTATTAACACAGTGGAGCTTGAGAGAATTAATGGAAATACCATCCAAAATCCTATGGCAACAGTAGTACTACATTCAAGCTCGTCTCTATTTTGAATTAAAGTTACCTGGATGGTATAAAAACTAACCCCACCATAATATCACTACAAGACAGCAGCAATACCAGTTTTTCATTCGTTGTATATTTTCTCTTCTTTCTTGTTTTATATATCCCATTAATTAATAAAATGTTAGATAGCAATATAAGTAAGCTAATTGTTATAATAATAACGGTATATAAATTAGCGTACCAACCTTTCGGGGTGTAAGGAAAGTTATTAAGACACCATTCGGTCGTCATTTTTCCTCATTGTAATGTTTTTGGTAAAAACTCGCATTTAGGCAACATTTTCCTTTAGACCAAACCAATCAATCACTTCCAGCTGCAGCTGATAAAAATGTACTTCAACATTTTCTCTATATATAGAAACGAATTCTTTTCTTTTTTTTGCAAAATAAAAATCGCCACTCCGTGTTGCCTTTGTTTGCAAATTGTTTTAATATCCTTTATATTCTGTTTATCGCTTTTGAATCTATTTTATATTTTAAAAAGACAGAGCCAAACAACATTTATAAATTTTAAATTATTAATATACATAATTTAATAATATTTCGTAATATTTTGCAGAATTAGTTGTCACTTACTTATCCCCTATAACATATAAAGTAAGAAAAACTGATGCTATTCATCATGCAAGATTTTTAGGAAAAGCAATTTATTATCTAAAGCTTCAGCTTTTATCCAATCAACTTACATTTATTCAGGAAAATGATAAACTGAAAATTGAAATTAAGCTTATTACAGAAATTATTGTTTGCTTTTATGCAAAATGGTATCTACAATCTGAGGATGTCATCAAAGCTCCTTTTCTTGACATTACAGCCATACATCAAATGCATCTGTACAAGAAGGTATGTACAAGCCCATTAGCTGTCGTTGCTGTATTAGAGTCTCAGTATAAACATTGCTGGTATTTGGATTCAACAATGATGCCTCTACTTTGCTAGATGACGAGTTAGTATCAGATGAGAAGGCAAAAATTGCATCAGCAATTCTGTTATTTAATATGCCTAGCTCTGACTATTATAAACCTGAGAACAAAGTAAAGCAAGATATCAAGGAAATTTATAAAATGAATACAAATATTGGGAAAAAACCACTATCCTTGTCTGCCTTGGTTGATGTCTTTTCTTACCTAATTTTTAACTTGATTGGGTTTGATAAGCAACAAGTTCAAGACTGGTTCTCACTTCCCTAAACTATTGGCATACTCAGTCATGCTTCAAAAGTTTTCAAAAATATGCTGAAACTTTGATTTTTGTAAATGACCATTCAGAATGTTCAATAGGTATGATGGCAGTATATTCATAGATATCCTGATGAAACTGAAAAGCACAACAGATTGCTCACTGTGGACAAAGTTCGATCTGTATTCAGATCACCAGAACAAAAGTCTGGTACAATTTCAAAGACTAAGTTTAATGATGGGCTTGGTGTGATGCGGAAAAAGATAAAGATTTAAACTTGATTATTATTAGATTTTCAAATGTGTTTTCTGTTCTAAAACTTGAATAAAAATTTATCTTTTTATTTATTCTTGCTTATTTTGATTTTTCAATATAGATAAATAGTAGTTTTTTCAATATAGATAAACGACATTGCTGAGGTCACAACCAATCACTGTTCATTCTTTCTGGCAAAGTGAAGTTGGTTGCCCCCTCCAGCATGTCTTGGGAATTGTCAGAGAGGCTCTGTGTGTGTATATATATATACACACAGGGCTTGTTAAAGAGCATAATCTTTTCTCAAAAAGTAACTCTTGTTTGATAGGTAGAGTTTAAAAAATAATTTTTTATGGGAATTAAAAGCAATTCATTTTAGAAAATTTGTTTTTAAATGCCATACAAAAGCGATTTTATAAACCCCACCTATCGAACTGGAGCAAAAGGAATACTATCTATATTATAAATAATCTATTTTATAAGTAATACTTACATTATAAACAACTTTTTATCGAAAAATCACTTGAAACTTTTTTGAGGCTTAGAAGAGGATCAGAATAATATTTAAGATGTAAAGATTTTTACTGTAACGTTTGCAGGATTTTTTTAAATGAGAAAGTTTATTTTGGCTTTTTAACATGAATTTAAAAACTCAACAGCGAAAGTTAATTCCCGTAAAATCCAATACCTGTTGGTACATAATGACTTGCAGAATGTGGCACAATCCATTATTTTTCAATTTGTTAAAGTCGATTATCTTTAGAAGAAAGTAATAAGCCGTTATATCGATCCCCCAGAACCATAGGGAAATAACTAGAAATACCATAAAGTTGAGAAATGGCCGGGCAAAGTTTTGCTTTAAGTTTCGTTATCGTATAATAATTTGCACATACAATATTTCCAAATTTTTGTTTTGCAGTTATGTTCAAAATATATTAAATAACACATTTAAAGAGATACCTTGACTAAAATTATAATTTTTATGTTAATTAACTTAATATTTTCTACTTGTTTCCTTATGGTTCCAGAGATGTCCATGACTTCTAGTTCCAGAGATGTCCATGACAAACTAATTTCATTTATATTTGAGTCCTTTATTTAGGTTTCATTAAAGAAAAGAAAAAACCTTATTAGCATTTTCATTTTTTTTATTCATTTACAGTTATAAAAAATAAGTTGTAAAATTTTAAAAAATAACCTGCAATTAAAAAATAATCAAATAATACAACAAACCAAATAAATACTATTAAATCAATCAGAATCACTATCTTTTTCAATTGTTTTCAAATCTTGGTAAAAGGACCAGTATCCTTTTGGAATTTCGTGTGAATACCACAAGTCCACCAAATCCTTATTTTTCTTAGTAGAACTGGTTGGGCATTGACTGTTTATCTTCTTCAAAACCACAGGCACTTGCGAGCCTCTGGTCTTGTACCTCACATCAATTTTACAGATATCAATATCTGTGTATGAAGTTTTATATTATATGATTGTTGGAGTGGATTTTTTGCACATTATCATGCAAATGTCGCTCCATAAAACTTTTATGGAGCGACAAGTCTTATATATCAGTTTATCTTTTTCAGGTGTTACAGGCATTTTTAATCTCCAACTTATATTTTCATTTTAAATAAAAAAGGAAATAACATAAGTATTTTATTACAAATAAAAGTAAAATAAATACTCCAGAAGTTCCATTCCCCTGAAATGCAGAATAAAGGTTCTGATGCTAAAATAGGCTTTTAACAATATGTGGCTATGAAAATAGCCGTTTTTTAAAAGTTATTCATCAAATACAGCTTCATGGTTTAATGATGCTTCCTTGATTTCTTTTGTTAATATGAACCATTACTCTTTGACTTCCTAAAATTATTTAACAATAAACATTAAAATTTTAAAAAGGTTTGTTATTGCAATAAATAGTGTAGTTTAAGATATAAACTATTTATTATAAGAAATTATCTATTATCAAACTATAATTCTAACGATTATGCATTTAAGAAAAAACTTTATTCACTATAATAAATAGATATAATTGAAATATAACTAAAATTTTTACTCTAAACATGGCTCAGCAATCCTTATGTGGAGCAACATTTAATATTTATAACAAGCCCTCAAGAATTGCATTATTCATCACTAAGTAGAAATAGGACTATAGACACATCTTTGAGCAAAACAATAACATGGCAAAATTGAGTCAATTTGAGGCCAATTGATGCAATTTTTCCTCAAACATAAAGTTTGGGATTCTTATGTTTCAACTTTTCTAACGATTAGTTTGTTTTTTTTTGTTTTTTTTGCACGAATAAAAAAAATATACTGTGTTGATTACGTGAAAAGACCTCAGAAATATCAGATTGGCTACCACCAGCACATAAAATGTATCATTAATAAAATATAGCTATAACATTAAATATTTATATTTAAAGATACACACCTTCACCAATATTTACCTTAAGAACAGTTATCAGCTTAATCTTCTTGCAGTATAGCTTTTATACCTCTTTCATTTTGTTCTTCTTACAATATAGGTACATGTCAGATGTCATAAATAAATAATTAGCTGTATCCCTAGTATTTTCAGCAAAAGAAGTTAAACGTACATGACCTACTCGTGCAGTTTTGTTGGCTTTGTTCCTGGCTTCAATGGCACTCTCAGACAAAGAACCTATTGGATACTTAAAATATTTAATAAAAAAAACATCATGAACTACCATTTTATGCACAGACTGTGACATTGGAATGGCTTTTAAAAACTGATCGTAAGAAATGTGATCAAAAAGACGTTCAGATTTCTACTTGAAAATTTTCACATCCGGTCTTGCGGCTGTACTATTCATATCAATGAGCAGGTCCCTAAATAGTTTGATCATAGTGGCATTTAAATTTAAAATTCTTCCAGTCACTGATGGATTATTAAAAAATTTTCGTGCAACATTGCCAGTGTTGGATGTACCACTTCCCTTCATGACAAAAAATACCCTTATTTTTAATTGTATTTTGAATAAGTGCTGGAATTTTTTTTTTGTTTTCAATAAACTCTTGGCTGTTTTTTGCTGGAATTTTTCTTCCTTGTTTCACTGTTGGAAGTTTGAAAGCAGTATTGAAAACCCACTCCATGCTGCATAACCACAAATGAAGACTGCAAATTCCAAGTTTCAATATACTTTTGTCTACATTTTTATTTTTATTCCAAATGGTTTCCAAATTTGAATTTGTAACAAAAGTATTGTCATGAAGTGTAAACTTAATCTTCTCTAAAGACAAAATTTCATTTTGTAAATGTTCAAGCTTCTCTTGAATAAAACTAGCAGTCTCTTTGACAAAACAAAGCATAAGATGACGGGTTGCATCTGGACTATTCGGATTAGAACTTTTCCATAATATCTTTTTTCCACTTCAAATCTCCAACAGCACAAACACTATACTATACACAGTGGAATTATCCGCACTTCTCTTCATAGTTGCTGCATTTTGAAACTCAGATTGGTCACTCTGACCATCACCACCTACTTTGCAAATAACATATATGTTATCAAGCTCCTCCTGTGCTAAAACTTTAATAGAATTATCTTCATCCTCCAAAAGATACTCAAACACTATAGAAACTGAATTTTTGATCATATTGAAGAGACTATATTTTACTTCAGTTTCTGAATATTTCACCTGCTCTGGATATGTCAATTTTTTGTATTCTTTTAACTTGGTTAAACCTGGAGGAACAAAATGATGATTTTGTGTATTTTCAATATTTTCAAATTCAGTCCATGTCCTGTCTGTTAGTCTAAAATTGCAAAAAGTATGCAATGATAAATTTGGACCATATAAATTAGACCTGGGTGCAGTAGAGGGATTAGATGCAAACCTTTTTACAGCATGTTGAAGTTCTTCCAGTTCTTTTCCCTGAAGATTACCATTTCTTTTACATTTCATCTTACTCATGAGCTCTAAAAAAGATTTTCTAGGTTTTGGTGGACAAGGTACAGTAAATATGCCTGCTTCAGGTGCTCCCATTGTTACAGCATTTCTCCTAAAACATGTATAAAATGTGTGTACAATTTTTAACTTTATATATGTATATATATATATACATATATATGTATATATATATATATATATATATATATATATATATATATATATATATATATATATATATATATACACATATACGTACCTGTTTAACTTCAGTCTAAGACATTCAAGTATTAATTGGCCCTCCTTCATTTTTTGTTCACTCACCTTGATTCTTGCTGAATCAGCTTTTCACCCTTTTTAAAATAAGTTATCCCTCCTCATATTTCTTTATCTCTTGCTCAGGATCTGTTTCTATTTTATATATATATATATATATATATATATATATATATATATATATATATATATATATATATATATATATATAATTAGATATAAGTATATATCAGTGTGCACCTTTTGATTCTTAATTACCCACTGCAAAATGCCTGAGGCTTGTAACATATTTGCAAGGTAAACAGCTTACACATTGCTGTATAAATCATTAATTGGGCTATGTTAGTGTATTACAATCCAAAGGTTCCTGAGGCTGTATATATTAAATAATAAACTAATAAATTTATTTATGGTATATATAAATATATATATATATATATATAATTTACTTATACACTTTTACATAAGCAAATGCAGGTTTAAAAATTGGAATTTATAACAAGCATTAACAAGTATACCCGTATTTCTGTTATTTTCTCTTTTGTTTTCAATAATTTACCATGTTTATTATTAAGAACTTTATATATCAGCATTCAACTGATAAATGTAAGTTGATTTAATAATAACTTGTAGTTTTTGTTCATTTTTTAAACTACACGTGTCTTAAGATCTTTCATACTTTGGTTGAAGAAAAACAAGCACCTCTTAAATATCTTTTAACATACAAACTTAGTCAGGATCATTTTGAGATTTTTTTGGGGCAATCCGCTCATCTGGTGGGTTTAATAACAATCCGACTTGTCAGCAATTTACAGCAGCATACAAAAGACTACTTCTCAGAAGTAACATCATAGGTGGCACTGGCAACTGTGAAACTAGAGACCCAGTTAGTGTACTTCATGTATTAGATAATGTAGACAGTAGAAGCACTATAAGTATAGCAACTATTATAAGAAAGTATAATCTATTAGATATTATAACACCACAAACTACTGATCACGATTACTTAAAAGCACCAAATATAAATATACAGTATTGGACAAAACATTTGCAATCAACATCGAACAATGCTAAAAAGTGTTCCCAATTTTACATGTCTTAAAAACGAAACGAACTATATTACCACAGCAAACAGTTCAGGAGTCTGGAGTCAGAGCATGCCATGGCATGAGCAATCAGCTGACAGGTGGCAGCACACAGGCAGAATTTCGTTGACAAGTGCCATTTTGCAGTGGACAAAACAAGTGCAACTTTTTTGGTTTGTTTCATTTTCTTAAGTCTAGTCCGTGTCAACGTCACGGAAGTTTTTTATTAATTAAAGGATGTATCCAGAAGTTTCCAGAAGCATGCAGAAGCTTCCAGAAGTTTCCAGAAGAAGCATCTGGAAGCATCCAGTAGCATCCAAAAATATTTTATGACTTCAAGTGCAAAAATGGCTCCCGACAGTCTTGGATTGGAACTAAGAAAGAAAATTATTGGCGATTACGTAAGTGGAATGTCACAAAAAAGTATTTGTGATAAATATCGCGTGAAAAAATGGACTGTATCAAGACTATGTTCCAAATATCGTTCTACGGGGATTTTGGCAGCAGATAACAAAGGTGGAAGACCGTGTTCCACCATTTCTAGAGAGGATTCTATGATCGTCAGATCCGTCAAGAAGGATCCCTGGATATCATCAGTCGAGATGCAAAATCATTTAGAGCTGCCTGTATCGGACCGAACAATCAGACGACGTGCTGTTGAAGCCGAATTGTTTTCTCGACGCCCTGCAAAGAAACCGCTGATTTCTCTAAAAAACCAGAGGAAAAGACTCCTGTTTGCTACATCTCATATTGACTGGAATGTGCAGAAATGGCCAACTGTCCTGTTCAGTGATGAATCGAAGTTCAACATCATTGGGAGCGATGGCATTTGCCGTGTACGTCAACCGGCCGGAAAACGCCTCGATTTACGTTACTGCCATAAAACCGTGAAGCATGGTAGAGGCAATGTAATGGTCTGGGGGTGTATTTCTGCTAACGGTCTAGGTCCAATACATCGAAACGATGGAATAATGGACCGTTTCATGTATATGTCCTGAAAGATGTTATGTTACCTCATGCTGAATGGAATATGCCGATAAAATAGGTTTTTCAGCAAGACAACGATCCGAAACACACTGCAAAAGTTGTCAAGCAGTGGTTTCAAGACAACCACCTATCGGTGATGGATTGGCCGCCTCAATCTCCGGATCTCAACCCTATCGAGAACCTGTGGGAGATCGTCAACCGCAGAATTAATCGTGAAGGTGTTCGTAATAAGGATCAACTGTTTGAACAAATCCAAAAGGCCTGGGCAGCGATTCCACAAAGTTTCATTGATCACCTGATCGAATCTATGCCTCGAAGATGCAAGGCTGTGATCGACAACAAAGGATTCGCCACGAAATATTGATAGCGAAGAACAGCTTGATCAACATTTTGTCGAGTTGCACTTGTTTTGTCCAGAAGGAAATCAACTTTTTTAAATACTTTTGATTAATTTATTAGTTTTCGTGCACAAATAATGAACTTTCTGATGAATAAAACTTGAAGAACTTTGTCTCTAAACAGTTACATAGTTATTTCTCTAAATTGAAAAATATGCAGCACTTTTAAAGAAACTAAATTAGCATCATTTGGTTGCAAATGTTTTGTCCAATACTGTATATCAGAGTATAAAAAATCTGTTATATCATATATTGCTGGTTATGTTGCCAAAATGGTTGAAAAGTAATTGGTATGCATACAATGTTGTAAAGCTATTGGTTCAATTGAATATTGTCATGAATCTACCTTTCTTTCTTTTAAAGATAAAGGTGGTCTTTTCAAACCTTCAATAAGTGTAATCAAAGTGTGTGAAATGACTGAACAAAATATTGTCAGAATGTTATCAACACTTACTGGAAATATGCCAAGAATAAAATGCAGTATAGTTGATGCTATTGCAATTTCTGTTTTGGAAGCAATAAATTTAGCTTTAGTGTTTCGAGATTTAGATAACCATATGTTTGATACCCCAATTTATGAAAATCATATCTTCACTATTGTTAAGTTACTTGCAAAGTGCTACTGGAAAATAAGATTACATCAGCTCGGAAAATTAAAATCTGCAAAAGATTCAGGAGTAAATGTCAGAAAGATTCTCTGTAAACTAGTTTTGTTCAAAAATTTGAAAGTAGCAATCAATTTGAATTTATATATCATAGTTTTGACGATTATCTTTGTATGATGTTTTGTTATACTTTTTGTATTATTGTTATTTGAGAGTTTCTATTTTTTTTTTTGGATAACAATATATTTAAAACATGACTCTCGGTTGTATATATATGTATATATATATATACATATATATATATATATATATATGTATATATATATATATATATATATATATATATATATATATGTATATATATATATATACATATATATATATATATATATATATATATATATATATATATATATATATATATATATATATATATATATATATATATATATATATATATATATATATATAATGTTTGATTCAATATTTTTTCGTGTAACGCAAATGTTTTTCGTGTGTTCTCCCCTTTTTACACTTTAAAACATTTTAAATACAATAATATCATGGAAATATGTATTTTGGTTGAATAAATAATATAAAAAAAATAAACGAAATAGAAAACACAACAGAAACACATCTTCAATCTCTGTATTTTCAAATTCCGTTAAGTGTTCTGGGGCTTTCCAACATGGCGATTTTGGCGTCAACTTTGGTATTAGAGATGCACTATTTAGTTATTATAGAGATCAGTGAGTAAAACTGAATCAAATAAAAACTCACCGTATGTTATTGAACTACGGAATTTTCATTTACTTAACAGAATTTAGTCTGTTTTTGAATAAAACTTCACAGGAAATGTATGTGTTAAAAGTTGACGAAGAGTAAATGTAGCCAATATGATAATTGATAAAAGCCATCGCAAGGTAAAACTGAATCAAATAAAAACTTACCGTATCTTATTGAACTAACTACGGAATTTTCATTTACTTCACAGAATTACGGTTACTTAATAAAACTCACGGTAGTAAAAATGATTTTTAAGTATGAGGTCACAGAGGTCACCTCAATTTTTTTGCATGGCAGTAAAGTCTATTCGCAGTAGCTATATTTTATTGAAAAAAAAACGAGGCGACCTCTGTGACCACGTGCTTAAATCAATCAACGTTTAAGAAATCAAAAAATCAGCAAAAGAAATGCTATGTAAAATTCTTTTTTTTTTTTTTCTATTTCTAGTTTTACATTCAATTAAATTCATGATTATTTTAATTTCGCATAAAAATAATAAAGAAATTTAACACTTATCATATTCTTTGAAAGGATTTTAACAAAAATGCGAGTTTTTTAAAACCTTAAACAAACCCTTAAGATGTCAAAAGTTTAAAAAAAATTAAAATAATTTTTTTTTTTAGAGAATTAAAAACTGAATGCAAAAAAAAAAAAAATTTTTAAGTTTAAATAAGCAAAATCGCTAAAAAAATATGTACAAAATCCTATATCCGCTAAACGATACATAGTGCATTTTAAAACTGTTATATTTTCAAAGTATATATTTAAAAGATGTTACAATCTAGTGTGCAAAATAAATATTTATGTGGATGGTGGTCATCATCTGCTGATCTTCCTCGCCTACTCTTTCATGCTAAACAAAATAGTAAGTTTTTTTAATCCTTAATGCGTTCCAAAGCCCTGTTTAAAATAAAGTTTTCTGTTTAAACTGTATTTATTTTAGCAATCATTATAAAAACGTACAAATAAAACTTATGTGGATTTACTTCCCGTAAGCACCATTATGACGTCTTCCGTAACCTCCATATCCCTGATCACTCATATATGGTTTTTCATTTTTCTAAATTGAAAATGTTTTAATGAAAACCTCTTTGCTCTGTATTTTAATTTTTTTTTTTTTCACTCTACTCAAGTCCCATCACTACTTTCATTTTTTTTTTTTTTTTTTGTTATACGTCATTATTTTCATTCGTACAATCAAAAAACCCATAAATACATGTTGATGAAAAACAAGATGAGTAAAAATGATTACTTTCTTTATCAAATCTTTCTTCGTCTCTAAATCCAAAAATTTATTGCTTAATTATAGTTTACCAAACAAAAAAATATATGAAAAAATAAACTTCACTTACATCTCTTTTTCCATACCCTCCTCTGCAGCCTGGATCATTCACGTGTAATTCTTTACTTTTCTAAATAAAAAAAAAAGGTTTGAATTAATAGGCTTTTCCAATTTTATGCTGATTTCCTTTTTGACATTAAATAATAAACTTAAAAAACATTTTGATAAAAAGATTAGTTACTTTTAAATCCATTATCTTTATATCCATTGTCTTCGTATCCACTGTCTTTAATTCGATTGTCTTTGCTTCTAAATGATTTAAAACTGTTAAAAACATATGCTGTTTTCAGGGAAACAGCGTTGTACATTAACATTAATTCTGTAAATAATAGAACTAAAGACTGGGTTTTTCATCTGCTCTTTTAACTAATAATCTCGAAACGAGTAAATACTGCTCACTTCGCATTATTGCAGTTCCTTTTGGTGTAGCTTCATTGAGCTCAAAAAAAAAACGCGCACAAAATTAATCAATGTGGTATGTGAAATTTTGTTTTTTTAATTTTGAATTAAAATTGAAAATACTCACAATCAAAGTCATAAACAAAATTATGATTGTGAACCGGACTCATTTTTTATGTTGACCTGTTTTTTTAAAAAAATACAAAGTTTTCGTAATTATTGTACCTTTTGTTGTAACTCCCATAAAATATATTACAACTTAATAGTCTCTTCCCAAAACCATGTGGTTGTACATGTGATTACATGAGATTGGACGGTTCTAAATCGTGCGTGATAAAATCAAATGCTGTTAACGCTAGTTACATCTTGACAGCCGTCATTTTCACCAAAGAATATTTTTACGGTGATGTCATTTCTTGGTTGAGGAGTTCTGTTAAAGCGTTCCATCGCAGTTAGAGGGTAATAAAGTAAGTTAGTGAGTTTTTAGTGGTATGAATGGCTTAATTATCGATGTTTAATTACTTAGCAAACTATGAAACAAGTTTATAACTTTCTATTCCAGGGAAAACCTTTGAGAAATTCGTTCTCTCTTTGAAAATAAAAGATATTGGAGTTTAGGAGGAGGGGAATGGGGTTGGGAATGGAAAAGAAATAACTAGTGAGAGAAGAAAAATTCTTTTCATGAAAAAAAAAGCTGTAAATCATAAAATGTCCATTTAAATACTGTTGCTATATACATTAAGTTCATTCAAAGGTTGTTGTATTTTTCCAGAAATATTTCCTGTATAAAATAGTATTCTATTTTTTGAAGTTAATTTGTTTGCTTTGTAATTCATCATTTGAGGGGGATGTTTCTTAACATATCTTACTTAGCCAAGCTCTTACTTATATAAATATTTTACTAATATAAATTTTGGTACTCTAAGCTCAGACTTTTCGAAGAGTAACAATAAACTGTTTTATGGTTTTGTAATAATCAATGGTTGCCACGCAGTGGTATGACGTTCCTTGGTTGCCATATTTTTCTTTCATTTATTTTAACGATGAGGTGAGGTTTGAACTTCGCACTACTAATGATTTTCTTAAAGATACTTTGAAAATCCCTTGTAATTGCTATAGAACTTTAAGACCGTCGTTGAGTTACATAACGTTTTTTAACTATTTACATTTTGTTTCTTAGACGAGACTATATACTAAAGTTATTACCACATTATTAAAACGTACTGAGAGAACAACCTTCGCAGTGCAATTTGTAGCCTTTTTTACTTTACATCTTCGGGGAGTTTAGAGAAAGTAACTTAGATTTTAAAAAATGATTTTTGAAAACGTTTTTGAGAAAAGATTTTTAATGTAATTTCAGGTAGGGTGATGAATTACAAATGATAATCAGAGGGAGGCTATTGTTATTATTGTCAATTAAAAGAAATTTTATTAATATTGTACAAAAACATTTCACAGTTTTCGGTGACGTACTTTTTTATGATAAACGAGTATTCTGATCTGCTACAAGATTTTGAAATAGACTTTTATAAAATCCACTTTTTAAGTCACAAATTCGTTGAATTAAAATATTTGTTCGTTTGAAATAAGAACTAGCAAGAATCAATAGTCCAAGTTGTTACATATCTTTTTAAAATTGACTCCCGCGTTCTATAAGAATCTATTTTTTTGTGAAACTTAAATTCTTTATTTGATATTTAGAGAAAAAGAAAATTTAAATGCATAAAATCTAAGTTATTTAAAAAAATATCAACTAAGAAGGTAAATAATTGGTCATTGCAAACTATTTCTTATTAATCATGTTGGTTCCAGTTTTTTTCCTTTCAGAAGTCTTTCCTTTTCTTGATAGCCAATAAAAGTTTAATGAAATAGTATCTTTTATTATTATTATTATTATTATTATTATTATTATTATTATTATTATTATTATTATTATTATTATTATTATTATTATTATTATTATTATTATTATTATTATTATTATTATTATTATTATTAGTAGTAGTAGTAGTAGTAGTAGTAGTAGTAGTAGTAGTAGTAGTAGTAGTAGTAGTAGTAGTAGTAGTAGTAGTAGTAGTATTGTTATTATTATTATTATTATTATTATTATTATTATTATTATTATTATTATTATTATTATTATTATTATTATTATTATTATTATTATTATTATCATTATTATTGTTATTACTATTATTAATGTTATTATTATTATTATCACTATTATTATTATTATTATTGTTATTATTACTATTATTAATATTATTATTACTATTATTATTAATATTGTTAATATTATTAATATTATTATTACTATTATTATTATTTATAGTATTATTATTGTTATTGTTATTATTATTATTATTATTATTATTATTATTATTATTATTATTATTATTATTATTATTATTATTACTATTATTATTATTATTATTATTATTATCATTATTATTATTGTTATTGCTATTGTTATTATTATTATTATAATAATTATTATTAATAGCTATTAACATTATCATTGGTTTAATCAAATAATATCTTTATTATTATTATTATTACTAATTTTCATTTTGTATATATATATATATATATATATATATATATATATATATATATATATATATACATTTTTATATTGATTGACTGGTTATGTTGATTGTTTATGTATTGTATAAAGCTCTATTATTATTATATTGAGAACTCTTTTACGTACAAAGCTCTTGTATGTACAAGAGTGCTCAATACTATAATAATTGAGCAATATATTTATCTGTTATTTAAATGGAGAAAAACAACATTTTAATTATACTTAAAGCTTCGTACCTTGTGGCAATCATTAACTATTAATTACAAATTAAAACGTAAAAAAACCGATTAAAAAAGAATCAAATTTACTGTAGAACAAGTTCTAACGTAATGAACAAAAGACGAAATTGTCTCCAGTATCAAAAGAGGGTAACTTATTTTTGTTGAGAACTTATTTTTGTTGAGAAGGTTGTTTCCTTTGTGTGGTAAAATTTCACACAAAAACTTTTTGTGAAGACAAAGGTTACAGGTTTTGGTTTCTGGGTTGTAAGTTTTGCAGCGCTTTACAACTCTACACTATATTATAGGTGTCATGGCTTTTTCTTTGATTTTCTAAACTTCCTTCGAAAGCTCGGTATCATTCTTATACTTGACCGTATTAAAAGATTTCAAATGGTTTGCATTTCTTAGCTTAAATGGTATCTCGCTAATACCAATGTAAACTTTTTTTTGAGTTCAAGATTTTCGGAACTCACGAAAAGCTTGATAAACGATATTACTTAACAAACATTGATTGTTTTATGGACCAGCGGTTTTGTTGATACAGTTGGTGTTTATTGATATGGTTCTTTGTCTTTGTATAATCTTGTAATAGTGCGAATTATGATGGATTTTACGTTTCGCATGCAGCTATAACTTACCTTGCATCTATATTTTCATCTTTTCAACTGTAATACAAACGTTCACTTTTTCTACATTTAGGTCGTTTTTTTAGGTCGTTATTTATTAACTTTGATTTTAGAAATAACAAATAATAATACTACTTGGCATCTTTGTAGACAACTTTTATTTCGCAGAATCTTTCCCTGGAGATATTGCCTGAAGATCCTCACGATGAAATTACATTTATTTCGCTGCAGGGTTAAAACTTATCAAATTGTAATTTGAGAACACTGATAACTAGGTTGTCTGGGATTCCAGTGCATAATGAAATGAAATTGTCTGCAATGGCCAAAAGAAATCATAAAAAAAATTTTTTATTCAAATTTGTTAAAAATTATTAAAAAACTATAAAAACTAAAATAAAGAATCAAGTAAGGAATCTTTGAAAAATTCATTCATTCTGCATTCCTTTTACTGTAAAAGGAATACAGATCCTCTTCATTCTGCATAAAGTGTAGAATAAAAGAGAGTTAGGAACAAACCGCCATTGTTTTAGGCCGAGCAATATATGTGAATATGTAAATCGATTAACAATGGTAAATAGTACAAGTTTTATTAAAAACCAGAGAATCACAGGCTTGCTAATAATGGTTAAACATTTATAATACTTTTATAACCTCAGTGAACTGAATTTAGTAAGCATAATTTTGTTGTTTTTTTTGCAAAAAGGTTTTTTGAGTTTAATTATTAGCCACAGAAAACAGAAATATAAAAAGTTCTACGTATCTAAAAGATGTTTTATTTACCCATAGATATAACAATTGGGTTAACTACGATCTTTGTGCGTTCACCATTTTTATATGTAATCGGCCAACGCAAACACGCCCCTGAATATTGTACCTGGTATAAAAAAGTTTTAGACAAAAAGTTTCTTTGAATTAAATAATTAGCCACAGAAAACAGAAATAAAAAAAATACTCGCGACTAAATAAAGTACAGAAAAGGAGTTTCAACTTTTATATAAATTTTTTTTTTTTTAGCATTTTTTAACCAAAAAAAAATCGTTCCAACAAAATTTAAAGAATTTACAAATTTTCATTCGAACTTCAATAACATTCCATGTGATGTTCCGCCCCAATTATAAGGCTTTCGTTATTTAAAAACAAGTTCATGAAAATTTCAAATATCACTTTGATTGTTTGTTAAACAAGAGAATATCAATAGATAGAAATTTTTCTTCAGCGTGCAACCATCCTTTTCGGTGATGAAAATGCGTTAAAACACCAAACATAGAAATTTGATTAGTAATAGCATACGTTTGCATTAATATTAGTGAATTAAGGTGAGTTTCCACTCATCCATTTTAGCTACGGGAAAGGGAAAGGGATGGGAAAATTATTCACGTGAGCATGCGCAATTTGTAATTTAATTTTGAAAATTAATTACTGCGCATGCCTGCATGATTAATTTTCCCATCCCTTTCCCTTTCCCTTTCCCGTAGCTAAAACGGATGAGTGGAAACTCACCTTAAGCCTTCTTAATTGGTCCATTGATAATAATTGATTGCTTTAGCGAATTATGACTCAATCGATCATTTATTTTCGAATTGTGAACAAAATATTTATTTCAATTTTCTTTACATTTTCGAACAATTCCAAATTTTTGTAAAAGTATTGTGAATATATGAGATGTACCTCTTAGAGATTCTACTACTTCTAGCTACGTATACTAAGGCGTTAAAAACTGAGTTAGATTCAAAAATAACCAGAGCTCCATACATCAATTTATATTTTAATGGTTGAGGTTCGTAATCCAAGGTATACACTTTCGTTGCAAAGTAGTATGAGGAAGCTACATGAGGAATGTATGCTACCGTGAGCGAAAATGATATTATCGCCATAGTTATGGAAAGATGCTTTTCCACACTGACGTGTCGAGCAGCTCGAATGTCATGACATTTGAGCATCTTTTTTGTTCCAATCAATAACGATGTGTTGATAGCAAGAATTAACAGTAAATTAAAAGTCAAGTAAGAAGCGATACAAAAGTAAAAAACCGCTCTTTCATCAAATTTCGTAGCGTACAAAAAACAAAAGCTCACCCCACATGAAATCAAAAAGTTGAAAACGATGATTGGTATTAAATAAGTTCCTTTAAAATCTCTACCGCAGCATTTGTTGTCTTTCAAAACAACAAAAAAACGCTCTATTGATATTATTAATACAATTGAGCATGAGAAACCCAATGGAAATACCATCCAAAATCCTATGGCAGCAGCAGTACCACATTCAACCTCGCCTCCCTTTTGAATTAAAGTTGCCTGGAGTGGTATTAAAACTAACCCCACCATAATATCACTACAAGACAGTAGCAATACCAGTTTTTCATTCGTTGTGTATTTTCTCTTCTTTCTTGTTTTATATATCCCATTAATTAATAAAATATTAGATAGCAATATAAGTAAGCTAATTGTTATAATAATAAAGGTGTATAAATTAGCGTACCAACCTTTCGGGGTGTAAGGAAAGTTAATAAGACACCATTCGGTCGTCATTTTTCCTCATTGTAATGTTTTTGGTAAAAACTCGCATTTAGGCAAGATTTTCCTTAAGACCAAACCAATCGCTCACTTCTACCTGCAGCTGATAAAAATGTTCGTTAACATTCTCTCGATATTTATTGAAACAACTTTTTTTTTTTTACAAAATAAAAATCGCCACTCCGTGTTGTCTTTGTTTGCTAATTAATTTAATATCCTATATATTTTGTTTCCCGCTTTTAAATCTATTATATATTTTAAAAAGACAGAACCAAACAACATTTATACATTTTAAATTATTGATATACATATATTTTAAATATTTCTTAATATTCTGTTAGCCTACATTTTATTGCAATCATGCTGCAGTATGCTTACAGTAAAATGGTTCTACAATTTTACGACAAATTTAGTTGTAATCGATTTAAACTTCAATAGAAAAAGGTGAATAAAGTGGACCATAATTTCACTAAAATATTAAAAATTTAACTTGTAAAGGTCAAAGATCGGAGTCGACCATCTTTAATTAGCTATATAAATATATATATATATATATATATATATATATATATATATATATATATATATATATATATATATATATATATATATATATATATATATATATATATATATATATATATATATATATATATATATATATATATATATATATATATATATATATATATATATATATATATATATATATATATATATATATATATATATATATATATATATATATATATATATATATATATATATATACTCACACACATACGTACCTGTTAAATTTCAGTCTCCTTCGTTTTTGTTCACCGTGCTTGATGAGCTGGTTACCCTGCTGAATCAGCTTTTCACCCTCTTTTAAAATAAGTTGTCCCTCCTTATATTTCTTTATCTGTTGCTCAGGATCTGTTTATATGTTGTATATATATATATATATATATATATATATATATATATATATATATATATAATATATATATATATATATATATATATATATATATATATATATATATATATATATATATATATATATATATATATATATATATATATATATATATATATATATATGCTACAATTTGTTTTAAAATTAATAAAAAACTTACGAGACATGGTTTGTATCCTTCAAGTTGGAAAATCACGTGATCAAAGTTCGCGATTGGAAGGCCTTATGATTTAGGGGGAAATAAATTTTGTGCTAGCGCTTATTTCTATGTAAATATTGCACTGATTGGTTTATTTTTAGCATTATGGAATCTATTTATGAGTATTTTGAAAATCTAGATACAACATCTAATGAAAGATACAATGAAAAGTTGACATTACTTGGCAGCACTTTTTAAATAATCTGAAATTATAACTTTTTATTATGCATCGTTTTTATTTATTGTTTGAAAAATTATGAACAATATGGAATTAAGCTTGATAATATTAAGCATAATTTGTATTATCTTTTATAACTTATAATCATAATTAATAATCATATATGTTATATATGAAAAGTTTTAATTATCCTTATAACTTTCCTATTATTTGTTAAATATTTATACTAAAGACTTTATTAAAAACACTATTAAGAGATCATTACCCAGACAGCCTCCCGTTAGAGGCGCAATGCTGGCCCAATTTCGCTTCCGACAGCGGCGCGATGCCGGTAATTGATCACGGCCCAAAGTCAAAACGGTTAATTGCCCAGCATCTCTAGCCAGCACTGGCCCGGCATCATTTTCCAGCATTCGTCCGTGATCGTATGCCAGCACTGACCCGTTACTTTTAACCAATATACATTCACTAACGCGCTAATATAACCCATTTCTAATGTGATATCGCACAAAAAGCAAATACATAAGTAAATATTTTTTGATATTTATTCCAGTTCAAATTGACAAAAATAATTTTAAATAGTACAGATATTATTGATAGTTTGAAATAGTGCTATTTATCCAACGAGTTTTTTTGTTCTTCCCAAGCTTTTCGTCCACCATTTCGATCTCCTGAAAGCTGAAAATACTCTTCAGCCAACGCTAAAACTCTTCGCTTGATGCTCCCGAGTTTAAATGATTTAGTTTTACAGCACCTAAATACAATATTTAACTTGACAATATTATAAATACTAGCAAAAAGCAACCCGTAATACGGGTTATGGTCGGTCTTTTACTTAATTTATAGTGGCTGTTTTCCACAATTTAAAGTTGCGAAACCTTAACTAATACCCAATTAGAAAAACGCCTTCGAATTGAAAAACTTAAACCATCTGTAAAATTGAAATAAAAAGTATGCGGAGGTAAGATAATTTACCAATTATTTAACATTATTTGAGCAACTGACATAGATCATATCATATATAGACAAAAGCCGGTTCTGGCTCATGAACACTTTTCCATAGTTAAGGATGCTAACGTTGATGCGATGAGTTAACTTTTCTTCAAAAAATATGTTATCTTGAGGGATAAGGTAAAGATCTAATTCTTATCATTCAAAAAAATTTCTTACCTTTTTTTCATGTTACCTAAACTTAATGCCTTTTTCAAACCTCAGCGATAGGTCGTGTTTTGTAGTGCCCAATAGCCAAGGTTCTGTGAGTGCCATCGTTCAATAGGATCCTTTTGTCATCGTTAGCGCTGAGTGCGACTTTGTTGATTTCTTCGGTGTAGACGTCATGAAGATGAGATCGGAAGACGTTCATGGTTGCAAGTTGTTCTTGTTTACCATGCAAGCAATGTCTTCAAAAATAGCAATGACATTTTTCGTTGCAGTACATCTGTGATCCTTTGTGAGCTTTTATGTTAGGATGCATTTTGCACCAACGACCTAATTGTTTAGCATAACCAATTTGTTGGCCGATTGAACCATTGAACCGAATACTTTGAAATTGTTTGTTTAAAAAAGCGACTGCTCGATCAGAGTTCCAGTGTTCAAAGTCTGGAGGTAAATCTTCCATCTTTTTATTCATGCCATGATTTTTTTAGACCAATTCAATTTTTCTTTCTATCACCACAAGGTGTTGATGATGCTTTGAAAGTCAAGACCATCATCCCAATTTTTCAAGACGCAAAGACACAAGTGACCGCAATAATAGGTATTATCAGACTGCACTCTTTCGCTGTTGTAATAAACGGGGCTTTTTAAATAGTTTACAAGCTCAACAAGAGGAGGTTGAGCATAAGAATCAAAGCTGTATTTCTTATCATTTTCTTTAAACCAGCACACCCAATGAAACCCACCAGTGCTCGAATCCCCAGTGTTGACAATCCCACATTCTTTTCTTCTCGGTTTTTTCGGCAATGTGTCTCTTTCAAAAACGCCTCTAAAGTTTTTTAATTTTAACTGTTTAGCAGCCTTTATCAGTTGAAAGTTGGTTAAGGCTTCGTTGGGTAAAACAATTCCTTCAACGTTAATCATTTTTAAAAATTTGTTAAAAAGTTTAAATTAAATGATTCATGGAAATTTTATCGAATTTTTAGAGAATGGAGCCTAAAATGGGTATGCTATTGAAGGGTGAATTGGGACCGAGAAGTAAACCAGAACCAGAAATAAGAGTGGTTGCAAGCGTACCGAGCAAGGGGAGTAGAGCACCGATGAAACCTCCTGTTATTTCATGTCCTTTTCCAGTTTTAACAAAGAGTCCTTTTCCAGTTTTAACAAAGAGTCCTTTTCCAGTTTTAACAAAGAGTCCATCGCCTTGAGTATTTCCAATCCAAGGTTTTAAGAATAAGCCAGAGCCAAATTTGGTTATTTTTATACCTTTTCCATCTTTGCTCAAGTAAAATGTTTTGGGTTTATTATGATTGACACCTCGTCCTGCGATAGAATCAACCATAGCTGAGCCGGCAGATGAAGCAAGTCCGCCTAATAAACCTTTTGCAAGTACTGGAGCTGCACGAGAGGCAAGAGTTCCTAGTAAAGGTAAAAGAGCTCCGATGAATCCTCCTTCTACTTTTGCGTTGTGCATGAGTTGAGTTTTGCTGAGTTTGAGCGTGACACCTTTTCCAGCTTCGTGGGCCTTTCTAATTTGGTTGAGTTGTGTGCTAGTGACAGCAAGAACATGTTCACCGTTCAAGTCTTGATGAGTGAGTTTTATGCTAGCAACAGTTTTGTCTTGAACGGCTTTTCTAATTTTATCAGCTTGTCCTTGCGAGATGTTGAGTTTAATGTTTTGATACATTTTATAGAGTTAAGAAATTTATTTATTTCACTTCTCGAATGTGATAACGAATCGTGATGTCCTCACCGCGAAAATCGATTAAATCTCCATTTTGATCAATGATGCGAGTAACCATGGTTGAAATTTCAAGAAGCTTAACAGGAAGATAAATTAAATGCATTGGTCTTTCGATGATTTTGTAACCAGGGTTAACATTAGGATAAAAGGAGTAGATGCAATTGAGTTGAGTTCCATTAATGTAGGATGATCCGATAACGTTGTTAACAATTCTGATGGTGTTGCAGCTTAAAATTTTAGCAATATGATCAGACTCGTATTCGGAATTGGAATTTAATTTTCTTTTAGTAAACCCTAAAACTGAGGCGATGCTGTTCTCCACGTCAAAGTCAATCAGATAATTCATACCAAGTTTAATGCTTGATTTTAAAGTATTAATGTTGATTCCAATTTGAAGGTTGTTTGAAGAGTAGTTAATTTTATTTGCGATGATATAGCTTCCACGTTGAGCTGTTTTTATCATGTTTAAAATGGACTTTTGCAGATAGTCGTTGATGTCTTTAATTTCATAGCTTCCATCAGGAACGATAATGGTTTCCCAATGAGCACCATTGTTCATGCTGTATTTGAACGAATTGTTTTTACTGTTTATGTTTGGAATGCTATTGTACGTTTCCAATCCGAGAAAAGCCATTTCATAACTTTTTCCTTTCTCGAAAACGATTTTGTCTAAAAATTCAGTCGTGATAACACTTGATTTACCATCCACGTCAATGATTATACCAGGCATTTTTTACGTTGAGAAAATTTTTTTAGATCATCTCATGATCAGTGGAAAAAGGCAAAATCGTCAAACCCGCTTCGGTATTTTCCATTATCTTTTTCAGAGGAGAGATCAATGACGGCAAATCCACGATGTTTAGACCAGCAATCTCTACAAAACTTTCTAAATTCTTTTATGTCCATTAGGGTGATTCTATTTTTTAGTTTGTCATGCAAACCTTTTCTAAAACATGAATAATTGTATTCTAAGAGCAACTAAATAAAAAATAATTAAAAATTTGAAAATTTTACTAGGTCAAAAAAAAAAGTTACTTTATGGAAATAAGACAAAATTATTTCTTTTTTTAAGTCTTTTTTTATTTTATACATAAGCAAAAGAAATACGACAAAGTTTATAAAGTGAAGTTATTTTTTATTCGACATTTGCATAAACATTTCTGTTAAAAAAAGTCTCTCAAGAGCATCATCAGACTTAGCCCGGGAACATCGGATGTCCATAGCTCGGAGTCCTCTCTCAGCTACCTCATTTGTTCGATGCACATTCTTGAATGAGATTTTAACACCAAGAATATGTCTTGCCAGAGCTTCTTGGGCTTTAATGCAACTTGATGTAGTTTCTTTTAAGTTTTCCCAGTTGGGTTCCTCTCTCATTTTAAACCATGCAAGTGACCAAGAACAGCTAATAAACTTAGCTATTTCTTTCAATAATGGTCGTTCTTCAGGAAGTAGAAAGTAGCCTAACAAGACATATATTGCTCTGCTGTTCCACCTTGCTGAGTGAGAACTTGGTAATTTCGTTGGTAGCTGCAGTTTGGGTAAAATATTGGTGTCCAAATAGTGCCTAAATGCAATACATAACCTGGAAAAATAAACAATAAAATGGATCAACGCATTCATCACATATACAAATCATTGATATTGAAAATAATAATTTTTAATAAAACAAACCTAGCCAATAGCTTATAATCATCTCTCCAGGTTTTTACAGTAGGAGGAGGATGAGGTGTTTTATGCAGGATATTGTATGATTCTTTCAATTGCGGATACTTATTTTTTAGTTTTTGAATGAACTTAAAGTCAGTTAGAGTAGGCGATTTTGATGGTGTTGGCAAGTGGAAAATTACCATTTTTTTCAAAACAAGGTCCAAAATGTGAGCATTGCATCCATAATAAGGAACAGGCCTGTTAAATAGCTTAGATCTTAAAATCCCTACTACTCCACCAGAACCATCATAAGATCCACCTGAAGTAAAATGGAATAACTTATTTAATTGGATTTTTTTTATTATTTAAAAATAAATAATTTTAATTTTACTAACCTGTATTGACAGAGCAGGTGTCACAAATTATAAGGGATATTTTATGCACAACATTATACTCTAACAATGTTTCCGTTATCATAGCGGCTAGATTTTCAGAAGTTCCGCTAGTATGTAATGTTTTGAGGCCAATGTACCAAAATATTGGTCCATCAGACTGAAGGGCAATGACCATGCGTTCCACTTTTTTAATCCCATAATCATATGGTGCCACACCTTTTCCATTAAAGTGTAATATAAAGGATAATTGAACAGACAAAGCTTCTTTAAGTTTAAGTAGAGTTGTGACTTGCAACCTTTTACCAGCTTTGAAAATAGCCGATTGATTTGGAGTTGGAATGTCACTATGGAAATAACTTAATGAGCGAGTTACACTAACTCCTTTGTGGGTTGAGATACCAGCTTCTGCGCACATAATGGCAATTGGCATCGCCTTAAACCAAAAGTAAAATTAATATAAATTTAATAAAAAAACTTTTTTTATTTCCAAAAATTATTATTACTCACCTTCGATTTAAACTTCCGTTTGGGTCGTTCAAACAAAGGCTGAAAATCATCAACGTTATTATCATTTTCAGAGCTTGACTCTGTGTACAGTTGCTCTACATAATCAAGATCCATGTTTTTTGGTATCAACTGCCTGTTAGCAGGATGCTCAACAACTGTTTGGCTGGTTAATACACAGCTCTTTCTATCATCCATTTGATGATTATAGAAGATCTGCTCTTCCCTCTTCAGCTTTATATTTTTATTAAGGATATCAAATGGCATAAAAAAATCCATATTCGATTTTCTCTTCAAACTTAATTTATAAGCATTCACAACTTCATTCAATTTTTTTGTGATGCCAGCTCTGGATACTGAGGGCATGCTAAATTTCACATTCCAGAGCTGCTCCAAATCTTTTGCTAATATTTGCATAACAGCTCTTGATGGTGGTGCGGGGCGTGTGTCAGCTAGATGGTGATAGTAGCCAAGAATGTGGCGGACTTCTGGAATAGTCTTGAAATTGGCTAAGGATTTAGTCCGTAATGCATAAGGCGCTGCTGAAGCAAGCAGTTCCCGAGATTCCTTTGAACACGGTGGTGTTAAGTTGTTTGCTTTTCTCTTTAATGCTCCTTTAGCACTTATGTGGGACATATTTAGGTAAATATAATTATAACTAAAATAGAAAATGGAATACAGTTATTTTATTTCTAATCCACCAATAATTGTTAAGCTAGTTTTATATTATATTCACTATTAACTTCAGCTAATTAAAAAAATATCATACAAATTATCAATTTTTTTGCCTAAGTATTTTGTCTTATTTCCATAAAGTAACTTTTTTTTTTGACCTAGTAAAATTTTCAAATTTTTAATTATTTTTTATTTAGTTGCTCTTAGAATACAATTATTCATGTTTTAGAAAAGGTTTGCATGACAAACTAAAAAATAGAATCACCCTAATGGACATAAAAGAATTTAGAAAGTTTTGTAGAGATTGCTGGTCTAAACATCGTGGATTTGCCGTCATTGATCTCTCCTCTGAAAAAGATAATGGAAAATACCGAAGCGGGTTTGACGATTTTGCCTTTTTCCACTGATCATGAGATGATCTAAAAAAATTTTCTCAACGTAAAAAATGCCTGGTATAATCATTGACGTGGATGGTAAATCAAGTGTTATCACGACTGAATTTTTAGACAAAATCGTTTTCGAGAAAGGAAAAAGTTATGAAATGGCTTTTCTCGGATTGGAAACGTACAATAGCATTCCAAACATAAACAGTAAAAACAATTCGTTCAAATACAGCATGAACAATGGTGCTCATTGGGAAACCATTATCGTTCCTGATGGAAGCTATGAAATTAAAGACATCAACGACTATCTGCAAAAGTCCATTTTAAACATGATAAAAACAGCTCAACGTGGAAGCTATATCATCGCAAATAAAATTAACTACTCTTCAAACAACCTTCAAATTGGAATCAACATTAATACTTTAAAATCAAGCATTAAACTTGGTATGAATTATCTGATTGACTTTGACGTGGAGAACAGCATCGCCTCAGTTTTAGGGTTTACTAAAAGAAAATTAAATTCCAATTCCGAATACGAGTCTGATCATATTGCTAAAATTTTAAGCTGCAACACCATCAGAATTGTTAACAACGTTATCGGATCATCCTACATTAATGGAACTCAACTCAATTGCATCTACTCCTTTTATCCTAATGTTAACCCTGGTTACAAAATCATCGAAAGACCAATGCATTTAATTTATCTTCCTGTTAAGCTTCTTGAAATTTCAACCATGGTTACTCGCATCATTGATCAAAATGGAGATTTAATCGATTTTCGCGGTGAGGACATCACGATTCGTTATCACATTCGAGAAGTGAAATAAATAAATTTCTTAACTCTATAAAATGTATCAAAACATTAAACTCAACATCTCGCAAGGACAAGCTGATAAAATTAGAAAAGCCGTTCAAGACAAAACTGTTGCTAGCATAAAACTCACTCATCAAGACTTGAACGGTGAACATGTTCTTGCTGTCACTAGCACACAACTCAACCAAATTAGAAAGGCCCACGAAGCTGGAAAAGGTGTCACGCTCAAACTCAGCAAAACTCAACTCATGCACAACGCAAAAGTAGAAGGAGGATTCATCGGAGCTCTTTTACCTTTACTAGGAACTCTTGCCTCTCGTGCAGCTCCAGTACTTGCAAAAGGTTTATTAGGCGGACTTGCTTCATCTGCCGGCTCAGCTATGGTTGATTCTATCGCAGGACGAGGTGTCAATCATAATAAACCCAAAACATTTTACTTGAGCAAAGATGGAAAAGGTATAAAAATAACCAAATTTGGCTCTGGCTTATTCTTAAAACCTTGGATTGGAAATACTCAAGGCGATGGACTCTTTGTTAAAACTGGAAAAGGACTCTTTGTTAAAACTGGAAAAGGACTCTTTGTTAAAACTGGAAAAGGACATGAAATAACAGGAGGTTTCATCGGTGCTCTACTCCCCTTGCTCGGTACGCTTGCAACCACTCTTATTTCTGGTTCTGGTTTACTTCTCGGTCCCAATTCACCCTTCAATAGCATACCCATTTTAGGCTCCATTCTCTAAAAATTCGATAAAATTTCCATGAATCATTTAATTTAAACTTTTTAACAAATTTTTAAAAATGATTAACGTTGAAGGAATTGTTTTACCCAACGAAGCCTTAACCAACTTTCAACTGATAAAGGCTGCTAAACAGTTAAAATTAAAAAACTTTAGAGGCGTTTTTGAAAGAGACACATTGCCGAAAAAACCGAGAAGAAAAGAATGTGGGATTGTCAACACTGGGGATTCGAGCACTGGTGGGTTTCATTGGGTGTGCTGGTTTAAAGAAAATGATAAGAAATACAGCTTTGATTCTTATGCTCAACCTCCTCTTGTTGAGCTTGTAAACTATTTAAAAAGCCCCGTTTATTACAACAGCGAAAGAGTGCAGTCTGATAATACCTATTATTGCGGTCACTTGTGTCTTTGCGTCTTGAAAAATTGGGATGATGGTCTTGACTTTCAAAGCATCATCAACACCTTGTGGTGATAGAAAGAAAAATTGAATTGGTCTAAAAAAATCATGGCATGAATAAAAAGATGGAAGATTTACCTCCAGACTTTGAACACTGGAACTCTGATCGAGCAGTCGCTTTTTTAAACAAACAATTTCAAAGTATTCGGTTCAATGGTTCAATCGGCCAACAAATTGGTTATGCTAAACAATTAGGTCGTTGGTGCAAAATGCATCCTAACATAAAAGCTCACAAAGGATCACAGATGTACTGCAACGAAAAATGTCATTGCTATTTTTGAAGACATTGCTTGCATGGTAAACAAGAACAACTTGCAACCATGAACGTCTTCCGATCTCATCTTCATGACGTCTACACCGAAGAAATCAACAAAGTCGCACTCAGCGCTAACGATGACAAAAGGATCCTATTGAACGATGGCACTCACAGAACCTTGGCTATTGGGCACTACAAAACACGACCTATCGCTGAGGTTTGAAAAAGGCATTAAGTTTAGGTAACATGAAAAAAAGGTAAGAAATTTTTTTGAATGATAAGAATTAGATCTTTACCTTATCCCTCAAGATAACATATTTTTTGAAGAAAAGTTAACTCATCGCATCAACGTTAGCATCCTTAACTATGGAAAAGTGTTCATGAGCCAGAACCGGCTTTTGTCTATATATCATATCAGTGTAAGGCAGAACCATTTTCCTCGACATTACTATGTTCAAAACAATACGTTTTTAGTTACTGACACAAAATAATAACACTTCATCATGCTCTAAAATTGACGAAAAAGTAAAGCTAAATTCTTGTTATATTTTTTATGACATGAACTTTTATTTATAAGATTAATATAAAGCGAACGTAAATTATTTATGAGTTATTTATTTCATAGTATCTCCTTGATACATGTTTCTTTAAAAAAGGAAATTGTCTTTAAAACGTTAAATGCACACAACTAAATAAATTTATTAAAAATAACTGATCATTTGACCATTACTATATATGGCCTCTTTATTTCAAAAGTTTTTAGTAAACGGTAGTTTGCAACCATTTACTAAAAATTCCTTTTGTTACTCGAAATTTAGTTCTCTTAAATAGTTTGACACTAACAAAGGACCTCCTCTTCCCCGTTTTTGCCTTAATGGTAGTCAGGAGATTAGAGTTATTTTTATTTAGAGTAATCAAGTTTTTGATGAAGACCTTTTACCAGAATAATAAAATGTAAAACAATGATTTACATGTATAAGAATTTTTTCTTTTTAATATATATAAGAATTTAACATGTATTAGAATTTTTTCTTTCCTCAAAAGTGTTGCAAATGCAAACTAAGCTATTAATTAGTTAAACACCTTATAAAATTATGTTATATTATTATATTCGATATTTGAGAAATGCGCAAAACTACAATATTTACCCCCCGTTTAAAAAGATCCCCTAAGTTACGTACAACAAATTATTAGACATAAAATAGAGAAAAATTTTAAAAAATTGAGCTGATTTGCATATATTTATATCATTTTAACTGACAAAAATTTACAATAAAAGGTAATCAGGTTTTTTTTTATAAATCGTATAAATGCCTCAATCGTAAATCTTAAAGAAAAAAAAAATGAAATTATGATACCATAATTACAAAAAAAAAACAAAAACAAAAACACCACATAAAAATTGAAAATCGATTTACCTATTTATAGTAACCTATAAATCCTAAAATCCAGCGAAAATAACAAACCAAATTAAAATATGAAAGGCAAAACTAGAAAACCAATTTAAAGTTAACTATATTTATCTTTTTACTAAACATACAAATACATAAAAGTATATTTGATTTTTATATTCATTAGTTATTCAATTACTTCAAATTTAGGACATTAAAACACCCTACATTTAAAGATCAAGGTTGCATACTCTCTCATACACATTACGCTAAACATTAACAGACATTATGTTTCCAGAATAATTAAAAAAGGCTAGACAACACAACCTAGCTCTAAAGCAGTAACACTGCCTGGCACTAAATGCTGCCAAGTCACACCTCTGCAAAGTACACCACTTGGCTGGCAAGGTTATCAATCTTGCTCAACATAATGCGAAGTCACACCACTTTGAAAACATGGAAACAACATAATTTAAACATATATACAATTATAAACAAATATGGTTTTATGTAACACATATAAACACATTTTATAACAATATTAAATGACAGAAATGTTTATCAAAAACTATGAAAAAAAAAAATAATAATAATAAATAAAGTTATACATACAAAATGTCCTCACAACCTAAAAACAGTAAATTTTTGAAATGAAAATCTAAAGACTATAAATTAAGAAAATTAGAAAATATAACATTATTTGTGTAACACTTTTCACCTACAATACCAATCAACATTAACAATTGGATTAACAATCGAAGATGTTTGAAAAAAAATTAGCTTAGCAAATAATAATAAAAAAAATTATTAAAAACATGCAATTCTATAATAAACATACTACTAACAAAGAAAAATTTAAAAAAAAAACGTTGTAAACCCTTTTTTGCAAACTTAAATATTATTTCTTCAAAAAAAATTGTAAGTAAACATTTTTAAAAAAATCACAAAACTTTACAATATTTTGTTCTTCTATACCACATAAATACATCATCTGATAAATCTAAAATAAAAAATGTAATGAATAAGTAAATAAATAAGAAAAATATTACATACAAAAAATGAAAATCAAGGTACCTTATAGAGAAAAGCTATTGTGATTTACCAGAGTAGTAGTTGTAAAATATTATTATTTCATGTTAGCTTTTACAAAATAATTTATGCTGGAACATCATGATTCCAAAATATTTATAGCAAAATCATGTAGTAAACAGCGCCTAAGACAAAAAATGAAATTGACATACAATAAATTGTATATATGGCAAAATAACTTGTATTGGCTTTTAGTGAATGATTAAAAGCAGCGATTTTTAATAAAATTACCTATTTACCATTTTTACCAACACCAAAAAATGGTCTTTCAGATTCAACGCTAGTTGACTAAATTCTTAAAAGAAGATCATAAACCTGTTGGAGATATTTTCCTTGCACACCTTCATCTTTGAAGAGGCTCATTTCTTTTTTTAAACACTTGATTATATCACCAGCTTGTTGTGGATGGTTCCCCGACATCTTTATAGTTTATTTGTTTACAAATGGCCTTGTACATGTCTTTTTTCATTGATTTCACAGATTTTTCCTTCGTCAATCTCAACTTTGCGAACCTAAAAGTGAAGAACTTTCTGAGCTTGTTCTTCAACAGCAGTGCTATGTTTCCAAAGTCCCTTCTGATTTACAAATCTCATTTTTTCTCATTTCTTGTTTATTTTATCAATTAAGAGTTCTCTATTACCTCCTTTGTTTTTTCATGTTATGGGAGGTTCAATATTTCTTTTTGATTGTGAATCAAATTATCCACACTTGTACACACATTGGTTAATCATAGTTTTTTACCAGATGTTTAGGATTACAAATACATAACCTTCTATACTTATCTACAATAATGCAGGGCCTATGATGCTTTCTGTGAATTTCTCCTACACTCAATATCTTATCATCTAGGCTTCTAGCCTATCTTTTTTTCTTCTAGCTGTTTGCTAGATTTGGGAGTTTGGTTGTGCTCAGTTACAGCAGACAGTACATACAAGAACTGGCTTAAATAGAGATAAATGCAGTCAAGTGTACATACATTAACTGCTTTTTAAGTGAATTTTAAATAAGTTTAAAATTTATACTACCTTACCTTAAAAGCAGGGAATTCAACTATTTCTTTTATAGAAATACTGGTAGGACAATCAAACTTCTTGGTATCCTGCATAAGAACTTGCTTTTTCTGGAAAGAATGATCTGCTGTCTGTGCATTTAAAAAATATAACTAAAATGTATTTAAAATAATTTAACATATAATGTTATATTATTTAACACTATCTTCTAAAAAAACAATAAAGATTATATACTTATTGTATAACTTTTAAATTGTAAAATCTGAACTAGCACATTGTAGCAAACAAAATACCAAATAAAATCTAAACTTTACTTACTGCTTCTTGGTTTTTTTTCATTCTGTATTTATTTTTTGCTGCGCAATTTTTGTCTTTACCCTGTTGGCAGTAAAGAATACTAGGTGAAGAAAAAATAGAAGGTACTCCTGAGTAGGGATAATCTTTATGCTCAAAATACACCTTGTGATTTTTTTTCATTATATCTAAATGAAAAAAATAAAATCATGAATTAAAGTACTTTTTTTGCACAAAATTATTTTGAAGTAATAAAAACTTTTTTAATTTAGCTATTAAGATATTTACTTTATAACTACAAAGTCAATAAACTAGTTTTTTTAAAATATGGTGGTTGTTTAATGATTAGTATAAAATAGATAATTATTTTTTGAATAAATATAAAAGTAACTGAAGTAATAATATAAAACTCAAAGCTATTTCAAACCTTTTAGGTTTTTTTCTATGCTTTGCTTAAAAGCAACAACATAATGCACTGTTTGTAACATTTTCTTTAATTTTTGCACAGACATCTCCATATGACGCTAAAATGTGCCTTATATTTGCAGGTGAATATGAAATTACAGCAGTTTTTGGGTGGGAATCTATTTGTAATAAGCAAAGCAGTAATTACTAGGATATACAACACACAGTAGATTTGCATTATATTCATACAATATTAAAATATATTTCACTCATTAAAAAATAATTTAAAACGTTACATACATATACCATACATAAATACAAAACATGCACAATATGTATATGCAAAGTATGCACAAAAGTATGTACAATTGTAAATATTTTATTAAAACTTTTCATAAAAGAGATCTTTGTTTTCTTATTCCTGAAACATTATTCTACAAAAACTTCACATTAAAGAGTTACATTAAAGAATAAAAATTACCCGATAATTGATCGTTACTCACTGAGAAAAATGAGCTCTTGAAGAGCTCTTTTTTCTCAGTGGGTGACGATAATAATAATGATTAATATAATAACTAACTTCGATTTTAGAAATAACCAGTGATGATACTACTTGACATCTTTGTAGACAACTTTTATTTCGCAGAAACACTTTTAATTTCCCAGGAGATATTTCCTGAAGATCCTCACGATGAAATTACATTTGTTTTGCTGCAGTGTTAAAACTTAACAAACTGTGAGTTAAGAACATAGAACACTAGGTTGTCTAAGGTTCTAATACATAACGAGGTGCAATCGTCTGCAATTGTCAAAAGAAATCATAAGAAATTCTTTTTTTTAAAGCTTGTTAAAAAAATATTAAAAAACTTTAAAAACTAAAATAAAGAATCAAGTAAGGAATCTTTGAAAAATTCATTCATTCTGCATTCCTCTTACTGTAAAAGGAATACAGATCCTCTTCATTCTGCATAAAATGCAGAATAAAAGAGGAGATATAGGAAATAACCACAATTGTTTCAGGCCGAGCAATATATGTGAATATATGAATCGATTAACAATGGTATATTTTACAATTTTTATTAAAAACCAGAGAATCACAGGCTTGCTTACCATGGTTAAACTTTTATAATACTTTTATAACCTCAGCTAATTGAAATTAGTTAGCATATTTTTATTGTTTTTTTTAAAAGATTTTTTGAGTTTAATTATTAGCCACAGAAAAAAGAAAAATAAAAATTTCTCGCGACTAAATAACGTACAGAAAACATAACTCTCTTTTTTTTTGTTTTAGCCATTTTTTAACCAAAAAAAAAATCGTTCTAACAAAAGTTAAAGAATTTACAAATTTTCATTCGAATTTCGATAACATTCCACGTGATGTTCCGCCCCATTATATGGTTTTCGTTATTTAAGAACAAGTTCATGAAAATTTCAAAAACAATATTGATTGTTTGTTAAACAAGAGAATATCAAAAGATAGAAATTCTTCTTTAGCGTGCAACTTTCCTTTTCGGTGATGAAAATGCGTTAAAACTGATTACGAAGCGAAAAAAATCTGATTTCGAAGAGCATACCTTCGCATTAAGATTAGTGAATAAGCCTTCTTAATTGGTCCATTAATAATGATTGATTTGCTTTAGCGAATTATGACGCAATCGATCATTTATTTTCGAATTGTGAACAAAAAACTTATTTCGATTTTCTTTACGTTTTCGAACATTTCCAATTTTTTGTAAAAACTTTGTGAATATATGAGCTGTACCTCTTAGAGATTCTACTACTTTTAGCTAAGTATCCTAAGGCGTTAAAAACTTAGATTCAAAAATAACCAGAGTTCCATACATCAATTTATATTTTAAAGGGTGAGGTTCGTAATCCATAGTATACACTTTCGTTGCAAAGTTGTAATAGGAAGCTACTAGAGGAATGTATGCTACCGTGAGCGAAAATGATATTATCGCCATAGTTATGGACTACTGCTTTTCCACTCTGACGTGCCGAGCAACTTGAATGTCTTGACATCTGAGCATCTTTTTTGTTCCAATCAATAACGATGTGTTGATAGCAAGAAGTAACAGTAAATTAAAAGTCAAGTAAGAAGCGATACAAAAGTAAAAAACCGTTCTTTTATCATAATCCATAGGGTACAAAAAGGGTCGTCATTTTTCCTTATTATAATGTTTTTGGTAAAAAGTCGATTGTAGGCAAGATTTTTCTTTAGACCAAATCAATCGCTCACTTCTAACTGCAGCTGATAAAAATGCACTTTAACATGTTCTCTATATTTATAGACAAATTCTTTTTTTTTTTTTTTGCAAAATAAAAATCGCAACTCCGTGTTGTCCTTGTTTTCTAATTGTTTTAATAGAAATCCTTTATATTCTGTTTATCGCTCAAAATACATACCAGCGCAGAAAGTTATCGAAATTCAGATTTCCAACAGGAGCGCAGCTTATAAGTGAGAAAAGTCCAAAAACAAATGGCTATTTATCTTACATTAATTTACATAACGACTTTTATCGATTTTTCAAAGACATTTTCTGGTGTCTTCTACTTTCTTATCAGATAAAGAGGTATTGAGCAATTATGTTCTGCCATATATGACCTCTCTATATTCTTGTCTTTATTTTGACATGGCATATATTTACATTTTTTATAACTTTTGATTGGTTTTCTCTTGCGCTTAGGTTTTTTATCTGTAGTGAGACATTTTTATTTCTACTTTGTTTGCAGCTTATAGTGTCTTATAGTGCAGTTTGATAGATGAGCAATGGAAACCGTTCTATTGGATGCTTTTAATAAGGTGCAGATTACACGAATATGAAGAAACATTTAGCATTTCAAAATCTGAATGCTCGGTCATCATTGGCATGTATTATGTCATATTGCAACATCATTAATGCCTACCAGATATTTTATGACACAAAAAAAAACTTTTATGAACTTATAGTTATTAATTGCCAGGTAAAAGTAATGTGACTCCATATATGAACTTATAACTACTCGTCACATGTCCTAGTAAAACTGGTTGCTTTTAGGGATGCCACTTTTACTTACTTTGATGTAAAAAAAAATTACTTTACACAACATACAAAGCGGCAAAGTAAGATTATGCCGAAACACGAACTCTTTTTGGAGGTGCAAAGATTTAAATATTTTTGGGGGCAGAATGTTTTTGCCTCTACCTACAGTAGCTTCCGATTGGCGGCTGCTGCCGAAAATTTTTTTTGAAGTCTGGCGCCAATCAAAAGGTGAAAACCACTGACGATTGCCCTTATTATATTTAGTGTCCCTCCTTAATTTTTGAATAATAAAAACATTTATACATAAAACCTTAAAAAAAAACTACTTATAAATTTGCCTTTCAAAGAATCTCTTCATCCGAAATGGGTGTCTCCCATGGTAAATGCGTCTTCTCCTTACTACTATGTACCCAAATATCCCCCTGACAAAAAATTCCTCAGGAAAAAATCCCTCTTCCCCTCTCCTCCGAAAAAACAACAAACTTTTGTTTAAATTAAAAGACTGCCTCCCCAAATCCTAACCGTCAGTTGTTGTGTGTACTTTTTTGTGCATGTTCTCCCCAACAATCAGTCGATATATATGTACACTTTGTGCACTAATTCCAAAAAAATCAGTCGACAAAACAAATATAAAAAAGCAACAAACAAATTTAAAAATTTACACATTAAAAACGGTATCAGGAAAAAAGCTGATACAATTATAAAATCACAGTAAAGCGTATCTAAGTATATAAAAAAAAGCTATTTTTCCTGGGAGGTTTTTTTCAGGAGGATATTTTTCTTGATACCGCCTGAATTCCATACGTTCCGTCATTGAAAATTTTCAAAAAGATAACTGTTCCAGCCTAAGACAAGTAAAATATTTCCATGTTCGGCTAGGAATTGAACTTTTTTTTAACCAGGGCCTAAGAATGGTTTCATAGCAAATACGAAATTGTTCCAGCTCTAGGAATGGTTTTAATTACCAATATAATCATGGGTTGGAGTCGATTATTGATATTTTAAAGGTGGATAGGGAAAAAATATCTAAATCCGTTCAGATCAGTTGTTGTCCCAAATTAAATTAACTATGCTTTACAAGTTTTTTTTCTCAGCGTTTCACTCTCCCATACAATTTCCTTTCAGAGAAAATGTAGACTAAAAGTAAATTTACTTACTCTTTAAGTATAGATTACTTTTAATTGTAACTTAAAGTTATTTAAAATGTAAACTTAATTAATTAAAAGTAATTTTATATAATTTACTTTTAATAGCCTGTTCGTTTTAAGTATAAAATAACACATCTGTACTTAGGAAAACTAATTATATAAGTAAATTTTATTTACATTTGATAACATGTAACTTTTAAAATGTATTTTAAAATGCTTTTTTTTTTTTACAATTACGGTAAAATAATTTCACCTTTCTTTACAAAATAAAATTTGTTTTATACAAGTAAATTACTTTTAAAAGTAAATTAAAATTTTTTTGAACGTTTACAATTATATACGCAATTTACTTTTTCATAAAGGCTTACTTACTTGACTTAGTAAAAAAAAGTAAGTAAATGTGCCATCGCTAGTTGCTTTTATGAGTTTGCGATTCTAAACTGTGTGGCTAAGTATTACTATATGCTTTTGTAAGTTTTGGTGAGGAAATGCTGCTTTTATGTAACTGTGGGTGTTGAAGCAGTATTAAAAATTTCAGCTCAAGGGAACAATCGCCAACATGAATCCTAATTTACATTCCTGATTCTAAAAAATACAAAAATTGATTAAACCAAAAATTGGTCCGAAAGAAGAAGTCATTTGAGAAGTTTATATTCCTTTCCTATCATGCCTCAAGCAAGTTTTACAAAAGATTAAATATTAAAAGCATAATTGTGCAGTATGTATTGAATTAAAAGTAGTAAATATTTTGCAAATTCAACCGGTAGGGGTACACATAGTACTTCATTTACTATCATAATAGAGGTACAAAGACTCATCGGAATAAAAAAGATTTGAAAGTGAGGGAAAAAAAAAAAGGAATGAACAAGTGGTTGGTATTAAGAGAAAGGTTACTCAAGTACCATTTTCTCCACAAAAGTTCATGACAAATTTCCACATAATTTGGATTTATGAGTCACTAGATGCTTGAAAGTTTCGTTTGTCAATGCATGAAAAAGACAGTCAAGTTGCTTCTTACTAAGAAAATTTGTGCTACATTTTTTATTACGTTTGAGAGGAATCAATTTGGGATCAAATTAAAATGCGGAGTTGTGCAATATACTGCGTGTAGGTTAAGAAAATGCTGGTTATTTAAAATCCAACAGTGGTTATCAGAAAGTACATAGACCAATAAAACCTTGAAAGACTAATATTGGTCAGGTTTAAGTTTCAAATAAAAAAATGGTTGCTAAAATGTCCTGGCCGATGTTACTAAAGGGAAACTTTTACTTCGTAGTTAAAAATTCAAAATTACAACTTACACCAAGTTTATTTTACTATTATTTTACTCGTGTGTAACTTTAATTAATATCATTCATTACATCACTTTATTCCTTTTTTATTTATTAGTATTTGTTGTTATTTAACATTTTATTACTGAAAAATGGCAGAAGCGTTTTTTTGTTAATCAAATTGATTTTGAAGTTGTTTTTGAAATGAACTAATACCAAAAGCTCATTAGCAAACATTTGTTTAAACCAGTTCAAACTACAACAAATGTTTAAAAAGTTATATTTTAACACGAAAAGTACCAACCCACAATAAGAAAGAGATTGCCAATAGATAATCGTGATACTTTTTTATATGTGAACCTTATTTTGGCGCGGCTAATATAAAATAGTATGAATTTCCTTCGGAGGAATTAAGAAACTTCCAAACAATAGAATTCCCACAGATAAATTTCACGCAGAGAGAAAAATGGGTTCCTTTAATGAATGAATTCGTATTTGATAAAGATTTAGCAAGTGGGGGGCGTTTATGTAATCAATCTTATGAAGTTTATTCGGTAACTGTGGAGTCATACGGCTTTATTGGCGCTGCATTTCTAAGGCGGCAGAATTTTCATATGCAGTTTTCACTTTTTAGATTTTTTTTTTAAACTAAACATTTTTGTAAAACACATTAGTCTCTTTCACCAAGGTATTTGCACATTTTTTTGCCAAGTTTGACGAATCGGCCGGCCTTTTTGATACATAAACGAAATTATGCACGGTTTAACGAGCTTAAAGAAATTTGTATAACGCTTATAAAGGCTTTTTTACGTTAAAAATTTGTATAACGCTATAAAGGCTTTTTTACGTTAAAAGATTTAAAAAGTTACTGCATTAAATATGTTCTAAAATAAAATATTATGATACAATTTTTTTTTAAAAAAAAGCCATTTACAGTATTCACAGTTCTTCTTTTAATGTATTGTATTTATAAATAAAAGATGCAGTCCTATGCAAAAATACGATGAGTTATCATTAAAAGTCTATAACATGATATCAGGCTGATGGTCAAAGTTATACATAAATACATTGTTGCCGTTATATATATTTCCTGTGCTCAGTGCTCTAACTCTCTCTTTATTATTATAGTTATCGTTGCTTACAAAACCGTCCGGCTTTGAATGCTTTATGTTAAAACTTTCCTCTGTTCTTTCATTTATACTATTAGTTTGTAAACTTTTGTCAGTTGACGTACCGTTTCGGCTTCTTATATGACTGTTATACCAGGGTTGAAGTTGATCTAGTTCTTTTTGTAAAGACCTTCCGTTCCAACTCAAATGCTTTGGGTTTGATTTCAAAGTTGTTCGTATAAAAAAACCACATGGCAAGTTGTCGTCGGAACTCACTTGCTGTTTGACTACAGCGGTTTGCTTATCTCTTGAATAAAAAAGTCCAATTGGTTGGGAAAATGTCTTTTGACTTTCGGGATAGCTATTAACTACAAAGGACTCATTTGACTGGGATATTTTTTTGTCTTCTAAAGATAGAGCAAACATGCGGCCTTGCGTTTCATTTATGTCAATTCCACTGTCAGTTTCAGACCCAAACTGCCTGTCATTACACTGTAAAGTATCGTCAACCTTTTTATTTCGTTCGTAGTAATTATCTAATAACGATTGAGCAACGTTTGTCGGTTCTCGCGGAGGGAGAGGAGGAGGGGCATTTTCATGAAGTAGGTTTTGTTGATAATTTTCTGATATCGGAGATAAGATATGTGGTTTGCGCACAAGGTTTTCATAAATAGAATCCTCAATGTGTGGTTCAGTTACTCCAAGCTGTTCCAAACTATCAAATGAACTCGCAAGAGAACGCGACGCACTGGATAAATCTTTAGATGAAGGTAAGTCTAATTCAAATGTAACACTCTTTGAAGCTGGTGGAAACCTATTTTCTAAGTATTGCTGAACGGAAGAATGCGTATAAACGGTGTTATCACTGTTTTTTAAAATACCTCCAATGGAATTATGCGATGAGCGAGAGCTTTTGCTGCTCTGACTGTTAAGGCTGTCTTGTCGATGTAAGTGAGAATCTGAGGGGTGACGTTGGCTTTTTAAGTTTGTTTGCTCAATCGCATTTAAATTATTTGTTGAGGTAGAGAGCGCTGTAAATGTGCTTAGTGATCTGCTTAACCCTGACATGTTTTCAAGATGGTTGTAGTTGCGTCTCATCGTATGAGTAGTGTAAGGAAGATCTTTAAGAATCTCGTTTCTTTCTTTCTCTTTGCACTTAACTAATTCGAGCTCACGGAAAATTTTACGCTTTAACTTCGGATGGTCTAACATATAATCTTGCATCTCGTATAAATAACCTTGATCCAGCATTGCTCTCAACAAAACTACAATAACTGATATATTGTCAGTTACATCAATAGGCATCAGACCATCATCTGTCTTAACAATAGGCTTTATTCCTAAACCTAATAAATATTTTGTAACTTCAACTTGTCCCGACATTGCTGCAGCATGCAATAAAGTGTTTCCTTCTCGATCTTGAATTTGCCAATTTGCTTTGGACGAAACCAACATCTTGACGATATCTAAGTTTCCAGCAAAACAACTAAACTGAAGTGCCGTTAATCCTTCTTCATTTATTTCATCAATGTTGAAGCGCGGATCTTTCATTGCTTCTTCTAATATCAATTTAGTTCGCGAAATATCATTTTGACTCACAGCGCGATAAAAAAGTTCGTAGCTGTTTTTAGTCATCACAAACTTAAACATGGTTGCCCAAAAAAGTGTCCAAATATTTGAAAGTTTCGAAATACTTATCAGTTTAACAGAAGACTTTAACAGAAGACTTTAAAAGCAAATGCGAAACAAACCATCGCCTAATAATCTGTTTTTGTCTTTAACTTTTCGTGCAGCGATAGTTACCCCTCGAAACAATGCAAACAAAGGTTTTTGTTTTGTTTCGTTGTTTGCGTGATTTATTTACAAACCTGCAGATGAAAAAAAAAAGTTAAGCGAGACGATAACGAACATTTTCTTCTCTTAGCTTTTACTGGCGGGGAAAAAACAAAGCAAAAAAAGGAAAAACACCTAAGTGACTGAACAACTGGCAGATGAATCTCTGTTACTTAAGTTAAAGACAAAACAACATTAATGGTTTTTTTAAGTTGCAGGTAAATGTGTTTGAAGCAAAAATCTGAAAAAGAAGAATAATTTCATAATTATAAAATGTATTTAACATCTCAGTATTCAAACAAGTAGAAAACATTGCAGCATTTATTTAAAGATGAATTTTTCGTCGAATAGTTTTAAATCTGTTTCCTAATTGTAAAATATCAATTTTTTTAACAGTCTCCATAATATCTCCACAATATCTCGTTGAAAAACAAATTTTTCTAATCGTTTCCTCAATACATAAAAACATTATTTTTTCGAATATTCGGTTGAGCTCTGTTGTCTACTTGGTTTTATAAAAAAAATTTATGTTAAAATTTAAAAAGAAAGACGATTGAGAGTTAGTAAACATTTTATTTAGTTATGTCAACATTACAAGCTGTAAACTGCTTTTTATTTAAGCATATATTTTAATATAACTATTGTGCAGTGAAGCAGTTGAAAATAATCCTTCAAATATTAGAAATTTGTCAGGCTGCTTTTATTTTTAAATATACTCGATTGATACTTTGAAGCCATCAAGTTGCTTATTTGCCTCTTGAAAAACTCATTTACTTTTTAGAGCATTATCAAAGCTTTAACTGTTGAATTAAGAAATACATACATACATACATACATACATACATACATACATACATACATACATACATACATACATACATACATACATACATACATACATACATACATACATACATACATACATACATACATACATACATACATACATACATACATACATACATACATACATACATACATACATACATACATACATACATACATACATACATACATACATACATACATACATACATACATACATACATACATACATACATACATACATACATACATACATACATACATACATACATACATACATACATACATACATACATACATACATACATACATACATACATACATACATACATACATACATACATACATACATACATACATACATACATACATACATACATACATACATACATACATACATACATACATACATACATACATACATACATACATACATACATACATACATACATACATACATACATACATACATACATACATACATACATACATACATACATACATACATACATACATACATACATACATACATACATACCTAAATATAAATCTTTTAATACTAATATTATAAACATATTAATAATTTACAACGGGTTAAAAATATATAAAATCAGAATTTCTATAGTTTTACATCATATATGTCGTGTCAAAATGCACTTAATTACTTTTAAATCTTAAAAAATTTCAAAGAACATTTTTACGACTTTAATTTACAACGACTGTTTGTGACATACCAAAGCGACTTTTTTCAATTAAATCTCTTACATCATAAAATACAGATTTCAATTTATCGATATAATTTGAAGCCTTCTATTATATTCGACCGGTTTTGTCAAAGGAAATATATGCATTGTGATTTTGCATAATTAAACAAGAATCTTAAAATAGATCCTTAGTAAATATGAAACTGTTTTGACATTTTGCCGAACAAAACTGTAATTAATTTATAAAAACAAAATGTACGTCATTTCAAATAATATCATGCATTCATTTTCTCTATATTTTAGGATTTCATCGTGGTGGTTGGATGGTAGAGGGATAAATAATTCTTAAAATTTAAAAACTTTTCTTGATAAAATTGAATTGCTGACATTTTAGATTAACATATACATACATAAATCGATGGCATATCCCCCCCCCCTTGATTTACATTGCATATACCCCTCCGACCCTCGGGTTGGCCTTTGATGATATGTGACGCTTGTGAAAAGAATAAGTGGAAAGTTCGTAAATAACTTACCTTAAATACAACAACCGAAATTAATCAAAAGATTCCTTTTAGCTTGTTCTGTAAAATTTTGTCACAAGATTTGTATTTTACTATTTGCTTTTACAATTTATCATTTTTATTACTGAAACTGCATTATTAAAACGATATATAAGTGATTGCATCTGTTCGAAGGAGGAATGAATTAAAACTTTTCATTAAAAACAAAAGCGTCTGGGAACTACAGTAATTCAAACAAAGTCGTAAATTTTTTTTTTGTACAAACTAAAGTTGTAAAACCGATTGAAAGTACACTATAAGGAAGTAAAAGATACGCTTTAAAGCAATTATAAAGGGAATTAGAACTTCAGTATAACAATTTGAACACGCTTCTCATTTTTTTAGACGACGAAACGCTTTTTTATTTCTAAGAATCTGTGACGAATTATAACGATAAAGTATTGGATTTCCTGACTCTTTTATATCGAGTAATCTGATCGCTTATTGATTTTGAAATTTGCAAATAAACCATGAGAATTTTTGTTTGCATAATATCAGAAAACACTGACTTGTTACGATTTTCAAATAGATGTTGTAATACCTCAATTTTTTATTAAAAAAAAGTTTCTTACGGATGAATAAACGCATTAAACACCAGTAGTTTGATAAATTATAATAAATCTCCCTTCATAATTGGATTTTACAACAATTTGCATAATTCCATGAAATAATTGTGGTTTATGTTTTACCAGAAATATTCAGCCAAAAGTTAAACTTTTTGAAACATGCTTTTTGTCGGTTGCCTTCATTTTATTTTTAAAGTAAGTTGAAGCCAAGCACATTTGACGTTTTGATTGGTAAAACTCTTAATTAACTCGTTATTTTGCTGTCGCAAATTTTTTGTTGATTTGATTTCTGATGAGTTTATGAAATGGACATACTTATTAGTTCAATTAATTACTAGTAGTTAGTTTCTGCCATAAATTAATTCAAAAGCTTAATTATTATTATCTGCTTTTCTCAACGTGGTTTTTCAAATCGTTTTTTTTTTAAAGCTTTTATAACGGTGAGTTGTAGTTACGATTCCAATTGAACAACAAATTAGACAATTGAACAAAAATTGAAGAAAAAAACAAAAATTAAAGAAAAAAACAAAAATTGAAGAAAAAAACAAAAATTGAAGAAAAAAACAAAAATTGAACAAAAAAACAAAAATTGAACAAAAAAAAACTCCAAGAAGCAACAAGTTAGGTTTTTATTTTTTGAAAAACTAAAGATTGAATTAAATTCAATTTAAAAGTCTTTCTTAAACTGCAATACAAAAAAGAACGTGTGCGTAGGGAAGGAGGGGGGAGAGGAAAGGGGGGGGGGGGAGGGATTGGAAGGTGCATGAGCGCCTTAAATTTTACGTGAGAATTCTTATAAAGCATTTTTTCAAGGCTTGCAATAAAATAGCAATTTTGATAAAATTTAAAGCCTTTAATCTTGAAATACTGTCCAGAAAGAAAGGAAAGGTTTAGCGATTGAAGTATCAGGGGGGAAAATAATTACGAGTTTAAATTTTTTTATTGGCTAATTACCTAATAACAACAATTACCCAGTAACCAAATTTATTTTTCAGGTGTTATTATTTAAATTATTATTTAACTTGTCATAAAAATAATTTTCTAAAGTTTGTTAAAATATCGTTTTTTTTTTATCCGGAATCTTATAGTTTTGTATTTCTAAATGTATAAAATATTTTAAACTAGATTTCTTTTCAAATGGCTGATATAGAGGTTTGTACTGTATGCGTTATTATTAGTTAAAACCCGAAAAACCGAACACCAATGCTTAGTGAGAAAATGATGGAATATTTGTAGTATGTAGTTGATAGTTATTAATTTTCATCGCTTTCATTAACTTTATTACTTAACATGTTATAAAAATATTGATCGAAAAAACTTAATGAGGCGACAGTTAAGAAGTGTATGTCATCAACTTTTTGCGTAAAAAAACAACCTGATAACTTCTCGGCATCAATTAAACAAAAATTTATTAACGATACATATTTAACAGTTGGCACTTGATGCTCGAAATTAGATATTTAGCCGATTGTACGTCAAATGTACTTTATTCCATCAGATCCAAACAGCATGAAGTTTGAATTGTCGCTCAAAAGAATATTGGCCCAGCATTTTGATGTTCAGTGAAGATGAAGTTTGGCAAACTCGGGTGATGCGATTAAGGGTCTGCCTATCGTTTCATTTCCATATGGTTATCATTCCGATATGATATCGAGAAATAAAAAATAATCGGAATGACGAGAGTTCCGGTATATACCGAGACTTAAACTAACTACAATACCGGTTAAAATTTTTATGACGGTATTACGTCGTAATCATTCCGATAACACTTTTTTTTCCCGATATCATTTCGGTATGATAACGATATGGAAATGAAACAATATGCAGATCCTTAGAGGCGAGTTTTAAAAGGAAACAAATGGCCTCTTTTTAAAAAACCTTTTGAATAATAAGTTCCTGTTTTTCTGTTAAGATTTCTTTGACCTTTTCAGTCTCAAGCCTAACGATTTATAATTCAAATGATTATTTAAATAAAGTATAGGGAGTAAAAAATTATATTAAAAAAAATAAAAATCAAAAATTTAATTCTCGATTCATCACATGATCCATCATGTGATAAATACTATTTATCACTCATTTACTATAAGATAAAACAAAAATTGTTATCTAGAAACTTCATAACAGATAACGGTCTTCGGCGCGTACTCAATACTTAATGAAAACATCAACCTCGTTTTCAGAAGCACTGATCGTCGACTATAAAGCTCATAATCAAGATAGAATGAAAATGTCATTTTGATATCCAATTGTCTTTCTGGCACGTTTTCTTTATCTTAACAACGCATCATTAACGTATTTATCATCAATGTATTTTTAATGACACTTAAAGAGAATTTTATTCAAAAGCTTCAAACATCCTGAACATTAACGTAGAGACGAACATATTGAATTGAAATTAAGTTTCTAGTTTAGTTCTTCGTCGAACAAAAATATATTTTGGATTGGTAGCTCTTGTCCGAGTCCATCTAAAAAACAATTTTTTTCCTTTTGTCGTGCCGTGGTGAGATGAAATTCAACTCTTACTACCGAGTTGACACCATAGTTGTAGGAGTTGTTTTCTTGGAAAACAATTTTTTCTCTCCTGCGAAATTATATCTGGAGGTATAGTCAACTAATTTAAAAAAATAGTAATTTATTCAATTTGGATGGATTTTCTCGTTGCTCATACATTTTCTAAATACTTCTAAAGAGATGAATAAACTGAGCTGGAAATATTTCATATTCATTATTATTAGTTTTTAAAAAGTGTTTATCGCAATTATTACAGCTCGAAATGTCTGCAATAATCAATACAAACAATTTTGCTTCACTATGCTTACAAAAGTACATTTGATGACATTTTGCCAAATTTAATGTCAATTTAATTAAAGATGAAATCACCATAAATTTAAGTTTTAATTTTCCAGTTAACTGACATTAAATTTGACAAGATGACATTAAATTGAAAATAAACTCACTCTGGACGTTTATATCAAAAGGTCTCCTACAAATGCGTATCACCGCCAGTTGTGACGCTTTTTTTTTTTTGAAACCCTTATACTTAACGCCTTTCATTTGGTTCATCCATTTTGCTTTTTATACTTTAAACCAGTGATGCATGGCGGGTAGATGTTTTTATGGTATATTTTATAAAAAACGTTCTGGGATCCCTGACCCTCTACTTTGTATTGCCTCAAACATCCCTTTAAAAAAAAAAAAACAACTTCATTTTAGAGTAGATGTCAATAACTAATTATTACCATCAGCATAAAAGGGTTAACTACTGCTTTAAACCTTTCAATTAGGTCACCCCATTATTTCTTTTTTAGTTTTAAAGAAGCATAGAAGTAAAGTAACAAAACAACTGAAAGTTTTATAAAGAATAATCCACGTAATCTTATAGAAGATCACGATACGTAATCTAAATGCTGAATTATTAATCTTTTAACAATCTAATCTTTTGGAATAATCAGAGCGTGTCCTGTTATAAGTCATCTGCTTGACATAATTTCTTTCCGCTTTGTTTTCAGTAAAAAAGCAATGCCAAGAAAAATATAATTAATCTCGTGGAAACACATATCAAATACAGATATAAATATTTATATATTCAACTACAACTCCAGCGCAATTTTTTGAAGAAAGTCGTTATGTGAATATCTACTGAACAACGTCAGAAGCAGTGCTACACCATAACCAGAACCTCTTTCATTCTAAAATAATAAAATTGAGCGTATAATACTACCATGTAATAATTATTTGGTGAACTGAGAACTCACGTGCCTCAATTATTGTATGAATTGGGGATGTAATTCTCATCATTACGGTTAATCTGACTTTATTAATACAGTTAATGCGTAAATGGTACAATAGTATTTTTTTGCTTAATTAACAATATTTACTTCATAAAATTAATACAAATAAACTAGATCAATGTTTTTTTCGGCTCGATTGAAAAAAAAAAAAAAAAAAAAAAACTGTTACGAGTTGATTATTAACGCTTGTTTCATTTCTAATAAAAAACAAAAAACAAAAACATGAATATGTTATAAAAGGTGTCATGAAGAACATCAAATATTTAACCAATAAAATACCTGGAGCTCCACTGGGGCTGCCATATCGATATGCAACCATACACCAGAAAAATCAAACCCAATATGCGCACCTATTATTATAAATTGAATATAGAGATCGATAAGTCTCCAACTATATTAATTATTGATCATTAATAATTACAATATCTATGTATATTTACTGTATTAACTATGATACGAAAACATGACTAAGTAAACACAGTAATAACCAAAACAACAGAAAAAAAGTTAAGAAACTTTAAATGTTCCTAAACAAACAAACAAACAAACAAACAAACAAAAAAAAAAAAAAAAAAAAAAAAAAAAAAATACAGACCCACCTATAAAAAGGCCTGCGCACGATACCTGAGCATTGAAGCGAGACTAAAGAGAACAAAAAAAAGATAAATAAATACAACGGAGTAAAGCTACTTTACACAATAGAGAACTTATCCAGTTATACCTTAACCGAATTTTTCATATCTGCTACACAGCTGTTGAACTCATCAAAGTGTAACTCAGGACAATAAGGAACCGGAAACTAAAGCAATAACAATAACAACAACAAAATTAAAACCAACTTAAGCATTTAATCTTTCAATAATTACAATATTTAATCAAAAGTCATAGGACAAAAATTTTATTAATCAATACTAATAATTATTCTAAGTAGAAACTTGGATACCACAAGATCACCGCTAATTTTTCCTGCTTTAACACAATGGAGCTCCCACTCTTCGTTGTTGGTCAGAATAGCTGCATGATATTTACCAGTTGCTATTCCCTGAGCTCCTGTTAAAGTTGCCATGTCAATAATGATTTCAGCTTTTAAGTCTTTTTTTGCATAAGCAACCTTAAAATAAGTTTATTTTCTTCTAATTTAAAAAACTTTACTTATAGAATTTATAAAGCACGCTATATTTTCTAAATAAAAAAGCATCATACCCCATCTCCCAAGACTAATCTCCCTTCTGCGTCAGTGTTATTTATTTCGACGGACCTCAAAAGAAATTTAGTAAAAATCAACACTCTACATGGCACGGAAATGTATGTAAAGTTAATTTACTAATTCAGTAGTCTGATTCGTACAGGCCTGAGTATAGCGTATGGACATCGTCCGGTCTCGTGGCAAGAGGGCCCACAGCATTTTCTGCCAGACAAAAGACAGCATGTAAGTTTTCTTTGAAACCCTTTAAGAACACAAAGCAAAAAATCAAATTCGAATTCAAAAATTTCACGAAATTTTTTATAATGGGTGTTTTAGTGGGTTAGTTGTAGAAAACATTTACCGCTTTCACAGCAACTCTAAAGGCTCCCAAGATACCAGCCGCACCACCGCAGTCTCTTTTCATACCTGGCATGCTGGTCTGAATGAAAAAACCAGTTAATTTTAATTGAGTACCAGCACACTCAAGTTAGTTTTGTTGGGTTCGAAAACATCCGTTATATATATATTAAGGATCTGCTAATCGTAAATTTTTTTACCGATATTTTGTCGTAATTATTCCGATGACTTTTTTTTCCCGCTATCGTATCAGCATGAAAACAATACGGAAATGAAACGATACGCAGACCCTTAATACATACATATATATATATATATATATATATATATATATATATATATATATATATATATATATATATATATATATATATATATATATATATATATATATATATATGTTACAGTTAGTGTTGATAATAATGGTTTAAACGATTTTGTTAATAACTTTTGTTTTTCGAACGTTTTAAAAATAAAAACGCGCGATATACATTTCATATTTGATCAAGATGTTTGGCTCTGCTCTTCTAACTGCGTCAAGGATAAAAATTTTGAATATGAAAAACCTATTTACTATTGATTATCATATATAAATCTGCAAAAGTGAACTTTTCAAATAGACCATAAAAAAAGCTCCACATGCGAATAATTTTTTTCGTATAAGACTGACGGTTTTCTAGGAGATAAGATCGGCAAAAAGAAAAAGAAATTATAGGGCAATATTCGTATTTTACACGAAGTTCCATTCAGTAAATTGTTTAGAGCAGTTAGAAAAGCGGAAGTAAAACAGATGTTTGTTTTTTTTTCACTAAAAATAAGTGTCGCTTTTTTTTTTTTCTTTTTTCGTTTTAACGAAATAATAACAAAGATACAGTCGAATAAATCGAGCATTTATATCCACAGAGAGTTAATCAAAATACGCTTTCGTCAGGACACTTAACTTCAGATCGAAAGAGTAAAAACATACGCAACATCTGGTTAGAAAAAAATCCTCTCACGGGTGAGAAGGAAAATAAATTACCAGATTAATATGAGTTTTAATGTTTAGATAATATATTAAAATACAAATGTGTTTGTTTTCTTTCAGGTAATTATTCATAATTAATGGATCAAATACTGGTTTATCTCTGCAGCACTGTTCACTGTCCAATCAAATCACTTCTAACTCACAACCTTTCATCGAGCTATTTTATAAAAAATAACTCTACATGCGAATCAGAGTTTGTAAAGGACTCACTTTCCATGTTAAAATCAAACGTGTTTGTTTTCATTTTGAACAAAAAAACATTGAACAACAGATATTGCTTAAACATACTTGGAATGGCAGTTGCATATGATATTCCCATTATCACTGTCAGAAAAATGGGGTATGTAAAAGACAGAGTAGCATTTAAACGCTTTCAGGAAGAAATTATTGACAGATCAAGACAAGATATTATGGCGTCGAATAAACATCTTCCAGTAGTCACAACACTCGAGAAAGTACTATGCACACTATACGATCAAGCTTTAATTTACCACAAAAACATTTCAGAATCTTTTATTGAAAAATTGCGTGCTATGATAGCCACTTTTCCCACAAGCAAGTATAAAAACCTCAAGGAAAAAACCCGTCGCAGACAAATTAATGGTGTAAGTTGTAAGGACACTAGTATTTCAACTAAAATCGAAATAAAACAAGCAATATATTCCAAAATTATTTACAAAAAAACGAGCGAGTCAGAAAGCTCACACGTTTACACAGAAACACAAGGAGAAAGAAAGTTCGACTTTATTGATACGAAAAAAGAGGATAAAGAAGAAAAAGTGGAATCCAGCATAATGAAAAGGATCATGAAAAGTATGCATATGAGGTCAACTAGACGACACTCAAGTCTCCCCCAAATCAAAACAAACTATTTAGTGACAGAACCAGGCCAGCCTCCTAGTGTTTATGACTACCCACCAGTATTCTCTCAGCACGAAACTTATGTGAAAAGACCAAGCACTTCTGACGACTTTGATATACACATATCCAGAAGGTGTTCATCAGTAGATTCGGAGACCATTTAAAGTTATTATATAGTTTACTTTTAGAGAAAGGATGTTAATAATTGTTAAGTCAATGTGGTTTAAAGAACCAATCAAAAATGAAACTAAAGATACAAATGTATGTAAACATCATAACCATGTACACTGTTTTAAAGTTAAACAAGATAATACTTCTTTATTCAAAATAAAAATGTATTAATGCTAGTAATAGCTAAAAAGCAAACCAAGTTGTTAGAAGTAGATATTTTTCTACGTTCACCTTGTCTTTAATTGAAAGTCCGCCAGTGTCATAAACAATGCCTTTTCCACACCAAGCAATTGTCTTAGTAGCTCCAGCAGGTGTATGACTTAAAATAACAAGTGCAGGCTGGTGAACGGCAGCCTTTCCCACACCATACAAACCTAAAGAAATAATTTCAAATTAAGATTAGAACTTTTGTTTTCTTAAAAAAATCACACACACTTCAACAAACTTAATACAATATAAAGATATCTGTGTTACATATGAACTATTCCTACCACCAAATCCCTTTTCATCCAGTTCTTTTCCTTTTATAATAGTGGGTATTATACCAACTTCCTTACCAACTACACACACCTCCTAAAAAAAGAAAAATCATTCAGATATAAGTAGAGAGAAGAGAAAGAAAACTAATTAAAAAAGTTGGCTTTTAGTTTTTTTTTCATCTTGAGTTTGCATAAAAAACTTTGTTTCCAAACAACATACGTCAGTAACATTGTGTTTGGAAACAACTTTTGAACCTTTTACATAAAACAACTTCCAGACAAACTTTAAAGCACTATTTTGGATTAACATAATTTTAAAAGTTCAGTTTCTTAAAAGAACCAGGAATTTTTGCTGATTTTTTGCATTAAGCAAATATTTAACTTACTTCTACAAAAGCATCTGTATGCATGATATTGCACGGCATGTCAACTATTTTTGCTGCAAGCCTTATAGAATCAGATGTATCCTGAAGAAGTTGAACTTCATCAAGTGATAGTGGATTACAGTCATCTCCAAAAAATATATATTCAATTACAAGATGAGAATTATTTCCAGATGATGTCTTTTGCATATATAACGGAAATGCTCTGGAAACTGCCAAGCCAAGTGCAAAAGCTGATTTGCGCTCACAAACGATCTAAAGCCATCATCATTTTTATACATTTTTAATTTGCAATGAAAAAAAACCCAGGATCCTCCCATAGATTAAAAAAAAAAAAAATTAAATGTTTTATGAGCTCAAAAACTTATGTTAAAAAACATGGGGTATCATTTTACTAATAAATCTTTATGCTTAAATTTAATAAATAACAAACCAGTAACAGCTTGAGTTTTCTTAACTAATCTACTATTATAAACCATATTTACAAACAGCAGAGGATTTTTAATTCATCTCTTAAATTGTTAAGGTGTGGAAATCTCTGGTTGACCATCCAGACTTTTTATTTATAACTTCTAGAATTGATTTACCATGACTTATTAAGATGGTTAACTCTGGTTGACTTTATTTTACTTGCCCATGTCACCTTTGATTAGAATATAACTTAAATAAAAGTTTATCAATTTAAGTAATTAGGTTAATTTAAAAAGCTTAATGATTTCTTACTGAATTCAGCAGATTTAAAACATTAAGTTCAAATTATACTGAAAACAACAGACCACAATGGATTCTTTTTTGCTACGTGGCAGCAGATTTTGTACAATCTGTGTTAACGCATGTGGAGTCATGGGAGCATTATGCCGACTAACATTAGATGGAAGAGATCCAAGAATGAAGTTTTTAAACCAAAGTTCCACTGTATCAGTTGGCTTAGTTGATAATTTCTTAACACCCTTTACAAAATGCTAAAAGTAAATTCAATTGAAACTGTATTTAACAACTTACTGAAATAAAAATAATTAATTAGGTAATAGTAAGTTTAGAAACACAATTTCATAAAAAATTGAAATTTATTTGATAAAAAAAGCAGTAATAAAAAAAATTTGAATATCAAAATTGCAACCATACATTTGCATCAAATGCATCGCCAAACTTAACTGAGATTAAATTCACATTGTCTGACAACTTTTCCAAATGCTCTTTTTTTCCAACAATCAAAACAACTTCATTGTTTGGATCGCTATGAGAGACTCCTGATGCAAAACTAACATTCACAACCATGGCATTTATATTAAGCAACAAAGAAAATTTCTTTTAAAAAAAAAGGTACAAACAAAACACAATATTTGTTTCTTTTGTCATTTGATAAAGATCTTCATCTGAGTAAGTGATTGATCCCAAATATCAAATATATTCAGAGTACAGTCATTTTTCTACTTCCTCATTCTAAGGGACTCACTACTCCATGAATATAGCACAGAATTAACATTTACAACTTTTATGTAAGCAATTTATAAACAACAAAAAAATAAGAAAATAAAAAGAGATAAAAAAGTGGGGAAAGAAGAAAAGAAAAAAAACATTTATTATAAATGAGACTTTTGAGTTTGTAATTTTTAGCCTTTAAAAGAAGAAATACAAAAAAGACAAAAGTCATGAACAAATCAGTATCATTTTGACTGTAAAAAATGTTATTAAAGTGTTGAGAAAATCCACATCTCCAAAATTTATTCACTTTTAACAAAAAACATCAGGAATGAAGAGAACAATTTTACATCTTTAAGAACACAATCAAGTATGCACTGGGTGTCATTCGGACCATGAGTGTTGTAAATGAGTGTTGTAAATGAAATCCATTAGTCTAAGAAAAATACATATAAACTAAATCATTAACTTTAGTTAATTAAAACAAAATTAAATGGTGTTACTAACAAAAAATATTCTGTAAAAATAACCAGTTGATACTTAGTAATCTTTTTCATCATCAGAATCTATTGAATATCTTCTACGATTTATCTAAAAAAATTAACTTATGAACTTAAATATGACCAAAACCATTTGTTGTGCAATTAAATGATTGGTATAGAATTATAGAAAACATTTTTGTATAGTAAAATCTTTTGAAAGATTAACTCTAAAATGGGGGGAACTTAGGAAATTGACTTGCATTGTTAGTTAAATAAGGGAATGCAAAGTTATATAAGGGAATGCAATGCATTCCCTTATTTAACTTTAAGAGTACAAAATGAATGTAACTTACCACAACTTTACTATCTTTCGCTGTTTGTTGGTTTACTCGTTCCAATATACTTACTAATGACTGTTCATTGAGCTAAAAATAGTGCAAACAGTTACTCCCACTATTTCCAAGTATTACATAAATCTATCTATCTATAGCTATCTCTATATATCTATATATCTATATATATATATATATATATATATATATATATATATATATATATATATATATATATATATATATATATATTCAGATATAGATTATACATACATACATACATACATACATACATACATACATACATACATACATACATACATACATACATACATACATACATACATACATACATACATACATACATACATACATACATATACATATAAATATATATCACAGTAAAAATGTTTTCTGGATAGCTGTAAGACTTAATTTTTTTTTTCTTGTCCTTTTAGTAAAAAAATAAACAGATTTTTTTTCTTTTTTTATTGCTTTTACACATTTTTTTCAAAATACATTTAGCAGTTTTAAGCATTTTCTTTAAAATACATCTAGTAGTTAAGAAATAAAAAGTATAATTACTATGATGACATTGTGATGTGGCAATTAGATTCAAAAAACGTTTTTGACCAACCATGACTTTTGGAGTATTTTGAGCTCAATTTTATTTCTTGTTTTCTGACATCTATAACTTAACACTTCAAACAGTGTACTTAAGGTCATTTGCTGGAAAACAAAATTAGATTCAATCTTCAATATTTCAGATAGGTCCATTTTCCTATCAATGAAAAATAGTTTTCCTACACCAGAAGCAACCCATATCATCATGGAACCTTTAAGATTACTTTGAGGCAATTTTCTGATGATGTTTAGTACTTTGAGCATTTTTTGTTTTTTTATTGTGCAATTTTTTGAGGTAACTTACCTAAAAAAAAATTTTTGAATGCTAATACAATTTGCATTTAAAATTATTATGCAAGTGATATTTCAAAATGTTTGCAGTTGTAATAGTCAACTACAATTCATCTGTTATCAATGTCAACAAATTGGTGCAAAGCTGCAGAACATCATAAATTGACAGTTAGCTAAATACTTGTGCATTAATAGGTGCATTGCAGTTGTAATTGTGACTTAAGCAGTAATCAACTTTGATAACTATTTGATATATTTTAAAGAAATATTTAAAACCAAATAAATGAAAATAAAGCCTTTTGTTAAACATTAAAATTTTTTTTTACAAATAGCTGAAATCTTTCATTACTGACTATCTTTCATTACTGACTCTATCTTTCATTACTGACTCTATCTTTCATTACTGACTCTATCTCATCTAGCTCTATCTATATGTATATCTATCTGAATTTCTGTGTTGCACAAATTTAGGCTCCCTGAGAACCCTAAAAAACAAATCTAAAGTTTAAGTTACTTGTAATCTTAAGGTTCCCATCCCAGTGATATTTTAAAAAACAATTTATAACATTTAAAAATGCTACAGTTATTTTAATTGCTTATATATAATTAAGTTACTCAAAGATTAACAATGTCTATTTTAAAAAATAAAAGGAGTTTCAGAATAAACTCTATTGCATTAATTTTAACTCTAAAATTTCAGGGGAATTTTTTGAAACTTATTTTTAGCAAATTTCTCCTAAAGTTGGCAGGTTACAAACTTTTAATTTTAAAATATCCTCAAACTGACTTCATTTAGTAAAATGTTTATCAAAAAACATTTCAGGAAAGAAAGGAACAAATACAAACATTTTGAGTTCATTTTCCACAAGTAGTTAAATATAGTAATAAACAGTATAATAGTAAGCATGATACACAGCTTAAATATGGCTAAATATGCTACAAAGAATAAAAAAGTAACATTGACCTTTCCACTAACTTGACCAGTTCTTGCCATTTGTATTATCATACTTTCTACCATTTTAGCTTTTTCAGGTTTAACCAATGCAATACTATTTACTAAAAACATTCAGATAAAAACAAAAGACAAAGAACAAAAAACAAAAAAAAACAAAAAAAAATAGCAAAATGATTTTCCCATTTTCACATCTATAGTGAAAATAAAGAAAATAGGAACTTACATCTAGCTCGTGCTCCTTGATCTAATAATTGAGTAAGCATTGCATTTTTCATTTCTTGCTCTCTTTTAAGTAAATTTGAAAAATGTAAATAAAGCAAATAGTAAACAAGAATTGTCAATCTTTAACTATTTGTAAAACTAATATTCAACTGACAGTTTAAGGCTACAAATTGTTAGCTTATTAATTTCATCTTCAGGTACAACAAAAAATATTAGTAATAATTCTTTGTAATAAAGCAGCTAAATATTTAAAATCATCAACTATTTAACGATTGTCAAAGAAAAAACAAAAACCTTTTCATGGCTTCTTGCTGCTGCTGATCAGCACCACTTGATGCCTAAAAAATTATTTATAAAAAATATATAAAACTTGCTATACATTTCATTAATGGATCGCTACAATTTTTTCATAATAGCAGGATTTAGATAATTTTAGCATTAGACTTTGCATTCAACAATTTTTTTTTTTTTTCATTTAAAATTGTTTGGACAAAAATGAACTTAAGTGTACCTGGTATTGCATTTCAGCAAGTCTTTGGGAGCGGATAGCTTCTAACTCTGGATCATCAGCCATTTTATATATTTGTTTAAATCATTTATTACCTTGAAACTAGGAAAGTAAGATTTTTATAGAGAATTCTTAATACAAAAAAATTAAATGTTTTTTGAGAATTCTCTTAATCCTGAAACTTTTTCATCCTGATCAGTCAAATTTCAAGTGCTTTTTAGAAATTATAGATAGTTAATACTAGGGATGTTTATACCCAGTAAGAGATAGTTTTTACCCAAAAATTAGCTTCCCACTTGTGACAAATGCTTTGAGTGGGAAGCTAGTGTTGAATGACAGAAACTTGACAAAAATTCTCTAATTTCTAAGAAATTTCTAAGAAATTTCTGAAAAAGTTCTAAAAAATTTTTAAAAAATTTCTAAAAAATATCTAAGAAAATTTCAATCTGAGAAGTGAAATAATTTGTGATTTCTCAAACTTTGACAACTTATTATTATTATTTTTTTTGCATTAATCAGTAAAAGGATAAAAAAATACTTGGTGAAAAAGTTGAATTTTGAAATATATTGCTCAAATTTTTGTTTTATTTAAGTCTTTGTAGATTTGCTTCAGATTGATATAATGTTAGTAATAAAAAAAATAGAATTTCCTTTGATCCATTTTATTTCATAGTATATTAAATACTGAGTGAGAAAAATACCAGCTTTTAGCATGAAGCACATATTTGTAATAAAATTCAGCTTCTGTACTAAAAACTGTATCTAATTTAAAGATGGTAGGTGTTCAAAGATGGAATGCTATTTTCATTTAGAATGATCTAAGTAACTTTACAGATTTCAAGAACTAAAAGCACTCTCACTAAAAGTAAAAGAGAATACAATGAATGCTCCTTAAATATTTAAAAGTAACAAACCACACAAATAAACACTAATAATAACAGCTTGCCATTTTTTGCATTTACTTCCAACAAAATTAAAAAATTCTTTAACAACTTTTAAGCTATTAAATTGAAGAATTACAAACTTAATTAAACACAGTAACATTAAAAAGCAACTTTTAATGATAAATGCTCAAAATTACACCAATACAAACATTAAATTTATTATATTAATACATTAATTATTGTATAGATTTAAACAGTCTGTTTAAAACCAAAGAAGGCTTTAAAAATGTAGAAAAAGAAATTAGAATACATAAAGATAAAAACAAATATACACTACACAAAATGGAAAAAAAACTTAAAAGAAATTACTATGTAAGAAACATCATTAAATGCAAGAATGAGCATAGAATTATTAACTCTATTACACAGTGTTTTATGAACCTGTTTACACTTTAATATTAAGATCTAATGAGCACATACAAACAGGCAAATAAGATATGAACGATGGCAGCCTTTAAGGTTGCAGCATTACTTGCTAAGCGCTTAGCTTCTTTTATAGTAACAAGTTCATTAGAATTACTAACAGGCACTAAGTGCATACAATTATGTTCATCATCTTCATACTTAAAAGAGTAATTAAAAAGCTTTTCACAAAAATCTTTTGAGTTCTTGAAGTATTCGCTAAATTTTTTACATTCCTTAGGGCACATTTCCACAGAACCTTTCTTTGACCATATCCACCCAGTTTCCCAGTTATCATTGCATGTGTAATCACTGGAGCAGTCGTTATACCATGAATTACAGTCTGAACTACACAGGGGAACATTTTTAATTCGTTCTTTTCTGGTGATTTTTGATGATGTATCTGTTTGAATCCAAGGTCCTAGATTTGGAGAGCATTCATAAAAACAGGTATCTTGCATAAAATGTTGGCGGCACTTTTCAGACATATTCCTCTGAGGACACTGATCCCATATGATACCATGCAATGATAAAGGTCCATCCTGGTCAATCTTTGATGTAGTATTCCAAGTGCAGCATGAGTTATTGTTCCAAGGTTGGCAGTGAATACTTTTTAAAGGTTCAGAGCTTGGTGTTTGTTTATGATACTTAGATGAAATACATTTGTTGAGAAAACTTTCAAAAGTTTTACCACAAATAATTGACACTGGAATAATAAAAAAATTTATAAAAGTCCACATATGCATCTTTAAAATAAATGTAAAAATCTCCAACAGAATTTTGCAACTAAAAATGCAAATAAAGCTGAAAGGAGTATTTTCTATATAAACAATGAAGGAAAATATTATGTAAATAAAGTTAGATAAACACCACATGTTTATTTAAGCATGTTTGCTTACTACAATTTATCATCAATATTTTTTGTGGAGGCATTCCAACAAAGTTGTTGGATTTTTTTTTGGGCACAAGAAATGAAATATGAGTATGAATAAATTCATTATTTCTTTCCCACAACAAATATAAAATTTGCAATATAAAAAGAAAACAGGGTTTATAATCTGTTTTTACCATATAAACTTAAAAACAAAAAAATATACACACACACACACACACACACACACACACACACACACACACACACACACACACACACACACACACAAAAGAAAAATGGAACAGTGCAATCTAATGTTTCATTATCTCTTTTTACTGTGTAAATATGCATATATAATCAAAATAAATTGAATATTTATACACTTTCTACCTTTGTACAAATGATAAAAAACTAAATACACTTATTTAACAGAAAATAAAATTAAAGAAACTAATAACTAGATGGTATGTAAGACTATTGCTATCTATTCTTTGAGAAGAGAATTCATCATTAGTCCTTATAGATTTTTACAGAGACAAAAAATTTATATAAAAAAACAAAACAAAAATGAGACAAAAAATCAGCCATTACTTAATTCTTATCATCTATAAATAGTAAGAATAAGATGTCAATTAGATACAAGGGCAAGATTCTAAATAGAAGATTAATATACACTGTTTAAAAATTAAAAAAAAACTGTTGGAAATTAGTAATGATTTTAAATTAAAAAAACATTTTTTTTACTATTAAGTTCTTTTTATTACCTTATTTTAGGCCTTTTTTAAATTTCCAAACAAACTTGAATTGTGCCATCATTACACATATAAAAGCTCTTCACTCTATGTGTGTGTATGTGTGTATAAATACATACATATATATATATATATATATATATATATATATATATATATATATATATATATATATATATATATATATATATATAGATAGATAGATAGATAGATAGATAGATAGATAGATAAATAGATAGATAGATACTAAGCATATATAGGTATTAAACTTTACATATGCTATATATATGCATAAATATATATAGCATATAAAGATATATTACATTTAAACTGAAATCATTGACAATTGAGTTTGATGATTACTATTTTGGGTCCCAATATATATAAGAAACAGTCTTGAATTAAAGTGGTTATTGCATTAATGATATTATTTCGTCCGCACAGAAATGGTTGAAGGAATGAGGGGGGGTGGGAGGGGGGAAGGGTTCTGTGGAAAAAATCTGACCAGATTTTCACCTCATAACTTTGCGACTTGATCTGAAACACAAAAAGGTTGTGTTATCTCAATTGGTGAACAGTGCTGAACACAATGATTTTAATATGGATCGTTTTAATTTTTGGCTCACCAAATGTTTATCAAAAAGAAGTTTTTTGAGTAACACAGAATGATTATTTTGCCCCTATAGTGCAAGAATAGCCTAAGTACTAAACACAAAATTGTTCAAGAGAGCACTTTTAATTTAATTTTTTTATTTTATTTTATATTTGACATTATAGGCTTTAGCCGCTAGGTTTTAACGGCTCCAATAATAAATTGTCTTTTATGTCCTGCATTGCAGGGCCTTTAACTGCAAAGACCGGTTGCGCTAAGACTGGAATTACATTTGTTAACTGATTTTAAAAATTTTAAAAAAAGTTTGCTGCGTAACGTATCACGAACTATCTTAGCAAAAAGATAAACAAATATGGCAGAAAAAAAAATTATTGTTTAATTTAAAGAGCGAAACTTGGTTTAGTAAAAAAGAAAGTTTTCTAAATACTCCTTGAGGCTTCTATGTAAATTGGAATAGCTAATAAAGAAAATTATTTTCAAATCTATATTGTTTTGTTGTTGTAATTCATAGAATATATGATTATTTATAGTCTGAAATAAACTTGTATGTATGTATGTATGTATGTATGTATGTATGTATGTATGTATGTATGTATGTATGTATGTATGTATGTATGTATGTATGTATGTATGTATGTATGTATGTATGTATGTATGTATGTATGTATGTATGTATGTATGTATGTATGTAATGTATGTAAATGTATATGACAGGTATGGTAGGTAGTTAACCATTAATTCAATATTTTAGTACTGGCTCAATTCATGTATTTTTTTAAAAGAGTGGGCTACTCAAGTTATCCTACTGTGAGGTAACTTGAGACAAATTTTTTTTTAAAAAAAAAATATTTGAAATAAAACAGAATATAGTTAAAAAATTATAAGCCATCTTTATAATGCATAGATATTTCATAAAAATACTATAAAATATAATTAATAATTAGAAACCTCCTTTAATACTTAGTTTGTGAACATTAATTATCTTCAATATTCTTTTGAAATCTTTCCTATCTTATCTTGGACCAAAAAGTGTTTTTGAACACAATAATTTGAAAGAGGTCACCTTCATATCTTATTTTTGAGCATGAATTGATTTATAACAAGATATCTCAGATTCTTGTTGCAACTTCTAATGATCACCTCTACACCATTGCATGACTTTCAATTGTTAGTCCATAGTTGTGCTGTTGATTAGAGAGTTTTACCATAAATCACTACAACCCATGCATCATTTCAATATTTGTTGACTGTTTGATTGAATGCTTTTTTTAAAGAATTTGTTTTCTTCACAGAATTTTTTTTTCACAGAATTTTTTCTTCACAGGATTCTTCTTCTCCAATTAATTCATCTTCAATAGTTCATATCTTGATTGTCTTTTTAATGTCAATTTGCTCCTTTTTGATGCATTTTTAAAATCAGTACTAACAGTACAAAAATCATCAGTGGGTAAACTTTTACCTGGGGCAACATTATTTTTCAGATGTTTTAGATTGGTCTTTTTCCCAAATTCAGAACTTCTTAAGTTGTTTCAACAATTACGGACAACATTGGATATTGGGTATGTTTTTAGCATATGTGATAATAGAAACATACAAAATAATGTAGCATATACAAAAAACTAAATAAGAAACATATGGCATAATATAGAACTACAATAACCTATAGTTTGTCCCAAGTCACTTCACAGTTTTTAGTTAGTGCAAAACCTTTATACTTGGCTGTACCATTATAAAGTTTTTTGCTTTAATAAAACTCAAATTCTTAATAACCATATAAGTTTGCCTAAATAGAAGAAAGTAAAAATTTTTTTGATTTAAACAGAGATTTTCATTACCCAAAACACTAAGAAATACAATTCAGTTTACAAAAATAAAAAAGAAAAGCAATGTACCAATGCATTTTTTACCCAAAATTTATAAAGTTTGTCTGAAGTCTATTTAATGGTATGTATGTATATATATATATATATATATATATATATATATATATATATATATATATATATATATATATATATATATATATATGTATTACATATAATTTATGTTTTAGAGTCAGATTGAAAATGTGGTATTATTGTGTTGCTCATATAGCTTATCATTTTACTAGATGGTTTCAAAAAGATGCTCGTTGTGGTGTGAGATTTTTTGTAATGTTTCTTGCGCTTCTTTTTTTAATACCTCAGTTTATTGTTTTAACAATCCCATCAAGCAGCCGATACTGTGACCAGCCACTACTTAACATGCTGGTAGTATCTATCTGCATGACATTTGGAATGCTTGCTTTTACTTTTCTTTTTACCATGATGGAACCTGTTCCTTGGAAACTAAAAATTGGGTTTCATTTCTTTGGATTTTTTTCACTCATTATTGGATTAGTACAACTTGGAATAACTTTAGACTCTGATTGCTCTGAAACAGTACCTGAGCTTCACATGCTGTCTTTGTCTTTTGGTATTCTTGCACTAGTATCAGCAATATTTTTGTTTGTTTTGGTTCCATTTTGGTTTGTGAATTTTTTTTGGCCTGGAGCAGTTTTAAGTCAGAAAGAAAGAAGAGGTATTTGCTATGAACCAGTGAAGTGTTTCTCTTGTATTTGGCATGTTTAAAAAAGCAATAGAGAAAAATTTTATATATACTTGTGTAATTCAAAACTGATATATAGAAAAATTTGTATTTACACATACAAAATAAATATACCCTTCATTTGTAAAAGTAGCCTTTTAACTATGTATTTTGTAAGCCTCTGTAAAGTACTTTATTTAAATGATTGGTGTTTAAAAATCAAAAATATTTTATTGAGCAAAAAACTATTTATGTAAAGTTAAATAATAAAGTTAACTTATATATGTATATTTAATACTGTAAATGTTGTCTTCAATCAAAAAGATTTGTAACATCTATAGCAGGTAGTTTTCAAAAGTGTTTATCAGTACAACCTGGTTTGTATGAGTTTACAAAATTCTTTTCAATAATCTAAATAACTTATTGCAAAGTTTTTTGCAATAATAAAGGATTATTGTAATTTTCAGTTAAAAACTCAGAAAATATTGCGCTATATCTTGGGGATATTATTTTTTACTTATGACAGGAGACTCTTTAGTTTACTACAGTTGTAATGAGAATCTAAGGTGTGTAATTTGTTTTAAATCTTTGCAAATTTTTAGTTAAAGATTATAAGACAAAAAGATGTATATACAGGTTTAGGTTGACAAATTTAGAGCGTAATATTTGATGTAAAACTAATAATTATTATTTATATATTTAAACATATCTAAATTCTTCCTTCTTTAGATATGTTAGCTTTTAAATGATAAGTTGCACTGAAGAATATGTTTCAAGACTCACAAAACTTAAAGGTAACAGTTTAACTTTTTAATTATTTTAAATTGTTTGTGCATAAATAGATATTTAGTGTGTTTGCATATATCTTGATGTTTAGCCAGTTGTAAAAGAAAACCTTGGTTATATAGATAAGTGGCCAACATATCTGTCTCCATTGCCAATTAAAGGTTCCAAGGATAAAAAGAATAAACCAACTCTACTTCAAAATCTTGAAGCACTTTTGGAAAATGAGTTACACAAACTTAATTGCTGTAAATCTGATCCCCCATCAAAAAAACGTTTACAGGTGTGTGTGTACATCTGTGAGTGTATGTGTGTGGGTTGGTGGGTGTGTGGGTGTATCATAAATGTTTGTTATGGAATTAATGAATTTTATTACAGGCCTACCAAGAGGTTTTTGAGTATTTAGTTAAGGAGTTTTCTACTTACAAACCTTTGCTATCAGCCATCAAACAAGAATATGATGCTTTTCTTGATTTTCAAGAGTCAAGCCTTAGAGATTTAGATGCCTTAAAGGTTTGTAACTGTAGACATTTCTGTTTATTAACATCAGTTTAAAAAGTTTTTTTTTTTTTTTAGCTTAAACTTTTAAATGTATTTTATTAATGCATTCAATCTTAATATAAAAACCTGAAAATAGAATTTATTTCTCTACTATATAGAAACAAAGCAAACCTGCTTGATATTTCTTTCTTTATGTGGATTGATTTCTTTCTTTGTGTGGGTTGATTTCTTTCTTTGTGTGGATTGGTTTCTAATTTGTTGAAAAAAATGATTGAATTGAAATAATGTAGAAGTTTCATTCAATGTGTTTTTTTTAATTAAATTTAGTAGCTAGTATTACATTCTATTTATGAATTTAATTTAGAAAACTGTTATGATTATCAACCAGGAATGTGAAATGAAAATAATCAACTTGAAGCAGGAAGAAAAGAAAGGCAAGACATTATATATTTTCTTTTCTTTTGAGTTGAGACTAACTGTTCTTATTTGAATATTGACTATTGCCACCAAGATCTATCCTATTGCGTAAGTTATATTAAATTTAATGTTTTAACCAGTGCAAGTAGTTAATAAGAATTTAAAATTTAAAATCTGCATAATTTAGAAAGAAAATAATTTATAACAGTTAAAAATACAATATCTATTAAAATGTTCTAACAAGATGTTTCTAAAGTTCTTTAAATATGATGACATTTTTATGATAACAGTTGCACTGATTTGTAAAAAAATTAATTTGAATATGAGATTTGTAAGATGAGATTTGTAAAGTGGGTTTGCTCTCTTTGAGTACAAATGTTTTAATAGTATAGTTTAACAACTGTTTAAAGTAAATAAATAAAACAAAGGAATGGATAATAGTTTATTTATTTAGATCTAATTATTTTGCAAGATGAAAATGAAAACTTAAAGAAGAAAATTTTATCATTGAAGTAAACTTTGCACATATATATAATTTTTCAATCTTTTTTTTTTATTTCTTCTTGAAAATAAAATTTAAAAATGAAAAGAAAGAAATCTTTCTATTTTAAACCATGCAGCTGCCTCTTTTAAAATCTTTTAGTTATTACATACTACTATGTGTTGCTCTTATTGAAAACTTATATGTATTTTTTTTGTTCAGACAAGAAGTTGATTTCCTCAATTTGCAAGTGAAAAAGGTTTGCTGTAACAGGCTGCACAGTGGGCCTAACAGTGGACATTACTTAAAAAATTATGTTACCAAACTGAATTTGCATGAGTTATTATTGAAAGCCAAATAAATTTCCAACTTTTAAAAAAAAAATTAATTTGATATTCAGAAAATACACTTGTGTGAATAACGAGTTTTGTTACTTTTTTACATTTTTTGTTACATATTTAGATTTTAGGCAACTAATTCTAAATTTTACCCAATTTCACTTTTTGGGTAAATATTTAGAATTAGTTGCCTACAGTCTAAATATGTAAACATATAGAAAACATATTTAGATTGTAGGCAGCTAACGTTTTATCACATATGAGAATGTGTCGCAAAAAGTGCCTGGTTGGGAGTAGTAAATCTAAATTTTTTGAATTTGTATGAAAAAAGACAATTAGATTTTTACATGAATTATCCCAACTCAGCGCATCTCAAGAAAAAACTAAATGATTGAAAGCCCATTTTGATGATCTCATCTTCATGTTTCAAAATAATGAACAAATTACTATGTAATTAGTTGAAATACCAAAGATAAAAGATTGAAATTTTCAAAGTATAATGTGGAAAAAAGCAACAGGAATAAAATAGGACTACACTGATGCTACTGGAACATTGACAACTAGCAACATAGCTTGTGAGCTGCTACACAAAAAATCAAACAAGAATCTTGTTAGAGCACAGCTACCTTTCAAATACCATCCAAAATTACAAAGATTTGGATTGATGCTTTCAGCAACAGTTAGAGTAGTTTCCTCAAAAAGTGAATATGGGCCAATTCAAAAGCTGTTGTACAGATTTTCATTTCTTGTTACTGAGTTTCCTTGAGTTAAAAGACTAAATCTATCTGAACCATGGATCAGTATAACACCATTATTGCACAAGCTAATAGCTCAATCATGGGAACTTATATTAAATAAAGAGTAAAGTGGTTCAGGAATTCTTGACAAGTCAGGGTTAGAAGGCAACAATAAAGTTTTAACATCAATAAGGACTCAACTCTCAAGAAAAAACTGGCAAACTGCCAGTTTAACAGACATAATTAACAGAATGTGGATATCATCTGATCCTATTGATTATAATGATTCTGATACAAGACAAAACAATTCTGTAAATTCTGTTATGAAAGAAGGTATTCTGACAGACATTTCCATAAAAACTCCATAATGATGTTTTATCTGGAGATGACCCGTATTTTAAAATGTTTCTTATTGTTGTTATCATTGATATACTTACATTATCTTTATATTACAAATATATAATTATGTTTTTTATATGTATTATTACTATATCCATTAAAAGATCAAATCTTACAAATATTTTATTTTTTGTGCTTTCAGAATATATGATCTAACTCATTTGTTATCAAAATATTTTTTTTTATGTTTTATAAATCTCATCCTTTAAAGCTTTGCAAAACTCCTCTATCAACCCCATGGCATGTTCCATTCAAAAATTATGAATGAATGTCCTAGAAATCAGTTGCTAGGCCCACTGTGGGGTGTTTTTTTAGTTATTTTTCATTTATTATTTATCAGTTCTCTGATACATTTTTTGAGCATTTTTAAAATATTAGTATTTGAAACAGAAAATATTGGAATTGTATATTTTCAGTGTCAAGACGATATTGCTATTGAATATGGAAAATACAGGGATGAGAGAGATGCAAGGTCATAAGAATGCTGTTAAATATTTTTTAAATTACAAAATTTCAATAATTAACCACCATTTTGGATATATATATATATATATATATATATATATATATATATATATATATATATATATATATATATATATATATATATATATATATATATATATGTATATATATCCAAAATCTTAAACATGCAGCATTGTAAGTTTTCTTTTTGTGATGTAAATTTGAAAATTTTACGTTTTTATTTCGAAAGGAAACTTTTGATCCAAGATCTGAATGATTTGAAAGAAAGAAGGGATAAAAGAAGCGATTCATCAGAATGGGTTGGTGCAAGTGACGAAAAAGTTAATGATCCAACAGTTTTACGATTTGCTTTAAGGTTTTAAAGTTTATATTTTTATAGTTTATATTTTTAAAGTTTATATTTTTTAATATTTTATAAAGTTTATATTTTTAAAGTTTAAGGTTTTAAAGTTTATATTCTTAGTTTTAAAACAGTTTGATATTACAACAACTTTTTTTGCTGTCAGTATGTTTTGTTTGAATTTGTTTTTGCAAAACAGTAGTATATGATTGGTTTGTGGCAAGCTTATTCCCACATGTTTTACACAGAGCAGATTCTCCTGAAAATGTAAAATATAGTTTATGTGAAGAGGGAGAATTAAGAAAAAAAAAACAAAAAAACAGCAACCAGAAAAGATAGTTTGAGATCATAACATTTTGTGGTTAACATTTTTAGGTTTAAATAAACTTGAGAATAAAAAAATTTATTGGCATTATTTAATAATTCATTATAGGCAAGTAAGAGAAGATTTTAATAAAAACACATTAAAGTTAGCAGAAGTGCTTTCAAGTTACGGAGATGTTGTTCCTAGAAGGGATTATGAAAATCTAGAAATCCAGTTAAAAGTAAAATATTTATTTTTTATGTTTGCTGTTAACTTAAGCCAAAAGTATTAAAAAATAGTTTTAATGAAATTATATTATTTACATTTTTTTCAAAAACAGTTTTTTTTAAAGGAATTGGAAGTCAGCTTTGACTTGTTAAAGAAGGATCATGCTTTATTATTATCAGAGTATGAGTAAGTGAGCAGTCTGTTTAGTTTATTAACAATAAATATTTTTAAGAGTAGTCCAATGATGAGCAAAAGGGTTTGTATCATAAGAGAGGCAGTATTGTGAAAAAGAGGCAGTATTTCTGAAAGAGAGGCAGGATTATATAAGGAAATTGACGATATTATTGCACTGTATAAAAAAGCAGATTTTTTTCTATTAATATTTTTTAAAAGTCTATTTATTAGTGATCATGTATTTAAAAATTGTTTCAGCATCCTTGTTGATGTGCATAAAAAAGATGCTGAGCTACAAGTGCAGTATGATCTTTTACATGAGAATGCCACGCCCAGGTTTAAAAGTTTCCTAGTTTCTCATTCTTTTCTTTATCAGTAACAGTATAATAAATTATTGAAAATACAAGGTGTCCAGGTAAGTTTATGTGCAGTTTAAAATTAATGTTAGTTAAAAATAAAAAATCTTCCAAGAAATTTTGATTTTTATTTTTAAGCTACGGTTACTGAAAAATTATTTGCTAAAAATTATTTTATCTAAATGTCCATTACGTTGCTGGCACTCTTCTAATCTTATCAAAGATTTCTCAGTACATGTTGGCACAAAGCCTGAGATACTGTAACTATTACTACTGTTATATTCTGCTTTAATTAAATTAATGTCCTTGGATTATTTTCGTACAACCTTTCTTTAAGAAATCCTTATAAGAAATAGTCCAGAGGTCTCAGATTTTGGTGGTCAATTGGCATCACCTCTTTGCAAAACTAGTTTATTAAGGAATAATTCCTTTACAGATTCTATTCAATCATTTCATGTGTGACAAGAAATAAGAATTCATCTCTCAATATCGTTCTGTATTCACAGTTAGAGTTGATCTCTACGATCTTCAAAGAAGTAAATGCCGACTATTTCTTTGGCAGACATATCTAACAATGACTTTAGGCTATAAAGTGGCCTTTCATGTTTCTGTTTGGAGTTTTCTGCTGACCAGTAACAACAGTTTTGTTTACTTACATGACCTTTGTGGAAGTTTGCAATATCACTAAATAAAATTATCAAACTCCTGAAGCATAAACTTTTTGAAAAAAGAACAAACTATCTTAAATTTTACTTAATAGTTGACGCACACTTTCGGTTATTTCTTGGACTCTGATGACACGTGGATGACCAATATTTTAAGTTGTAACAATGGACCCTGTCGATCCAAATATTTTAATCCATTTTCAAATGATGTTCCAGTAAAGCGGAGTTCGGATCTGATAATGGGCACTAAACAAAGGTCATGGAATAACAATAGAATTATCTTTCTGGTAATATGGCCAGACACAAAGCGCAGGTTTTTGACCGGTGAATGGCTACATTGCTACTAAAATTCCACAAACAGAACTTCTTAGTTTTGTTCACCCCTCACTCTCTCTCCTAACGCGTCTCTCAGTAGTTTAAAAGAAATAGAACTCGACTTTTCTGGATGCCTTTTAAACTTTTTTGCATAAAAGTTATTTGTTGCTGTAAATTTTTGTTAATAAAATATTGTTTTTATATGTTGTATCTGGACTTTTTTTAACTTAGACCTAGTTTGGATAAATATGTTTTACGTGTTGAAGGCACTCTTGATCATTGGATCGAACAAACTGAAGGAAAGTCCACGACTGATAAAGTTAACATGCTTTTTGCATGTGTGACTGGTCAAGATTTATCTCTTAATAAATCGGATAAATTAATGTTTCAGCCTAAGGTACCTAAGGTTTCTCTACCCAAATTCAATTTCATTATTTTGTGCTAAATATAACTACTAAGAAGCTAACGCGTTTGGTTTTTTAGTTTTTAACGAATAATAACAAATAAAGTACAAATTTCTATATAAATCATTTGAAAAACAAAGGAATTTAAAGTAATTCATATATTTAGACTTTCAAAACTGCAAGATTAAAAAAAAAAATTGCAATACTTCACATACCTTAAGTTATTTTGTTTCAACCCTTCAAGACATTGCACAGAATTGCTATTTGAATAAAACCATTAAACTTAATTTTAAAAGGAAATTTTAAATAACTAATTATGTATTAATATAAGCTTAATACACCAAATACTTTGCTGTGTTAAATGTGTCAAGAGTTCTATTTTAATACACATCAGAAAATTAAATTCATTTTAAAAAATCGATATAGAACTGGTTGTTATTTGTTGTTATTTGTTAAAATTGAAAAACTTAATGCCAGTGCTTAACTATTGTTAGTGATATAACTGATGTATTTTCTAATTTAGGGTAATGGAGATGAAGTACCTCCTTATTTGCGTTCAGTTCAGCCTGTTCGTAATAGATGCTTGTGTAAACGCGATTTGTGCATTATTCTCAAAGATGTTTGGGCACAGAAGTGCCTGGAAGAGGGTACTTCTCCTCTATTGAAACGAGCTCATATGTCTCAGTTCCTTTACAATTACTTAAAGATGAGGTTTCAATTGGATTTATTGGTTACTGAATGGGGTTACAATATACATGATTCCTGTTTGAGATACATGCATGATGAAAAAGTCAAGTTCTTTTCTGATGTTCTGGTTTCAGAAGTAAACTTGTATTTTTCAATTAAAAAAAAAATTGTGCACTTTACATTTTGCAGTTATTCCTTTAGCTAATTTTGATAACTTGTTTGTGAAGGCTGATGAAGATATTTATTATGTTCAACTCTCGGAACTGGAAGAACTCCAGAATTCACTTGTGTTGTGTGACGGAACTGAGTCTGTAAGACATTAAACTTTCCATTTCTTCTTACATCACCAGTTAAAGAATCTTAGAAAAAAGTATAGTCTAGTATAGTCTACTCTTATTTTTTACAGGGTTACATTGGAAAGGATGACTTCTGTGATTGTTTAACAAATTACTTTCCAAATTATATGATTGAAGACATTAATACAATGATGACGTGTGCTGAACAACAACTTGGTGGTTTAACTAACGGAGAATTCTTATATAAATCTCTTTTTAATGAGGTTTTTGGGTTTTTTTTTTTTTTTTTTTTTTACATCTCTAATTTTTTTTATGTGTTTGTAATTCAACGATTTTTTTAATCATTTTTGTTAGTTTTGTTTCTACTTCATGCTTTTTATATATTTTTTTTGATCTTGCTTAGCAAAAATAACAAAATAAAAAGTAATAAATGACAAAAGTAATTTAAAATGTTTTTCAAAGGACGAAGAAGGCAACTTTGGCCTGTTTGTTAATTGTATTACACGTTTGACTAAAAAATACAAGAAGCTGCTGTTGGATAAAGTAGAGGCCTACTTTGAAAACAAAAGGTTTGTCATATAAATCCCTTTTTACAATATGCAGCGAGTCGATTTTTTTTTTCTTTTTTTTTTTTTTTCTTTCGATTTCTTATCTTGCTTTTTGTTGTTGACAAAATTTTGACGAGTTTATCAGAGAAGCAACACCAACAAAAATATTTCTTAATTTCAGTCATATTTCTCCAAATCAACTTCTTGAAGCAATGCAAGTGATTGCGTCGGAAACAAGCGATGAAACTGTTCAGCATATTATTTATTTTGTATTTCATACAACTACTACAAATCAACTCCTCGAAAATTTAGAAAAAAATGTGATGCTGAAAAAACTGGCAAATAGTTCTATTCGATGTCGGTAGATGGCGCTTGTTAGATGACTGTTTTCAAGTTTATACATATTTTTTTATGTCAGTAAAAAGAATTGTGAAAAAGTTCATTATTTCTTAAGCAATGTAAAGTAGAGCATATTTAGGGCCTGTTTATATGGATAAGGGCTAGCCCGTTTGCCGAGCTAGCCCGGAAAACGAGCCAGTTTTAAAATTGCGTTTATATGAATTTTTGCCAAAAAAATAAAAAATATGATATCGAGGTCAGTCTGGCTTTTTTTAACAGGGCTGGCCTCTTTATCGGTAAAATAATAACTTTAAAGATGGCGGCTAGCAAAAAAAAAAAACATTGCATTTTAACAATATGGTAAACTGGTATTATAACACAAATAATGCTTCTTAAAAGCCTAATTTTATTATGTAAGCTTTGCAAATTTAAATTTGATAATTTTTTAAATATTATTCTTCTACGAAAACGATCACAATCACTTCAAATGATGAAACAAGCAAGAGAGAGGTGCCTTAAAAGAAAAAATCGTATTTTCTAGTTTAAAACTGGCAGAACTGATTTATGGTGCCATAATATAATAACTGGTAGCTCCCATTGATGTATGGAAAACAAATTTTAGCCTTTCACGAGTTAAGCCCTTATTTATCTCCTGACCCTTTTCCGCCAAACTCTAAAGCTCTATCAGCAGATAAAAAAGTAGCTATTACTTTATATTACTTAAAATATACTGGATCTTTGGTAAATTATAAAAGCAAAACAACTAAAATTTTAAGTATACGGAAGTTGGCAGTTTTATTATTAAATTTATTATCTTATACGGAAGCTTTCAAATTAAAAATTCAAAAAAAAAAATTTTTATAAGAAATTAACCAGCCCGTTTGCCGAGATCTCGGCATAAAACAGCGAGATCTTGCTATCCGGGCTTAGAGCATCCCGCCATCGGAAATTACGTAAATGCGTAAAATCCGATGTAAGAAATAGTTTATAAAGGTGACTCCGATGTGATTCGATGGTGAGGAATGGTATCACATCGGAGGTGCAATGTAGTCCGAGGCCAATGGGGAGAATTTTATGCACTCTCCGATATATTTCGAGATTTACGCATTATCGTACGATATTTTCGCGTAATTTCACAATAAATCGTATTTAAAGTGTAAACTCGTATTATTGTGGTATTTCCGATGTATTTATCTATAATTACGAAGTTTTCACAAAATTACAGCAAAATTTGGAAGCCACCACAAACCATCGGAAAATATTGGAAAATAAAAAGATTAAATCACATCGGAGTCACCTTTATAAACTATTTCTCACATCGGAATTTACGCATTTACGCAATTTCCGATGGCGGGATGCTCTACCCGGGCAAGCTTGTTTATTGATATAAACGCAAAATAAAGTTAAAATATTGATGACGTCGATATCTCGGTAAACAGGCTGGCTCGTTTGCTGAGCCAGCCCGCTTTCCATATAAACAGATCCTTAGTCCAAGCATTTCTACTACCCAGGACGACGCGGAAAGCTAATAATCAATCTTCTATTTACAGTTGATTTTCCAAATCTTCAAAATTTTTGAACTTTGAACCATAGGATTTTTAGATTTTCTTGAAATCTAAAATTTACAAATTATAAAGCTATTCGTGTGATTTTTACAAACTCATAACAGCTCTAAAAAAATTCCCCCCCCCCCCAACTTATCATTGTAATATCTTTCAAGATCACGCTCATTAATCTAATATAAAAATGGAAGGGGGGGGCGGAGGAAGCGAAAAAATCTCCTCCCGTTGGCGGTTGTCTCAAGGGTGTTTCGTTACCATTTTGTTTCAAAATAAGAATGCTAACTTATAGATCCAGTACTCCGTAGGTCTCCAACACAAATTCTATTAAGAACTTGAGTTTGTTAAAAACTCCAATATATTAACAAATATAAAAATGTTAAACAAGAAAGCGAATGTTTCCTCTTTCAGTTCAAGATTTTGGCATGAGATTTAAACAAACGTTTTTTAATACAGTTTTTTTTTCAGTCAAATTGAGTTTTCGTAGAGATTAGAATCTCGGTTAATGCTTTCAGTTAATTATTTATTGCTCAAAACTTTGCCGAAAATGCTGCAAGTCGTAATTTCTAAAATGAACGCAATAAATGTTTACAGTTCAATCTTTTTTGAACTGTTGCTCAATTATTTGATAGTGTACACTGCATACGACGTTGCAAAATTAACTTTCTTCTGCTTGAGGTTTTTCGAACTCTTCGACAATTACATCAGGCATTGCCAAGTCTGCTAATATTTGGATTTTTCGAGTGGCTGCGTCTACGGTTTAAAAAAATGTACGCAATTTGACAATTTAAAAAAATTATACAATAAAATGCAAAAACTAATCAATTTCATTTACCTTATGAAACGAGTGACAAATGTGACATACCTAATTGACGCACTAAAAATGTTGGTAAGATTTTGTATTTGACAAATGCAAAGTAGACTGGAATTCCAAACAAGATAAATACCAAACAATAGGTTGAGTTCAGTGGATAATCGTAGAACGGCGCAACGACAAGGTAAATGGCGCATAAGAGTACAAAAATGGGAATTCCTATAAATACCTAAAAAATGAATAAAAAATACACATATTCTTATCCTCTGTAAAAAGATTTCACTAAGCGCTGAGGCGTTAATACTATGTTTTTACATGCTAATTTTACTATTGACCGCTTTACCAAGATCTGTCATTTTATTAAATGCCGCGTTTCAGTTAAAGTTTCAAAAAATCAATCAAGGACGTAAAAATAAATTCTTATATTACGTCCTTCGATCACTTCAAGTTGATTTCTTGAAAGCACGAACTTTTTAGCACGCATTTTTATAGCAAGAAATATTTGGCGGTATGATTTTTAAATAGTCACGTTAAATTAAAAACAAATGTAAGAGTTACTTACCTTGTATGGCCTCTTTAAATCGGGTTGTTTGTATCTAAGCCACAAAAGTGCTGCAATAGTTGCCCCATAAAAAGTCCAAGCTGCAAAGTTGAAATAATTTACGAGGCTGCTAAAGTTTGATGATTCTGGAATCAACATAATTAAGGCAATTCCACACTAAAATAGAATATCTTTTTTCTATAAAAAGATCTCTATTCAATAAAAAAAAATATGGTTTTTCGTTCAAACAAATTTAAATTTCAAACTACCGTGAAAATTAAGGCCGGTAATGGTGTATGTCTTTTGGTATGAACCATTGCTAGCAGTATAGGCATGTGACCTTCTCTGGCTGAAACATACACCAACCTAATATAAAAAAAATTGTAAATGTTCAGAAAAGGGTATGACAAGAAAAATATAAGGTATTTATTAATTACTGTCAAATTGTTACTGGTGTCTATCGGTTGAGTTTTGATGTTTTTTAAAAATCAATGTCATTTGCAGTTTGTGAAGCAAACAGCACAAAAATTCATTAGAAGTCGGCTTTTTAAATCGTTTTTACTTTGATAGTTTAATTGTTTATATTCAAACAATCATACTTAATCTTCTAAGGGACTTAGGAACACCCGATTTGATAAAAGTAAATAATTTATCTATTTATTGATATTTTTAACCCTCCAATTATTTTTGCTAAAAAAATTTTAAAAAATTCAATGTGGCCATTTCATTACCTTCCGCTTGTAAACGCTGAGCCGTTTGCAGCTCCAAAAGTTGAGCATGCTACGAAAACAGGAATTATCCATGCCATTACTCCATATAATTGATGTGCAAGAGTCTTAAGAAGCAAGTAAAAAGAACCTGATAATTTATTTAAGTAGTATGACCACGATTAAATCTTTAAAATTTTAAAATTGATCAGAAATTGGGAAACTTGAATTTAAATCATATGATAAAGGAGCATAAAAGTATATTTAAAAAATGGTAAGGTTTTCTTAAGCTGAATGCGTTACTTACCACGGCAACAGCATTTGAACTTGCAATTTCTGCTGATGTCAGTACAGTCAAGTAAGCTATATTAACCATGACATAGCACCCTGTAACTAACGGAATTCCAATCATAATTGCAAGTGGAAGATCGCGAATAGGGTTTTTTAACTCTTCTGTAACATAGTTTAAGTTGTTCCATCCGTCGTAGGCCCACAAACCGCCATAAAACGCGTATCCAATGTCTGATATGCTTTCGCTCGTTCCTTTAAATGCATCCTTAAAGCTTTCATCGAAACCTAAAAATATTATACGTGAATACAAAGTGACAAATTAACTTATTGAGGACTAGTTTTATTATGAAAATAGTCACCTTGGCCCAGCCGGACCAGCCCAGTAACGATAAGAATAAGTATTGCGACTAACTTAGCGGCTGTGAAGATCACTTGAATTGTTGTAGCCCACCGCACACTGGCACAATTAACAAAAACAATCACACCTATAATTTAAAAACAAAAAAAACCTTAAATTGTTAAATAAGAATTACTTTTGTTAAGATTAATAGCATTGTTGTAAAATTCCAGCTTTGATTTTCTAGGTCCTAAACCACCTGTTTTCTCTAGCCCGCTTTGATCTGATGCGACTTTTGCATATTTCACTTTTTGGTGAACTGTTTTTAAAACTTAAACTATAATATGAATGACTAAAAAGATAATTAAATTTGTTCTAAAAAAAAAAACAACTTAATAATTCACACCGATTCCACAAGCAGCAACCATTTTCATTAAGTAAACATGCTCTGTTTGGCAACCAGGAAAAAATGGCTCTAATACGTAGTTCGCAAATGCCATAGCCACTCCAGCAATAGATGCTGGTTTTACAATCAAAATTGCCGTCCAACTGTAGAGAAAACCAACTATGTCACCAAAAGCCAATGACAGGTAAGTCTTTTCACCTCCAGAAGCATGAACAGCTGTTCCTAACTCCGCGTAACATAATGATGCTAGAATACATATTAAACCACACCCCGCCCAAGAAATAAGACCCATTCCAACGCTACCGGCGTTTTTAAAAACAACGGCAGGAGAAGCGAAGATTCCACTTCCTATCATAACGCCAACAACCAACGACAAACACCCAGCAAATCCAACTTCGCGTCGAAGTCCTACTTGCGATCCATCGTCGCTAGCAATCGTTGAATTGTCACCACACTCTTCCTCTTCGTTGCAGTTTTCTCCGAACGGATCAAGCTCAAGGCGTTGCGAGAAAAGAGGACTTTGCAGACATCGTTCAGGAGGAGGAGAGGAAGTATCGGAACTATTTTCAGAACTTTTTAAATCATCCATTTTTGCAAATTTTTAAAATTTAGAACAAAATTTTGCTAAAAGACTGTTAATATCCCAAATCTTAATTATTTTTTTTCATCATAAAAAGGTTATCAGCCAAAATTTACACTTTAATCAGAAAAGTTTCGATGCAAAAAAATCTAAAACCTTTCTGAAAAAATCTCTGGAAAACAACGCTGTCTTCTTTATTCAACGCAGCAATTATTTTAGATAAATCAGTCTGCTTTGAATTGGATTTAATTTCAAACTCAATAAAAATGAACAGCGAATTCATTTGTGCAGTTTAATACCGGTAGAAAAAATGGCACATGCACACTGAATGCTGATTATTGTGAATAGATTGAAATTGAAATTTTTATAAATCAATTTTTAGCGCCTATAGAACCTCATCGATTTTATTAAAATATTTCTAAAATTTGTTTTGAAATAAGAAACCTAAAGATTGTTCAATAAAAGATGAATTGTTGGTTGAAACGTTTACACGAAAATCTCTCGTACCAACTTCTTCCAGTAACATCTCTAGCCACTCAAAAGAATTAACATAATTGAATATGTGCCAAAATTACAGATTCACTTAACCCTTAAATGGTATAAGGTACTTTGTTTTTGAATAATCTTTAGGAAGTGGGATTACATTTAGCAAACAAGATCCGCTCTCATGTTGAAAGTAATAGATTCAGAACCTATATTGTTCTCAGTTTAGTAGCATCTCATTCTGTGTTAATATGATGATAAAATATTTGGTGGCATGATATTCTTAAGGGAAGATTCTTAGTATCACTCACTATTTTCTATGTACGGAGACAACTTACTGTAATACTACTTACTATTTACGGAAAATACTTATACACCATTCACACTGACAAAACCGAGATTTAATAGTACTCGCTTTTAAAACGGTGTTCATTTTAAACCTTTTTTAACTAATATCCTTGTCACACCAGAAAAAATCAGGTTTAATTTTACGAAACTGAATAAAACTTAAATTTGCTAACTCAAGTAAATATTCTTTTACATAATACTTCGGTCACGTCTACTTTAAATAAAAATTTCCTTTTTTTTTTTTAAGAATAATAAAAAAAGGAAAATTTACGAAATGAAGAGATACCGATTTTCGAAGATGTCGAAGAAAAAGTTAATTAAACGCAAATCATATTATATTAACATAATACGTTTGTAAATAGTCTCTTTGGAATATATATTTTTCATTTCATCTTTTTTTTCTCAAGGAGATTTATAAAACCTCTCGGCTTCCAAACAGAAATTTTTTTAATAAAATAATTTCGTGATGTTGTTTTATTTAGATACCGTTTTAAAAAGCAGTGTGAACGGAAAAATGAATCACTAGTTTTAATAACTACGATTAAAACAAGTTTTACTTTTGGTGTGAATTGGGCATTAGTGTAATTTTTAAATCGCCTTTTCGACATCATTTTTAAAATATAACCTGCGAGTGGAGGGGTGAGGGGTGAGGTGGGAGGATGCGTATTATTTACCACCGTGAACAATTTAAAAACAAATTTTTATCTCATAAGTGCGTTGGTCATGTTTACTTAACTAATTATAAGATATCGTCATATTTAGTAATTGTGTCTTTTTCGTCCTTTAGTGTATCTTCTTCACTATAATTCATCATATCTAGATCTTCTAGATCTTCATCGACCTGATTTTTTTTAGTTGTTTGAAAAAGATCGGCTTCGTATGTCACTTGAAGACCACAACCTCCGAGATTTGAACTGTCAAGATAGTCTTGCAGAAACTGAATCGGCTTATAGGCCAGTAAACGGGTGTTATTAAAACCTCCAACAACACATTCCTTGCATTTTTTTTGGTATTCAAACCAGATAGAATCAATCATAGAATGATGGAGGAAAAACTCAGGCGAGGTGGCAGCAAAAATTGTTCGCATGTGGCCCCCTAAATATAACAAGTGACATAATTGTTTACTAAACCTCAATTGTGTCATTAGTGTCGTCAAAGCTTTAAAGATAAAGAAAACTTAGTTTTCAGCTATCGATATCACTTTCTATAAAACCAGCTTTGGCTTCTTTTTGAGCTGGACTGCTGCCAAAGCTACTGATGATTCTAATATCTTTTTAAAAAAGGTTACCTGATGTTCTTTTTTTATTTTCAAAAATTCTTTTCCGAAATAATCGAGTAACGGCGATCAATTATATCAAAAAAAAAGGAACATGCCAGCCTTTTTTTTGTGTATTTTGTATATTTGAGTGCAAGTCTTTGTGACTTTCATCTGTTTTTTTAATTTTATTTCATTATCAACCAAAGAAAGAACGCTAAAAATATTGCGTAAAAACAAATATCTTCCTCGCTTACTATCAGGTGCTTATCAAAAGTGGAAAAAGAAAAAGGACTTACCAACCCTTTCGTGGATATGTGCATGCATTTCTCTTTTCAAAATGTCCTCAAACTTAAAGAAATCTTCAAGCCCATTATTGTTAACAGCATCTATTACTTGACTGATATTTGGCAAATTTCCATTAAAACGCCTTCTCAAACAGTGACTAAATTCCGGTAAATTACTAGTTTCAACACAACCATCAGTAATAGTTTCTAAATGACCAAAACAGGTTCCTACTACTATTTCTTTTTTGCTTTCCAAGACTGTGGTTTCCCAATTTTCAAAACTAAAGGGACCATCTGTTACACAGTAAGACTTGTTTTCATCACCATCACCTCCAAACCCACCATGTTTATCCCACATGTGATAAGTTGAAGAGGTATTCCAAACTATACTTGAATGTTTTGCCCAATTCCATAAAGGTATTGTAACACGACAATCGATTAATCGAAGTAAATTTTCAAACCCTAAAGTGTAGCTAGATTAAATAAAAACAAAAAAATTAAAAAGCTATGAAAATCTTTAAAAAAAAACGAAAAAAATTGTTTGATTATTTAGGAAAAAGTCTCTTTTCTTAAATTTTTAAATTTTCAAGTGCAAATTTTTTCTTAATCTCACTTTAATATAAATTTTATTTGAGGTAAAAAAGAATGAGCATATAGTAATTTTTATACCGTCTATGCCATGGTAAAAACTGCTGAGTTGAGTGGATGCCCAATGTGAAGTATTTAAAATGTATAGCAATGTAATCCTCATATAATTTTGCATACTTTTTATTACTAGAAATCTCCTTCACTGTATTTATGTAAAGCATTCTCTCTTCTAGAGACATGGAAGAAAATTCCTTACGCAACCGTTTACAATTTACCAATTTACCATTTACACAATCACACTGACGATTGCACTCATCAGTCTTTGGAGAACAATCATCTTTCGATTGACAGACACATAATTGTCTATCAGCTAAAAGTGTAGATAAAACAAAACTTCAAAGTTAAAAGGAATTAGATAACAATTTAACAAGATTGATTTATCTTTCTTGTACTGATATTGATACATATATTATAAGTATGTCATATAAATATGTCATAATGGTGAAATGATAAAAAAAACATTCTACAATTAAATAATTAATAGCTTTTTAAGTTAAAGAGATATTTTTCTATTCGCTATTTTAAACATAGTAAAAAAAAGTAATTGAAATTAGTAAGCTGATATTTTTTGCATTTTTCAAAACTTAAATTATTAAAATTCAAAAAGCTTAAATATTCATAATCTCAGAGAAGCATTCTATTAAATTTCCAAAAATGTTATAATTTGACCACAACAACCATATAGAAACGTTAACTTTCCATGATAGAAATAAAATTAAAAAAAAAATTGGAATCACAAATAGAATTTCGAAAATTCACTACTAATTTACTTAGAAAGATTAACTGTCTTAAGGTTAGTATCCTTGAGACCAAGGCAAACACCATCAAAAATTGATTTAAAGGACTAAAACTCTGAAACTTACCAAGTAAACACTTAATAGTAAAACAAAAAAAAAAAAGGAATCAAAAAAAGGAAATAAAAATCAATTTACCTTTTAGGAATGGTAAGTAATAGAGAAATTGACGTATAGATCTTTTTGAAATTAATAAAAAACCTCCATTCTGGTACACAAAATTTTCTTTAAACCCAACATATAATATATATATCCCAAGATTTTCAGTTGATTCTTGTGCTTTGCGCAAGATGTTAAGTGCTAAGGTTGGTAACACTCTGTCAGTAATCAAAACAATTATATTTTTTTCATTATATTGCCATCTTGTAATCTCTTGTACACTAGACTTGAGAGTTTTCCAAATATTGATGTAGCGGTTTGGGTTAGCACTAAAGAAAACACAAAATGGAGGAACATCTTATATTATACAACTCCATTTACACCAAACTCTTAAAAAAAAATTAACAAATCTATCTGAACCCTATGAAGTACTACAAGTGTAGCTTAACCTCAAGAATTGAAATTGCAAGTCCAAGACTATAGAAAATATTCTTAACTGATCTTAGACATAAAATCATCAAAACTCATCTCTGGCATAATATCATTAAAGCAAGTAAGTATGAAAAAGTATTAAAACAAGTAATAAAATTCTAGATCAAAATCTAAAGTTATATTCAAATTTATCTTCAAAAAATTCATTCCTGATATCATTAAGGATTTTTTCTTGAGTCATCCAATGTCACTTACATTTGCTGCAATTTCTTAAAATTGGCGATATCGGTATTAGATGTTAAGTAGTGCGTTCTTAATGAGTGGTAAAACAGTCAACAATTATATTTCCTAAATCTTAACCCTTAAATGCATAGTGTTGCAGAAATGCAATATACTTATTTAACGCATATAAAACTTTTTTTAAATTAGTTTATAAACAAAGAATGGTGTTGCTGTATTGACACATCGTAAAATTGAAATTTGCGCATGCTCTGAACCACTGCGTAAGAGTAGTTTTAGTCGCATCACATCTTTCTGAGTTTACCACTTTATTTGATTTTCCAGTGACTTTTATAGTATATAATTCGTTCATCTATAAACAAATAAAATTATTTTTCTTTTTCTAAAAGTTGGCATTAATTTTAAAACTCATTTATTATCACAAATTCGATGTTATAACAAGTAATGATGTTAAGTTTGTATGTTGCAGAAATGCTACTTTATGCATTTTAGTCCCTTTTGTGGTATTATAATTTTTTTAAAAAGTGTTTAAAATTACAAACTGTACTTTGATAATTAACACATCTGTTCTGCTCTATCAGCATATCTAGCTAAAAAAGATATACTAAGCTTAGACACTATATGACGCAATAGAATACCTGATTGCAAACTTCCAACAGAAAAATTAGTTAAAAAAGATGTTAGAGGGGCATCACATGAGTTCGTTAGTTGTCCATTTGCAATTGAAGAGTACAATTGTAACATGGGATTTGATGAATGCCTTAACTGCTAGGGAAAAAATTATATTAAAAAGCAAGAAATGGTTTATGCGTCTATTTTATCGTTTCATTAACATGTCATTAGCAAATTCATGGATTCTTTACAAAAGGGTTTTAAAATCTAATGACAAACACTTAGAAAAAAATAATATTTTTTGAGTTCCGGAAAGAATTCTCTTTTTGTCTATTGATAATTGGACAAAGAAATACCATAAACCGAGGTCGCCAAAGTAATGTAAGATTGGAGGAAATAATGGCCTAAAAAGTGGATCGTCTTAGTATGCGTTACCAAAGGAAATTCACCTTGATCAAGTTGGGCATCGCCTAAATTGGATTGATGGACAACTCAAATGTAAATTTCCTAAATGCAAAGGGTGTGCACAAATTTTATATGAAAATTGTGGGGTGCATATATGCTGCAATAAGAAAAACAATTGTTTTAAAAATTACTATACTTCTTTATAAAATTAGATTTTTATGCATGATGTTGCAAATATGCAACACATGCCTTTCTTTAAAAAATATTATAACTTTAAAATATCATTTTCAAAATTTTTTTAAACGGACAGACATTAAAATACATGTATATGATTTTTTCTGGTGTTTTCTAAAAAATCATGCATTTAAGCGTTAATGGCTCTTGATATCTACATCATCAACCATTTTATTGTATTGGTTCTATCGCATATTTAGAAAAATCTTCATAAATTCTGATTTGTTTCTACTTAAACTATTAAAAACCTACGTCACTGACCCTGCTTTCTAGAAACCGTACCATGTTGACTTGACGTATTTAAAACATTGAAGAAAATTGCTGCCGTAAGTGGGGCTGCAAAAAGAATGAGCAGAAATAAATTTACAAAATTCTCTCATAATAGTTATTATAGGGGGTTATGATATCAATAACAAAATGAACAGCGCCTAGAAAATATGAACGGTTAAGATAATAGCTTGATTATTGTTATAGCAACTAAGAATAGCTGAAAGTTTATTTCAATCAATAGCTTAACCAGTCATTTAGTTAATAATGATGAATTTGCTTTGAGGAGCCCAACCCATGCAAAAGCATTTCTATTCAATGTAAGCTTAAGGCATAAAAATAGCGTAAAAGTAGCGTATTTGCTTGCTGCTCTGCCGTCGAAAATCTACAATACAATGGAAGAATTAACAGCACCTGAACTGCCAGAGGACGTTTCGTACGAAGAGTTGGTGGTGAAACTTGAAACGTTGGAGATAAGAAAATCATCGTTAATCTCACGGTATGAATTTGGGAAAACTTATCGTGGTAATGAAGAATCGATACTACGTTTGCGCATCGAGTGATTCGAGCAGCTCAAGAATGTAAGTTCTTGCCTTCAGAGAGAGACGGTCGACTTCGTGATCAATTCATCATTGGGGTTAATGATGGTGCTGTTCTGCGTGCCATTCTTCGGGGAGAGGATGCGTAGAGCTTTGACGATTGCGTCAAGACTGCATCCGTAATTGTACAAACCAGATTGGATGCGGCATGTTTATCTCTGAATTAAGAGGTAAATGCAAGTTACCGAACAACTGGGACAGTAATGACAAGTCATATTCGGAGAAAGAAAGAAATGCGATGTTTCAATTGCGAATCATTAAACCACTTTGCACGTAAATGTACCTCTTTATGCAAGAAATGCTCGCATAAACATGCTGCGAAGGACTGTTACAAACGTCGACAAAACCAGGAAAACTTAAAAGGGACGAGTTCGCATTAGGCATTTCTAGAAGAACTCGTCCCGAAACTGTACTACCTACTATCGACTTGGTGATAAACGGAAGAAAAGCTACAGCGCTTGTAGATACTGGTTGCTCGCAATCAATCATCACCAAGAAGCTACTGCCATCTAACTAAAAAGTGATTCGTGTAGTGGATGTTGCAACAATGGGCGGAAGGATTTGATGTGAGGAAGTTGTTACTAAAATATACCACCCAACGAATGGGTGCCTGCTTAATGCATTGGTGTTATGCGTGGATGAAGTAATAAACAAATACGACATGATTATGGGCATGGATCTAATAAAGTCGTGTGATGAGCTGAAAATTGGCACTGGGAAATTAAAATTCTGTAATTCTCTAATTAAGTTGTCATCGACACCCCGCGTTGCGACTGTTGAAATTGGAACAAGCAAAGCTTATTTTGATGGCAAAAAACGGATTGTTAGTTGGGAGTGGGAGAACGAACCCAAAATGAAGAACAGAACAAGTCAGTATAACGTATCTAATCAACATCGTGAAGCGTTCGACAACGAAATTAACGAATGGATCAAAGAATGCATACTTGTCAAATATGACGAAAAAAGTATGGGCAAAGCTAAAGGATTACTACCATTGATGTGCGTCATACAAGATAAAAAAAAGAAGATAAAACCGGTGCTTGATTATCGCGAACTCAACGCCTATGTAAAAGCCTCTACAAGGGATGCGGATGTTATCAACGATGCAATGAGAGATTGGAGACTCATGAGTACAAATAGCAACGATTCTGTGTTGGATCTAAAAAGAGCATAATTACAAATTCATGTGCATACACGACATTGGCCTTAATGACTATAATGACTATATAGATGAGCTAAATATTACGATATGTGCTCCAACAAAATTCAGCACTCGCAAAATTAACAAGAGGATACATTGATGACACCTTGGCAACCAATGGAAACGGAAGAATGCTGGTGGCACATTTGAAGAAATGGGGTCTTCACGCAAAAACACCTGAATATTTTGGCAAAAACCCAGTTCGTGCACTAGGATTGGAAGTAACAGTAAATCCGTCTACAAAGGAAATGTTTTGGAAGAGAGGTCGCGAGATTCCCATTATAAAAAATGTGCTCACCAAGAGAGAGATATTCTCATTGTGTGGTAATCTGGTTGCGAATCTACCAGTTGCTGGATGGTTGAGACTTGCATGCAGCTTTGTAAAAAGATGTACTAACGAGGCAGGTTGGGATGAAACAATTACGGAAAAGCACGTTAATGAAATTATAAAGGAGGTCGTGGAGAAAGTCATCAAATGCGATCCAGCCAAAGGCTTATGGAATGTCAAACCAAATGCATCCCTTACTGTATGGTGTGATGCAAGTTCGCTGGCAAAATGAGTTGTGATAATGCAAGGTGACAAAAAAATAGAAGATGGGACATGGCTCCGATCAAAGTCTGATGCAATGCATATCAACGTAGCTGAATTGGATGCATGTATTGAAGGTCTCAATATGGCATTGAAATGGAATCCAAGTGATGTCTCTATCAAAACTGATTCTCATAGTGTATTCAGCTGGTTGAATTCCGAATTGACTCGTGACAAACCTGTAAAATGTGCTGGACAATGTGAAATGCTAAATGGCTTCAGATATTTGGAAAATTGATTGAGGATTATGCCATAAATGTAAATGTTACATGGATACCAACAACAAAAAATGTCGCAGATGAACTCACACGAGTGCCAGCAAAATGGATAAAATACAAAACTGCAACACAAGAATGTAATATCAATTATAAACACGATAATCAGCAGGTTAAAAAAATTCATTCAGTAGCACACATGGGAGTTTCCAAGAGTATGGAGTTATGCTCGCGTGCTGGTATCCACGTTAACAGAGAAACAGTGAGACAAGTTGTCGCTGAATGTGATGAATGCAATTCAATTGATTCTCATGTGGTTTCATGGGATAAAGGAAATCCTGCTGTCAGTAAAGTGTGGGAAAGAGTAGTCTGCGATGTTGCTCACGTTGATTCATTGCTATATCTCACCTGTATTGATTGTGGCCCAAGCAGATACACGTTATGGTCACCATTAAGCAATGAAAGTGCAGCAATGGTTGTTCAATCGTTAGAAACAATATGGTCATTGCTTGGACCTCCTTCCGAAGTTCTCCTAGATAATTGTAAGTCGTTTAGATCTAAGACTATGCAAGCTATGTCGTCGAAATGGGGAATAAGACTTATTTATCGAGCTGTTGAAAAACCATCTGGAAATGGAATAGTTGAAAGAGTTCATCAAACGGTAAAAAGAACAAACGCGAGAGCAAAATGTGGTATACCCATGTCTGTATTCTTAATCAACAACGTTCCATCAAAACACGGCACACCTTTTGAAATCTTCTGCCAACAATACAAACGCGTCCGAATTCCTGGAATCGATAAAGTTGAATCAACACAAAAACCCCTAACGAAGTTTCAAGGATGGAAAGTTGGCGATAAAGTGTGGATGAAGCCCAAGCATATGACGCCGTGTACACGGCGATGGTTAAAAGGAAGTATAGTGGCACTGCGTAATGGTTTGACAGCTGAAGTTGAAGTTAATGGGCATACGTTGCCACGACACTTTTCTCATCTGCAGCATCGTTGTGGGGACAAGAAAGGAGACATAACAACTGATGACGATTACGATCTGACCACTGGTTAAACCTCCCCAAACTAACTTAGAACGCGTTGTAATCGAAGATCCAAGTTCTCAAACAAATCCCCTGGACGATGGTGAAGCTGACGCTAGTGCGGACCACGCTGGTCAAAACTATCCAACAAGTTGTGAGATAGAGACACACCCTGTTCGATTCACTCGCTATGGGAGAAGAGTGTTTCCTAACCGAAAGTATCATGATTATGTATGAGCTCTTGGTGAGCTGGGGGAGATGTTGTGATTTTAATATGCGTCAATTATGTGCCAATAATTAGCTTTGCTAATTATTGACAAGATTTACACGCTGCATAATTTTATTATTATAACGGTTTTAGTAACGATTATTAATTGTTGACAAGAGTCACAAGCTGTATGTTTAAAAGCTATATATAGCGAACAATTTTTTTGTAAAGTCGTCGAGGTTGTTGACAAGTAATAAAGATATTAGAAACGAAATAAAATGGCTCTTAAATGCGTAGAACAGCAACGTGGGTTCACTTCTGCACCCATATTATACCCTTAAAGAGCAAACAGTGAAGAAAAGAGGAATACTGCCATCAAGGAATTTGTTGACAATCACCCAACCACAATCAAGTTCTAAAAATCATTGGTTGATGATTATACTTCGCTAAAAATATCAGACCTTGACAAAGCTATGGATGCTTGAATGTGAAAATTATCAGACAATAGCCTTAACTGAAAGAAATATGGATGTTTTTAAATGTTGGAAGCAAGATAAAAATGAGTTACCTTTGCTAGCTGGTCTGACAAGAAGTTACTCGGCTATACTTGTGACTTCTGCTTCATCAGAAAGAATGTTTTTAGTAAAAGGTAGGACAGTTACAGATTTTAGGAATATTCTAAAACCAGAAAACACTTACATGTTAGTTTTTTGTAAATCAAAATTACACAAGGGTTCCTTCTAACCTCAAAGATTTGGAAAAAACATGTGAAGAAGAACCATATGAGTTACTACATATCACAACACCAACTGAGAAGACTCACCAACGGGGAAGATCACAAATTCAAACTAAAACTAAAAAAAGAGGCGCACCTGAAAAGTCTTCTCCAACTCTATCAGATTCTCAAATTGGTCCTGAACCTAAAGAATAACAACAGCTACAGCTAGACACTCAAGAGAGTTCTTGAATGTCTAGCTGTTGTTGTTCTTTAGGTTCAGTTCAAAGACCAAAATCAAAGTCTCTCATAATAATTGTAATCACCGTCAGTAATAAATGCGGTAAATTTACATATTACGCATTTTTACGCAAAATTAGCGCGGTAATTATACATTTTTACGCATTTTTACGCAATTTACGCGTTTTTTAAGCATTTTACGTAAATTTATGCAAACTTTACGCATTTTTACTGACGGTTTGGTAACACCGATGCTTAACTCAACCCATTCTTCCCCTCTAATACTTTTTATGAACCATACGCTTGGAAACCTTGAAATCTTTGGGAGCGAATGTATTTAGACTTTAAAACATCCAAATAAAAAGAATTCTTTCAATTTAAAATAAAGATAGAGGAAACGACTTACGATAATTTTTTCACTAAACACATTCTTGTTGTAAACTCGTGAAACCTTTGTGCAAAACCATTTGTTGAATACATGCTTACGCGATATTCTGTCAGAGGTAATTCGTTGAGTATTTCGAAAACAAGATTAATTGCAAATGAAAATTTGCTTGCACCAACATCTTGTATTAAGACTACATTTTGAAGTTGGCTATGTGTACCTGTAATAAAATAGTTATCTAGTTGGTGTCTTAAAAAACAATAGATTTTTCACTTGTATTAGCGATTATTACAATAATAGTAATTAGAACATTTTAATTATAATAATAGTAAAAAATAATATCAAAACGTTATGATAAGCTTTATTATCGTAACGCTTTAACTTTTTTTTTCCATTTGGTTTTGCAGTTGAACTTGAATCCGATTACTTTGTCGATTTTTATTTGTGGCGTTGCTTTGGTACGAAGTCATGAGACAATCACAAAATTGTATGAAACTTGACAAGTATATTCATTTGTCAAAATAAGTCCAAACTGTCTTGACTTTACGGCAATAATTTTTTATTATTTATCAACTTTTAAAAGTCAGGAAAACAATAAAATAGGCTAACCTTTTATGTAGAGAAGTAATAACAAAAAATGAAGTTTAGCTATCGTCATTTTGTATAATAAACTGACGCTTTTTTTTTTTTTTTTTTAATCTTTAGCAAAGTAATGCACAGTGCTTTGTAAATTAACCAAATTAAAATCAGTTAAATCGCTGCACATTATTACAATTATTATTATGATTTTCGCGCTTACTTAACTCTCGAAACAAAAGTATCTAAACGACGGTGTTTTAGATAAGCTACTATGGCCGTCATTTACAATTCATCTATTGAACTGTTTTTACGTTGTCATGACACCATAATTATTTCTTCAAGTTAAGCGAACTGATTGATCGTTTGAGGAACCTAACTTAAAAAAAAGGTCCCAAATCCAAAAAATATATAGCGCGATATCATCATGAAAAATTCCATGTTTCACTCAAAATATACCAAATAATAGGATTTTTTTTTTTTTTTTGAAGGAGTAGGAGGATTCGATTCCTTTTGGGAAACAAGATTGAGTTCTAGAGCTCTTTTAACTGCAGCATTAAAATCAACTCAGCTTTTGTATATTTTAAAGTTGATAGAAATTCAAGGTACAAAAGAAAATCAAGAGACGTCAGTTTAAACCTTGATTTGTGTGTAGTACACAACGCAAGCATTTGTAAAGCCTAAAATAACACTTACTTTTTAAAAATAATGATGGTCAAACTGGTACTGGCCCAAAACTAACGAACTTTTTCTTTTTTCAAAGATACTTCAGGTAGCCTTTCTGAAAAACAAGATTAATCTGCAACTTAGATAACGTAAGAACTTTAAAAAAATTTTTAAGTTTTCCAAATCACCAACAGGAAACATAACATTACCAGTATGACGTTATTTAACTGAGTTTTTCCAAATCAAATATTGAGGAAATATTATTTTAAGAGTATAATGTCTTCTCAACGGATTGATGACTTTTTCAAACAAGTTTTAAATGGTCTTAAGTAAGATATCTTATAACCATTTTGAATTAAACTAAAAGTTTAATTTTGAATTAAACTTTATAATGTAGCTATTTTTTGATAGTTTTTAGAAAGCTGAAATCTATATAAAAATATGTCAATGAGTAAAAAAAATCTTAATTGTCGTTTCGCAGTTTTAGAAGTAAAAACTTTAAAAATGATTATTTATCAGACACGCCTTCGGCAAAATCAGATTATTCAACACGGAAAGGTCTCGCAACCGTAAATCTAGCTAGAACAAAAAAAAAAGTAACTCAAGAGTAAATCCCTTCTGACGGATAATTTTGTTCTTTTTGACGGGTATTTTGTTTATCATCACGAACAACTGTTAGAAACAAGCAATAAAAAGAACTACAAATTTGAAAGGCTATAAACATAGAATGGACGGAGTAAAGTAAAACAAGTTTTCTAAGTTAAATCGAAATTACTTTGATGTAATTTTAAAGGCTGAATGAGAGATTTTCAGTGTTCTTTTCACCCTCATCTCACATTATAGGGCTTAAATCAGAGAATATTTCTTATTTTTGTCGGAAATGTCGAATTTATTTGTATCGCTTTTTTTTTAACGCATTTTGTCATATCTATTATCTCATTACTGGATTGATAATGAGTCTTCACGAGGAATCTTCAAAACATTTATGTAAAAATTGTGGCTGAAAAATAAAAAAAAGGTTATTCACTATCAATTAAAACCTGTTGTTTTCTATGAACAAGCAATTCTTAGCTTTTATAAGCTGGATATAACTTTAGGCAATCAAAAAGTACATCCTGAATATTTATGTAAATCATGTTATATGGTTTCGTACAGGTCAGGATCTAAAAACAAAAAATGGCTTTGAAGTTAAAAGTAGTGATAAATTCTTCACTTTTTCTGAACACACAGAAATCTTTTCCAGATCAATAAAATCTTCAATCTGCTGATATTATATTCTCCATCATTTCATGTATAAACATCTGTAAAGGTATTAATGACTTCTACTATTTAATCAGAAATAAATTTTCTGACTTCAAAAAGGTCCATCTACCGTACTAACTTAAGTGTAATAAAATCCAGGAGAAAGAGTAACGAAAATCAATCATCTATCACATCTAATAGTAAAAGGAATGACCGCTACTTTTCTAAATCAGAAATATAAACAGAAGTTAAACATTTTAAGAAGGAAAGAAAGAAAGAAGAAGGTGTTGTTCTTGAAGAGGAGGAACAGACAGTCATTAAGGAAACACATGAAAAATATGGGAGAAGAAAACCCATTTACCTCAAGCACTGTGGTGGCAGCAAAAAAAAATCCAGGCTGGACTTATAGGCAAAAGATCTATGAAGTGGCATCCTTTAATTATAAGATGGTGCATCAAGTTATACTTGAAATCTCTGAGTGCCTATCGATATATTTGTTCAACACCATTTTTAAATCTACCTGATTTAAAAAAATACTGTTCAGAAGTAAATCAACTTTATTGGCACAGGCTGTGGTTTAAACAAAGATGTGATGTACAAATTGGCCGGAAAATTGATTTACCAAATATAAAAGAGTAGCAAAGTTATGTCTCAATAAATATTGATAAAATGAAAATAAATAGTAAATTTGCTTTAGCTCATTGACTGGAAAATTGGTTGGTTTTTAAGAAAGAGGGTCTTTTAATTAGCTACTTTTGAGGTTTGAAAATAAATATGGAGAAAATAAAGAAAAAAACAACGTGGAAGATCGATCAGCAATTGGCATCGTATGTAATTGTGTTAATGATGAGGGGTACCACATCTTCTCTAAAATATGTATTTGGCCATTTTGCTTCTGCTAGGGATCTTTCAAGCAGGCAACTGTACTTTATCATATCGCGAGGTTAGAATTATTTTGTTCTATCTCCTATTTTAAAAGTTGGGAGAAAATGAGTTATTAATTTTAGTAAGCAATAATTACTTCCAAAATGCGCTCTCTTTTACAAGTTTTTTTCTAAATAATTTGTTTAAACATAAATTATTTAAAGCACAAGTTATTATTTCTTTAAAAATTAAGGCTAAAATTTTAAATAATTTTTACTTTAAGAAAAAAATCATTTATGCATTTTCATGCTTGGAATTCTAAAAAAGCACTAAAGATGGTCAAATTTACTAGAATTGAAAGGAGTGTTGTATAAGTAAGAATAAACAATAGTATATTTCATAAAAATTATAAAAAATTGTAAAAAATATATTATACAATCGGCAATAATTACTTTACAGATGTTAGTTTTCAACAAGAACCAATAAAGTATGGCTCAACATTAAATTGTTTAAAAAAGTTATCTTTTAAAGATAACTCCTAAAGTTTGCAATAAATAAAAGCTTGCATTAAATAGAAATGCTCTTGCATGGGTTGGGCTCCTCAAAGCAAATTCATCATTATTAACTAAATGACTGGTTAAGCTATTGATTGAAATAAACTTTCAGCTATTCTTAGTTGCTATAACAATAATCAAATTATTATCTAAACCGTTCATATATTCTAGGGACTTTTCATCTTGTTATTATTATCATAACCCCCTATGATAACTATTATGAGAGAATTTTGTAAATTTATTTCTGCTCATTCTGCTTGCAGCCTTACTTACGGCAACAATTTTCTTCAATGTTTTAAATACATCAAGTCAACATGGTACTTTTAAGAAGATGCTAGTTCGTCAAATTTGGTGAGTTTGAGTTTTTCGAGTTTAAAAACTTCGTTCAAGTTTTTTGATACAAAATTGTCAAGTAATAAAATTTTTCAAATAATTTAAGTTTAAGTTTCGCTCAAATATTTCCAGTTAATCGAGTTTCGCAAGTTTATCAAGTTTTTAAATTTTAACAATGTTATTTAACAAACATAATAATTATTTGAGAATATTAATTAATCCAATACTGAGTCGTATAGAACAGCTCCAGTAAACCATCATTGTAGTTATTGTTTGTAACCGTCATTGTTTGTATCCGTTACTTGAGTTACTTTTTTCTAAAAATTTTGGACAAATATGACAAAACTCAAAAATACTATGATTTAAACTTGAACAGCTCTGAAACTGCGTTTGTATTTTTTGACGATATTTTTACACTTTAATGCTTTTATCACACTAGCAAACTTTGGTAGCTAGTTTTTTGGAAATAAATTAAAGCTGTGAATTTAATTATTCTTGAAAGAGTAATTTAAAGCTAAAAGTAGGAAAAGTAAAATTTTTAACAAGAGAACATAAAAAATTTGATAAAGTTGAAAAACTCGATAGACTTGTTTAAAACAAGTATTAAATAGTAATAAATTTGAGAGTCGAGTTTTTAGAAAATAATAAAATTTATTCTTCAAGTTTTGCGAGTTCAAAAATTCGATAGTCAAATAGTACAAGTTTGTTAGAGTTTTTCAAATTTATCGAGTTTCAAACTCGAACTCACATGTTCCATATTTCATTGCACTTTTAAAAGTTATATCGTACTTATTAATTAAAATAACTTTTTTCAATTGTTTTCAGCAATCGGTTTGTTTTCAACTTTCAACTCTTTTGTAACTTAATATTCCGGGCAACGCCGGGTAATTCAGCTAGTTTGCTATATTTGTTTTAATTTATTTTTCTGTCATTTCTTTTACTTCACGCTGTAAAAGAAGTGCAAGAGAAGCGTTCTTTTTCATCCAAATTAATCCAAAAAACAAGCTTAATTCACACGCTTGATTTTTATGAGAAAAAATTTTATTCAAGTAACGTTCATAAAAGCCAGATGTTGAATTTGTATCTATATATAAAACTAGTCATTTACCCGTCGAAAATTAACTCAGCTTTCTAGTAAATCAAGATACACATTAGATATAATTCAGAACATATAGAACCATCGTTAAACCATGTTTAAATTCTAGATGTACTTTTATGTGCATAAAGAATTTCCGATAGGAACTATATATTTTAAAGTTCACCTATACATAAAGTACAACAAAATAAAATATTACTGCTAAAAAAAAGCAAAAAAACAGCGAGTCAATTTGATCAAAGCAAAGATAAGAACAAAAAATATACTTAGTGGTCAGACATTTTAGCTAACACTCCAAGATGAAAATTCGTTAAATAAACATTTCACTACAAGCATCTTAATACAACAAACTCCATTAAATTTGATTTAAAAAAAGAAGAATATTTTAATGAGAACCTCATCATCACCAAAACAAAAAATATTCTTAAAAAAGCAAAAAAAAAAAAAAATAAATATGTAAAATTGAGTAATGATTATTATTAACAACCCTTTGTCAACAAAAAGGAAATACATTAAACATAAGATATAAAATATATATATGTAAGATGCCTATTCTATATCTTATTCTATAATGTGTAAAAGTCCATATATTTATACATCCTTGTTCAAAGTAACACTAAATTACCCTTGAGTTTTGTTAACAGCCAAGATAAGACGAATTAACACTGCAATTTTTTAAATCATTTTAACAAACTATCAGCAGGTTGATTATATTTTGTCGATTCACTATGGCTTTTGTCAATTCACTATGAATTTTGTCGATTCACTATGAATTTTTTCAATTCACAATGAGATTTGTAGGATGAGAAAGCAAGTATTTGTCATCAACTACATGTAAAAAATTTTTCAGGTTGGTTTCAAGCAAATTCGGTTAAAATGATTACCATTGGCAAAAACATTCGATCTCTTCTCACTCTTAAAGAAGCAATGAAAAATAATGTCTTGATCAAGTAAACCACACCAAACAGTACATTTTTAAAGATGAATCTTCATGGGTTATTGCTGTTGTATTAAGTAAATGTTCTTAGAAAATTGTCATTAAATCAATGAATAAATTGCTTAGAGGGCCATTGTGCACACCATATGTGCACAATAACTTTGGCAAACAGAGAAATTATTTTTGAAGTATATTTTCATAATTTGCAGTTGTAATAGCGGTTTAAATCTTTTCACGTTTATTTGACACAGAGCAAAACAGCTGATTAAAAGTTATATTACTTTTGGAAAATTACAAGTTATTAAATTTAAATCACAATAATCAAAACTATATTATCTTGGGAAGAATAAGACATTGGAACCGGCCAGTGGACTGGAATTTAAACGTAGGCCCAATTCTTTTCTAGATCTCTATCATATTTTGTTTATCAGCTCAGTGATAATTAATTTATACATTTCAGTTCAAGTTGTAGTATTTTCACATAAATACAAAAAATAGTATTCATTTATTGAGTTAAATTCTAACCTATTGAGCCATATTATTGAGCCATATCATTGAGCCATACCATTATCTAAAAAAGAACACCAAAACAATTTTGGAAAAGAGCTCCTACTCTATGCGAGCTCTTTTAGGCGAATCTTCATCTGCGGAAGACGGAGACACAAACAATTCTTGAGATATTATTTGATTATGATAATGACAGTTTTCTTGTCTAAAATCTGTATTTAATTTAAATTTCGTATTCCATTTCTATCGATCTAAACACAGACGCAGATAATAAAATTTCAAAAAGTTTTTTTAAATAAATTTGTTTTTCAACGTTTGTAAAAATAAAAACCAAGTATGGCGTCGGGCTGCCATACTTGGTTTTTATTGCTAAAAAAATAATGTTACATCTATTTACGTATTTTCCTTTTTATAAATTGCGCAAATAAATATCTTAAAGAATTTTTTTTATAAAAAAATGCTATCACATCAACCGCGTGCGTTAATAAAGTTGGATATGTAAACAAAGCGTAATCTGAGACCAAATTCACTTTAACAGTTAAAAGGACGCTCAATTACATAAATATATTCACAAAAGTTTATTAAACCTGCTCTGCCTTCATAAGAATAACGATTCTGGTAAGAAAAAATAAAAATTAGATTCCTAAGAGTAACATTTCGTAAGTTATAAGAAAATTTTAACTTACTTTTAGATTTGTGTTTAGAGTTCTGATATTTAATAGTATTGCAAATGTTTATTTGCTCTGATTTTCATTAAAGAGCAATATCTTGAAACATTTTCAAAGTATTGCTCTAATTAAATCAAAATCCTATCAAGAGCTAGGTTAAAAATGAAATAAAAGTAATATGAATTGATTTTTTATTCCACAGATGCAAAAAAAATGGAAGCTGAGGAACGTGAACCACTTTGTCAAACAAAAACAGAGCCAACAAACCAGGTAGGTCTACTTGGTTGCATCTCGTTAATTGTTGGTACAATGATCGGAAGCGGGATATTTGCCTCAACAAGTGCTATATTCTTTAATGCAGGAAGCCCTGGGATGGCTTTATTAGTTTGGGTTGTTTCAGGTGTTCTTGTTGCAATGATATCTTTATGTTATGTTGAGTTGGGAACAATGATTCCTCTCTCAGGTGGAGAATATCACTATTACTTAGAAGCCTTTGGAGACATAGCAGCTTTCCTTTTATCTTACATATCAACATTGCTCCTAAAACCTGCAACACTGGCAGCTATTTTGTTGGCAAGTGGAGACTATATGACTGCACCTTTTTTTAATGACAACTGCAATGTGAAAGATAAAATCATAGTTTCAAAAATTCTAGCATCGTTTTTTTTAGGTCGAGCTAACTTTGTCTTTATTTATGATTGACTTATTGTTATTATTTAGGATATATTTTTAAGATATGTATAAATCTCTTTCTAATGAAGTTTAGATTATTATCAAAAAATTATATCAACAATTAAGAGAAAATATACTGAGGTTTTTTATGTAAATTAATAGTTATATTGAGTTACATTAGGAGTGTTAGTATTTTTGCTTGATTTTATAAAATCATCTGCATTGTAGGTGTCATTATATTTGTAAACTGTGCTAGCGTCCGTTGGGCAACAAATATTCAAGTTGTCTTTACTGGAGCAAAGCTGCTTGCAATAGCTTTTCTTGCTATCACTGGATTCATAAGATTAGGTCAAGGTAAGTTATGAAGAACATATATTTTGTTTTGAAAGAGTAATGTTTTAAAAAAGAGTTATTAATGTTTAGCAAGAAATAACTTTAAAAAATTAAAAAAACCTTTTAAATTTTAGGTTTTAATGGCGAGTTTGAAAAAATCTTTAACAGCACAAATACAAGGGTATCAAGTATAGGGTATGCATTCTACGGAGGGTTATGGGCCTTTGATGGTTGGAATTCCCTCAACTTAGCAACAGAAGAACTAAAGAACCCTGTTCGAGATCTTCCACTTGCTATTATCATCGGAATTCCATTAGTTACTGGGTGTTATGTACTCATTAATGTAGCATATCTTACTGTGCTTACATCAGCAGAGATTGCAACCTCAAATGCAGTAGCTGTGGTGAAGTATTTACAACTTTTTAAAAACTGCAGACTTTACACGTGTATTGGTTTAATAGAAAATTTACCAATTTGCATGCTTTTTCTTTTCTTAGACAATGGCAAATAGAGTGTATGGGAAGTATGCTTTTCTAATGCCAGTATTTGTTGCTCTTTCAAGTTTTGGCTCTGCAAATGGTACTGCTTTTACCAATGGGAGGTGAGCGTTTTAGCAATCATGTTTTTTGTTTTAAGCAACTTGTATATGAAGATAAATAGAGCCTATCTTTAAAAAATGACAAGTTGTTTGCTAGATTAGCTTATGCTGCTGCAAGAGAAAAGCACTTGCCCAAAGTACTAGCAATGCTTCACTGCGAAAAGCAAACGCCAATTCCAGCTCTTATACTAACAGTAAGTATGTTTGCCAAGTTTTCTGAAACAAAAAACATAGCACAGTTTAACTTTGTAGATTAGATTTAGAATAAAGCTTATTATCCTTATAGAAATTATTGTAAGCTTGTGTTACGTTAAAACTCAAGTAAATTTCTTTATACTTTTTATAGTGTGTATTAGCTTGGATAATGATAATACCAGAATCTTCCAATTTCATCACTATTATGAACTATTTCAACTTTGCAGCTTGGATGATATATGGCTTTACCATAGTTGCTCTTTTGTGGTTAAGAATTAAAAGTCCTAATGCGAACAGGCCATTTAAGGTACAGGAAATGATTTTGATAAGGCTCTAGATGCTGACTATTGGTCTGTTAAATTTGGATTACATGCAATGTATATATATTTTTGACTATAGATCTTCATTGGCATTCCGATTTTTGTGCTGATATTCTCCATATACCTTGTGGTTGCACCATTTTATGAAAACCCTGTGGAGTCTACATATTGTCTTCTAATCATGCTTACTGGGATTCCTGTGTATTTTGCATTCATTAAGTATCAGATTGTACCACAATCTATCATTAATTTGTTTGGTAATTAGAACTTTTCATTACAGTAGTAGATATAAGAAATGGTATTTTTAACTGAGACTAAAGTAGTTTAGATTTCAGCATCAAGGTTTTGAATATACGAACTTAATCTTTTGCCTTGAACTTACATTGTGATTTTTAAAATATTGGAAACTTTTTCTTTTTAGATAAGTGTACAAAAATGATCCAAATGCTAATAAATCTTAATTTACCAAACGTCGTCATCAAATCTCCTACGCAAAGTAACTACGATGCTATGGCTGAAGATACTAAAGTCTGATTAACCTAACGATGTACAGCTCTTCGTATTCATCTTTATCACTCTGCTATAATACAGTATAGTGGATGCCTTATCAATCCATCTATTATAATATATTATTAATGCAAAAAAAAGACAGTGTTTTCTATTGAGCTTCTTTTGTATTTACAATGTTGTTCGTAAATAAAATGGGTAAACTTATTTGGGCTGTCAACATTTAAAACTAAGACAGCAACCCTCCTTATTGACTTTTCATTCAATCAATCACTTTTTTTAGAAGAAAAAAAAAGCAATCATTTGTCTAGAGACTGCATGCTTTTTTTCTTAAAATTTTTCAACGCGATCAAACGGAAAACTTCGACAAAACCCTTTTAGACGACCCATTATGTTTTGAACAACTTTTGAGTGAAGAGTTTTAATAGTTGTTATCAATTTATTTTTGAACGAGTTTGTGGGATACAGCTTGAGATATTTTATTTTTATGTTCTGCTTCAGTATTGCTCAGTCACGATCGATCAGGCGAAGTTCTGGTTCCCTCGATTGAGATGTTTTTGAATGTGAGCAATTGTTCTCACCACGAAGTTACATCTCACAAGCAATCGATTGACGCAAGATCAGGCAAGAATAGAGGAGGAGCACTCTACTGCCGATTATGTGACAAAAGTCTCTTTTCAATTCACTACTTGATGTATCCGTTCCCATTGCTGGAGTTCGGCGGCAACATGATCATAAGATGAGTTGCTTTTAAGATGAGTTGCTTCTTGGCGAATTTATCTTTATAATTTACTTTAACTTACGCTAGTTCACTAGTAAACTCAGAGTTTATAGACTTTTGACCACGTCTGGAGTAAACCTCTTGTTCTGGTTTTGGTTCAAAATCAGCCTTTCAAATAAATTTCATCATCTTAAGTTATGCAACCTTTAATTTGACAGATTCAGTCTCCGAGTATTGGGAAATAACGCGGCAAACTCAAGAGTTAGGATTTCATTTTTAAGAAAATTATGCACAAATAGTTCGCGCACATTATTTCAAAAATATTTCTTAATATGTGAACGTAACTAAACGCAATTGACACTAATAAGTTTTTTAAAAACATATTCAGTGAAATCGATAGAACCGTTTTAAAGTTATCAAAGGTTGCTACTGTCTCAAGTTTTGGACTCAAACTCTTTATTTAGAAGTTAGAAATCTAAGTAAAAAAGGAGAGAATTTTTCAATGTTACCCCAATGAAAACTTAAATTCGATGCAAACTTCGATTTGCCTTTAACTTTAATCCGATAAAACTTAACACGAATAGAAGTTTCATATCAAAAAAATAAATGCAAAAATTTTTTTACGTTTAAAAAAAATAAGCAAGAAAATTATCATGTCAATAATTAATCCCTTTTTGAAATGTTGTTTGCTTTTTTTTTGAGAAAAGCCTTGAATTAAAATGTAACTTAATACGAACTGATAAAAAGTAAACTTGAGACTTAAAAAAACAATTTTGCTCCTGTTAATACGGAATTAATTGAAAAAGCTGTGTTTTAAAAGAGAAAACTTTTTCAGTGTTGTCATTACTAGCTCTGGCTTTGCCTTCTAATTCTAAGATATGTAAAAAAAACTAAAAGAAAAGCATAGCGTAAAAACCTTTAGCAAAGAGTCATGTGTGAAGACCATTTTTAAAGTTCGTTTGTTTTATGCAACTAAACCATGACTTCGACAACCGATTTACCTTTACCCAATTCTTTATGCGATGAAAACGAAGCTATCTCACGTGAATCGTTGTATGAGTATAAACCAAAGCTAAAGAGACAGGTAGGTCTTCTGGGTTGTATATCTTTAATTGTTGGCACAATGATCGGAAGTGGCATATTTGCCTCTACAAGTGCAGTGTTCATAAACTCAGAAAGCACTGGTATTGCATTAATAGTCTGGAGTGCTTCAGGTGTTCTCGTTGCGATGATATCTTTATGCTATGTAGAGCTGGGGACGATGATACCACTATCAGGTGGAGAATATAGCTATTACTTGGAAGCCTACGGAGAGTTAGCAGCTTTCATCTTTTCTTATGCATCAACTTTGTTTCTAAGGCCAACATCTTTGGCCGCAATTTTGTTAGCAAGTGGAAACTACATGGTTGAACCATTTTTTGCTTACGGCTGCAATCCCGAGGAAAAGAACATCGTTTCAAAAATTCTTGCCGCATTTTTTTTAGGTGGGGTTAATTTTATTGCCGTTTATTTTTTCCAAAGTGTTAAACTTTTTGCTCATCTAAAATTAAAATGATTTTTTAAATTTACTTTTAACTTTTCTGTTTATACATTTCATCATCTGTAAGGCGCTTTGGTAAAGGTTTATTCAGGCACGCATAAAGTGCTTAGGTGTTACGAATTACTCAGGTGAAAAAATTAAACGTTCAATTTGTAGCGTTTAAAGGAGCCTACGGTTAATATGTCCCTAAGAAAACCCAGATTTTAACGGAGCCAAAGGGTCAAAAAATTTTGAGGAGCGGGGTGTCACTGAAATAATGAGAACAAGGAATTAATATTAACAAGTTGAAAAATGAAAAAGATGTAATATTCATATCTGTCCGGTCATGCAAAATAACTCCGTAATTAATTCTGAGTTGTTTTAAATTAAGTCAGATTTAAAATGATTTTTTTTTTATTAACATGCCCAGAGTAAAGCATAAAAGGGTACAAGCTGTAAAGTTTTTATCAATATGAGCTAAATAACTTTTGATAAATCATTTTTCAGGTGTAATTGTATTTGTAAATTGCATAAGTGTTAAATGGGCAACAAACATTCAAGTTCTCTTTACTGGTGCAAAGTTACTTGCAATAACCATTCTTGTCATTACTGGTCTTGTAAGATTGGGTCAAGGTATAATTTGTTCAATTTGATGAAGTTTTTAATTTTAAAGTTTAAAAATAATAAAAACAATGTAAATGAATGTTTATATTAAATTCTAGGATTCAATAGTGAGTTTCAAAATGCCTTTAATGTAACAACCATAAGTGCTTCAAAATTAGGCTATGCATTCTATGGAGGTTTATGGGCATATGATGGTTGGAATAATCTTAACTTTGTAACAGAGGAGTTAAAAAATCCTATTCGTGATCTCCCACTAGCAATAATTATTGGAATTCCATTAGTTACTGCATGCTATGTGCTAATAAATATAGCTTATCTTACTGTATTGACATCAGCAGAAATTGCAACTTCTGATGCTGTAGCTGTTGTATGTTTTTATTCACCTAAATATATTTTAAGTTTTGGCTTTGCATTGTTTTTTTTAATATTAGAATGTATGAGGAAATAAAGTTTGTTTATCTTACAATTGTTTATCTTACAATTTTGTAGACATTGGCAAACAGAGTATATGGGAACTATGCATTTCTTATTCCCATTTTTGTTGCTTTTTCAACATTTGGATCTGCTAATGGCACAGCTTTTACCAGTGGAAGGTAGGCATCTTATTTATTGTGCAGAAAGTACAAACCTTTATAATGCTTCAAAAATATGTATAATTTTAAATATCAGCACAAGGTAAGTTTCCATCTTTTAAAAATTTTTTTGTTAAAAACGTTCTTTAATTTAGATTAGCTTTTGTTGCTGCTAGAGAAAGACATTTACCAAAATTATTAGCTATGGTTCATTATAACCAACAAACACCCATACCAGCGCTTATATTTACAGTAAGTATAGTCTGGACCTTTAACACATGGATCAGATTGCATTTTTATTTATTTTGATTTTTCTGCAACTTGAGACTAAGAATATCAAATAGTTTTATATGGAGAAAAAGAAAAAGAAAAAGAAGAAAAAGGATCTGTTTGGAGAAATAGCTATATCTCCAATATAGAATCTTTTTTATAAGTTTTTTTTTTCTTTGCAGTTAAGATAATTAAATTATGTTTATCAAATTAAAGTTTTGAAAAATACTTATCATTAATGGTAAAACTAATGCTTGTTGCACTTTTTCCTTATGTTTATCTTGCTCAGTGTGTATTGGCTTGGTTATGGATAATCCCAGAGTCCTCCAGTTTTAATACTCTAATAAACTATTTCAACTTTGCTGCATGGATGTTTTATGGATTGACAATTATCTCACTTTTTTGGATGAGACTCAAGAAGCCTGATGCAAAAAGACCATTTAAGGTAAGTAAAATTAAGTTGTCTTGTTTTCTCATCAACTTTTATTATCTATTTGTTGTTTACAACATCTCTATAAGGAAATCTTCTTGTTCAACACAACATTGAAGTTGTTAAGTAATGTTAAATTATAGCAGATTTTCTCAAAATCAGATATTTCAATAAAAGCAAGTTTTCTTATGAAAGAATATTGCAAGCACAAAATGTCCTTATACTAATAGAGAGTTTGTAAAGTGAAATTTTTAAAGTTTTCTTTCTATATTAGATTTAAAAAAATTCTTTACTTCAGAGGTTACATACCAAACTGAATAATGTATATCTTAAATTCATGCTAAATATTCTAAAAACCTGTGTAGCTTTTAGTCTAAAATTGGATGGTTCAACAAACATTCAAGATAAACTTCAAATTGCAGTATTTGCTTGTTACGTCATTTCAGAAGTAATCATAAAAGATTACTTCTAATATGATATATTCTGATCAGGCATAATTAGGCTTGAATTGGGCAAAATGTTAAACTTCAAAGATTTAATTTTTATAGCCTGAGCTCCCACTGTTAAGGTTTTTGACTTAAAGCTGATTCCAGGAACTTTCCTTAAGAGTTATCTTGGATTAAAAAAGTTAGATTTTTTAATATGAGCTGTGATGCATTTCAAATTATATTTAGTATATTGTATATATATTATACATAATATATTATATATAACATTATATATATATATACACACACACATATGTATATGTATATGTATATATATATATATATATATATATATATATATATATATATATATATATATATATATATATATATATATATATATATATATATATATATATATATATATTATAATGTAATATAATATATTAGTATTGAAAGTAAACATTTAAAAAAGTTTAAAGAATGGTTTTTGTTTGAAAAACTTTCTGATATATTGGGAAGTAAGAGAAATCCACAAGCTTGGCTATGATTTATAAAATTTTACTCTTTGTTTTATTAATATTAAATAAGTTTGTTTTCAGAAAAACTTTCTGGTCAAATTAGTAATCAAATTCAGCTATTGAAGTTGATTAGTCTAGTCATGTCTATTATATACAAATCTATATAAGTGTGATTTATTCTTTGCGTTTTATCTTGGTAATAGATTTTCATTGGCGTTCCAGTTATAGTGTTACTGTGTTCTGTATACCTTGTGGCTGCACCATATTATGAAAATCCTAAGGAGTCAACATATTGTCTCCTGGTTGTTTTATCTGGGGTACCTGTCTATTTTGCATTTGTTAAATATCAGATTGTGCCACAAGCAATCATGAACTTGTTCGGTAACTATATTGTTTTAATTGCTAAATCCAAATCTGCTAATATTGCTTTTATTATGTTAAATATTTATGTAAGTAAAAGAAGCAACACCTGCATTTCTAAATAAAATTTGTCTGTTTTAAAAATTATTCATAAAAATTTAACGAGCTGATTAACAAAAGTTGCTTTTTTCTTTTTATTATAGATAAATTCACAAATAAAGTTCAAATATTAGCAAATCTTTATTTACCGTACATTGCCGATGAGTTCGAAGAACAAAAAAATACAGCGGTAACAGTGATTTGATGGCGTAGATCAGTCGTGATCAGAGTTAGCATGATAAATTGATCCAAATTCAATCCAAGCATATTTCAAAACAAAACCAAGTTGCACTTTTAAAAAAGAAGCATACACTTCTTTTGTATATATATGTATAGATTTTTTGAAGCAAGTTTTCACAAAAAGTATTCGAAAAAATCGAATCTTAGAGTTGTTGATGTTGTTAAGTAAAGCGTCATATTTAAGATGGCTTTTAAACATCTTACTCGAGATCGTTTATAGCTGTTTTAAAATCTGCAATGCTTTAAGGTAAGGGGCATCATTCAAGATCAAGCTTAAGTTGATATCTCTATACGATCTTTTAAAAAGCAGTTTAAGAGTTGTCTTACGTCATTCTGCTATCACTAAAAACTAAAAATAAAAAAATTTAAAACGTTACCTAAACAAAAAATTTCTGGATGTTTTGATTTAAAGATTGATAAAAGCTTTAACCCCTTTTGCAACTGTTGTTTCTGCTAAAAATTGTAACTAACTTGACTAAAAAAAACGTGGCTAAATTTAGTCGACTAACATTTCAGTCAAACTAAATTTAGTCGACTGATATTTTAAATGTTTAGTCTAACTAAAATCAATCGACTACATTTTTAGTATAGCTAAAGATAGTCGACTGACATTGTAGCGTAACTAATATTAGTCAACTAACTTTTTAGTCTAACTAAATTTAGTCGACTAAATTTTTAATTTACGAAAAAAATATTGTTACTGTCACCAGTGCCGGTTTTAGCACTACCAGCGCCCTGGGCGAGATTTCTACGGCGCCCCTTGCTCAATTGAACCCCATACAAAAAAAGGCTAAATTTCGCCCCTTTATATTCGGCGCCCTGGGCCATCGCCCAACCAGGTCCTACCCTAACGTCGCTACTTTTTTAAAAAATAAAAAATACCTTTTTAAAATCATGTTATGCGTTATTTGTGAAGTGATTTGAGCGCTATGTTTTTAAATACAAATTGCTGTAAATTACAATTTTTATTTGCGGGGCATCTATTTCTAGCCTCGGTATAAAATATCAACTGTTTTTGACGAAGTTGTTCTGCTAACAAACCAATTTTTATTTAATTCAATAAAAAAAATTTTGGAGCAATACTAGGTACAAACAAAACATTTTTATTACCTAATTGTCACAAATTATATTAAGTATTTTAAATTTCTTAAAAACAATAAATATTGATGAATATCTTTATATTGATTTATTTGTCATAATTCATATCATGTTCATATAATTTAATGCCATAGTTTATTCAGTTTTTTTAGCACTAAATCTTGTTTCAGTCGACTAAATTTAGTTACACTAAAAAGTTAGTCGACTAATTTTAGTTACGCTAAAATGTTAGTAGACTAAATTTAGTTAAACTAAAAAGTTAGTCGGTTAATTTTAGACTAAAAGTAACCTTAACTCCCACCCCTAAGGGTTAATGTTATGTTATGTTATGTTATGTTATGTTATGTTATGTTATGTTATGTTATGTTATGTTATGTTATGTTATGTTATGTTATGTTATGTTATGTTATGTTATGTTAATGTTATGTTAATGTTATGTTAATGTTATGTTAATCCTAAGATATTGAAACTGATGATGAAGGTGAAGATGATGGAAATAACTTTAAAAAAACTTTTGTAAGCAATCCAGATCGATTGCTTTCACAGGAAGAATTAGTGTTATAAATTGAAGAGGCTGAAAATTTAATTGAGTTTGCTCGGCAGTGGAAGAAGAGAGAAGAGCAGACTAATATTCCAAATTACTTTAAATGCTAGAATGCATAAGTTGGAATATGCTTGGAATATATTTTTGGTAATTGTAATATGCCATCAGATACTTTTATAAAAATCTTTGATGATATTACTTATCAATCAAAATATTATGCCATTTAGAAAGGAAGAAATCTTGAAAGGAAAGAACCAGAAAAAAAAAGAACTCAGTTTTATTGGAACTGATTTTCTAATAGGATATCATTTACTTGCTAGCTGGTGATACTACTGGTTTACTGACTGGTCGACTGACCGTAAGAGTATCCTCTGATTCTGAAGCAATCCCCAGAAAATGATTTGATCAAATATTGTCAAATTTACACGTTGTTGACAATACCATAATTCCAAAAAAGAATAGAAATAATATTTTTTTAAATTTTCACTTTGGTTAACTACTTAAATGAAACGATTTCCAAAGTATGTAATGGTACAAGAGAATTCAGCATTGCTGAATCAATCATAAAATTTAAAGGTAGAGGTTCGATAAAACAGCACAACCCGATGAAAACGATCAAGAGAGGATATTGGCTATGGTGTGTGGCGAATCAAAAGAGTTGCATTATAAAACTTATAATTTATCAAGGAAATTGAGAAGTTTTTTAAATTTGGTTGAGTAGAAATAATTGTTTTGTCATTGAGTGAAATGCAAATAAGATATTACTTTTTGATAATTGTTTACTTTGCTGAGGTTGCTTGAAAAACTAAAATTTGGGAAGACTTGTGGTCCAATAAGAAGTAGAAGAAGGGGATTACCAACTCTAGCAGATAGCAAATCATTGAAGAGGAATGAACTTGGTTATCGTATTTCACATTTGGGTATTTCTATTTTCAAGTAGTAAAAAGACTAAAATAGTGCAATTTGGATCAAACTACCATGGAAGTGAGGAAACTGAAGTGCTGCAAAAAGATAAACAAGGTAACAAAAAGAATAAAAAGTGTCCCCAAAGTGCGTGCGACTGCAATAAATATATGGGAAGTGCTGACTTAACTGATTGCCTCAAAGAGTCTTACGGCCTAGACCGAAGATCCAAAAAGTGGTGGCATAGACTCTTTTAGGAGCTAATTAAAATTACATTTGTAAATTCACATATTAACATAACGCTCCTTCAGTTCAGATGTTAAATTTCACTAGGGTTGGTTTTCATCAAAGAATCAACGTTTCCACAACTCTTACAAAAAGAAAAGGCACATATCCGAATGGTATAAAATCAAAACCATATTCTCAGTGTTCTTTGTTTAAGTGTTACTTATGTTGCATTAATAAAAAAAATTGTTTCCTCGAGTACAATGAGGTCAAACAGTAAATTTATTATGATTTTTAAAAATAAGCTCTACTTATGTTTTCATATAGTGCATTCTATGCACAATTAACACTGACATTAACTATGCACATTAACATAATTAACATAACTTGGCACATTAACAAATAATAGGTAGTGCTTATTTCATCGTATAACTTTTGTTTTTACTTAAATTAATCTCAAATAAGTATTTAAATTGTATCACAATGAGTTTTCATACATGCCTAAAAGAGCTTCTAATGTTCAACGGTGATTTTATCTAAAATTTACAATTTTTTGATTGAAAACTTTTAAGATTTCTGTATTAAACACGAAAGCAAATAACTTTATATTTTTATTTATTTATTTTTTTATCAAATCACTAGGTGGGCAAAAACGCATAAATTTTATCCAGTACTTTAAAGTGCCGACGGTCAACTTAGGATTAAATTCTTAAGTGTGTGATATAATAGTTAATTTTATGCGTGACACATCAGTAAACGTCAAAAGTCTTTTGTATATTATAAAAGTTGCAAAAATATAAAAAAAATAGTAAAGTTAACTAAATTATCTATCAAAGTTCAAAATGACTTATCTTTATAATGATTCAAAATTCATGATGCAAATATGATAAACTTTATTGGCTTGGTTAATATAAAATTGTTTAATACAACTTTATCATGAAACCATTATTCTAAAAAGAATAATGGTCAGGTAAAAATTAATGTCGTATTATTTAAAAGCGATATATTGAAATTTATATTTTTACTTATAAGAAAACGTGTTAAGAACTGTCTTCATTCTTTATAAAAAGAGAGAGAAAAAGAAAACAAAAATGCTCGTTTCTTACATAATAAAAATGAAGCGTGAAAGGCTTGAAAGACTGTGCTATTGCGCGCAACGTTCCCCGCCCAACATTATTTTCTTAAAGTTCAATGTCATCTTCATCGCAAAAATTTTACTTGAAATTTTCCTTTCGTCCAGTGTTCTATCTGAGGCTTCCAGCAAATACAGCTTGTTTATAGGTCGTTCGATAATAATTGCTTTTCGATTACTAACGTACCTAACATCTGCTGCTCGAATTTGCTTGTCATGCGACCTGATCTACTTCTGCACTTTTCCTGTTTGTATAAAAATTAAAGTAGATCACCACCCAGCACAAATTGGGTGGTGATCTACTTTAAATGGTAGCCTAATACTGTATTGCTTTTGGGTACCATTGTATTTAATTGTGAGGCGAAACCTATCACTAATTGGAATCGTCGAAGTCCCCAATCCCCCAAACTGACGCCATGGATTTTTTCATTAAAGACTCTGGAGAAAGAGATGATTCTATCAGCATGAGATGTGCAGTATTAACAAAACTACCTGACTCACTATTTTCAAATACCTTTTTAACAAAAATAGGACCACTTATTAAAAAACCTAGTTTACATTTTAAAGCAGTGGGATCATTTTGGTAGCCTCTAATGATTGTATTTTCGACAAATGACCAACAAAAGTCAACTCCAATCAGAACATCTACTTTCATACTACCATTTCTCAAACTACTGTCTACTAACTTAAGATTATGTAAGTGTCTATACTTTTTACTAGCAAACTTAATATATTGTCCGTTAAAAGGAGAACACATGTCTTTTACGCAGAAAACTATTCGTACTGTTCGACCAAGTAGACAAGAAGATATTCGTATCTCAATTTTTTCTAAAATTTCTGTTGTATTATTGTTACTAAATGTCTTTATACTTATTTCATTTGTACCAAATGACTTTTTGACTTTTAACTTTGAATGTAACTCGGGTGATATATAACTTAAGTGAGAGAATTTGTTGAAAAGTATTCTGCAATCGTTTAAATTGCCATTATTGTCGAAGGCTTGAGTTGATGCAGTTTTCAGCAAAACAGATTGTTGACCTTCAGATGTAGTTTCTACAGCTGAAGTTAATTGTTCTTAAGATTGATAATGATGAGATTGATTTTACTGGTTAGAATTCTGTGTATTGTTAAATTAAGCAACATGATGATGACTTCCACTTTTAAAGCATTTTATTTGAGATAAACACTGCTTACTTATGCTTGTACTTCCTAAGCATTTGAAGCAAAGTTTTTTATCACTGATAACTTTCTTTCTTGATTGAATATTTGAAACTAATCGATAGTATTGTGATTTATGTGGCTGGTCACAAAATAAACATTTATTTAGTTTTTGGAAATCTCTTGGATTGTTCCTCTCAAAATAGGAAACTCGACCTACATTGTTTGGATATGAATTGTACTTATGTGATATCCTGCTAAATGCATTAGATGAATGAATGCGATTTGATTCTCTATTAATTGCACTAGTGTGAAATGTTTCTGCAGTTACAAACCTGTCTGATTTATCAAATGAGTTATTTGATGCTTGTTCTCGCGCACGTAATTCAGTCTTTAGAAGATCAACAACTGATTTAATATCCCATTTGTGATTGTTACTAAACTGACGGTTGACAATTAAAGTTAGTTCTTCTCATTTCTTTTCTGGGATAAGGAGAGGTACGTACATATAGCGATATCTAGGTGCTAAATTCTCGAAACTTTTTATTTGTATTTCTAAGCTGTCAAAAATTTGTCTTATCTTTTCTATTTTACAAATATTATGCATTCTCTCTAATGACAAGAGTTTATGCATATGTGACGATATAAGAGCTTGCTTATTGTCACATCTTCATTAAAGTAGTTCTAATGCAGTCTTGTAATTTTCGTTTGTCAAGGCAAGTCCAGTTATAGAGGCAGGGCAGGTCCCTGAAGAAAGTTGCGTAAGTATGCCATTTTTTGGATGTCAGATAAATCATCATTAAAATATATTGCACAATTAAAGTTCCCTATAAATGTTACCCAGCTTTCTGGCCATCAAATGGTTCTAGCTTTTACACAGGTAGTTTTGTTGTTTTATTTTTAGAATTTCTTGTTAAACTTAAGAAAGCGATCTTGGGATCGTGTTTTTTTATATGCCTGTTAATAATTGATAGCTCGTTCTTACATAAGAGTGTAAATTTTGTGAATGATTCTGCGTCCTGCTGTAGTTCATCATCTTTTTCAATAAGCAAGGAAATTTCTCCGATTGAATAACCTTAGTGAATTTCTCAGTAATAGTATTGCGAATATCGATTAAAATTTGATGTTGGTTCTCCTTATTGTTGTTAGATGGAATTTCCGATAATTTTTCAAAAAAGTTTATTTAAAAATTTAAATTAACAGTTCTAAGTCTACGTTTTGATTGCAAGTTTGACATTCTAGCTAAATTAACAAACTTTATAATCCGATAGTAATAATAATCTAGTATCTGAACTGATAGGAGCGTAATACGAGTTTAATAATTAATCACGAGCGAATGTAAATCAAAATGGCTGTTTAAAATAAAACTGTGTTATGGCATGGACCTATAAGAGATGGACCACTGATCTCTATAATAACTGGATAGCGCAACTCCGAGCGAAACTTCTAATTTTTGAACGCCAAAATCTCCATTTTGGAAAGCCCAGAAAATTTAAATCCCGTGAGCTTAAAGTTCTGTTTTTCGACTTATCGCTTTAAATACACATATCAAATTTCTGCGTTCTGGGGCTTTCCAATATGGCGATTTTGGCGTCAGTTTTGATATTAGAGATGCGCTATCCAGTTATTATAGAGATCAGTGAGATGGACGTGCAACCTATTTTTTTTTTGCGAACCATGCTCGTTGCGCATTATTACAAATCTTTTGTTTTAAACAATAGAAATTAAACTATATTAAATTCTGTCGGATTCGTCGAAAGTTTTTTCCGAAAGAAAATTCGTCTAACCAGTCACATCAACTTCCTTTTAGTTTTTCAAGATAACAGCAAGAGAATCATGTTTTAAGCTTAATTTTATATAGCTAGATATTCTTAATACTTTTAGAAATAACGCTGATAATAGTATAGAAATTGAGATCACTTAACTACTTTAGTACATGTATAACTAGAGATATAGTAAATAATACAAAATATCAACTAGTTTTGTAGCTAACTAGAGCATATTGGTTTCATGTCCAGGGAACTACTCCATCTATTATATTGCTGTAGACTTCTAGTTTATGAATATTATAGAATTTTCTATTTTTATGTTTAACAACAGAAATATATACAGTTAAGGATAAATAATTTATACATAAAATGAATGTAAATACAATAAAGAAAAGAATAATTTGTCAAAGAATTTAGCAAAGCCAATTTATGGCAAACCGTAAGAATAACTAAGTATTTAATTTTAACATTACTTGATTTACCAGCTACATATAAACTAATTTTTGTTTGACAAAAACAAATGGGTTATTATGTGCCTTTTATGACAAATAATATATGAAATAATATATGAAATATGAAAAACGAAAACATGAAATATCTGGCCGCATTTTGCAAGATAATTATAAATTTCAATAACTTTTTAGAAGGTTTTGAATTATCAAATGAATTATAAAAAAGCCCATTAGAAAATAGACCTACTAAAAAATAATGCATAGTGGAATATATATTATGGAGCTTATAGAGTAGCCAAGGCAAAAAATGGCGACATATCGGAAAAAATACACAAAATTAATGTTGGTGAATGAAGGACCAAGGAGTTAAATGAAACAAAAAGTTTTATTTAAGCTTTTTTATATTTCGCTATACCTTTTTTTAGTCATTTTAAAATTGTCCTTACAGGTCTATTTTATTATTTACGGAACTTTGTTTACTCGAAAAAATTTCCCAAATTTACAAATGTTTATCTTGGAAAATTGAAAATCTGTTCGTGCCGACAACTAGTTTCCTTTACCTTGGTGTAATTTGTTTAGTAATTTGTCAACCCATAAAGTAGTTATCTTATTCTGAACAGTCTTATTAAACAAATGCTATAAAAGTTTAAACTAATACCACGTGATCAGAGTTTCTGTTTTAAAACTGTGGGCAGCCATTTTAATAAATTTTTTTGTTGACGGGTGAAAAATTAGAGTTTGTCGGAAACTCGCATTGCTCGCTAATTTCTGCGGCCTCTTTGATGTAAAACAATAGGTTGTCCATCTCTTATAGGTCCATGGTTATGGAAAATTATGTGAAGGAAAATCAATTACTTATAATGGTTATTTAATTACGAAAGAATGTTGCTTAAATGATTTAACGGAAAGAAAGACCGCCGATCTGTTACTGTTTATCGGATTTCAGATTGTGCGCCGAACTATCTATGCTACTATCTATGAATTATCTATCTAAAAATTTTCGAACTGCAATCCGATCCGATACTTTCAGATCAGATTGCAGTCCGAAAAATTTTTTTCGAATTGGAATCCGAACGAAATATTATTTTTGCGGATTGATATGGATTCAGAATAAGGAATGCTTTTGAAATAAGATTCATTTTTATTTATTTATACTATTCAAATATACAATGAAACGAAATGATTTTCATGTTAAGAAATTAAGTTAAGAAAGTCAAGATCACACTGAAAGTTAATCTTTTCCCAAATTCATTTCCTGGCCACACGACGTCTTTAACTTTGGTGAGTTGCTTAGTGTTTGCTTTCATATATACCAACATCTCAACCTTTGAAGTTCAAAGAGTTCTTGTTGAATTGAAAGGTTCTTCTAAAGTTGTATTTGATGCAAACAGTTTCCGAAAATAAACTATTTAAAAGTAATTTAAAATTTTTCCTAAATAAAGAGAATCCGCCAAAAAATAAAACTCGCTAGTAGTTCGTTAATTAGTTTTCGGATTTTCGGATTTGTAAAATATTTAACGATCGGACTGTTTTAATCAGCAAAATAAGTTGGATTGACTATTTGCGGATTTTACGAACCAAATTGCCAGTACTTAAAAGAAAAGAAATATAAAGTAAATTTTTTTTTTTTTTTTTTTTGTCGCTATAAATAAATTGCTGTAAAAAAACTCAAAACTAGCCTTTAGTAAAAGTGGCGTTAGCAGGCGCGGATCAAAGGGGTGGCCGTTGTAGCAATTACCCACCGGCGAGTCACTCCGCAACAACATTAATGGCCCGCGTGTACAAATAATATACGTAGTTAACAATAAAAAAAAAATGCTGTTCCATATGTGAGATACGGTTTTTCAATGCGGTCTTCAATATGTTATAAAAAGAGAGAGAATAAGAAAACAAAAATAAAGCTTGAAAGGCTTGAATGGCTGCGCGGTGCGCGAATTATTTAACGACTTAAGTTGAAATATCTCAACGAAATATTATCCGAATAGTCTAAAACTTGGTAGTTGATTTCTTTCGAACTATATAAACGTTCTTGTGAAAATAAAATTAAGTTATCATTTTTATATCTTGAGTTATTCGTATTGGTAATTATTTGGTAGAGTAAAAAGACAAAAATGGGCGAAAAAGCTGTTTCAGACAACGTACGATGCCAAATTGTAGGTCTGCTAAAAGATAAGAAAAAAAAAAAGCCAACGAGAAATAGCTTGAATGTGCAATCTTTCGCTTAAATGTGTACAAACAACGTTTAAAAACCACGAGCTACATAATGATGTCAAAGAGTTACCAAGGCTTGGTAGGCCTCTAAAGTTAACTTCAAGAGACCAAAGTTATCTCTATTGAAAGGTTAGACAAGACCCTAAAACTTCTTACCGTGAGCTTGGTGAAGGGTTCAAAAATACACCTGGTAACGTTAATATTAGTAGATGGGCTGTACGAAGACGCCTAAATAAGAAAGGCTAAGATTGCTATGTCACTGCTCGAAAACCACTTTTTCGTGTCTCAGATTATTTATTAGTATATTTATTTGCCGTATAATATTATTTACATTAAGATTTATAATATTATAAGGGCAGGACTTCAAGAAGATCGCAATGACCTTATCACGAAGCCGCCTAAAAAGTGTGGTGTAAAGAAAGACTTCACTGGTCTGTAGAAGACTGGGCCAAAGTCATTTTCAGCGACGAATCCAGTTTTGAGGTGATAAATTGCAAGTCAAGATTAATCATCAAGAGGCTGGCTGGTAAAAAGTTCAAAGAGCGTTTTTGTGTAACATGGATACAAGGCGGAGGAGGATCAGTCGGAATATGGGAATGCTTCTCCAATAAAGGAACAGGGTTATATAACGTTTATAACGGCAGAATTAACCAGTACAACTACAAAAAAACCCTCGCAAATAAGTATTTACCAACAGCCAGAGATTTTTATGGAAAACGACAACAATAGATTTTTCAGCACGATTGCGCTACGGCTCACACTGCGATCTCGGTTATTTTAAAGCCACCCTGGCTTGATCCGGAAAACATTACGGTCATGCCTTGGCTAGCTCGTTCTCCAGATCTCAATCTCATTGAGAACACTTGGGCTTGGATAGACAAGAGATTGGTCAAAGAGAGCATAACCAGTGTTGCATAATTATAGCAGGTCTTGGAAAAGCTTTGGAAAGAATTTCCAAGAGAGTTATGTATCAGACTAGTTGAATCTATGCCTAGACGTGTTCGTGCATGTGTGAAAGTTCGTGATGCGCATACAAAATACTAAAATGCACCCTGACTCTATATTTTTGCTATTTAAAATAATTTAAATTGTTAACTTTTTTTTCTTGCTTTAAATTTTTAAAAAACATAAAAAAATTATACTAAAAGTTAACAGACTATATTTATGCAAACCACTGTGAATAAATCCTCCATTAAACATCTATTTTTTTCTTTTATCAATTTTAAATATTAATCTTAGGATGATACTTGTGGTGTATTTATTTATTTTTATTTTTTTCAAGGTTTACGACGCTAAAGTTAACCCGTACCGGAATCCTAATTTCGAATTTAAAAAGCCAAGCGTGAGATAATTTTTGCGCTGAAATCATTTTTTAAAGAGTGGTATAAAATCGATGAAACACATTCATGCGATAACGCTGCAGCTATGGTTGGTTTAAAGGTCTACATTCAAAAATATTTGAAACAATTGATGGCACTCGGAGTATCACTCCTTCAACTGGGTCAATCAGGCAGCAGCATCATGTTATAATTGAACTAGCATTCTTTGATTTCCTGGAGAAACACTCAATATTTTTTCCTATGCAAACCCATCTTTACAAAACAATAGTTTACAAACCGAAAACACTAAACAATATTGTACTGGTACCAAACAAACTGCGCGTAGCACAGTAATTATGTAGAGAGGATATAACAAAAGCTTTTTTGAATGGTTACGAATACTTTTGTAATGCTCTTAAAGTAATTAGTGGAAATTGAAAGGAATTTGATGACAACGTCAATACGCATTATGTTTGTGTAATCGGATTTGTAGTCTCGAAAGTGAAATACACACAGAACTTTGGAAAGATACTTTCTATAGATTTGAAGCTAATACTAAAAAATTTCAGTATACTCAACAAGATTTGAACGATACTGTTGGACGAGACAAATTCACCTTGAACCATTAGATTAGGAGCAAACCTCTCATAAAAATGACTGCAGTTCAAAGATTTCGTTTTTAGCTGATCATTTTACCAATCAAAACAACTGATCAAATAAAAATATTAAAAGTTTGACCAATCGAATTGTTTAGTGTCGATTGTTTTCTAACTCTAACTCTATGCTAACTTTTTGTGTTTGGCTCACCTCGTTTAAGGATGCGATGAAACTCTGGTCTTTATTGCTCCCTTAAGTTATTTGTATTTATTGTTATTATTAACTTTTTTTTTTGCATCATTCATCTTAAGTTATTTCTTTGGCAATTATAAAAAAATTTCTCACAGCAAAAATTTATATGCGAAATTAAAATATCATATTTTGAGGATTGAAAAATATGATATTTCAATTTCGCATATAAAAAATGAGGATTTACAAGTTTTACGGAACGGAGCTTGTTTGTTCAATTTTGTTGGTTTAACAGCAGTTCTCCTGTTACTGGTTAACTAATTCTTACGTGATTTTTATATCATTCTTACGTTATTTTTTGGTCATTCTTACTTCCTTCTTAAATTATCCTAAAATTATTCGTTATCACCTTTACTTATCCTTTCCTCATAATCAACACGAACTATTTATCTTGTATGATTATGTTAACTTCTCTAAACATATTAGTAGATAACAAAAAATCTGAAAATATTATAGAATTTCGTTTTTAAATTTCTGGCCAAACTACAAATTTAAACTACTATAAAAGTATCAGACGAGAGTCTCCGTAATTTCCGTTTCTACTTCGCTTTTTTAGGCTTCAGAAACCAAAATAATAATAATTGAAACAGAATGTAAATGGATTAGCATACTCATATCTATTTATTTAAATCGCCATATTGAGCACTTATGCTGATGCAGTATTAAGAGATCTTTTATTTTGAATCCAATTGAGAATTTATGAACATCCTATAACAATTGTTTTAACTTTAATCGAAGATTACAAAAAAATATTTCAATAGAAGATTACACATCTTTTGTTTGCTTAATGAGTCAAAAGTGACTCAAAATGTGATAACAGCTGAAGCATATTGGTCATATCAGCAACAGAGTTGGTGCTAATGAAGTTTTTTGCTTTGAGGGATTTTCTGAGCTAAACCAGCTCTTTTTCTCTTACGCAAAAGTACTTTTTCACAGTATCTTTATTCACTTGGCTTTTTTGTACTTAAACCTTAGGCGATGAGAAGATTTCAACATATTTTTTTGCTTTATAATCTTTCACTTTTGATGGTATGCTAGCATTAGAATTTTTTCGCTGTTGCTATGGTATTCAATGCCAATTAGTGTAAAGTTCCATTGTTATAATTTTTAACAATCTGTAAAAATTTTCATAAAAATGAATTTAAAATTACTTAGTGGAGAGTTAACAGTGATTAAATTTTAGGGGATTAACATTTTTATTCCAATACTACACATCATAAAGAGAAACAATCATAAATAAGAAATAAACAGAAAAAGAAGATAATAGTACGTTAAGTGTAAAAATAATGATGTGGGGGTAATTGTGCCTGTTGGTTTTTATAAAATGCGTTGTATTTAAGTCACAGGTTTTTTTACACCCGTTTATGTAAGTAGATTGGTTAACATTAGTGGTAAATAATATATAGAATGCGTTTAATGGTAAATAATATGTAATAAGCTTGAATGATTCGCTTAAGAAGAGAAAGTCAAGCATTTAGCAAGTATATGAAAAGTGCAACAAACGCCATCTGCGTTCCATATCTACTTTATGTTCATAATTATTTAACATTTCATGCTTTTCTTTTATATAACTCAATTTTTTTAAAAAATAGTTTCAGTATGAGCTTTTTTATAATACGCAGTTCAATTAATTATCTGCAAAATGATACATAAGATGATTTTTGTTGAAATAGTTGGTCTGTTCATTTCAACTGCATTCGCGGGAGGTAAGTTGAAACTTTTTACTTTAAATTCTTGGTTTAAAAATAAAAATTTTCAAATTAACTTTTTAGATGTTTTTAAGCTGAATCGGTGGTTACTTGCTTTTTAGAAACGAGTTCGCATACTAGCGATTGGGGATATACAGATCCGGAAATAGGTATGGCTTTTTTTTTTTGGATAATTAAAGTTTAATTTTTGGGAAGGCGACAGTTTCAGGTTTTATATTAATATCTTTTTTTAAGAGCGGAAGTTTATAATGATATAACAAGATAATACCATATTGCTGAGAACATTAGGAACCAGACAATTGACTACTGCGCAGTGCTATCTAGCAAGTCCTATTTACGCTTTTTTCTTGCCAGATTCAGCGTTTTTCCCACTGTTTAGCCCCGCTTCCGCTTAAAACTAAATTACTTCCAATTTAAACTATATTACTTCCGATTAAAACTAAATTATTTCCGATTAAAAATTTTTGACAATTTTCTCGTGATCAGTTTTTAAAAAGGACTTCTGTAAATTCTGTAAACATTTTGTAAACTGGATTAGTGTTCTTTCTTATTGGTAGTTTATTGACACAAGAGTGAAATAATGTTTTCAAATTTTTTGCTTCGAACTTTCTTCTTGACCATTTTATTTGAAATAATTTCTATTTATTTTACACTTAAAAGCTTTAACTTTTGCACAACACAATTGATTTACTATAAGAGCAATTCAAATTTTTCAGCTTGAAGAACATTAATTTCAATGAAAATGATTAAAAAAAACTTATTTACATCTATTCATCTATACATATATCACTATTAAGGCACTTCAATTTAACTGCATCTTAAAACTTTTCTTGATCTTGCTCAGATCTTATTCAGATCTTGTTCAGATCTCGTTCAGATCTTGTTCAATGATCTTCAGTAAAAGCCTTTTACTGGTTTATGATACTTTTAAAAAAGGTAAAATTATTAGCAATAATAGGAATAAAAATATTAATAGTAAATATTAATAATAAAATAGTAATAATAGTTTTTGATAATAAAGATATAATATAATATTACATGAGTTTCAAGTTGTATATAAAATCAAACCTACAAGGAATGAATAATCTCTTTAGTAGATTTGAGATTTTCACGGCAAAATTAGTGGCAGTTTATGAAAAGCCATATTAAACAAAGTTCTTAGATGAAAGAAAAATTTTCAATTATATAAAATGTTTCTGTTATGGTCAAATTTTTTAAATATTTCATCTAAGGAATTACCTGAAAATGAAATAGGGTATTTTACTTTATTTTTTTTTTTATAATTTCTGTTCCAAAATTTCCGTACCAAACACAAATGCATACACACAAACAATTCCCATAATATACATAAGTTGATGAACTGTACTGTATCTTTCTTCCCTAGGTCCTGAGTCTTGGGTCAGCTTGGGTCACCCATTATGTAATGGGATAAGACAATCTCCAATTAAAATCGTTGAGGATGAAGCAATCTACAATGAGACTCTTACTCCTTTGATTCTTCTTAATTATTCAGAAGTGTTTGACAATACCAGTTATTATCTACTTAATAATGGTCATACTGTTATATTAGGAATTGACATAAATGGAACAGTCCCTATAGGCCTCAATTGGAAAGGTAATGTACACTTGTGCTTCTTCAATATAACTAAATTAATTAAATAGTGAGGTAATTACCAAAGCTATAGAGCTATGACATAAACTTTTTTGAAAAAAGTTTCTTGTAACTAGTTTTTTGTTACACGAATCTTATTGACATTGACAATATATATTATAATTGTCAATGAAATTTGTGCATGTGTAAGGAATCATTGATAACTATTGAGTATTGTCTGCTAAAAGATCAATTGATAACAACTGGAGGTGTATTGATGTTGTTTCAATATCAAAGGAAAAGGGGCTACTTAACAAACTGCTTTCCACAGGGATAGATAAGCAAAGTTTCTGGCCAATTTATGTTATACTTTACTTTTTTTCATTTGAACACAAGGGTTATTCAAGGTATTCTTCTGGTTGCTAGGGTACTACTTTTGTCTGATCGTTAGGGTTATTCTAAAAAATTAAAAAGATCAATTAAAGTTTTGAAGGATAGGGGTCCTTATTAAAATATAAGCAAAAATAAGGATCACAGAAAAATAGATAAATACATATATAAAACATTTATTCCTTTGGTCATACTATTAGATAACTTAGTGATATGTATGTCCATTTTAAAATTATTTTAGAACTTCAATCTTCTCTAAATCTAGCATATTTTCTGGTCTACTTCTCTCTATAGCTTTTTCATCACTTTAGCATATTTTTGTATGTGTAGAGGTATGAATTGTTTGCAGGCCACAATGAAACTTCATTTTTTGAACCCTTTAGTCAAGTCATTGTTACATTAGAAGTATGATAATTTGCTTCATCTCAAAAAAACAGAAGATTCTTGCCTTTAGGTTGTTTGATTTTTTGATCTGTAGATGTGAGTATTTATATATATTTTTTGCTGTTAATAATTCTATCAATTATCTTTAAATTAGATGTTCTTTTATTTCTGATGACACATTTGATTTTTTCTCTGCATATTTTTTTCAACTCTACAAATACTATCTTCAAGGGTGCTTTAGATATTTGTGACAAAGTTTTACCATAACTCACTTGTTAAAAGGTTCCTGAAGAACAACCTCAGATTTCTTGGGCATTTTATTTAAAGTAATAAATAATTTAATTGTTAATTGAGAAGTATAATAATGAAAATGTTATTCAAAAGTTTTACATTTTTCCTTTACATTTCCAGGAAAACAGTATAACTTTTATTCATTACACTTTCATTGGGGGGAAAGTGATGAAAGTGGCTCAGAACATTTAATTGATGATAATCAGTATCCACTTGAGGTAAAATTTTAATTTGTTTGATTACTCAAAGTTTTTTGAGCTCTAAACAGTAATTAAAACAGATTAAAATATAAGTTTTTATACCGGATCACGTTGCCAAGGAAAATTGTAAACAAACAAAGAGAGAATGTTAGAAATTTCTATGTAAGTTTAAAATTTTCAATATGAAAAAATATTGTTCTTCAAGAAAAAAAGGTTACTGATTTATAAAATCAGTTCCATTGAATTAGATTAAGTTAAAACAAAGGTTGAAACCATTATTCTTATTGGGAATCCTTTTTGAAAGGGAATTTAATTTTCTTACATGGTGTAATGATAGAAAATATTGTAGTAGTTATGGTGTAGTGGTGCTAAGTAGGTGTAATAAAAATAGATGGAACTTAAGTTCTTTCTATATAAAGTTAAAAATACAAAAATGCAACAAAACAAATTCAGTTCAATAAAATAACTTTTTAAAACTTGCTACTGAAGCCATAATGTGTTAGTATATGCTAAAGTGTGTTAATATATGTACCCAGCAAGCACACAACGTTGAAACAACGTTGAAATAACGTTGACCAACGTCGATCAAAGTTATTTCAACGTTTTGTGCTTGCTAGGTAAATTTTTATCCATATGTAATAAACATTTAATTGATGTCTTGCTAAAAAATGAGAAAAATCCCATGAAATTTTTCAAACATTCAAAAAATTCTTAACTCCCTTTTTTTGATTAAAAAAAACTGTTGGTTATTTTTGCTATATCGAAATGTGTTTGAAAAAAAATTGTCATTAAGGACAATATCTCTGGCAAACCATCTATATATAAAGTTAAATAACCTCTTCCTCCTCAGTGTATTAGAGAAGAAAAAATCTGAAAAAAAAAAGATGCTGAAAGTAGTTTTTGTCAAGTTTTAAAATCTAAAAAGTTCATTAACCCTTTAACTACCAAAAGCGGCAGAAAATAAAAAAATTATTTATACCATTAAGTTTACCGGTTAAATCTTCCGTAAAATTAGTGTAGTTTTGTAGAAATTCTGTAAAATGTTTTGTTTACGAAAGGTGCATTGTTGTAAACCCTAATTCTTATTTATAAGTTTTAATATTTTAATAACGATTGTTAATAACTGAAATTTTAATGTAAAAACTTTTTTAAAATAGGCAGTTCAGTTTACATAGTTAAAAAATATACTGTATTTAAAATTTTCTTTTTTTAGCAAAATAACATGACTATTATCTTTATGTAAAAAAGGTTGATGTCGCAAATGTAATAAAATAAGAAAAAACATTTAGTATTTTTTGTTAAAATAATATCATAAAGTTTCATAGTTATATGGACTTAGTTCAACTAAATAATAACAACTAACTTAAAATATTTTATTTCTTAAATTTTTTACAATTTAAAAACAGAACACAATTTTTACAGTTAATAGATATTTATTACCTCTTGCAATGAGTAAACTTTTTTATTGAACGACATTTTTGAAAACGTATTAAAATAAAGCCGCTATATAAATCCAATATCATAAGAAAGTCTATGTAACGCTGCCGGAATATTCCGGCATGGTATTATTTTTATTTTCAAGCGCCGGAAATAGTCGGCACAATTTATTTAGCGGTAGTTAAAGGGTTAAAACGTTTTTTCCATAGTTTGTTCGTTAGGGCTATGACTTTTAATTTTTTTTAAAAAAAAAATTGATTTCCTGTGTCATAAATCGATGAACTTTTTGTTGAAAAACATTGAAAACATGCTCCATTCCTCTCGGTAAAAAAAAAGTCACCCCGCTACTAAAGTTACGATTTGTCATTTAATTAAGCTTCTTACTGCTACTACTAATCTTGTTGTATAATCTCGAAGTTTAAAACTGAACGTTTGGAGAGACAATACATTTAAACTAGTATAAAATGCAAGCGTGTCTATGCTGCTCCACCAACAGAGTAAATAATAAAAAAGAGGTCTGTGGAGAGCACCCACCAATAAATTGACCACTAACAATAATAACAATAATTAAGTTACAAATACCACATTTACTAACACCCACTTACAACAATTAAATAATAAATATCACTTTCAACATGCTCCTTTACAATAACTTATTTTTTACTGTCACTTTTAACACTTGTGGCTTTGCAGTAAATCATTTAAAACCTGTATAGATTAGAAGTGTTTAAAACTTTAGAACATTTTGGAAATTTCCAGAATACTTTAGACGACTTTAGAACATTCTGGAACAATTTAGAAAATTCTGGAACAGTTAAAAATATTTTAGAACCAATTAGACTGTGTATGTATAGCTGCTTATCTAATTTTATAGTTCAGAAGAAGAAAGGATGTCTGTACCAACAATTTGGTAAAATTTGAAGACTCTCATAAAAGAAGAATGGTCCCTTCTGAAGAAAATATACTGGAAGAAAAGTGCAGAATGCCTCTCCAAAGGCAAATTATCGGACGCTACCATTTCTTTGGACCAAAAATCAAAGGAAGAAACGAGCAAAGCTTGATAAAGTAGTGAAATTTTATGATTTATGTGCCAAGCGGGAGAGCTACGAACCTCTTGATGAAATTTTTGATATTACTAAAGTGGATGGAACATGGTTATCTTCCGAGGACAAGCGATTGTACCATCTTCAACTGGAAAGTAAAGAAACAGTGGGATACTCTACAGGCTAAGCGGCCAGTGAAGAAACGATCCACCCTTCTAAAAGACAAAAACTTTCTAATGGGTCATCTGACTCATCGTCTTACTATCCTGGTTTTAGTGATTCTGACTCAGAGGCTGACACCAGTGAATATGAAAACGATGAAGAAGAAGAAGATGAGACTACTCCTACACCAAGCAGAAAATATCATAAAAGCCAACTTGGTGACCTACACAAGAGCATCAACAAACAAAGCTACAAACATATGTATGAACAAATACTGTATCAACAAACATGCAAGCAATTGGTTTGTGAAAGCATAAACATCCCAACTCCATGTCAACCAGCTATTTACAAGTCAACAATCAAAGAGCTAATCAAGCTGAAAAAAGAAATGATCAAAAAGTTGCATATGGAAAGTTCGTCATTACACTTTGATGGCAAGAACATCGATGGAATTGATTATCAAGAGGTCGTCCTTAAAAATGAAAGAAGAGAAATCAAGTTGGATGTCCTAGGCTTGGTAGATGGCAGGGGAGAAACTATTGCTCAAAGAATTTCTAAAGTCCTCAATGAATTTCACCTAAGGAATTCAATACAGATGATTGTTGCAGATACCACCAGCAATAATAGTGAAAAAAAGAATGGTGTTGTTGAATATTGCAACGAATGTTCACAGAGAAACACATTAACAAACCTCAGTTTATCAGTTGTCAACACCATGTATAAGATAGAACCCTCCGTTTGGTGATGGATGAAGGACTTGGAAGTAAAACACAATCGCCCAACATCGAATATCTGTTTGTATCTCAACTGTTGAAGGAGTACAAACAACTGAAAACACAGTTTGATAAACGGAAGAGAAGTAATTCTCGAAACATCAGGCTGGAGCGATGATATGAAATTTTTATTTCATCTCACTCGAGTGTTCCAATTTTTTGAGGAAAAAGGACATTTTCCATTAATCAGGTTTCACAAATTGCCCAACATCAGCAATGCGAGGTGGAATTCCAGATCTATACTAGAAATCCTGACCTTCATTTTAATTCCTTCAACAAGGACAGTTCTGCAGAGAGTATGCCGATTTATATCGTATGGATGGGCAGACCATTGGTTTACAGACCAACAGTACAACGAAAACGACTTTAATAACTTGGCTGATTTACTGAATCCATACTAAAAGGCTCTAAGCTCTTTGAAAAATCACTGGAAGCGAGAGCCATCCATACTACAGATCGCCAGAAGTAATTAATGTGCAGAGCGTGCAATCAAAGAAATGGAGAAATGTATTCATCATGCAAAAGTAAAGACAAATTGCACCTTCTATTCTTTCAATCAACAAGCAAGAGCAAGAGCAGGGTCATCGTTCTAAGTCTATTGTTGGATTGAAAATTTATTGTATTGCATGACTATGATATTCTAAATACATTTGAATATATACTAGTACTTATACATTTGAATACATAGTAGTACTTTTTTCAATTGCGGGGAGAACTTTTTTCAAAAGATTTGCAAATAATATTTCATTTCGTGCTTTTTAAGTAAATATTTATCAAACTAAAGTACAGGAGCATGGGGTTGAATAAAAGTCATAACCCTAATGTTCCTGTTTAGTAAAATACTAAAATAAACTATAGGAAAATGGATTAATTGTAAAAAAGTATATAAATTTAAATGTGTTTAAGAGTCCAAAATAGATGTAAAAATACACTTTTTTCATAATTATAAAGTTTCAAAATTTTATCATTATGAAAAAAGAAAAACTTCATGAGAGCTTTTTGTAGAAAAAAAAAAAAAACTCTCATGAACTTGTGTCTTGTAAAAAATAAAGCTTTTTCATCTTAGATGGAATAAAAAACGGTTGCATTAATTTATGCCACGTTAATAGTAATAACAGTTTCTGTATTTACGTTTACAAAATGTGCTTTGCCTTTCATTTTTTATTGTTTGGTCATTGAATTTTGAAATTTCTTTTTATTTAATATTCTCTTATTATTTCATTATTAGACCTTACTAGTTCATTATTTAAGAATTTTCTATTTTCTTTTTTTTTTTTTGAAACTAGATACATATAGTTCATTACTTAAATGATCATGGAAACTTTAGTAATGCGCTTAACTACAGCGATGGAATACTTGTTTGGGGCAATTTTTTCAAGGTTTATTTACACTTTTTTTTAATTACAGTTGAACGTTTAATAATGCTGAAAACAAAGTATGATTTTTATAAGGATCATAATAGTGACTGCAATAAATGCATCTTTATGCTAAGTTATTTCTTTCAGCTTTCCTCTAGTAATAACACCTCACTTAATGATGTTTTCAGCCACATTCATGATGTTATTGAAGCTGGTAATGTACATTTAAAATTACTTTTTATGAAATCTAAAATTTTAACTGCATAAATGAATTAAGCAGAAAAAATTTTTTATCTCTTTGTTTTTGTTTTTTTTCTTAGATAACAAAACTTACATCTCTCCGCTAGCACTGTCATCTTTTGTAGCAAATAATTCAACAAGTAGTTATTATCATTACGAAGGGTCTTTAACTACCCCAGAATGCACAGAGTCTGTAATGTGGATTGTTAACCAGAAATTTATGGAAGTTTCAAGCAAGCAGGTAAAATTTGCTGATCATAATTAATAAGTTACTACATAAACATTAAAATCTTCTGTATTTTACAGAGATTATTTACTTTTTATATAAAACTCATTTCTCGTGCTTTTGTAAAGTTTTTAGAAATCTGAGAAAACTGCTTAATTCAATTTGTTTGTTTGTTTGTTTGTTTGTTTTTTTAACATTAGAGAAATTTTTTCCCGCATTATTTTTGTAATTTTTAGAGAACGAATTACATTTCTAGAATTTGTATTCATACTTTACTTTTATTTATATTCATAGTTAGAAGTAAAATTTATTTGTAACAGTTGATAAAGTCAAATGATAATAAAATTGAAACTCTTTTCTCCATCAGGATAGTACAAAAAAATCTACTTTTAATTTAATGAAATTTAAGTATATTGTTTTGGTTTCTGGATTTCTATAAAAGCTCTCAATTTTCTGGGGTTGCAAAAAGGGAAAAAAAAAACTTGCAATCTTTGATTGTACTTTATCCAAGTTTATTTATTGTACAAGTTTGTCCACAATAAAGTAATACAGCGGTTTAATGTTCAAAGAGTTTGGCAACTAGTCCTTTTTATCAATTACATATAGAAAACTTGTTTATGCACCATTTTTAAGAAAAGAGATGAATGTGAGTTATTGCACCATTTTGCTGAAACATCCTATTACTACTTAACACTTGGTTGTCATATTTTGAGATACTTGCAAAACATTTTAGTTATAAACTTTTTAGTTGGTTGTTTCTTTTTTTAAGATGACCAGTGGCATTATTGTGTCAAAACTCTAAAACTTCTTAGTGAGGTTTTTGTTTTCCATTGGCTTCTACACAATTTATAGTGAAGGTCCTCTAAATTTGTGCATTGTACAGATCATTAATTTTAAATGTCTCATCAGGAAACAAAATCCGTTTAAACAAATGTAAAACGTTTTAAAGGAGGGAAATGTCTGAATTGAAAAAAAAGAACACGCTCTAAGACCCTGCAACACATCCCCAGAAACTTTTTTTTTGATTATCAGAAGAAAACATTTTCTCATTTAAAAAGTGTAAAAGACAACTTGTTTTAGAGGGAGCCTGGGGAGAAGTCACATATTTTAGGGAAGTGCTCAGGAATTTTGCTGTTCAAGATAGGTAGCTAAGAGTCATGGGACATACTCAAACTTCTACTATGTTGATACTGGTGTTGAGTGAGGATGACTCGCAAAAAATTAGACTAATTGGAAATGGACCTAGCTCACCCCGACCCTTAACTACCCTCTTTCCAGAATTATGTCTCCTTCAATCATTTTGTTCTATTTTAGAGTAGATCAAAATTTATCTACAGATTTCAAATTTCATCAAAAAATTACTTTTCGTTTAATCTAGTTTAACATAAAGCAAAAAAAAATTGAAAAAGGTTTTTAGTAACCATACCCTAACCATTACCTATCATTTTTTTTCTAAAGAAACGTTTTTTCTTCAGATTTAAAGAGGATTTCACTTACAATATTTGTTTTTGTACCTGCAGCCCAAGTTTGATCAAGTGGGTATTAAAAGCTGATACCATCTTTCTCCTTGATCATTTTGCATGATTGGGCTGCCTAAAGACCAACTAAACCATTTAAATCATTGAAAATTTTTGATAGTGTATCACCTTTTTTGAGAAAAAAAATTAAAAATAAGAAGCTTGACTCGGAGCATAAAAGTTGTACAACGTCGCTGAAAACAATTTAAATGCGCTTATCTTTTTACAAAACTTGTTTTGCTGGATTTTCGTTATATAAACAATTATTTATATATATATATATATATATATATATATATATATATATATATATATATATATATATATATATATATATATATATATATATATATATATATATATATAAATACATAGCAGCCGAGAGAAATTTCGGGCCCGGGCAAGTTTTCTTAAGGGGCCCTCATTATGATCAATTATATACCCAGGACCAAATGAAGCGTGCTCTGGTCATTGAAAATTAAAAACAAAAGTTAATTAAAGCTTTTAAAAGTCAAAACTGATTAAATCTTTTGAAAGTTATTTTTAAAAATTTGTTTGTACACACACGGGGCCCCGGGAATCTTCCCCGTTCACCCCCCCCCCCCCCCTCTCGGCGGCCATGTACATATATATATATATATATATATATATATATATATATATATATATATATATATATATATATATATATATATATATATATACAAAAACCAAATTTTTATGTAAATTACAGACCAAATGATTTTACGGGAGAGAAAATAAAACGTTGTTCTTAGCATTACTGAAGAAGTCCAAAGGTGTTAAGTATGCTGGTATGAACAAAAAACAGTAATAAAGTTACAAAATTTCAAATGTTATTCTCAAGTAAAAGTAATAAAGCTAAAAAAATGAACCAATTTTTTAGTTTAACAGTCAGCTACTTTTGTTGGAGAAATTTAAAATTTTATTTGAAAAAAAAAAAAATTTTTTTTAAGTAATAGTTTTAAAAAAATCTTTTTTTAAATATTGTTACTTGAAGATTTGTTTGGTAATAACCCAGCCTTTAATATTTGGCAGAGGAAGTTGATGGTTGGAGTTTTAACCTTTTTCTCATAAGAAAAAAAGGTTAAAAAAGGTTAAAGCTCGACTTAAACTTTTCCATAAATCTATTTTATTTGCATCCATAAATTTATATTGTAATATATCCATATATTAATTTTACTCTACTTTCCTTCTTAATCAGGCTGTAAACCATAACTTGTAGAACTGATTCAGGGTGTGGATACCATGTTCAACTTCTAGGTGTTAGTAAGAGAAAATCAGCAAAAGTCTGAATCTAATTTCCTAATGATGTGATCTGTTATCATCACTGTTTAGTACTGAGATTGTGGATAATATTTTGACCAACACTCATAGGAGAGCTAAAAAAAAAAACAGAAAAAGCAATATTTAAAATGAAAAATTTTCCAAGAAAAAACTTGAACTTTACAATGTGTTTTAATCCCGTATTTGTTTGATATTGATCTTTGGTGCTGTTATAAAAAATACATGTAAAAGTATTTCTCATCACAACAAGCTGTTGAATAATTTAAGCTATATGTTGGAAACAGTTTAAAATTTCATTAACATTGAAATGCTACTATTAATATACCACTTAATTTCATTTCACATTTATGATATGAGATTTGTTTCTTATCTCAATATTTGACATCTGCTTCTTCAATCTGTTTTTGTTCTGTTTTTTGTTTGTTAAAAAAAACAAAAATGTGAAACTTACAGAGAATGGCGATGCCTTTGCAAATGGCGGGGATAATTTTTTAACGGCAAAGAAAAATTAAAAACTTTTTAAAAATTAAAAAATTTCTTAAATTTTTAATTGAAAAGCAGGAAAATTTTTAAAAGAAAATCATATAAGGGAAAAGAAAAACAAAAGAGTACAATTTTTTCACTTAAAAAAGCTTGTATGAAAAACTCAAAAAAGACCGGAAAAAATATTACTATTGAATGTCAAAAGATAAAAATAATGGTAAAACCAAAAAAAAAAAAGGTAAAGTAAGAAAAGGAAAAATCAATATCATTTTCAAGTTAAAAATTAAACCAAAACGAAAAACAGGTAAAAGTCAATAAAAAAATTCAACTGCTGTCAATCAAAAAACAAAATCAAAGTCTGAAAAATTTTTATTTTCTTACAAAAGTTAAGATAATAATTATTAATTAGTAGACTATATTATTCAATTTAGTTGATATATCATTTTCATTCTTAGATAATATACCTTATATACCTTATATACATATACTTTTTTTTTGATAATCATCTTTCTTAAGTTACTTAGATATTTTCACTTCTTAGTTTGTTTTTTTTAATTTCGATTTTTTTCTTTTTTTACAATCTTTTTTCTATGACTTTTTAATGATGGTAGTGAAGCAACCTTGTGTTATCAGTTCCCCTACGTATTTATTAAGCTTTCATTAAAAAAAAAAAGAAATAGTTCCTTGTAATTGGTGAGTTTGGAGCAAATCTAAAAATGTTCTATTTTGTTTTCCTTGTCGTTTATTTTATAAGTTTCGTGAGCAATTATCAATTTTTGCTACAGAATATGGTAGGCAGGCTAATAGAGGGTACAAAAAGTTATATGATATGACCATGAAAAATCTAGCAATCATAAATCTTGTTATATATAGTGGCAAAGTTTAGAAAAAAATATTAATAAACATACCACAATTGATTGCCTTATAGTAAGACAAATTTCAAAATGAAACACAGAAATGAAAAGATTTATTAAAACGATTATTAGATGTAACTTTATTTTTTACTGAGCGTGGATTAGCCTTTAGGGGTGTTACTCATTTGATTGGAGATTTGAACAATGGAAATTTTCTAGGATTATTAGAACTTTTAAGTCATTATGATCCGCTTTTAGAAGAACATTTAAAAAACACAAAGCAAACACAAAAAGAAAAGCAGAAATTCCAATTATATTACTTATCGGCAAATTTTTAAAATGAATTCATATCATGCTGTGCTGATTACTTGAGAACTTGTATTTTAAAGGAAAGAGAAACTGTGAAATATTATTCTCTTACTGTAGACGCAACACCTGATTCTGCGCTTATAGAACAAACTACATTCATTTTACGGTACGTTACTATTAAGACCAACAAATTTGAAATTACAGAAAGATTTTTTGCAATTGTTGACTGCAATAAGAAGAATGGAGAAGATATTGCTCTTTTATTTCTTGAAACGCTACAAAGGTATAATATTCCTATAAGTGACTGTCGCGCACAAGGATATGATAACAACCCAAAGCATGTAAAGGTGCACAAGTCCGCATTTTGCAAATTATTCCATTGGCAATATTTTCTCCTTCGGCATGTCATAGTTTAAATTTATGTGGTGTTCATGCAGCAGAATCTTGTATTCAAGTTGTAAGATTTTTCGCCACTATACAAAAATTACACAATATATTAAGTTATAGCCCACAAAGATGGGAAATACTAAAAAATAATACTGGATGTTCTTTGCACACTATGTCAAATACACGGTGGTCTGCAAGAGTGTTAAACTATTTGCTGATTGTATGAAATTAAAATAACAATAGACGCTGTTTTGGAATTAAACTTAATATCAGAAACTCGATCAGATCTTAACGGAATAAAAAAATATATGGAATCTTTTGAATGCTTTTTACTGGCAAAAATATGGCACAAAGTTCTTGTGGCTATAAATTACTGAAGTACAGCTTTACAAGCTCGCAATGAAACAATGAAGAATTAACCAATTCGTCAAGTCTTTTTGTTGAATTAAATACAATATTTGTTAAATTAATAAAACACAATATAGTTGAATACAATAAGAGATAGTTAGGATACTTTTTTAAATGAATGTAGATAGTCGGGCACATGGATGCAGATTATTGGGCACATCTATACAAATAAACACAGAATTTTCAGGGAAAAAATATACTAAAAGGACAAAAAATAGCACACGAGTTAAAAAGGACGCCAACAGAAGAATTTAGAATTATTATTTTCAACGTTTTCATGAACAGCATCATTGGAAATATGACAAGAAGATTTAATGCAGAAAATGAAATAGATTCTTTATTCAATGTATTATGGTTGTTCCGTGACTTAAATAATCATAAAATACAAAATAAGTGTGAAAAGATTTGAAGCCGAGGGACGTTGAAAAGCGTTTGTTTGCTTGTGAACAGCTGCTTCAAAGGCAACGACGTACATTGACCCAGATTAAGTTAAAAGCGGCAAAATTTACCTATTTAATACATATTTTACACACACAAAACAATTTATAATACAAAAATAAACAAATTAGAATATTAAAATCTTCTCACAATTTAAGTTACTAACAAGTTCTTTGTTTTTCACCTGTGTTTTTCTCCTGTATTTTACAAATGAAATGCTTGAGATTTTTGGATCCGATCAAAAGGTAATGCTTCTGATCTTTGATACTGATGCTTCTTTATATATCTCTTGAGACTTTACTGTGTGGTGCAACCTTGCGTTTCGAATTTGCTTGTTTAGGCTTTCCTGAGCTCCTCAAAGTATTGAGCAACTGGCTGATCAAATTGCTTTGAAATGGAGCAACCATGTATCAGAGCTTTGTGAACTGGGTCGCATTATATACAAACCATACCAATTTATTAACTATAATTTTAGCTGTATCAGTACAGTAAACTTCAAATTGACCAATATCGATGTAGTAGGAATAGCTCGGTGTAGTGTGCTACGAGCTGCTAAAATCGAGTGAACCCATTATTGGCGAACGATATCGAACTCAACGTAATTTTGCTGCATGAAAAGGCTCGCCCCCATGTAGCGCGCCTGGTGAAAACATACTTGGAAACGCTGAAATGGGAAGTTCTACCGCACCCACCGTATTCTCCTAACATTACTCCATCTGATTACCACATTTTCCGATCAATGGCGCACGGTCTGGCTGATCAACATTTTAGTTCTTACGATGAAGTGAAAAATTGGATTGATTTGTGAGTCGCCTCAAAGAATAATGAGTTCTTTTGACTCGGGATTCGTTTGCTGCCGGGTAGATGGGAAAAAGTAGCGGTCAGCGATGTAAAATACTTCGAACCATAAATATACTATCAATTTTTGAAAATAAAGCCTTAAATATTGAGAAAAAAACGGCGGGAGCAAAGTATACCTAATATATATATATATATATATATATATATATATATATATATATATATATACAGTATTGGACAAAACATTTGCAACCAAGTAATGCTAATTTAGTTTCTTTATATAAAAGTGCTGCATTTTTTCAATTTAGAGAAATAACTATGTAACTGTTTAGAGACAAAGTTCTTCAAGTTTTATTCATCTCAAAGTTCATTATTTGTACACGAAAATTAATAAATTAATCAAAAGTATTAAAAAAAGTTGATTTCCTTCTGGACAAAACAAGTGCAACTCGACAAAATGTTGACCAAGCTGTATTTCGCTATCAATATTTCGTGGCGAATCCTTTGTTGTCGATCATAGCCTTGCATCTTGGAGGCATAGATTCGATCAGGTGATCAATGAAACTTTGTGGAATCGCTGCCCAGGCCTTTTGGATTTGTTCAAACAGTTGATCCTTATTACGAACACCTTCACGATTAATTCTGCGGTTGACGATCTCCCACAGGTTCTCGATAGGGTTGAGATCCGGAGATTATGGCGGCCAATCCATCACCGATAGGTGGTTGTCTTGAAACCACTGCTTGACTACTTTTGCAGTGTGTTTCGGATCGTTGTCTTGCTGAAAAACCCATTTTAATTGGCATATTCCATTCAGCATGAGGTAACATAACATCTTTCAGGATATTTTTATACATGAAACGGTCCATTATTCCATCGTTTCGATATATTGGACCTAGACCGTTAGCAGAAATACACCCCCAGACCATTACATTGCCTCCACCATGCTTCACGGTCTTATGGCAGTAACGTAAATCGAGACGTTTTCCGGCCGGTCGACGTACACGGCAAATGCCATCGCTACCAATGATGTTGAACTTCGATTCATCACTGAGCAGGACAGTTCGCCATTTCTGCACATTCCAGTCAATATGAGATATAGCAAACAGGAGTCTTTTCCTCTGGTTTTTTAGTGAAATCAGCGGTTTCTTTGCAGGGCGTCGAGAAAACAATCAGGCTTCAACAGCACGTCGTCTGATTGTTCGGTGCAATACAGGCAGCTCTAATTGCTTTGTATCTCGACTGATGATATCCAGGGATCCTTCTTGACGGATCTGACAATCATAGAATCCTCTCTAGAAGTGGTGGAACGCGGTCTTCCCCCTTTGTTATCTGCTGCCAACTTCCCCGTAGAACGATATTTGGAACATAGTCTTGATACGGTCCTTTTTTTCACACGATATTTATCACAAATACTTTTTTGTGACACTCCACTTACGTAATCGCCAATAATTTTCTTTCTTAGTTCCAATCCAAGACTGTCGGGAGCCATTTTTGCACTTGAAGTCATAAAAATAATAAAAAGGCTTACTGTGTTACATTTACCTTATGATGATACAATAATGCTCTGTGGAACACAACGTCTTGGTTGGATGTGGACTGTATTGATGTAATGAAACACTTGTTGTATTTCACTTCTTGTATTGATGTTCTTCAATAAAACACTTTGATAAAACTCACTTCGATAAACTGTCTTGATAATACTGACTGATTGACTTCCATATACTGACTGAATTACATGTCGATTTACATGTCTCTTATATAGTAAAATGAACCTGTGTGAACCTGTTCTGGAAGTTTCTAGATGCTTCTTTTCGATGCTTCTGGAAGCTTCTGGATGCGTCTGGATGCTTCTGAATGTTTCTGGATATTTCTGGATGCTACTGGATGCTTCCAGATGCTCCTTCTGGAAACTTCTGGAAACATCTGGATACTTCCTTTAGTTAATAAAAAACTTCCGTGACGTTGACACGGACCAGACTTAAGAAAATGAAACAAACCAAAAAAGTTGCACTTGTTTTGTCCGCTGCAAAATGGTACTTGTCAACAAAATTCAGCCTGTGTGCTGTCACCTGTCAGCTAGTTGCTCATGCCATGGCATGCTATGACTCCAGACTCCTGAACTGTTTGCTGTGGTAGTATAGTTCGTTTCGTTTTTAAGACATGTAAAATTAGGAACACTTTTTAGCATTGTTCGATGTTGGTTGCAAATGTTTTGTCCAATACTGTATATATATATATATATGTATATATATATATATATATATATATATATATATATATATATATATATATATATATATATATACACACACACGCACACCATTCTATGTTCTTAAAGCACACTATGTAATTTCTAATGAAATAATTATCATGAATTTATCAACTTAAAAAACATAATATACCATTTAAATTAATATAATTTTGATAATATATTATGGTTTATCTAACATATCATGATTTTTTATACTTAATGCTTAAAAGAGAGCACGGTACCAAACATCCTAGCACCAAATAAGTTTGTAACCTACCTTTACAAAGCTACCATATAGTTGCTTTGTCATGGTAGTTTTTCGAAAGGATTATTTTTCTTTTTTTTTTTTTGTTTGCTGCCGAGATAAATTTTATTAACGGGATAAGATTAATGGTGTGTTGATATCATTAAAGTTCATTTATCTATTTATATAGCTCGAAGATTTTCGTAAGTTGAAAGGACATTTACACAACACAAGTAATTATGTACAAGAAGAAGACTTAACAAAGAATTTTCGACCAACGCAGCCCTTAAATGGAAGAAAAGTATACACGAGTGTTAAACCCATTGAAGTTGGTACAACCAATTCCACCATCTCAACTAATCCCACTATCTCCACTAATTCCCCTACTTCCACCAATTCTACTATCTTCGCTAATCTCACTATCTCCACTAATCCTACTATCTCCACGAATCCTTTTATCTCCACTAACTTCCCTACTTCCACCAATTCTACTTTCTTCACTAATCTCACTATCTTTTCTAATTCCAGTATCTCCACTAATCCCACTATCTCCGTTAATCCTTTTTTCTCCACTAATCCCACTATCTCCACTAATTCCCCTACTTCCACCAATTCTACTATCTTCGCTAATCTCACTATCTCCACTAATCCTACTATCTCCACGAATCCTTTTATCTCCACTAACTTCCCTACTTCCACCTATTCTACTTTCTTCACTAATCTCACTATCTTTACTAATTCCAGTATCTCCACTAATCCCACTATCTCCGTTAATCCTTTTTTCTCCACTAATCCCACTATCTCTACTAATCCCAACATTTCAATTAATCCCACTATATCCACTAATCCCACTGTCTCCACTAATTCTTTTATCTCCACTAATTCCCCTATTTCCACTTATTCTACTATCTCCGCTAATCCTTTTAACTCCACTAATTCCCCTACTTCCACCAATTCTACTTTCTTCACTAATCTCACTATCTTTACTATTTACATCTCCACTAGTCCCACTATCTCCGTTAATCCTTTTTTCTCCACTAATCCCACTATCTCTACTAATCCCAACATTTCAATTAATCCCACTATATCCACTAATCCCACTGTCTCCACTAATTCTTTTATCTCCACTAATTCCCCTATTTCCACTGATTCTACTATCTCCGCTAATCCTTTTAACTCCACTAACTCCCCTACTTCCACCAATTCTACTTTCTTCGCTAATTTCACTATCTTTACTAATTCCAGTATCTCCACTAATCCCAGTATCTCCACTAATCCCAGTATCTCCACCAATTCTACTTCCTCCACCAATTCTACTATCTTCACCAGTTCCATTATCTCCATTACATCTACTATCTCCACCAATTCCACCTACAGTATTGCTTCTAGTACAGCTTCCTATGCTTTAGCTATTTCACAAGCTCTTCTAGTATCGTCCGCGATCGCCAGCTTTGTTGTTTATATTCATTTTTAATTTAACAATTTTTTTATTTTTCTTAACTTTTTGTAACCATTTTACTTGTATCGTTTTTAGGTTAAGAACTTTAGTTTTTGTAGTTTACATTTTAACTTAATTCAATGTATGCGTATTTTTAAAACAAAACGATGTTTTTTTCTAAATGTGTTGGATGAAGATGTCGGAAAACATAAGTTTGCATGATAATAGTATGCCTTTTCTTGTGGATTACCTCTCTATATATCTACAAATAAAAAAACGTCTCTAATTTTTTTTCACATTTGCATACTAAAATTATATGATAGTATTTAACATTTCTGGAAAGTTTCAAGTCATTTGTATTTTTGGTTCATTTTTAACAGCTAAAAGAGCGTCAAATTTTACGACCGTCACTCTCGTGGAATTGCTTATGTGTGTGTGTGAGAGAGTGTGTGTGTGAGAGTGTGTGTGTGTGTGTATCCTCCATTAAACATCTATTTTTTTTCTTTTATCAATATTAAACATTAATAGCAATCTTAGCATGATTTAAAGGTATTTGAAACAATTGATGGCAGTGGGAGTATCACTCCTTCAACTGGGTCGGTCAGGCAGTATCATGTTGTAATTAAACTAGCATTCTTTGATTTCCTGGAGGAACATTCAATATATTTTGCGATGCAAACTTATCTTTACAAAACACTAGTTGACAAACCGAAAACACTTAACAATATTGTACTGGTACCAAACAAACTGCGCGTGGCACAATAATGATGAGAGAGGATATAACAAAAGCTTTTCTGAATGGTTACAAATACTTTTGTAATGCTCTCAAGGTTCTTAGGGAAAATTGAAAGGAATTTGATGACACCGTCACTACGCATTATGTTTGTGTAACTGCATTAGTAGACTCGAAAGTGAAATACACGCAGAACTTTGGAATGATACTTTCTATAGATTTGAAGTTATTACTAAACAATTTCAGGACCCTCAGCTAGACTTGAACAATACTGTCGGACGAGACGAATTCACCTTGAACCATTAGATTATGAACAAACCTTTCATAAAAATAATTGTAGTTCAAAGATTTCGTTTTTAGCGTGTTTAGTCTCGATTGTTCTTTAATTCTAACTCTATGCTAACTTTTTGTGCTCGACTCACTTCGTTTAAGTTTGTAATGAAACTCTGGTCTTTATTGCTCCCTATTTTATACAAGCAAGTAATATTTGAATTATGAAACGAAATACTGTAGATCGTTTTTATAAAACGAGCGAAAATTATAGTTTCAGGAGGATTTCTTTTTTATTTCCAAGTTAAACAAAAAAAATCTGAATGAAGGCAAATCCTGAACTTTTTTTTCATATCTTTCTTTCTCTACGCTTCTGTTAAAAACATTTTTAACGGGTGGTGTTTCGTTTCTATTTTCCCAGAATATCGATTTTGTTGAGAAAATCTACCAGCAATTTTTGTATGTAAGTGCATTTGAAGGAATTTTTTAGAATAAAAATAGTGCTATTGGTTTTCCCCTACTTTTATTGATGTTTTCAATATAAATGTAGCAATCAGAAAATTATTCTTAAGTAGAAACACGATCACCTATGATATGCTATTAGGCCTAAATGTTTGCACGCTGGAAAAATGTGGGGGTTTTAGCTAGGAAGACGATAGTCTCCCGAAGAATAAAACCTGAATATTCCTTGGGGTTTATTATCCTGGAAGATAATTATCAATGTGATTTATTTCCTAGTGACTTTTCTCTGATGGATTTTTTTTCCTGCAGATTAAGTCTTAACGAATGAAACATCGCAGTTTTTGCTAAAAAATTCGATCAGCTTTTAAGACGTTGCCTAAAAAGCTTATCAAATTCATCTCAAGTTTCTATTTATTATAATTTTTTTTTTTTTTATTTTTTGCATCATCCATCTCAAGTTATTCTCTTAGCAATTATAAAAGAATTTCACACAGTAAAGTTTTTTATGCGAAATTAAAATATCTTTTTTAAAAAAAAAATGCGGATTTACAAGTTTTACAGCACGGAGCTTGTTTGTTAAATTTTTTTGGTTTGACAGCAGTTATCCTGTTACTGGTTAACTGATTCTTACGTCATTTTTTAATCATTCTTACGCTATTCTTTGGTCGTTCTTACTTCCTTCTTACATTGTCCTAAAATCATTCATTATCATTATTCTTATATAATCTTTGTCAGCTTTACTTATCCTTTCCTCATAATGAAGATAAAGATTTATCTTTTATGTTAATTTTATCTTTTTATGTTAACTTCAATAAACATATAAATATAAATAGATAACAAAATATTTGAAAATATTACAGAGCCTCATTTTCAAATCAGGAAAAACTGGCCGAACTACAAATTTAGACTACCATAAAAGCATCATCCAAGAATCTCCGTAATAATTTCTACTTCGCTTTTTTAGGCTTCAGAAACCGAGATAATAATAATCAAAGCAGCATGTAAATAGATAAGCATACTTTTTTCTATTCATTTAAAATGCCAAATTGAGCATTTGTGCTGACGCAGTATGAAAAGATCTTTTATTTTGAATACAATTGAGAATTTATGAACATCCTATAACAATTGTTTTAACTTTAATAGAAATTACAATAAAATATTTCAATAGAAGATTACACATCTTTTGTTTGCTTAATGAGTCAAAAGTGACTCAAAATGTGATAATAGCTGAAGCATATTGATCATATCAGCAACAGAGTTGATGCTAATGAAGTTTTTTGCTTTGAGGGATTTTCTGAGCTAAACCAGCTCTTTTTCTCATACGCAAAAGTACTTTTTCATACTGTTTTTATTTACTTGGCTTTTTTGTAGTTAAACCTTAGGCGATGAGAAGGTTTCAGCATTTCTTTTTTAGTTTATGATTTTTAAGGTATAACTTTGTTGGCATGGTAGCATTAGAGTTTTTTCCCTTTTTTTTGCTGTTGCTAAGGTATTTAAATGCCAATAGAATAAATTTCGATTTTTATAAACTTAAACAATTTATACATTTTTTCATAAAAATGAATTTAAAATTCCTTAGTGGAGAGTTAACAGTGATAAAATTTAAGGGGATCATTTTTTTCCAATTCTACACATTATAAAGAGAAGCAATCACAAATAAGTAATAAACAGAAAAAGAATGATAAGACAAACTATCTTAAGTGTAAAAATAATGATGTGGGGTAATTGCGCCTGCTGTTTTATAAAATGCGTTGCATTTAGGTCACAAGTTTTTTTACACCCGTTTATGTAGGTGGATTGGGTTAACATTAGTGGTAAATAACGTGTAGAATGCGTTTAATGGTAAATAATTTGTCTTGAACTTGAATGATCCGCCTAAGAACAGAAAGTCAAGCTTTTAACAAGAGTATGAAAAGTGCAACAAACGCCATCTGCGTTCCACGACTACTTTATGTTTATAATTATTTAACATTTCACGCTTTTTTTTCAAATAATTCAACTTTTTTTAATAAATAGTTTTAGTATGAGCTTTTTTATAATACGCAGTTCAATTAATTGTCTGCAAAACGATACATAAGATGATTTTTGTTGCAATTGTTGGTCTGCTCATTTCAACTGCATTCGCGATAGGTAAGTTGAAACTTTTTACTTTAAATTCTTGGTTTAAAAATAAAAAATTTCAAATTAACTTTTTAGATGTTTTAAGGCTGAATCGGTGTCTACTTGCTTTTTAGATACGAGTTCGCATACCAGCGATTGGGGATATACTGATTCGGAAATAGGTATGGCTTTTTTTTTTTTTGATAATTAAAGTTTAATTTTTGGGAAGGCGACAGTTTCAGGTTTTATATTAATATCTTTTTTTAAGAGCGGAAGTTTATAATGATATAACACAATAATACTATATTCCTGAAAACACCAGGCACCAGACAATCGACTAGTGCTTTGGTTTTAATTTTGATTATAATTATCTGAAGATTTTAGCTTAATTCTCAAAATACATCCTACTTTGAAAAAAGGTGCTTTCAGAAATATCGTATTATCGCTTTTTTTTTTTTTTTTTATCATTAACACTCTGCATATTGACAGTTGCTAAAAGCAGTCCTAGTCTTTTTATCTTCGCCATTTTAAACAGCGAAGAAAAAACTATAAACGTTTTTTTTTTGTTTGTTTTTTTTTTTTCCTGCATTTTTTTTAATGTTACACGCAGAATTTTTAAAAGGCGCTTACTATTATTATTATTATTATTATTATTATTATTATTATTATTATTATTATTATTATTATTGTTATTATTATTACTATTATTATTATTATTATTATTATTGTTATTATTATTATTGTTATTATTATTATCATTATTATTATTATTATTATTATTATTATTTTTATTATTATTATTATTATTACTATTATTATTATTATTATTATTATTATTATTATCATTATTATCATTATTATTATTATTATTATCATTATTATTATTATTATTATTATTATTTTTATTATTATTATTATTATTATTATTATTATTATTATTATTATTATTATTATCATTATTATCATTATTATTATTATTATTATCATTATTATTATTATTATTATTATTATTATTATTATTATTATTATTATTATTATTATTATTATTATTATTAGTATTATTATTATTATTATTATTATTATTATTATTATTATTATTATTATTATTATTATTATCTCTTTTTTTTTTTTTTTTTTTTTTTTTCTGGCTCTAAATCTGGAAAGAAATAGAAGAAAAAAAACTTTCAATTCTATGATTTCCACAGTTTATTTTAAAAATTGCGTTTCGATGGTCCCTTAGCAGCTTTCCTCATATTTACTTTTTTTTTTAAAAAAAAGTTCAGATTCTTTTAAAGTCTAGTTAAAAAGGCCTATTTATATGAAAGTCAAATTCTTTACTAAAGCCTTTTTGTTCCCAAATTTAAAAATTGTTAAAAAATAAAAGACAGATAAATCTTGGGATGGCAAAATCCCGCATATTCTCATTCCCGGGATTTCGGGATTGAGAAATTTTATCCCCGGGAAATCCTGGGGTTAAATAGAAAACAGAAACAATCATTGGCGGTAAAGTATGTGAAGAACAAATTTTTAATTACTCATCAATGAAAAATGATTAATTTATTGATATTATAGTTATATTATTAACAAATTAATCATTTTTTAGTTAACTAAAATAGTTCAATTACTAATGAACCTGAGTAATTTAAATTATAAAACAGTACATTAAAAAGATAACACAATATAAATAAAAATAGTATTTAAAAATAATGTGAATATATATAATTAAAAATAAAATGAATATACATAAATTATATTTATTTTTGAAAGTACCACCATAAAAAACTGAAAGCATCAATCATTTGGTCTTTTAATGTAGTTTTTGAGTACAAAAGCCCAGCCGCTGAAAATGCTTGTTTGAACTACACACTTGTTGGCCGAATATAATCATATTCTTTTTGAAGGTGATTACCTCTTGTGGCACCACTTTCAAATAACGACATTTCTTTTTGAATTTTAGAAGTTATGCTTTCTACCCTTATAGGTAGAGTTTGAGTTGCTGCCAATCCTTTTTCCATAACTTCATTTAATTCTTTACTAACAGCTTTGATCTTATTATCACACTCCTTGCTTGATAAAGCCTTGTTCAGTTGAGCATCGCTATCACTATTCACGTCTGCTGATATAATTATTTCTGCCAAGTTTACGCGCTTTATTAGGTTTATTATCATTTTTTTATTTTGGGTACTTGTACTTGGTACAAAAACATCAGGGATTTTCAATGAAGCAATCTTGGCATTTTGAATATAACAAACTGTGCTACTTAATGGTATTCTCATTTCTTTAATTCGGTGACTCAAGGCGGCGTACAATTTTCCGATTTCGGATTGTTGGTGTTTTATTTTGGTCAACATAAACTCAACGTTGAGCAAAATAAAGCAAAAACAAATAAAATGTCAGCTGTAATTAAACTTGCGTCTCGTCAAAAAAAAAGTGCGTCCAATTTTACGGGAGTCAAAAGTAAAACTAAATCTGATATGGTTCGATATTCGTTTTTGTTCATCTTAATTGAATCATCAAAATTGGAATCCAATTTAAAATCTAAAAATGCTATTTTAACACAATATTTTAACTGATCAAATCATTCAAGCATATTTAACAAACTGCTTCAACGGGTTTTGCAATTCATGGTTAAATGGATGACCGTTCCAAACTCCATTTTTACGTATTTTTGTAAATAATTTTCATAATTTTTGTTGCTTGTTGCTGTGAGAGCGATTACCACTTTAGATAACTGTCAAAAAAAGTTTATTTATTCAATAAATCTTCTATATTTTGAAAACTTCATTTATTTAAACCATAGTTGAAGAATCTTTGAGCATCACTCGTACATTTCTTCGCATAAGAATTATATGGTTCCATCTAATTTTTTGTTGTTGTTGTTGTAAGAACTTAACTTTCAATTTTTCTCCGTTAAAATGCCTTTTTTATAATTAAATATAAAAAAGGCATTTTAACGGAGTAAATAATTATATTTCTCCTGTCATTTTTTATAATTAAAACTTTACGTCTTTTTTGTTGCTTACGTTTCATAATTAAACAGATAGTTGTTTAAATAATTTTGTTTTTTCCATTAATTGTTAATTAAAACTTTTATTAATGAATTCTTGTTACATAAAAAAGAAGTAGTTGTAACCTTTGAATTCTCAGGCGACGATTTGGAATTAAAATGAAGCCGAAAATATAAAGATATTGAGCATTTCTCATAATACAAGTCTTGCTTTTAAGTCATCGGTGTTTTCGGCTATTGACGAATAGTAAGGAATAAAACAGAAAACATCTGTAGTCTTTCATTCTTTAACGGCTGTGTTGGCTGTACGTACTATTGAGACATCCTTGGTTAGTTAAACAGAATGGTTAAATTACGTAATGTGGCAAACCTAATATTTGAACTAATAGAAGAATTCAAATTAAAAACGAATCTAATGTGTCAAAGTAAAAATAATATTGTTGGTACAAAGAACTTTGAATGCTCTTTTGCCCTAGAAGAATCTTTAGAAGAATCTTTAGAAGAATGCAACAGCAGCCTGATTTCTCGTTTATATCATTTAAGGTCTTTGCAGCGAATGAAAATTTTCTCACGAAATTTTCGGGCAAATGGAAATTTCGACCGAAATTTGAAAACTCTGCTTTACATGTTTTGTAAAAGTGTAAGACTCAAAAACAAACTTTGATATTTAAAAACCGTTCAAATGAAACTTTTTTGTGTTGCTTGTTCTGTTTGATCTACAACTCTTTTTGCTAATTTTATTTTTTTTCATTTTAATATTATGATTTCCATCTTTGCAGCCCTTTTAAGTGTTTGGTTTTAAAAATAAAATGACCAAAACAGAATTGAAATTATGCATAGAGAACTTTTAACGCACTGTTATTATCTTTAGGCTCTAAAAAATCATTTTAAAAAATAAAAGTAAATGTGAAAATAGTTTATCAAATCATAATAAATTTGTTTAATAAAATAAAGACTTTTTTCCACTAAAGTTTATACCTTGTAAGTTGTTAAATTATTCGAAGGAAATTATTCTTAGTAAATTATTCGAAGGAAACTGCATAATCTGAGAGAACATAATTATCATAAATAGACACAAGAATTATAGCAGAAAATTAAAAATGTTTATGTTTTGTTTTACAACGATTTTGTTTGTGCTTGGTGTGGTTCTTAACAGTATTGTTTTATGCGGAAAGCTCCCTACCGATGCATACAGAGAAAAACGTTTAATCTAGCAAAAAAAAAAGTTATAACTCTAATTTGAAAGGATGTGGAGATCTGAAATATTACTATGTAGTATTACTATGATTATTTTGCAAGTCCAAAACGGGCTTTTTTCTTGCCAGATAAAGCCGTTTTTGACTCTGTGTTAAAATTACCGGTTAAAATTAAACTACCGATTAAAACTTTTTGATTTTTTAATTTTCTCGTGGTCAGTTTTTAAAAAGAACTTCTGTAAATTCTGTAAACTTTTTATAAACTGGATTAGTGTTCTTTTTTATTGGTAGTTTATTGACACAAAAGTCAAATAATGTTTTCCAAATCTTTTGCTTCAAACTTTTTTCTTGACTATTTTATTTAAAGTATTTCTATTTATTTTACACTTAAAAGCTATATCTTTCGCACAAGACAATAGATGTACTATCATTTAGAAAGAATAATGTAAATTTTTCAAGCTAAAGAACATTGATTTCAAGGAAAATAATTTAAAAAAAACTTATTTATATCTCTATTGTTAAGGCACTTCAAGTAAACTGCATAGTAAAACTTTGCTTGATTTTCTTGTTCAATGATCTTCGTCATTCATCATTGCGACATAAATCTTTAGTTAGTAAAAACCTTTTACTGTATATTGTACTTTTAAAAAAGGTAAAATTATTAACAATAGCAATTATAAAAATCTTAATAGTAAATATTAATAATAAAACAGTAATGATAATTTTTAATAACAAAAACATAATGCAATATTACATCAGTTTAAAGTTAGATATCAAATCAGGCCTGTAAGGATTAAATAGTGGCAGTTTATGAAAAATATATTAAACAAAGTTCTTAGATGAAAGAAAAATTTTCAATTATATAAAAAGTTTTTGTTATGGTCAAATTCTTTAAACATTTGATCTGAGGAATCACCTGAAAATGAGATAGGGTATTTTACTTAATTTTTTTACAATTTTTTTATAATTTATTTATGATTTTTGTTCCAAAATTTCCCTATCACACCTACAGACACACACAGTTGATGAATTGTACTTTATCTTTCTTCCCTAGATCCTGCAACTTGGGCCAGCTTGGGTCACCCATTATGTAATGGAACAAGACAATCTCCAATTAATATCATTAAGGAGAATGTAACCTACAATGAGACTCTTACTCCTTTGGTTCTTCTTAACTATTCAAAAGTGTTTGACAATACCAGTTATTATCTACTTAATAATGGTCATACTGTTATATTAGGAATTGACATAAATGGAACAGTCCCTATAGGCCTCAGTTGGAAAGGTAAAGTACACTTGTGTTTCTTCAATATAACTTAATTCTTTAAAAAATGAGGTAGTTGCCAAATCTATAAAGCTATGGCTTTATAGATTTGGCAACTACTAAAAAAAACTTTTTGAAAAAAGTTTCTAGTAGCTAGTTTTTTGTTACACAAATCTCATTGACATTGACAATATATATTATAATTTTCAATGAAATTTGTGCATATGTAAGCTGTAATAAAAAACTATTGAGTATTGTCTACTAAAAGATCAATTAATTACAACTGGAGGTGTATTGGTGTTGTTTCAATATCAAAGAAAAAGGGACTACTTAACAAACTGCTTTCCATAGGGATAGATAAGCAAAGCTTCTGACAAATTCAAATTACACTTTACTTTTTTTCATCTGAACACTAGGGTTATTCAAGTTATTCTTCTGATCATTAGGATATTACTTTTTTCTGATCATTAGGGTTATTCTAAAAAGTTTAAGAAGACCAATTAAAATTTGAAGGATAGATTCTTTATTATAATGTTAGCAAATGACAGAAAAAATAGATAAATACATATATAAAACATTTATTTCTTTGGTCATACTATTAAATAACTTAAGATTATGTCTGTCTAATTTAAAATTATTTCAGAATTCTTTAACAATGGTCTCTAAATCTAGTATAATTTCTGGTCTACTTCTCTCTATTTTTTCATCACCTCAACACATTTTTGTTAGGGTGGAGGTATGAACTGTTTGCAGGCTACAATGAAACTTCATATTTTGAACCCTTTAGCTAAGTCATTGTTACATTAGAAGTATGATAATTTGCTTCATCTCAAAAAAAACAGAAGATTCTTGCCTTTAGGTTGTTTGATTTTTTGATCTGTAGATGTGAGTATTTATATATATTTTTTGCTGTTAATAATTCTATCAATTATCTGTAAATCGGATGTTCTTTTATTTCTAATGACCCACCACCCCCACCCACCCTCTTTTTCCCAAGACTACAAAAGCTGGTCGAGACTTTGGTTTCCAATAGTTTGTCTCTTTTTAGTCCATTGCCTAATTTTCTTGTGTATAGTTGATTATGACCTTTTTAGCTGAGAATCTAATTATTCCATTTTGTTTTTTTATGATTTTTATATCATTTGACTCTTTTGTATCATTTTTATATCATTTGACTCTTTGTAAACATTGGTGAGAAGCAGCCTGAACATTGGCTCCATATTTTTACATTTGTGAATTAACATCAAATTAGATAACTTAACATCAAAGACATCTGATAATAGAAGGTCTCTTTTAAGAACAAATTGAATAAGTCTTCCCTTATTTTTTTTCAAAATTTCTGGATAAATGCTCCAAAATTTTTCATTTTCAAGAGAAAACTTGGTACTTTTTTTTTCAACTCTACAAATACTATTCTCAAGGGTGCTTTAGATATTTATGACAAAATTTAAGCACATTCCATTGTTAAAAGGTTGCTGAAGAATAACCTTAGGTTTCTTGGGCATTTTATAAGTTTTACTTAGTCTCTAAAGTAATAAATAATTTAATTGTTAATTGAGAAACATAATAATGAAAATGTAAGTTTTATGTATTTTCCTTTACATTTCCAGGAAAGCAGTATAACTATTATTCATTACACTTTCATTGGGGGGAAAATGATGGAATGGGTTCAGAACATTTAATTAATTATGAGCATTATCCACTTGAGGTAAGTTTTTTTATTTGTTTGATTATTCAAAGTTTTTGAACTATAAACAGTAAGTAAAATAGAATACAATAATTCTCTTTACTGGATTTTGTTGCCAAGGAAAATCAAAATAAATTCAAAACTGTGTAAATCTTCCTTTTCTATAGGGAATCCTTTTTTAAACAGAATTTAACTTATTCATGGTGTAATAATTGTAAATATTGTAGTAGAAATGGTGTAGTGGTGTTAAGTAGGTGTAGTAATAATAGATAGAATTTAAGCTTATGAAAGTTCAAAATAGAAAAAAAACAAATTCAGTTCTAATTCATATATTTTTTTTAGTAAAATAACTCTTTAAAACTTTCTGCTGAAGCTATTTTGTGTTAGAATATGCTAAAGTGTGTCAATATATGTTAAATTTATCCATATGGGATAGACGTTTAATTAATGTCTTGCTTAAAAATGAGAAAATCCTAAAAAACTCTTCAAGCAGTCAAAAATTCTGAATTCCCTTATTTTTAGTTAAAAAGAAAAAACTGATGTTCTTTTTTGGTATATTGAAATGTGTTGTAAAAAAATAAAATATAAAAATTAGTATAACTGATGTTCGAAGGTTGTTTTTTTTTTAAATTTTAGCCTTAAAGTTTTTTTTTTTTTAATTTTAGCCTTAAATTTTTAATGAAATTTTTCTAAAATATGAAAAAATAATGATAATAATTGATAAAATGAAATTTAAAAAATTCCAACAGCAGTTGAACTAAAAAGTTCATAAAATTGATTTTTCCATGTTTTCCTGTTAAATAAAATATTAAAAGAAACAGCAGGAAAAAAAAAAAGATTTATTGTAAAAAAGTCTATGAAACTCAATGTTTTTAAAAGTCCAAAAAAAAATGTAAAAACACACTTTTTTCATAATTATAAAGTTTCAAAATTTTATCATTATGAAAAATGAAAAATTTCATGAGAGCTTTTTGTACAAAAAATAAAAAAGCTCTCATGAACTTGTGTCTTGTAAATTATAGAGTAAAAAATGAAGGTTTTTCACCCTGAATGAATCTTTCACCAAAGAATATTGTATTAATTTATGCCATGTTAACAATAACAATTCTTGTATTTATGTTTACAAACTGTGCTTTGTTTTTTATTTTTTATTGTTTTATTGAATTTTGAAATTTCTTTCTATTTAATATTCTCTTATTATTTCATTATTAGACCTTACTAGTTCATTATTTAGATGTTTTCTATTTTCTTTTGTTGTTTTTTTTTGAAACTAGATACATATAGTTCATTACTTAAATGATCATGGAAACTTTAGTAATGCGCTTAACTACAGCGATGGAATACTTGTTTGGGGCAATTTTTTCAAGGTTTATTTACACTTTTTTTTAATTACAGTTGAACGTTTAATAATGCTGAAAACAAAGTATGATTTTTATAAGGATCATAATAGTGACTGCAATAAATGCATCTTTATGCTAAGTTATTTCTTTCAGCTTTCCTCTAGTAATAACACCTCACTTAATGATGTTTTCAGCCACATTCATGATGTTATTGAAGCTGGTAATGTACATTTAAAATTACTTTTTATGAAATCTAAAATTTTAACTGCATAAATGAATTAAGCAGAAAAAATTTTTTATCTCTTTGTTTTTGTTTTTTTTCTTAGATAACAAAACTTACATCTCTCCGCTAGCACTGTCATCTTTTGTAGCAAATAATTCAACAAGTAGTTATTATCATTACGAAGGGTCTTTAACTACCCCAGAATGCACAGAGTCTGTAATGTGGATTGTTAACCAGAAATTTATGGAAGTTTCAAGCAAGCAGGTAAAATTTGCTGATCATAATTAATAAGTTACTACATAAACATTAAAATCTTCTGTATTTTACAGAGATTATTTGCTTTTTATATAAAACTCATTTCTCATGCTTTTGTAAAGTTTTTAGAAATCTGAGAAAACTGCTTAATTCAATTTGTTTGTTTGTTTGTTTGTTTGTTTTTTTAACATTAGAGAAATTTTTTCCCGCATTATTTTTGTAATTTTTAGAGAACGAATTACATTTCTAGAATTTGTATTCATACTTTACTTTTATTTATATTCATAGTTAGAAGTAAAATTTATTTGTAGCAGTTGATAAAGTCAAATGATTATAAAATTGAAACGCTTTTCTCCATCAGGACAGTACTAAAAAATCTACTTTTCATTTAATGAAATTTAAGTATATTGTTTTGGTTTTCAGATTTCTATAAAAGCTCTCAATTTTCTGGGGTTGCAAAAAGGGAAAAAAAAAAAGTTGCAATCTTTGATTGTACTTTATCCAAGTTTATTTGTTGTACAAGTTTGTCTGCAATAAAGTAATCCAGCGGGTTAAGGTTTATGTAAGTTAAATTTAAATTTTTGCAGAGATTTATTCTGAGAACTTCAGTAAAAAAAAATTTTCGTATTAAAAAGACTCTTTGAAACTACCATTGTTTTGGTTTCCAGATTCTTTATAAAAGTTTTCAATTTTCTGGTGTTTGAAAAGAAAAAAAAAAGGTGTAATGTTTTATTGTACTTTATCCCATTTTATTTATTTTTCAAATTTGTCCACAATAAAGTCGTCCAGCTGGTTAAGGTCCAGAGAGTTTGGCAGCTGATCCTTTTTTTCAATTACAGATAAAAAACAGGTCTTTACACAATTTTTAAGAAAGCTGATGAGTGTGAGTCATTGCACCATCTTACTGAAACATCCTATTACTACTTAACACATGGTTGTCATTTTTGAGATACTTTTTACTTAACACATGGTTGTCATATTTTGAAAACATTTTAGTTATAAACTTTTTAGTTGGTTGTTCCTTTGTTTAAGGTGACCAGTGGCATTATTGTTTCAATACTCAATAACATTTTGTTGCTGTCTTTGTTTTTGCTTGGTACTAACTTTTCCATTGGCTTCTACACAATTTATAGTGAAGGTCCTCTCATTTTGTGCATTGTACAGACCATTAATAGTTTCTTTTTTTTCAGAAATTGCTTTGTACTGAATTGGCAAACTCAGTTCTCAGGATTTAATAGGATTTCACTTCCAATGTTTGTTTTTGTACCTGTAGCCCAAGTTTGATCAATTGGGTATTACAAATTGATACCACCTTTCTCCTTTTGCATAATTGAGCTGCCTGAGTGATAAGTTGATACCACCTTTTTCTCATTTTGCATGATTGAACTGCCTTAAGACCAACAAAATCCTTTCACTTGAAAATAGATCAATACAACTAATCTATTTAACAATACAGTAATGTTTAGAACTACTTTTTGATATAAGGAGATATAACCATATAATATAACAATAAGGTCAGAGTGCATTTTAGTATTTTGTATGCGCACCACAAACTTTCACACATGCATGAACATGTCTAGGCATAGATTCAACTAGTCTGATGCATAATTCTCTTGGAAATTCTTTCCAAAGCTTTTCCAAGAACCTACTGTGATTGCACAACACTGGTTATGCTCTCTTTGACCAATCTCTTGTCTATCCAAGCCCAAGTGTTCTCGATGGGATTGAGATCTGGAGAATGAGCTGGCCAAGGCATGATCATAATGTTTTCCCGATCAAGCCACTCTTTAACCAAGATCGCAGTGAGAACTGTTGCGCCATCGTGCTGAAAAATCCATTGTTGTTGTCTTCCATAAAAAGTTGTATCCTTGGTTCACAAAAACGCTCTTTGAACTTTTCACCAGCCAGCCTCTTGATGATTAGAGAAACATTTTACCTTTCTCTAATATTTCTGATCTTGAGTTATCTACCACACTTGCAGGAAAGTCACTGAAATTTAATCTGGTAAAATAAATCTATCTGAAAATGCAAACTCGAAAAACTTTTTTGGGGACCTCAATGACTTATCTTAACCTTCAATCAACTGCAAGTATGTCTATGTTCCTATGTACAATGACTGGTCCTTAAATTCTATAGGTTATCTCCATTGAGACATATTTTCACTATCATATCTTGTTAATGATTTTAAAAAACTATCAGCATCTTTTAATAACTGCCCTGATTTAAATGGGATAACTGAATCTAACCTGCATGATAAAAATGTGTCTATAACTAATATTAATTTAGATGGATATTTATCTGTTCACACACCAACTAAAGCTAAAATGGGTGGTGCTTTGATGTATATTAAGTCCAGCTTAAACTTTAACATTAGAACTGAGTTGATCCTGTTTAATAGTAAAGAACTCAAATATATATTTATCTATATTCTCGGATGACGATATAAACAACTAACTACTTAATGGTATTTATATGTATATATATGTGTGTGTGTGTATATATATATATATATATATATATATATATATATGCGTGTGGGTGTGTGTGTGTGTGTGTATATATATATATATATATATATATATATATATATATATATATATATATATATATATATATATATATATATATATATATAACACACACACATCCACACACGCATAATTCTGTGCTCTTGAAGCGCACTATGTAATTTTTAATGAAATGATTATGAAATTATCTACTTAAAAATCATAAAATATGATTTATATAGTATATTGTGATTTATTAATGCTTTAAAGAGAATACGATACCAAACATCCTAGCACCAAATATATTTGTAACCTATCTTTGCTAAGCTACCACGTAGTTTCTTTTGTCATGGTAGTTCGAAAGGATTATTTTTCTTTTTTTCTTGTTTGCTGCTGAGATAAAATTTATTAACGGGATAAGATTAATGGTGTTTTGATTTCATTAAAGTTCATTTATCTTTTTATATAGCTCGAAGATTTTCGTAAGTTGAAAGGACATTTACACAACACAAGTAATCGTGTACAAGAAGAAGACTTAATAATGAATTACCGACCAACGCAGCCCTTAAATGGAAGAAAAGTGTATACGAGTGTTAAACCCATTGAAATTGGTACGACCAATTCCACCATCTCCACCAATTCTACCATCTCCACCAATTCCACCATCTCCACCAATTCCACCAATTCCACCAATAGTGTTGTTTCCAGTACAGCTTCCTATGCTTTAGCTGTTTCACAAGCTCTTCTCGTATCGTCCGCGGTCGCTAGCTTTGTTGTTTATATTCATTTTTAATTTAACAATTGTTTACTTTTTAACTTTTTGTAACCATTTTATTTATAAAGTTTTTAGGTTTGTAAAAATCTGATAGAGTTGATAATGACTAAATAAAAGCATCAGTTTTTATTAAATCCTCACCTGGTTTTTTCGATGATGACGCTAACTTTTATGTATTAGACATTTTTAATGTTTTATTTACTAATATATTTTATCTACCAGCAAATTCTTGTAGCAACTCCAGTTTTTGTAGTTTACATTTTAACTAAAGTGATTGTATGCGTATTTTTAACTAAAGTCTGTATGCGTATTTTTAACTAAAATCCATTGTATGCGTATTTTTAAAACAAAACGATGTTTTTTTCTAAATGTGTTGGATGAAGATGTCGGAAAATATGTAGGATGAAGTTGTCGGAAAACATAAGTTTGCATGACAACAGTATGCCTTTTCTTGTTGATTACTTCTCCATATATTTATAATTAAAAAGATGTGTCTAATTTTTTTTTCACATTTACATTTCATAGTAACAAGTTTTTCGTGTGACAAGTTTATTTTCATGTGCAGTTTTTGAAAAATAAGTTTAATGGATTAAATCGAATAGTAATTCTGAAGAATGTCTAAAGAGATGAAAAAAATGTGAGATGATTGTTGCTCAGTAGAGGTCTGAACAGAAACTTGCGACTTCCTTGTGGTGAGTGCTGGCTATCACAAAAACAGCAATTTGCCGAGTTTACGAACATCTCCACAGTAGCAGCCAATTAATGATAGCGTGCACATCACCATAAATAATCTCAATTTAGACTTAAAGTTTGTTTGGTTTTTTTAATATAAATAGCTCAAAAATGCAAATAAAAAAATATATGCTTATTCGATAAAATGAAATGTAAACGAAAAGGCAGTAAAAAATCTTAGAAGTAAAAATACATCTCGATATTATTCTGTGATCTCCTTTGGACCAATTGATGTTTTATTATCTGGAATCGTTTAAAATTCAAAACAAACAAGGAGAAGAGAGAGCACTCAAGTGCAAAAAATCTCACCTTACCGATTCGCAAAATTTATGTTAATTTAGCAGCTATAAATGTTCAGCAAATTCATTAGTTTTAAAACAGTTAATATTAATAAAGATAATAATAATAATATCAATTACTAGTTTATTAAAACTAAGATGTACTTTTCTCTTCTGCCTTGCCCTTCTGACCTTTTCATTCTTAACTCTCTATTTGTTAAATCTACCTCCAGTTTTTAAATGATGTTGATTACTTCTACATATATTTACAATTAAAGTTACATAAATTAAAACTACAGATTGACTTGAACATTAGATTTAACATTTATATATATGAATGCATTGTATAAGATGTTGGAATATCGTCCCACCACATCCCGCCTTACCTTAAGTACTAAATAAGGTGATGAGAAGGCTTACAGTTTTTGATTAGGTGCCACATCCTACTCCATCCTGCCCCATTCCGCATTGCTTTGACCATTCTCATATCATTGTTTTACTCAAGTATTACCTAACATACATATACAATTAAGGCTCATAAATGTAAGACTAGATAAAATATATTTTTATGGTAATTATCAAAGTTTACTTAATTATAACTATCAAAATGTCTTTTTCTTTTTGGTTTTCTGTTTTTTTAAAATTTTATGAAGTTAATATTACTGCAAATCTAATAAAAATATTGCAATATTTGAAAATAAATTATTATTTTACAGTTTAGATACAAAACGATGAATTTTTTTTCCATGAGCAATTAAAGCTGTGATACAAAATTACGGAAGCCAATTAATTCCTCTATGTTGCCGCGAAATTTTAAATCGTAAATGCATAAAACATTAGCTTAAATATCAACAACCCTACATATGTAATATTAGAGTTTTACTTTTGTATCTTCTTTTATAGCAGAATTATACGAAAAGAAGTAGAATCAAAATTTACACAAAATTCATATGAAGAATCAAAATATAGTTTACGTCACAGCTTGTAGTTTGATAATAAAAATATAGTATATTTATATCTAGGTCTAAAATATAAGTTATATGTGAAATATACTGATGAATCACTATATATCACTTTAATAATTATGCTATAAATTTTTAATTTTTGCTAGTGGGTTTTTTTTAGTACATATTAGTTATTGTAGATTAAAATTTAAAAAAAATTCTTAACTAAAATATCAAAGAAATGTTAGCAATAGTTAACTGTATTTCTTTTCATTTGTTACATGTTGTGGCATGGTAGCTTTCCGAAAATCTTTCTTTTTCCCTGCCCTATTCCCATTTTAAGTGTTTGTGAGTAGGAATGTGTCTTATCTCTTCTCTTCCTTGTAGACTTTCTTGATTGGATCTTTAAAGATTGATTAATTACAATTAGAATGACAAGTTTTACAGCCATTTAAATTTATATGGTTTGCTAAATCCATATTTTATGTACCTGTACTAGCTTAATGGCTCTCCTAATTGACAAACAAAATCAAGCTCATTGATTTTTCTTCACAGAAGTTCAGATCACTCAGTACATTAATCTCCACAGTATGGTGCTCAATTTTGTGCTCTAAGCTGGGAAGATCTTTTGACAATTGCGTTTCAATCTGGGTAAACTGGATTAACAATTGCTAGGATAACCATAAACATACAAAAGACATAATGTTCTAAAAAAAAATTTAATATTTTCGAAGGAACTCAAGTAAAGTAGTTGGTATACTCTATTATTCTATTAAGTTTCTTATAGTTTACTTTATTGTTAACAGTTCATATTAAATACTTATGAAATAATTATTAGTAATAACTAATAATGTTAATAAAAAAGATTTGTGGTTTATCAAATAGTATTCATTTGAGGAAAGCAATTTCAAAATATGCACCAGGTACATGTGATGGAACAACATAAGAAAGCTCTGCTTTTAGAAATTATTTTGTGTAGATGCTGATGTTGCCATCTTGGAACTTTCATTTTTCTTCCATACTTAAGGTAGGAATGTTGTTTATTAGGAGCATCTTCAGATGATACAATCCCTTTTGCTGGAATGTTGCATGGTGCATTGCACCAGGAATGTGAAATTTGTATCTTGCACCTAACAGCACCATATTGGCCAAATTTGCCAACTCCAGGTAATATTGCCTCATTCTACCATACTAGTCAGTGAATATTATTATCATCAGCAATTGAAGGTGTTTGTTTTTTCAGTTATAAATGAATGAGTTAATTTCTTCAAAATTTTAAAGTTCAGGATGTTTTTAGAGAACTGGAGCACATTCCTACCAAGTCCCAGGACAAATGGTCTTCTAAAAATCTATATCTCTCAGCAGAAGCAAAAGTCATTCTACCTCTTGCACTACCCCATTAGACACCTGCAATCTTTTCTGTGTTTGATGTTGTTCTATCAAATACTTGAATTTCTCTCTACGATTCCATACATCTTTAGAATTTCCTTAAAAGCTTCTTTATGTGGTAATCCTGTTCCCTTCTTTTTAGGTAATGTCTCAAGAAGTTCTATTTGACCATTAAACTTAGTTGACACAGCCTACCACTTTCTGAGAAGGTCCTTATATTTTTTTAAGCACTTTAATAATCTTGCTATCAAAGTGCACAAAAGTAGAAGAAGATTAAAAATTGACACTATCGCTGCACTAGTTTGAATATATTAAAAATTAAAAATTATCCTGCCAAAACCTGGAGAAAAAAAAAGTTAAGTTTATTATATAATAACTACTAAAGTTTAATTTATCATATTCAAGTATGAAACAAACTTTGTAAGAGTTCAAAAAAGCTTTATTAACATTTTTATGCCTAGAAAATCACGCAACCTTATATTTCAGTTTTAGATCAATTTTAAACTTTTCATATTTTTTTCAGAATCTTAGAAACCTAAAACAAAGAATTCCTGTTAAGAGCACAAAATTTGTCTTTCTTAACACATGCAAAAAAAAAAAAAAAAAAATATCAGAGCAATTGAAATTAGAGAAAAGGCTGAAATTTGTTTGTAAAAAATAGGGCAAAAAAACATTTTTGAAACCCTTTGGCTACCTTTAAAAGTGATCCCTTTTTTTCTTTAGTAATTACACAGCAACTTAAGTCAAGGTGATCCTTTCAAAATATTCTCATGGCCCAATGATAGACTAATGATAGCCTGATAAATCTTGATATATAAATATTAGTGTATCTTAGATTTAAATTTATTATACATATTTTAAATGATGTTTGTAAATTTCTTTTTAGAAAGTATTTATTTTGCATGACCATGAACACTCAATTATATGGCACTGAGAAATGTTGAGTTCACTCTTATCAACGCTGGAATTAAAAGCTTAGATCTTATTGAACTGCCATCTACTTTGTTTTATTTAAGCTTGCATGGAAATCAAATTAAGCAAATTGAAAATTTGTCTCATTTGAAATTCTTGAAGCAGTTGGACCTATCTTCAAATAATATTACTAAAATATCTTCTTTAGAGCAATGTTCATCTTTAAAGATATTGAACCTTTCTTGTAACAGCATTACAAAAGTAGAAGGCATTGAAGCATTAAGGTGTATAAATAAACTTATGTTTATATTTGTGTGTGTGCATGTGTGTGTGTTTATGTGTGTACTTGCTGATTGATTAAAAAAGTTGTTGCTATTTCAAAAGACTCTCTCGCCTACACAGCTCTCATAGTCAAAGTTTTGATGGAAGAAAGCAAGATAAATTTAGTGCTCCGGCCAGCTCAATTACCAAATTGAATCCAATTAAATCTATTTTAAAAAAACTGACTGCTTAAGGAAAGTTTATTGATCTTGTTGATGGTATCTAATAGTAATAGTCTGAAACCTATTAAATATTTTCCAAAAATGGGAATACATCCTTAATGAGCTGTGCAGCTGCATTTTGGGTATCTTTTTTGGTAATCAGTAGTTAATACATAAAAAGGTTTGTTTTCAAACGTTAGTGATATACAAAACATCTCTTGTCTTTTGACACTGTCAATTTAGTGCATCTTCTACCACAAGTAGCACTTAATTGAGATTATACCTGGAGAAAAGAAACCAGGAAGTGTTTAAAACAAATAAATAGATATTGTTATCTATGTATCTAAATGTTATAAATATATTTAGTTTGTTGCAGATCTAAACACTTCTAAAGGTGTTCAGTTGGATTAAGATCTAGACTTAGTCATGGCTATTAAAACACACAAATATGCTTTGATTGGAAAAATCTTTGAATAGACTTTGCAGAAATCCATCCTAAAGGCATTTAAACTTGTCATGTAGCATTATTTATATTTTCCTTGTACATTACGAAGGAATTCATTGACATTAATAATTTCCTTGGTTATGTACAAAAAAATACCAAAAATACAATCAAACTGAATAAAGTGAATCATGTGGCAAATAAAGTAGCCCTTAACCATTACTCTTACTCTGTCACGCAGTTGAAAATGGATATCGGGAACTAAATTTTTGACCAGCATGATATCAACAGTAATTTATTCCATAGGATCCAAACAACATAATCTTTGTCTAATTGCTCTATATTACTCAAAGTATTTATTTCACCCATATCACTCATAATGGCCAAGTGATGATGGATTGGCAAACTCAAATTTAAACAATGAGATTTTTTTAAGAAATCTAAGGTGTTTTTTGCATGGGGATCTTCCAATCAATTCTAAGGCACATAAACAAAGTTTCACAGTTTCAACTTTTATTTTGTATATGATATTTAGGGGGTTTATCCCACTGCAAAAAGTTCAAGTGACAAGTTCCAGCTCAGAATTGAGTTGAAACTTGCCACTTGAACTTGTTATAAACTTAACCAAAAAAATGCTAAAATTAAATGGTTGCATTAAGTTTTTATATATCTTTTTTTTTTACAACTTCAATTAAATGTTTTTTAAAGTTTAAATAACGATTTTTCGTTTAGAAATCTGCTTCACATTGACTTATCATACAATAAGGTCTCAGAGATTTCTGGATTTAAAAGTTTTACTGAAGGAACACATGTTTTGCACCGTGTTGATTTGTTTGGAAATAACTTAAGTTCATTGAAGCATGTAATATCTGCTTTGTGTTTCTGTAAATCTTTAAGTGTTCTTAACCTTCAATGGAATCATGACACAAATCCAGTGTGTTCTGCACCTGGATACCGATCTAACATCATTTTACAGATGCCTTGGATAAATTATTTAGATGGATTTGATAAATTAGGCAAACAAATAAAGGAAGATGACAACAATGTACCAGGTTTTTATTCTATTAAGTTTGCACAGTCTATATAAGTGAAAAATAAATATTTACTGAGTATTTAAATATACTAAATATTTACTTTAGTCTAATTGTTTACTAGATGTTATGAATTTTAACATGTCATATAGCCTTTGAAACAATTCCAGAATTTCACAATTTCTGACACTGTAGTTAGTAGTTAGTTTATAGTTAGTTTGTTACACTGAAGAATAAATGAAGAATAAATATTTCTCTGAATAATTAAGTTTTTTTTTATCAATACAACTCAATTACTGATTATGTTTGATTTCTGTAATAGTAAATTTCAATCTTACTAAAAAAAAGTTACGCATATAATTTACCTGATTGTCAAAAGAGAAGTAGTGCATCATTAATACTTGGTCAAAATACATGACACTTAATTTAGAAAAAATGACACTTTTAATTTAGTAACTAGTTACAAAAATTTTAGAATAAGAGTTTTATTTGTATTTTTTCTTTTTCAAAGGTCTTGATGAGTATTTAGAGTTATTGGAGACATCATCTGGTTCCGTTCTGCAATCAAATGATCTGTTAAAGAATGGAGTAAGGCTTCTTTAAGCAGAGTTATTTTAGTTTTAATGGGAACCAGACTTTATGTTGTGTTACTCAATAAAATAAAAATAAAAATTTTTATTTTATATTGCAATTTTATTTAAGATTTAAAAAAAAATTACTAACAGCAGCCTTTTCAGTATCAAGTATCTTCATTGAAGTATCTTCTCAAAAATTCCTCATGTATTAAATAACAGTGATTTTTTTGAACATTTTTTTTACATAATTTTTTTTTCTTACTTTTTGCATAATTTTTTTTCTTTCTTTTTTACTCTTGTGACATATCACAAAACATACCTTAAATGTTGTTCTAATCATTTGCAGGTTTTAAGATATTGTAGAAAAACCCATTTTAGGATTTTTTTAAGAAATCTTTGGTTGTTTGAGCACCATTAAAATACTATAATATGTTTATTTTCCATTTTCTTTTAACTGATTATCTCCTTAGATTAAAACTGAAGCTAAATTTTTAGTATATTATGTGCACAGATTGAATCTGTGAAAGTAAAACTTAAAAAAAGTGAAAGTTTTGATATGTGTGATTACTTTTTGTTTATATCAGTACCAGTATATGTACTAAAATAACAAGAGGACTTTCAATAAATATCTCATTAAAATTGAATTTAAAAACACAAACAAAAATAAAAGATAAACATTTAAATTCTTGGTGGTTTGTTATAAAAATCATTTTCTTACAGCTATTTTGGGCTACCAAACAAAAAATAAAATAGAAATATATTATTTTTATCCATAAATGCTAATATGTTGAGGTTACAGCTCACTGTTACAATTTAAGAAACATATTTTGTTACTAATATTGTGATTACTGCTAATTCCTCATTCGTTAAACGCTTACCATGTCCCATTTCAAATTAAGGTATTAAAAACCAAATGTTAAAAACTTTATGAGCACTGATTTCACAGTCTTTGTTAACTTACAAATAATAATAATAAATTAACTCACAAATGCGTATCACCAGATCAAAATATACAAGTAAACAAAACATGTTGTGAATTATTACCCAAGATGAAGATAGTTATAAGATGTAACTATAACATGTGATGTTGAACAGAGGGTTATGTTGGAACATGTGGTGATGTATATGCAAAGGAATATGTTATAGCATGTTGGAGGTAAAAAAGGATATGTTATAGCATCAATCACCTTTAAAATGCATTGGATTTTATTTTATATTAGTTTTAAGTTAGCTTTTAGTTGTATGGTGATTACTTATTATCTTATTTTGAAAACAAAGATGAAGTTAAAAGTACTGAAAATAATCAGTCTTACATCAGTAGATACTTTGGACTAATGTATTTATTTGCAGCTTCAAATTTATAACTGTTTAACTCTCATTGGGTTTCTTTTGGCTAAAACAAATTTTTTCATATTCTTTTGTCTCCCTTTGGACTTCCGTTTCATTTTTTAAAAATATTATTGTGTCTAGTTTAATGGAATTAAAAAACTTGTAACTGTTGGAATCAATTCCTTTTTTGGAAGTGACATACTGGAATTTGAACTGTAGTCATGGCTTTTTTTTATCTACATTCCATGTTTAGTGATTCTAAAATGACAAGTTAGGGGTATACAAAAATGCAGTGAGTAAATCTTTCCCTGCTTGTTTTTATTTTAACCATAGACTGATCTTCTTGGAATATTTCTCCAATTTAATGCAAATTCAAGCACTAAACTCAAAGTTCAATTTGACTTAGCATATGTATTGTTTGATAAAATTGGATCACTTGAAGCAAGAAATTTAATAGTTGAGGGATTTCAGATTAAATGGTACAGCTTCAATCAATATGCACAAATATTAAACTAATAAGAACTGTTGACATGGCTTAAAACTTGATGAACTTGGTGGTTTGCAGTAAGGCTAAGTTCGTGAGATCATCAAGTCTTAAGAAGGAGTTATAATAAATTTATGTGAAAATGATACAATAGTATAATATATATTGCAAAATATTTTTGCAGCCATTTTTTAATTGATAAGTTACAATAAATTCTTTTTTACGTTATTGCTTTCTAAGTTATAATTTTACAAAATATTATAGGTTATTATAAATTTTATAAAATTTTAAAGCATAAGTTATTTAAAATGGTAATGTTATAGAATTGTTTTTTTAGTTTTAATTTCATGTTTGTAAAGTTATTAATCTTCTTTTAAATCCATTATTTTTATGGTTGTGTAAACTGTCATTTATTTTTATCTTTTAATTACAGGGCTTGCTTACTGAGGAAAGGATAAACACACCTAAAATTGATTCTGCACTATCAAAATATAAACAAAGAAATAAAAACGTTTCAACAGATGTAAAAGGAAATATCAAGGTAAAACCTTTCAATTCTGATCTCTAACAATAAGTGTAAATTAAATGTAATCACAGCTTATTTTAAAATAAATAAGTTTTAAATTAAGCAAACAATATAGCCACAGGTTCTATGCTTGTGATTGTGACCTTTAAGGGTATGTAATGATATTGTTTTAAAATGAATTTTATTACACAAATGCAAGTATTTCATAAAAAATAGGAAAATAGCAATAGTAAATTAGTTTAAAAAAATAACAATAATGATAATTTTAAGGTAATTCTAATACCCTGTTATTATTATTATTATCATCATCATCATCATCATCATCATCATCATCATCATCATCATCATCATCATCATCATCATCATCTTCTTCTTCTTCTTCTTCTTTTTACAAAAAATATTGCCCAGCATGAAATATTTCCCAAGTAATGGCTATCCAAAGTGCAAGCAGTTTAGGAAATTTTAATACGGCGCTGTGGGAAAATGTCAAAAGTTTTGGACAGTGGCAATTTTAAGTACAAAATCAAAATCAGCAATTTAAGCACTTGCAATACTTTTTTTTTTTTCAGCTATTCTTTTCAGTTAATTCATTTATCAACCAAATTGAATTATTAACTAAAATAGAGAAGTTTTTTATTTCCCCTAATTTTGATCTAAAATTTTCTTATAAGTTTTGCTATAAATTCTTCTATAAAGACTTCAGAAAGCTTTAATGAAATTTTTAAATGAGTAAAAAATTTTCAAGATTGATTGAAGTTAAGCTTATCTTTACCTATTGTGAAAAAGAATAATAAAAAAGTTTAAAAAAACTTATAATTTAGTTTTCTTTTGACTACAAAAATTAATTTCTAATCTTTAGTAAAAAATGAATTTTTTTCTTTATAGATTTCACATAGTGATGCTGATAGTAAAGTCACAGCAAGATTAGATTCTTTAGAAGATAAATTACAAACTCTTGTGGACCTTTGTGTAAAGAAAGAGGCAAGATGGCGTTTCTTAATTTTCCTTCTTTTTGTAATACTAATTATAAAATGAAATAAAAAAATGAATGTGTATAAAGCTAATAGTATCAGTTTTTTAATTTTTAACTTTTATGATAGTTTTAATAGATATTTTACTTCATTTTGAATTATAGATATAATTTAAGGACAGCTCAATGAATAAAATAAATTTTTCTTTAAGAATGAAATGGTTGAATAAATGGTTGAAATTATTAAAAAAAAATTTTTTTTCTCAAATAAAAAAATTCAAAAACTTACATGATAAAAGCTAAAGAAAATTTGAAAAGGAGAATTTTAAAGTTGTTTTTTTCAGAAACAGTTCGAGCGGAAATAGTTTAAGTATATCAAATTCACCTACTTGCAATCCATTTGATTGCTGCTATTAATGTTATGAGTGTTATTGATAATGATTACTGCATGATAATCTTTTTTTAGAGCTTGAAAGAAGAACAAAATGTTTGTCCTGTTCATGAATTTGATTCTGTTTTTGAAGAAACTGGTACTGGTCATAGTATCTATGAAATCGATTCTGTAGTTGAAGGAACTGGTACTGAAGGAACTGGTACTGAGGATAATAGTTATAAGTTGACTTCTGTAATGGAACAGCAAAGTTGTCCCAAAAAGCTGAAACAAAAGCAATCCAAGTTATCTGTTAAATTTCCTCAAAAAAACTTAACAAAACAAAAGCTGCACAGAAACCTTTGCAAAAAAGATAATAAGAATATTAAAACTGAACAATTTTCTGGTTAGCTTTGAATAGTTTTATTTTTTCATAAATATTTTTAAGAAGTGTGAAAATAGTATTGAATGTTGCCTTTAATTCTTAATTGGTGCTTGTTTTAAGATTTTTTCATAATTCTCTTTATAATATAATCCATAATATGAGTTTAAAAAAAAAAAAAAAAGAAATATAATCCACTATGAATAATGCACTATGAATTTCAGAAAGCAAATTTTTTATAGTTATATTCTTGAATTACTTGTATTTTGTAATTTGTAAATTTTTTGTTCTTTTTATATTTTCACTGGTTGATATTTTGTGTTAATAACTTTAGTTGTTGGACTAAAAGCATCCAAAGGATCGCCGAATAAAAGAAATATTGCAAATAAAGAAATTAACTCTGAAGTACAAAAGTATGTTAGAAGTCCTGAAGATGATGAGACTTGCTTAGTGAGTAAATTTATTTGGTGTTTCTGTGAAATTAAAAGAGAAATTACAAAAATAACATAAAATTATGTCTGTAAAAATAATATTAGTATAAATTGTTTCCAGTTATTTGAAATATGATTTGGAATAAAAATTTAAATATGACTTAATCAGTAAGGGTATGATAAAATTGGCATGGTTTTTGTAGGCATTAATGCAGGAGGTGAATATAGAGCGAGAAAGGCGCTGGAAAGCTGAGCTGGCATCTAATAAACTGATGGAAAATATGAAAAAGTATCAAGAAAGATGTGGGTAGATTAAACAATGAGTTAAATTTTTTTTTTTTTTTTTAAGATTATGGCAAATTTACTGAGTAAAGCTTTTAGTGTACAACCATCTTTTAGTGTTCAACCAAAAAAACTTTTAAAAAACTTTATGCTCTTTTTAGTAATAGAAGATAAAAAATTTCAAGAGGGGGCTGTAGCAGTAACTGAAAAACTCAAACAAGTTTATGACAAAGAAAAGAAACTAAGATTGGAAGTCGAGAGTCTTTTGAAAATTAATCAGGTAATATTAAACTCTTAGGTTAATATTTGTTTCAAGAAAACTTGTATAGTTTGTATAATAAATGTATAATTAATTGATTGATAATTTAGAATTGGTTTTGTTTCTTTTCTTGCAGGAAGAGAAGATCTGTCTGAAAGATCAAGTTAATACTCTGCAAAAAAACGACTCAGAGCAAAAAAAGATTATAGTTACTTTACAAGAAACTGTTACCAAGCTTGAAAGAGATAAAACAGAAGAACAGATACATTATGTATTTATTTATATTAAAGTTTTACAAATTGAACAATTTTTTTTGTGGTTCAGACTTATGTAACTTTCAACAACTTGATTAAATTATGAATAATCTATTTTAATAGCCTTTTTTTTTAATCTTTAGAAGAATTTGTATCAAGAGATACAGTTGGATATGGGAGGAGCAAAAAGAGAATTAGAGCTGCTGCGCCATTCTGCAGAAAAACGTAAAGAAGAAATTCGTCAGCTGCAGGATCTTCTTATATCTCGGGAGTACGAACATAAGTATGTTTATTTGTAAAGTTATATAGAAGATATTTTTTAAAAAAGAAAATTTTCTAACTCAAATCTTGCTGCCTAATATTCTTTTAAACCTATTTACTTATCTGTTTTTTACTACATTTATATATTCATTCAAAAAGTAATACTCTTTTCAAAGTTTATTGTGTTGTCTAAAAAGTAATTATATACTTCTTATAATTTGAGGTTTTGAAAAAGTATAAAATATTATTTTCCTAAAATATTAGAAAGTTATTGGAAAATATGATACCAGAAAAAGAAGTTCAAGAATTAGTGGAGAAAGCTGTATTAAAAGAGCAGCAGCGAGAAGATGATGCAATAAACCAATATAAATTAAGGTATTTTTTTTATTAAAATTTTGCTTTAATGCTTACAAAAGATATTGTTTCAAATTGATTTTCACCCCATAAAAAAGATTTTCTCACTTTAATTTTGCTATTTTTGTTGTACATTTTTGTGTTTTTTAAAATATATATTCTAGAAATTAAATCGACATTCATTTACATTCAAATAATTATAAAATTGATTTATGGGTTTTCTTAAACTTGCTTAATTCTCAATCCGATGTGCTTTTTTTAAGTTTTATTAATAAATCAATGTGCATAATAGAAAGTAATTGTAACTTTAAAATAATTTAACAATTATTAGAATGAGTTAATTAGTTAATTTATTTGACATATCATGAGATATCATGAAATAAAAGATAACAAAAATATTAAAACTGGACAATTTTCTGGTTATGATATCATGAAATATCATGTCTAAAGCTGATAAAATTTGTTAACACATTTGAAGAAGTTAATCAAATCACTTGTATCTTTTCTCCTAGATAAAAAGGTTAAATTGAGTTTTTCTTCATAAATTGACTTTGAATCTCCTGGAATAAGTCTTGTTGCAAAAACTCTTTACCTTCTATTTGATAAAAATGATTCAATTTGTTTAAGAACTCTACCTTTTATACTGTAAAATTTCAAGTTTGAATGTAAGTTTCTTATGAGAAACTCTATTAAATGCTTTTGAAAAGTTTGTAAAAAGTCATTAGGGTATCCTTTATCCATTCCTTGGATTAAAACATCTTCAAGTAAATTTGTAAAAAAAGCCATGTCGATTCTTCTGAATTAAGTTATTATCTAAAAGATGCAAGATGATAGTTTTTTTTTTATAATCTTTTCTAATAACTTTACATACAACTGTTGTAAGGAAATGGGTCTATAGTTAGAAGGTGCAAGTTTATCACTGTTTTTATAGATAGGTACTATATTTGAATCTTTCCATGCTTTTTGGTACATCTCCTAATTCAAGGGGGGTTCAAGGGCTTCAAAATTGAGGGCTCAAAGCTTAAGAATGTGTTCAATAGAGATATTTAAACTTTCAGAACAAGTATTCAAAACATATGGATGAACCCTCCATATGTTTTGAATACTTGTTCAGAATACTTGTTGAAATAATTTCTAAAAGCTTTTTTTTTTTATCTAGTATTTTTCATTAAAAAATAACTTCATAGATTGGAAGAAAGAAACAGAGAATACAATGCTTTAGAAGATGAGTTTAGAATGGCACTGCAGTTAGAAGCAAATCGATATAATAAGGTAAATAGATTTTTTGTTTAACAAGATTTATTTTTAAAGTCTCTAAGATTTCTGGAATTGAATGCATCTTATTAGTTTTTTAATTTTTACAGCTCCATGAAGCTTATGAACAAAATAAAAAGGAATTGCATGAACTCAGCCTTTCTTTTGAAAGTCTTAAAACCAAAGAAATTGATGGTCGAACACTTGTAGCTGAACTGACTTCAGTATAATCGGTTTACTTTCTTATTTTTATTTGCTTTACAAAAATATTGTAGGTGAGATTGGGAACATTCATTAAAGCAATTATTATCAATGAACAATTTTTAGGCTGCAAAAATTATTTTTGTTTCAGATGGTTAGAGAGCAAAAAACAAAGATTTCAGAATTAATTCAGAGTAAGCAAGAAATTATAATCCACTATAAAGTACGTGTTTTTCTTTATAAAGATTTAAGAAATTTAAAACTTACTTTCATTTAACCTTTAATCTTATTTTTCATTAGGATCGAGTAAAAACCTTAGAGACTGAAGCTATAGAACTAAGGCAACTTGCCTCAAAAGTTGAAAGTCTTCAACAGGTGATATAGTTTATAATTTTTTCCTTGGGCTGAGTGAGAATTTCTTTTTGTTTCATATGAAAATATTTTCTTATTTTTTCTTTAAGTCAATGTCCATATTGTACCTCTATAGAATCCTCATGGTTTTTAACTTTATAGTAGCTTTCTACACATAAAAAATTCTATTTTCACTTTGTTAGGACAAAGATCGAATGGCTTCACATATTCTTAGTCAAGAATCTGTCATTCAAGGGTTAAGATCTGAAAGAAAATGTTGGAGTGAAGAGCTTGCTCAGCAAAGTATTTTTATTGGTTTGTTTGTTTTACAACAAAAAAAAAAAGCTATACAAGCTATATAGTTACACGTTTATTACATTTAAAATAATATTGTAGAGTATTTGTACTAAAAGAGCATATTGAGCTATTTATAAATAAATTTTTTGTGGAGAAAATTAAAAAGTATTTCTTAAATTGTAATCAGATGCTATTTAATTTTAAAAATATTTAAAAAAAAAAAAAAAGAAAAAGGGTTTAAATAGTTATTTTTTCACTTAACTTTGAAAGGTAATGTATTTAAGAAGATTTCAGTAAAAATTAGTTAACAGAGACGTTTTTTTTTTTTTTTTGTTGTACCAACTGATAGTTGGTACAACAAAAAAAATTTACCATTTTCATAAAAAAAATTGCATTTTTATTCAATATAGTAAAAGCGGGTCAAACCGATCACCAAACAATAAAAATCAAGTAACATTATTATATTTTAAATTTTTAAACTATTTTTTTTAAATAAGATTAAAAATACCAACAAGCACATTATTTATTAATTTTTTTTTTTTTTTTTTAATTGTATTTGAAAATATGAAAACTAGAAGAAGAAAAAATGATTGCTTTGGGCAGAAAGTCTATTAAAACAGATCAATATTTAAATACATTTAATAAATTTAACATTTTATATATGTTTTATTAATATTATGATTGTTACACGTTTGTTGTAACAATAACAGTTATGTCCTGTGTGAGTGTATCATTATCTCTCTGAATCTTCAATTAGATGCAAGTTCTTATACTGAATGGTTTATACCTTTTTAAAAAACAAAAAGTTATTCTCTGGTATAAAGTGGAGGAATGATTAGGTGGCTGGAATAATGCTTTTGAAAAGTGCTCAACAAACTGAAGATGAATTGCATCTATTTCATCTTTTTTTACATTGTACAACTTCATATTTTTCCTGCAAAACACAAACATAAAATCTACTTTGAGTATATCCTCAGCATTTAATTGTTTTAAACAAAAGCAATTTTTGCATGTCTCTTTCCTGTACTTCCAATGCCATCACATGATAATTTAGCAAGGCTTGTACCAAAAGATCCACATTCTACATTTTTATGCAAAAATCATCTTTTATATTGGTTAACAGCTCACTGTGAAAAGTACAATTTTGAAAAATTTTGTGGTAGAATCTCTTTAATGTGATATATTGCTATGCTACACAAACAAAACATGTATTGAGAACCATATTATCATAAATTGGTTGAACAGATGTTTTTTCTAAAGTAACACCAAAAGTTATTTGTTTTCAGGTCTTTTTCACAAAATTCTAAAATATTTTTTTAACTTTCAGTTCACACCTCGCAATTCTGTGAAACTCAACTGATAATTTTGATCGATTGTTTCTATAGTAGAGTTTAGATTTAGTTTGTTTTGTCACCAGGCATTGTTCTTGCTCTTCGTTTTGGGTTATAAGATTAATGTATTTTTTCAATATGCTTCTTATCTCTTTCTGTGTTATCATTTACAACTGTAAGGTTTCTAGTTACTATAAGACTCTGATAACAATCATGGAGTGAATCATGAAAAATAAAATGATTGGTTTGTGCTGTTTAGAAAAAATATAATGATTGGTTTGCGCTGTTTAACAAAAAGTTAACTAGTTCTTTGTGTCTAAACTCAAATATTTTCAAAATCAAATTAATAAAATATAAATCATAAACAATGTTTAAAATAAATAAACTAGATAAGATAATATAATTTACTTTTTAGCTGAGTAACCATTTCATTAATGGATAAAATAGCAGTATCCATTTTAACTGGAATCTTAGTTATTGTTGTTGAAATAAAGTTCCTTTGCAGGCAAATTGAGTCTTGTACTATGCTTTTATGTATTTTTTTTTTTAAATGAATAACCCTCAATTCTTACAATTCAAATCAAATCACATTAAATTGGCTCAATTTGATTTGTTAAGAATCAAAAGAATTTACTAGTTAATGCTTTTAGCTTTTGCCATTCATCTGTTACAATGAAAAGCACCAAATAATCAGAATTAATTTGTTGCTTTATTTCTGTCTAAAATAATAACTACTGGAGCTCATAATAAAACTTATTTCAGCTAATTGAAGAATTGTCTCTTTTTTTGCCAATACTTATTGCATATAAAAAAATTGATCGTAAACTCCACTTTTTTTTTTAGAAATGCCTTTAAAATGGTTTAAATACTCCTGCATTGGGCCCAGGTGACCAATACACAGTTCAAAAACAAAATTTAAAATCATTTTATCTATATGATGCCTGAAAAGTAGGTTTAAGAGATCTTTTTCAGATGGCATGCACCTTTTATTTGCCGTTTATTTATTTTCATATATTTGTTTTATTCTAACAGTCCAGATTCTGATGTGTCATAGCAAAAGTTTCTATTGTATCCAAAAGCTAATTTTTAGTAAACAAGTTGTAGAGAACTGCAACCTTGTCACCAACTCTGCTCAATTGAGAAGTCAATTTGAGAATTTTTTAATACAGAAGCACACTTGACACAAAGTTATGTATTAAGATTCGATTTACAAATAGACTAGTGTTGTCTCTCAAAGCTTCTGTAGTAGCCATTAAAATGTAGAGTCTCTCGATTATCTAAATATTTTAAGTAATATATAATCAAATCTAAATATAATCAAAATTATTTCTGACATAAGTTTCAGATCAGTTAGAAAAATGGCCTCACTTGTTGGGTGAGGTCTTTTTACAAAAAATTAAGTTGAAAAGTTAGGATATGCATTATATATATTGTGAGTCTTCCTTATAAATTTAAAATATGTTTATGCAGTTGTGCATACTCCATATTCATATGCTTTTTTAAATAATTTTAGGCTCATCTCTGGCGCTGGACCGTAACAGGTTGGATGCGCTAGTTGACGCCCAAAAGAATGAAATATCTCTTTTGAACAAAAAGTTGGCAGTAGGTTTTGGGTGTAAATAATAGTGATATAATATTTTGGTGAAAATATTTTAATAAAGAATTATTCTACTTTATTAAATTTTGAAAGCTAAAAATGTGTTTATGGTTTTAGGATTGCGAAGACTCTTTAAAGATTAAGACCAAGATGATTATAGACCAAACAGACACAATAAAAGATATGAAAATGGTATCGCTATTTTTTTGGGATTCATAAAACTTTTCTTTTTTACAAAGATCTCCTTGTTAACTTATTTTTATATATGCATCTTATGACGTTTTTTATTTTATTTTTATTATTGATCATTTGGTTATTAAATGTAAAGGATCTTTCTAAAGTTAAAAACGACTTGAAGATTGCCGCGGAAGATTTTAATAAAGAACGCGCTTGTATTGAAGAAGAACTTGAACAAGAAAAGTTGACGAATAAAAGTTTACAAGTGAGATTTTGACTTCAGCATTTATTATTTTCTTTAAACAAGATTCTTATTTACGAAATAAATCGAGTTATTATGATGATGATTTTCAGGAGAAGGTGGATGCATTAATTGAACGGAAGGAAGCATTAAAGGAGAATCTCTTATCTTCTGAAAATGAATTGGCACAATGCAAAAATGAAGCCAGGTAATCTTGTTGAAAACGCTGTAAATTTTTCATCATGATTATTTTTTAATTGTTACTATTATTGTTGTTGTTGCTGTTTTTTATGGTCTATTTTTAAAGGGAGCTTCGCGAAAAATGGAAAGAACGTAGCAGTATAATTGATCAACTAGAAACAAAAGTAATAAAGATGAAAAATTCGTTCGAAGAAAAAGAAAAACTGTTGAGGGAGGAAAATAAACTTCTGAAAATGAGCTTCAAGTTGGTTGCATTCTCTTTTCTAATATTTATTTTTTCTAGATTTAAGAAAATAAAAATACTTAATTATACATTTTTCAAAATTTTTTACATTTTTTTTGCTTAGAATTTTTTTTTTTCTTCCGTACATTTTTTTTTTTTTTTAGTAATAATTAGGTACCAAACCTCGAGTCGATAAGTATCGGAAAAAACAGTTTTGTAATTTAATCGGCTAGACGAAAACCGTAAATAATTTGACCTGTTCAGTTATTTGATCAAAGTTGAATAAAAAAAAACTTTATTTTGATTGGATATTTATTCTCGGCTTTTATCAAATATTAAGTAGTTTTTTCAAGTTTTATAGATCGTCGATTTAACCCGAAAATCATCACAGTTATGAATTTTGTGTTATAGTCATGATCACCCGTTAAAAACCGAAAAAAACGATCCGATGATTTTCCGTTGTCTGGTGCCTAATAGTAATTGAAATATTTGGTTTCATTTTTGATCTGATTTTTAGTTCTTCGAAGGTATTCCCACTTTTTTTTTTTTTTTTTTTTGCAGAGAACTTGAAGAAAAGCATTCGAGCGCACAAACCGAGCATTTAAAGGAAGTGAACGCCTTAAAACACGATTTTGAGTTAAAAACCAGAAAAATAATCGCAGAGAAAGATGATGAACTTGTAATCGCAAAACAACAGGTAAAAAACCTTCGAGTGGTAAAAATACTCAATTTTAAAATTTTCAAAGCGAAGTTTGAAAAAATGTTGAAGCTTGTGACTTTCCTTACTCAAAAAAGTCTGATTTTTTTTTTACGGTCATAGTTCCTATATGTTGGGGCGTCTTAAGGCCATCGGGGATCCTAGTCTACATTTAAATTAGAGGCCCACTATTTTTATTGAATTTTAAAAAATGAAAAAAAAAAACAGTTAATTAGTAAACATTTGTTAAAAAAATTGATAAATTCACATGTGACGTTTTCATGCTTTTTTTCCTTGGAAACTTGTTAATTGTATCATCAAGATCAATAGCGAGAAGAACATCAGATTCAATCGATATTAAGAACGGACAGTTCAATCTTTTTTGTAGCATGCTATAGAGCGGAGCTCAGTTTTGAAAATGTTCGCTCGCGTGTGCAATTGGAGACCATCTTTGAAAGAAAAAATCTCAAGGATATTTCAACGTTTGTTAAAGTGGTTTCTCTTTCATCTCAGAAGTATTCGTTTTCTTGATGAGATCTTGAGCATCGTGTGACAAATCTGAGGTTGAGTCCAACACTGATGAAATAGTATTTTGCTTTTTTAAGTTCTGAAGTTATTTCAACCAACATTTTTATTTTCCCATTACGGCACATGAACTCCTCACAGATATTGGCCAAGATGTACAAAGTGTTACCTTTTCCAGAATTTTCAAGTTTTTTGATGTATTCGTGTAGGAATGGATCAAACTGGCTTCCCAGTGTGCACAGCGACGTTGGATTAACCTTTGGTCGACGTCGAAAGCGATGTTGCATTAACGTTGGAAATGTAAAGTTGAATCGACGTTAGCATACAATGTAATGGCGATGTTAATTTTTTGAAAAACTACATCTTATCCACATTTGTGCGACGTCATTTTTAATTCGTGGTTTATCCGATTGGAAAAAACCACGAGTCTTATATCCACGTAAAGTTCCGACATCTTTCTCACGTTGGTACGATGTTGAATAACTGGAACTTCATACGGCAATGAGCCATCTTGATTGTTATCTTAAATGCAGATAATCTTCCGGCAAGATAGGCTTTGACTTTTGTGCCAAAAGAAACGATGTCAATTTAGGAGATTTTGTCCTCTTCTGCTTTATAGGTTGTTTTTTTTCTTTTTGCAGCACCACTTTCATGAGTGCAACCAGACATGTTTAGCATATTCTTTTTAGTTTTTTTCGAAACATATTTTGACTTGACCACAGCAATTTCAAACTTAAGCAGATTTTATTTTTCAGTGCTTCAGTACTTTAAGATTTCTGCAAATTAATGTTCTTTTTTAAAACGCAAGCATACATTTTCACCTTTTCAGGAAAAAAAAAAAGTAACTTCTGGGGCTCCAAACTGACCAGCTGTTATTTTTCTAAAAATAAAAGTTTCTTATAATCAAGATAATTATTCCAGAGAAACTATGACTTTTAAAATTCAATTTTTTAAAAAAAAAATTTAGAAATATAATTTTCTATTAAATTATGTTAAAAATAAAAAAAATTTCAAACACATTTTGGGAGCAATTGGCCGGGTGAATAAAAATGAGCAATTGCTTACCTTTACATGAATAAAAGTATCAGAAAAACTGCTGAAGTTTTTGTTCACGTAAAGCTGACCAATTACTAAATAAAAGCAATTGCTCATTTTTATTCACCCGGGCTAACGTGTTAAGGCAGCAATTTACAAATTTCAAATAATCGACTAATTTACTTTATCGACTTAAACCCACGATATAATTCTTTCAAATTTGTATTCAGTTAAATCCACATAAATAGATCATAAACAGAAATCCACAAACAAAAAAAACTTGAAAAATCTGATTATATTAAAAGTTTTTCACAACGTGTTTGTTTGTTTTTTTAAACGTCAAACGATATCTCTTGAGTTATATAAACTTATGGACATTATTAAATTATTTACAGGTATGTTGCGTGGAAGAAGAAATGCGAGCCTTATTGGAAGAAAGCGAGAAAAAAAAAAGAAATTTCGAACGCAGGATTGAGAAACTTTCGAACGCATTTACGGAGATTCAGACTAGTTTCATCTAGCTGTCTGCGAGGAAAATATAACTATGAAATGCCTATAAAAAATTTTAAGTTTACATATTTATATTCAATTAGATAAAGTTTATAACAGTTTTCTATGATCTAATTTATTGCATCTGAGTTTTAAATTTGAATTTTCCTCCGCACTTTGACTTGACGGACGGGTTAAAGTAACGTTTTTCATCTCACAAGGCATTATGGGTCAGGAAATTGATATTTAAGAGATGTGATCACTTCACTTTGGCCGCTAACAAAACTTAGTAGTAGCAATTATAGAATTAGAAAGAAATTTGTAGCAGAAAACTGAATTTTTGATTATTATTTTTATATCTTTATTATTACTGTTGTTATCATTATTATTATTATTCTGAGTAACTTCATTTTGGAACAATTAACAAATCACACCCGGGCCAACTAAAACGTCTTTTGTGAAAAGCATTTTAACTTTTTGTTAACCCTTTCGCGACTGAGTTAAAAACATCTATATGACTGCGCGTAAAACTTGTTCGCTTTTTATCCATTTTTCAAAATTAATTTTTGATCGATCTATAAATGCAAATGACAAACGGTTTGAAGTATCAACTTAAGAAATTATTCCTATTTCAGATATATATTTAATGTTTTCTCAAGCCCATATAGATGTTCAGGAAAATTTAAAATTATTGATGAACCGCCAGGCGGTTCACACGTCATTTAGAAACAGGTTTTATGTACCGTGGTGCGAGTCACGCGTCAGGAAAGGGTTCATGTTGCGTATTTCTAAGCGTTATTTTTAATCCCCACAACTTTCAAAAATGATGCACAATAAATCTTCTTAAGTTTAGAGTTTATATAGCAAGATAAAGTTTAAGTAGTAAGATAAACTTTTCTCTAAATTTTAATCGCAAATAACAAGTTTTTAAAAGTTTTTACTACGCTACGTAAGAATGAGTTAAATAAAAAATTTGACTTGATGATTTGTAGTGATTTACTCTTTTATTATTAAACAGGGAGTTTGTAAAATTTTAATGTCTATAATTCTTCAGAAAACTCCAAATAGCCCCAGTTGTGCAAAAATTTTTAAAGCTTCCCGGATTAGTTTACATTTTTCGTCGGTTTTTACAGAAGTAATAAAACAAACATACTGTTTAAAAATGTAAAAAATTAACAATTTCAAAATTATTAAAAAATTTAGAGAAAATGTTTTAGGTAGGAGTTCAAACTTGAACTTAAAAGAATTCGTGCGTGCATAAACGATTAAACCTGCCCTCCCCTCCCCTCCCATCCCCCTCTGCTTTTGTATGCAAAAGCTTGAGAGAAATAAGAAGAGCATGCGCTGTATTGAATAAAGTAAAAAAACTGGGAAGTTACAACAAACCGACATCTAAAATTTAGAAAGTCATGGCTGCCTTTCGACAAGTTGTGCGATTTGGGACTTCTGTTGGCATTGGTAGAAGATGTGCCAGTGCTGCTTCAGGCTCAGCTCCTATTTCTCCAAATACATATTGTCCTGCAAATCCAGCTTCACATGAAAGGACTGGTGTAGTTAGTGATGCCCTTTTAGCTAAAGAAAAAGGTCCATGGAAAAATTTAAGTAAGGAAGACAAGATTGCATGTAAGTCCGCCCTGTCTTATTTTAATTTAAAATTAATTGTATGAGAAATAATTTAAAATAATTTTTAAAAGAGGGCGCTAAATAATTGTTTCGATGCCTCTCATATCTAACGATTTTTTAAAATGTCTGTTACTATGAGCAAGATTTTCTACATACCATATCAAAGATTTTCTTTGCTTCCATGATTTGTGCTTAAACTTTCGTAGTCTGTTGTGTTCAAGAAATTAAAGATATTTGAAAAGTTTATCTAGGTATGTTCTTGTGTACATTTAGCAAGTTTAATGGCAAACTCAAAAAGTTTTATCTTGTGTAATTCCAAAATAAAACCAAACTTAGTATTAATAGAATTTCCTCTGCTCGATTAAAAAATTACAATTATACAAAGTGTGTTGACATATTTTGTACTTAAATTAATTGAAAGTCCAAAATGAAGTTTTTTTTAAGTTAAAAATGTTAGAAATGTTACTGTTTCAGACACAAGAGTTTGAATATATGCTTTGTATTGTTTTAAGTTTGTATCACATTTTACATGATGCTTTTATTTATGAATTATATAGTTTAGAATTGTATTATTTCACAATTCTCTCTCATTTTAAATATGGAATTTTTTCAGTGAAAAAACAATGCATTAATATACACAATTTTCATTCTTGGGTTACTACAGGTTGAATGTCCCAGGTTTTTAATCATAGAAAACCCTCAATATTCCATCTATTTTACAACATTTGATGGAAAATTCTGGGTTGTTCCTGGACTTCTATATAGCTGTCTCTATGAAGTCCCAAATTTCAAAAAATTTCTTAAGCCATAACTTTCTTATTAAAACTGTTATACCTTGTTTTCTCACTCCATTTTACAGTTAATATTTTTCTTGGAATGTTTCAAATAAAAGATCTGAAAAAAAAAATATCTAGAAAGACCTTGAAAGTCATAGGTTAACTTTTTCTTTGCCAATTCTGCTCTAGTCACATTTTCATAAGCAAACAGCAAAATTATGAAATACATGAATGTAAATGGTTGCTCTAAAAAAACATCTCAAGTACTAGATCAACAGTTTGATGATCTGCCCTGAAAAAATATAACTGAAAAGTTTAGACTAGACTAGAACATGTAGGTACAGCATAAGCAAAGACTAGAACATGTAGGTACAGCATAAGCATTAACTAAAGTTCAAACAGTCTAAATTTGTTGGAAGAAAAACATAAAAAATGTAGAAACTGAAAGTTAGACATGAAGTTAAAAAAATCTTTTTTGATATGACACTATAAATCGGCCATCAATATAAGTCCTAAAAACACTCTTCTACAACAGTTTTATGCTACCAGTAAATGAGTAATGTTCTTTGCAAAACTGAAAAACAAATATCCTGAATATGTAGTTTATCAAGGCCACGCAAGTTATTTGGCAGTTTATAATATGCTAAACCCAAATTGCAAGAAAGATCACTACAAGTCCCTTTAAGCATGTCAGAAACAGCTAACTCAGTTTCCTGATATTGTCATTCCACGCCAAATTGATCATTTGCAGTTGCTAGATTTATCCAGCTTTAAGTCCTCAAGTGATAAATGTCGTATTGTCCTTTCTACAAGATTGTACAAGCAAAGATCAGCTCTAATAGTCTGATTTTTCAACAATAAAATCAAGTGATGAAGTGTGATAAATTTCTTTTACAAAAAGGAATAAGTTTTAGAATTTAAAAATGTTTTTAACATACTGTAATCAAGTTAGGTAATACTTTCTAAAATGTAATGGTTCCTTAATATTATACATGTGTGGAAATAAAAGTGGAATAAAGTTGGGGTGTCATTTTCCTTGTAAAATGCTTTCAGAATAAGAAAAATGATTGTTAATTTAATAGATAATACATGCTATAAAACCTGACCCTAAGAGATACAAAGCCTTAATGAATATGCCAGATCCATGAACCTTACAAGAACTAAATAGAATGATTGGATTGTTTGCATATTACGCCAAATGGATTCAAAACTGCACTGAACTAACTCTGCCACTTATTGAAGCAAGGAAAGGTTTTTCATCCCGGGGCCTAACCATGCATGCCAAAGTAGCAATCAAAACACTTAATACTATCTAAGGACTTTGTAGCATATTTAATTCATTTTAATCAAAAATAAACTAGTTGAAGCATGTCTGGCCTCCCCTGACTTTAAACTCCCGCTAACTATAGAAACAGATGCTTCTGACAAACCTCTTGGAGGAACATTATTACAGCTAGGCAGGCCTGTGGCTTTCTTTTCAAGGACACTAACGAATGCCAAAAAGAAGCATGCGATTGTTGAGAAAGAAGCTTCAGAAGATGGAAACATCTAATCAACTCGGTTCCACTCGTTAACATTGTCACAGACCAAAGATCAATTTCACTTATTTTTAATAAACAGGGGTCAACAAAAATCAAAAACAATAAACTTACTCGGTGACGCTTAGAATTGGCAGATATCAACTATGCAATCTCATATAGACCGGGCCACAAAAATACTGCTGCTGGCGCCCTCTCCTGATGTTGTTCATTACAAAGTACCTCAAGAGCATTTCATTATATTCCACATTCCACTCCCAACTATGTCATCTGGGAGTTAAAAGAATGCTACACTATTGCAAAAGCCAAAACTTACCTTACTCAACCACAGAAATTGAGCAACTAACTAACAAATGTACTATGTGCAATGAAATTAAGCCACGTTTCTACAAGCCTCCAACAGGTTGTTTTATTCAGTCAACTAGACTGTGGGAACATTTATCCATGGACTTTGTTGGTCCACTACATTCCACTACAGCAAATAAATACATGCTCATGGTAGTTGATGAATACTCATGATACCTATTTGCATTTATGTGTTACGATATAACTGCAGATACTGTTGTACCTCATCTCCTCAGCCTATTCTCATTATTTGGTTCACCATTCTCAATACACACAGATTGGGGGACACAATTTGAAAGTGTAAAACTTCAAAAATCCCTTGAAAGAAATGGTGTCATCAAAACCAGAACTACTTCTTATCACCCATAAGGCAATGGGCATTTTGAATGGACAAACGGTACCATATTAAAAGCAGTTAGTCTAGTCCTAAAAACATTAAATCTGGGAAAAGAAAAGTGGGATGTAGTCTTACAAGTGGCTCTATCTTCAGTAAGAGGACTACTATGTACAGCTACCAATAAAACACCACATCAAAAGATGATGAACTTCTAACATTCATCCATAGTAGGTACTGTACTACCGGATTTTCTAGCTGAGCAGGATTCTGTAATCCTTTACAGACGGCAAATCAGACAGAAGGGAGATCCACTTGTTGACAAAATCCAGCTGATAGAAACAATATCTCCCTATTTTGCATGTGTCAGACTTCAAAGTGGTAAGATTGACCCAGTATCAACCAAAGATCTTGCTCCACTTCAGGAGAATGACTCATCGGCAGAATCTAGTAGTTATGCAGAGCCAGTCCAATAATCTGGTGAATAATGTAAAGATCAAATATCTATTAACACTGATACCTACAATCAGGAAAATCAAGGGCGGCATGTATCAACCTAAACCAGTGAAATAGTTTTAACCCCACATAATGATCTTGAGAACTCTTCAATGGATGGCATCACAAATATCTTAAAAACACAGAACAGTACATTTTCAAGATTTAGTCATAATATTAAAAAACCAAAGTACCTAACGATTGCATCAATCATTAATTCAAAGTTCTTTTAATTTAAAAAACAAAACAGAGAAGACTGCTATAAATATTAAAAGCTCTGATCTAAAGATGTCAATACCCTTCCTTGACAGTTTAACGCTTCAGCGAACCATATTTATTAATTACGTTTATTCCTTGCATTTTTAACTTACTTTGTTGTCGTTATTGTAGTGACTTTATATATTTGGTTCAGCCTAATATTTGATATTGTATTTTGTTGCGGGCTCAACAACAGTAATATATAAATTTATTCTTAATAACATATCAATAGACGGCTGCTGTTTATTGTTCATAGCATATATCCAGGAAAGATAAAAAAATTTGTTTTTCTAGTGTCTTCTTAATACTATCTAAGGATTTTGTAACATATTTAAATCATTTTAACAAATCTTTACGTAGAACACAGTTGTAAAATCTAAGTTTTGTTAAGGGCTAAAAGTTTTGTATGTTCTCTGGAAATTTTATTTTCTTATATGTTTCTAACCATCAAGAATTAGCCAAGTTTTTTGAACTAATAACCTTGTTGTTAGTAACAATTACTGTGACTATTACATGACTTGATAAACCCAAGGTATTACTTCTTCGTAGTTGAACCTGACACATGATTCTTAGATCAAAACTCATATAAATTGCTTGAGTTTTGTTTTATTGTGATGTTTAATGTATTGTGATTATTAGAAACTGAGTTTATTCTAATGTTATTTTTTGATGATAAATTCTGATGATTTTCTTTTAGTATACAGAGCTCAGTTTCCTAAAACAATGCTTGAAGCAGAAAATGTCAAGGGAGATGGTGGGAAAGTGTTCTTTGGAACTGCACTTGGAGTAGCAATTGCTATTGGTTTTTTTGGACTCATTATTAAATTTTGTATGTTGCTGCATTTAACTTATTTGTCTTTTTTTTTTTTTTGCTTTTTTTTTTTTAATAAAAAAAAATTAAAAAATAAAAAAAAAAACCTATAAAGGACCCAAATCATTTAATCTCATGAAAATTCCACACGAAAAAAAACCCAATGAAAGTTTTTTAAGAAAATTTCAAAGTTAATAACTTGTCAATTCAAGTTGAATTAAAACTTTGAATTAACAAGTTATTAATTTTATTTTTTTTATTTCATAACTACTTACATGTTTTAATTTTTTGGTTTGAAAATTGGTATTGGAAATTCAAATTAGTAATCCTTTAATACCATTTGCAGAGCAGATTTTTTTCTTTTTAGTTGAATTTTTAAACGAAAGGAAACTTATTCAGTAGTTACATGTACTACATAGCATTTACTCGTATTTGTTACTCAGGAATTATACATATTAAAATTTATTACACGGTTTATGCGATCTTCTGTTTAGTGTCTCCTGAACCTCCTCGAACACTTACAAAAGAATGGCAAGAAGCATCGTTGGAAAAAATGAGGCTATATGAGATGAATCCGATCCGTGGTTCCTCGAGTAAAAAATAATGCAAGTTGCCATCTAGAAAACGCTTATTTTTAAAATAAGATTTAACTTAAAAAGAATTTGTAGTTTCATTTCAATAAAGAAGAAAATCTGTACACAATATCAATCTCTCTTTGATGGCTGAAATCCAAACGGATCTTTGATTTTATATTTTCTGATGGAGTTAATTTCTGAGGGTTTTTTTTTGTTTGTTTGTTTTTTTTTTGTTGTTTTTTTTATCTCTAGCTTCATCTATGGTTATTTAGATTTTTTCAGCAAAAAATCTCAAAACCCTAAGACCTTACGACTATTCCGGTTGAAAGGAGTGATTTTAAAATGTGATCACAATTATGTTAGAGGTCAACATTTTTAAAACTGTTGGAAGAAAAAAAATTCTATTTCTCACTACAATATATCTTTAGGATCGGGTGACCACGATGAGATTCGGCCACGTCAATTGTTTTTAGCAATACTCACAAATTCAATTTTAACAACTGGACAAATTTTACTTTCGTCCAACAATTAGCTTTACAACCTTTGTCTTGCCTAGCAGCAACCTTCCTCAGTAAAAATGATTCGCAAAAGCATAGAAACTTAATAGCAGTTCAGTTTCATTTCATCTATTTTTAACTCCGATACATGAAGCCTGTAGGCTAATAATAAAGCATAGAAATTTAATCGCAGTTCTTTCCTTGTTCGTGTTACAAACATCTTTTAAATTAAAGTTTCTTACATTAGAGAAATTGAACTTAAAATTTGGATTCTCAAACAAATTCTTTAACTTCACGAATATAAGGTTTTCAGGGAACTGTATTTTTTTCATTTCATCTGTTTTTAACTCCGATACATTATGCCTGTGGGCTGATAGAGTTACTTGTCCTACCTCAAAAAAGTTATGATGAGTTATTTTTTTATAAAAATTGGAAAGCCCTACAATCCAACGGTTGTGTGGTTTTCGCTTGAAAACTAAATAACACAAATGTTGGAGATAAATAACACAAATATTGGAGATAAATTTTAGCGCGAAATTTAGTCTCGGTTACGGAGAACAAATCTTTTGAAAAAACTCCTCAAGTTTACTAACTAGCGTTAAGTGAAAAGCGTGAAGTGAAAAATCGAAAAACCTATATTATAAATAATCTACTATACATTTTTTTTAATTTAAAAATAGACGTTTATAAAAAAAACTACATCTACATAAATTCCAAAAGTGGATATCATAAACAATTTTCACATAACTGCATTTGTTCTATTTCAAAATCTCTACAAGGACATAGACGCTTCAGGTTTATTTCTTCGTGCATGCAACTATAAAGCTGACCGTGAGATTGTAGAAAGCAATCTTTAGTTATCGGGTCAAAGGAGGGGGCGTGCAGAACGTACTGATTCTTAACTTTAGAACACTGAAGATTGGCGTTTCTGAAAATTAAAATATTCAAATTCATGATCTTTATCAGCTTTATTCACATTTTCTACGAAAACAGATACCTAGAGGTTTCAATTAGAACAAGCATTTCTATTTGTTTGACAAAATGATCACCAACCTTTCTATAGATTCCTTAGTATCAATATCAACAAAAAAGGTTCTTTCACAAACAAGACCTAAAACATAAAAACACAAACTCTGTAACGTAATTAGTTTTTCAAATGTAAATAGAAATCGACGTTTATTGAATGTATAGATTTTGCTATTGAAACTGGACAGTGTAAATCAATATAGGGTGCGGTGAGATTTTTTTCTTCATTGTTATGGGTTCTAAAAGTTGTGTATAGTTATCAATAATAATACTATCAAACATGAGAAAGATTGTGATGCAGTTTAAAGTCTTTCTCTAAAGCTCATTTTAAAAAATTCTGGAGGAGCTTGCAATACTTTCGCTTGTTAAAGTTGTGGAACAGTTGTCTTATGTACTAAATTTTTTAGGTAACTTTTTTTTTTTTTGTGTGTTTTAATTTTAGTATGCTTAACTGTCGGATACGTTAACACGATCTCCTACGAAAAAACTTGATTGTTTAAACACAGTAAATCCATCAATAGACCTGAAATTTAAAACTAACGTTTAACTCTTTACATTTAAAATTTTAACTTATATAAAAACAATTTTTACTTAATTTGTTAAAGTATTTTGCATAGGTATTTTACTGTTTTTCTAAATTATGTAGTTTTTAAATTTGTTCCAAATTTCAGAGATGTTCCTGTAAAATGTCAACAACAAAAAATTGTATAATAATATTTAGACATCTTTGAAGTATACCAAAATATATGCTACCAACCAAAGTTGATGCTTTTCAAATGCATCTATATATCAGAAAGAATTCCCCTGGTTTTAACATCAGTTTGTTTAAATAATAAAACACTAGCTTCAAGATTATATCTGTTTTCGGAAAAAGCTGGTAATCATTTAATTTGATAAGAATGTTCTTATCAAACTATCAAAATTGGTAAATACTGCATGATTTATTAATTAAATACTGCATGACTTACTAATAAATACTAATGACTTAAAATAATTGAATGAAAAAAGATCGTCGGCTGCAAACAGAAGTTCAATGCAATCTTTTGTGGAAGTATTTGGTATATGCCATTGCAAATATTTTGGTAACAAAAACAGAGATTGTAAGTAATTTTAATTGATGTGAAAGTTCCATCATTGGATTGGGATTTTTGATCAAAAAGGACAGAGGAATATTATAATTGGATATATAGACAATCAGGAAAACAAGAAGTTATAAAGTTTTACAGAGAGTCTAAAGAAGTGCATCATGTTAAAAAGGTGTTAGTGCAACATCAACTACCACTTTTTATGATAACAAATTGTCAAAATAGTTACATACAGACAACAAAGAATCATTACTATCATTTGAAGAAAATACTAAATTGTCACAAAACAGATGTAAAAATCCAAATTTGTGCCCGATAATAGAACACACTGGTATATCCAACAGGCATGCTTGTCAATTAGTCAATGTTCTTCTAAAGAACATGAAGGTAGACCCTGAGACCCATTAGAAATGGAATCATTTGAAAAATTTAAAATGATTGTTAAACCATTGTAGTGGCTAATATGTTTGCTGCATTGTGATGAGATCCCATTTAGAAAAAGTATTTAAACTGATGATGGTTTAACTACAGGAAAAGCAACATTTGGAGGTAAAATAGGAAAATCAATTCAAGTTGATGTTCAATTAATACCAATAATAGACTTAAAGCTGACCAGGGCATTAGTTAAAAAACTTAAGAAGGATCAAAAATATTTCCTTCATGCTTCGTCTAATTGCTCAAAATGGTTCTTCAGAAGCTGATGTAAGGTATATAAAACATGCAGAGCCCGGGATGCATCATGCTTCATGCCAGATGGCTAACAAGAGCCAATAGAATCTTGCATTATTTAACACCACAAAAAAAAAATCCAACAAACAATTTTATCCTCTCATTTGATTACATTATCAAAGTTTACATTCCATCAAAAGGTTTGAGATTAAAAAGAAGTGTTGAGATTAAAAGGCTATAATGGTTCACAAAACTTACATTTTATGGCCAAGTTGCAAAAATAAAAGACCAAAGTGTTAAAGATGTGGCTCAACCTACTCTTCTAAAAAACATAGACTTTTACCACATAGACAATATTTTACTAAGGGCAATTTTCTGACTCAAACAATGATATTGGAAAGCAGACAGCTTAAATCATAGTTGCTGGAAGAAACAGGGCTATTTTAAACTTAGACATAGTCAGCTCATTTTGTTGCCTAACAAATTTAAATTTCTGCCTGATAGTGTCTTTGATAGAATCGAACAATGAAACTACCCCCTCCCCCCTTCAAATGTTCTAGATGAACAGTTAATAAAAACAACTATTTTTGTCTTCACTTGTCATAGCCAAGGAGTAGAAAGAACTGTTAAAGATCTTATTTTTGTTTTTGGAAAGGTCTACACACATCATAGAAGACATTGAATGTTAATATTCATGCAAGGAAACTAAACCCAAACCAAACCCTGGAAATAAAACAATATTTTTCACAGATAAGTTCTGCATGTTACAATAGAAAATTATGTATAAATGAGGTAATTTGTGTTGTTTCTTAAAAATAAAGTTGGGACCACTAAATCTGACTCAACCAATATAAAATTTCAAAAGCATATTTATTGCAAGAAGTAATAAGCTTTGGGACCCATAACAAAGCATAATTTCAAAAAAGTCATTCTTGTTTCACCCAATACGTCTAAGGATTACTATAAAAAGGTACCTCTTTTTAAACAAGCATCTTTACAAGATTGGCCACGCTCAGCTACGTAAATTTTTAGATGGTCAATAGGAGGCCATCTTGGAGCTGTTGCATCACAAAAATTCTGAAAAAGAACTAAATTTCAAAATCTTTTTGCATTAGAAAATTGTTTTCATAAAAAAATTAGAGATTAAATTTAATACAACTACATAACATTAACTAGCATAAATTAGCTTAATGATAATTTTAATAGTTTTTATTGATAGGTAAAAATTATATACCATATGTTCTGTAAAAATATGAATTCGCTCTAACATTCCATAACTAGAAAACTCTTTTGGAATCTTAGGAGGCAGATCCTAAAAAATAGACAAAGACAACAGATTTTAAGTAAATCTAACAGTACAAAAGTTTTTTTTTAAAAAAAAGTTAACACCCTCAAAAGTTATTTTTCAGGTGATGTAAAGTTTGGCAAAATGTTAGAGTCTAAATGATTAAGTGTGTAAACGAAATCAAGGTGAAAGTAGAAAAATTAACTTAAAAAGAGGTACTCATTAACTTTTATTTAAAACTGAATAGTAAAAACTGAAGATAAAATATGTTAAAGAAATTAATTTATTCCTTCTAACATCTACTAAAATTTTGAACTTTTGCTTTGGTGGTTCCCATAAGCTTGTACACAACTTTACAAGTCTTTGATGTCTTGGCAAAGTGTTTTAATTTTTTTCATTTTACATTAAATGACACTTAGTACTTTTCATTAATTCTCAATTCTGGACAGTTTACAGGATTGGCTGTTGTAGACACAACATTCACATAATTTTGTTCATACCATTTGATAGCCAGTTTACCATAATGACTTGAAACCAAATCAGGTTATAACAAAGATTCATTATCATGGATCTGTAAAAAACGTTTTTGAAAGCAGTCTTTAACATATTTGACCAGTAAATGTGGACTCACACATATAAGGTGCTGATTTTTTGCCACAACTGCAAATAGCTTTACTTTTTTTTAGTAAACTTAACATTTTTTGTGTAATTAAATTTTTTTATCTGCTTCTCTTTATTTAGAAGTATAATGGACAGCCCCAGGAATTTGTTGATGATCATACTTGATTTTATAAATAAAATTGTTGTATAACTTTCAGCAGCAGTTCCTTTCACTTTTTTTTATTGAGTTTCATAATTGTTTAGCACCTTTTGTGATTTAAAAGAATGAAGACCACAATTATTTCGCACTTTTGCAACATAACTTATGAGAAAATCCTTATTTTTCGTGTATTTCCTTTGAAGTGAGAGACCTGGGTAAATTTTAAAAACATCAACAAGTTTTCTAACCAGTTTTTTTATCTCGAAAACCCTCCTATTTTTTCCACCACCAGATTCTTTTGTTTGATTGATTTTGCTTGAGAGAAGATGTTGAATAACATAGCTAGTGGTGTAGGGATGCATTTGGAACTCTTTTGCTGTTAAGTTGTAGCTTTTATTAGGATTTTTCCAAAAATTTGTGCTAAATTTTATCTCTTTAACATCTTATTTTTTCATTTTTAAATCAAATTTAAATTTAATGGGAAAACTAAAACATTTTGAAATCTAAAACTAAAAATTCATAAATACAACCACTGAAGAAAAAAAAACATATTTATCATTTCATTTATTTTAGTATTATAAAATATCTTGGTATTATAAAATGATAGATGACATTACCATTTTTTATCACTTTTGGCTCAGACATGCCACATGAAGGGAAAGCAAGCTAAACAAGAAGTTTGATTCAAACTTGGATTTTTTTTTTTACCAAGTTTACACCAGGTTGTGTGAATTATTCATTTTGACTGCATCATGTTGTTTTTGTTTAAGATTTGGTGTGGCTCAGAATGGTTTATTTTTTGTAATGTATTGAAAGACTGCTTACTTTTTTTTTATGTAAGATGGAGAGCATTTGAAGTATTTAGCTTTTCAAGCAAAACCTTTTTATCAATTACAATCTTTCCTGACTCTAAACACTTAGTTATTCTTTAATTTAACATATAATTTTAATTCTTTATATATTATTGATTTAGAAATTAACAATGAACTCAATAGAAATTATATTACAGACCTTCGAATACTTTACAATATCAAGAGCATTTTATGGGAAACTGGCTGTTGATTACAAGCTAACAAGTATATGTACACTGACCAGAATCACCTCCAATGCTTCATAACAAGATGACATCATTTTCTTCTTGATGTATTAATAAACTGTACAACAATTGCAACAAAGAAAAATTATTGTGATTGATAAAGTACATATCAAATTGGTATTCTTGTATTTTGGGAACATGATTAAACTTTTGTAATGTTAAATCATCATGTAGTCAACCAGAACTTTTAATTAGTGTCCACTCAATACTGATTTTCAATTTTCAAAATGTTCCCCAATAATTGACCATCAATAAAAGTAGTTATTTTTGCAATAAAATCAGTTGAAAATAGAGCAAACCAGAATTTGTACAGAATTTCTCCACAGTCCAAAAAACCCATGGTTAAAAATTGATATTGCTTTTTTGTTTTATGGCTAAGTGTATGTTGTAAAATGCGTTAGAAATAATTAGCTGACAAAAAAAACCCAGGAAATTCAATTCAAGCTAGATGATCAAATTCATATTGGCAGATGGACAGATTTAAAAACAATCCCAACTTAATGAAGATGCTATATCACCAAAATCAATTATGAAAACAAAGTGTCCACTTGTTTAAGAAGACTTTTACAAGACTGTAAAAGCATTAAAAGCCCACCCTTTGACAAAATATTGGTTCAGGGAACAATTATAATTTGCAACATTTAGTCAAATTTTGGAAAGTTCTGTAAAATGTAAAAGCTATTAGGTCTGCCGTATGTTTCAGTGACCTTTTTCAAAGCAAAATGTGAGGTTGTGATGATAGATTGTTATTTTTATTGTAATTGGCTGAAAAGTCCATGTGTTAAAAAGTTGACAAGAGGTACTGGGAAGTCTTGTTCTTAAGTTTGTAAAGGTTTTCATTCTCATGTTTGTAGTTAATCTTATCTCTTAGGATCTGGATGGCTTACTATTGATCCCCTAGATAAATTATTCAGAAAGTTATGACAAGACCTGGTGGAGCTTATTTTATTGCTTAGACTGTCATTGAAAAAGTGAGAAAAGGTGCAGAATAAACCTTATGATTAGATGTTAAAATAAATTGATATGATTATTATGAATGTATGGAAGAGAAATCATTCTGCAAGGAGCAAAAATTTTAGGCTAGACAATAAAAATTAGACAAGATAGACAAGAAAATTTACCAATAGAAAAATTTTTTGGTTTTACTAAAAAAGCAGGACTCAAAAAGTAAGTTAATGTATCATTATGCTGTATAGCACACAACCTAATGATACATAAACTTAGTTTAAAAAAGATAATTTGAGGAGGCCTTACCAAGTCTACTGAAAGTTTTATAATGTGGAATGTGCTTTGTTTTTACATTTTTAGTCAAATGTCACAAGAATACTGCAGGAAAATATAGGAGGAGGTATTTCAATACATATAAAATATTGATGCAAACTTCAATATGTTTGCATTCATAAATGGATAACATTAGATAGCCAGGTTCATATATTATTAAAATTGTTGTATCACTAAAAAAGAGTGTTTGAATACAAACTTTAAAATTATAGAAATAAAAATTTTTCTCATACTTCCCTGTCTTTAATCTTCTTTAGTGTCTGCCGAAGTAGCAACTCATTATTTACATCTATTGTGTAGCTGTATGGTTCACCAACCATTTCTTCCATATAAGGAGCTTGTGAACCAAGCTAAGACCAAAAGAATTAGAGCATATATTCATTATTTAATTAAAACCAGACAAATAAATATTGTTTTTTGGTTTGTACAGAAGAAAATTATAGAGTTTATTTTAAAGTGTTAAGAGTATCAATTTTCGTCCTTATTTGCATCAATTCATTAGGAATTGTAACAATTATATTTGGCTTACTTTTTCAGGCTGTCAATTGACTACTTTTTAAAAAAATGAAGAAAAATGATACTATTTTTTGAAAAAAAATGAAAAAAAATGAAAAATTTTAATAAAAAAATGAAAAAAATGACAAACTTCATAAAAAAGAACGACACAAAAAGTCATTAAAAAATAAATAAAGATGACTTTTTCACAAAAATTTATTACAACTTGTTGATAGTCTACTTTGATTTTTTAAAACCATTAATTAATCTCTGCATTTCACTTTTTCGTTTTAAACCAATATTTACTCGCAACTTTTTTTGTTCATTGCTATGTGCTTTAGCATTTGTAAAATTTCTTTTTGCACTGTTTACCATTTCATGAGCAAGTTTAATACCAATCATATCTTCTTTATTGATGGCACTTTGCATAGACTTAGTTGCTTCATCCAGCATTCTCTGAGCAAGTTCAAACTCCATATCCGCATTTTTCTCATCTTTTTCTAGATTTTGCTCTTTTTGATCAAGATTAATTTTACTTTTTTCAATTTTTTGGAACATTTCCTGGTGTTGTTTCTTTTTACAAATAAGTTCTTCCTCGTGAATTTTTTTAAATCTCTTTTCTTCCTCTTCTTCAGTTTTTCTTACTTTGTAAATTCTATGAGCATTTTGAACAGCTTGAACAACATCTTTTGCTAATGCATCAACATTATGTGCACCTTGGCAACTTCTTGCATATTCCTTTGATATTCTCAAAGCCATTAAGATTTCATCATTTAACTTTACTCTCTCTAAAATCAATGTATTCTTACTATCTGATAAACTTTGCTCTACACTAGCATTTCCATTCTGAAGTGTTAAACAGCTCTTAACAACTTTATGAAGAAATCCATACTTAGTTTTTCCACATTCTGTATTACTTTGGAACGCTTTAGCCCAGTAATGGTCTACTCTTTTTAATTTATTTGTATTTGAATCTAAATACCAGTCTTCTGAAACATTATCTGCTTGGTATAACTTCCATTCATCCTTCACAAATCATACCTAGAAAAAATCAATGAAATAATTTTATTCAAAACACCAGATAATGATTTGCAATCATATAAGTATATATAACTGCATTACTTACATATTAAAACCTAACTAAAATTTGAAACTAAATTGCAAATAATTTTGTCAAAGAACTTCTAGAAAACTTTATTAACACTAAAATTAATACCTCCCTCTCATTTACAATGTGTGGCATCATAGCTGCTATTCGCCCAATTGCATTAACAGTCCAAGGTTTAGATCTCATTTGTGGACTCAAACAAGTCAAGTCTTTTAATAGTTGTGAATCAAGAGGAAGTTTCTTTTGTAAGTGTTTAACAATGGCTATATATCCATCTCTCATTTGTTCTAGGCAGATGTATCTTTTTTTTTCGCAAGAAAGTTTTTTCACCTAAAAATTAAATATCTTTTATTGAAACACAACAGAAAATTGGAAAGAATAATGACCATATTGTTTTCTATAATGATATATCAAATAATTAATCAAATTAGCAATAGATTATAGTATCTCCCAAGTAAAATCTGCAAGTATCAACAACAACAAAATACTAACCTGGTTTTTTGCTTCCTCACCAAAATCCATTTTATTTATTTCAAGATGTATAGTTGAATCTGAGGAATCAATTTTTAAAAGATCTTTAGTAAGTTTTTTGTCAACAGCAGAAGGTTTAAGGAAATGCTTCATCAAAGATATTAAAAGATCTTTCATTTTATAAAATAAGATATGAATAAGTGGTCCTTCATCTTGGAATATCATTAAGTATTTTTCAAACAAGGGTGCAATACCAATAAGGAATTTAATAGACACAAGTAACTCCTATAAAAAAAAAAGTAAATAGTTTAATCTTCTTTGAAATCTTCTTTAATCTTATTCTCTTTAAAACATAAAAATTTTAAAAAACAAGGCTGATGTAATTTATTACATTTTCATTTTCCTTTAGACTCTTCTGAATCCTTACAAAACGTTTGTTGTTTGTCAGAGTCTTTTTATATTCTTTTTGTTTTGGAATGTATTCCAAAAAATATTTCTTTGTATCTTCCCATCGTAAGAGGACTTTTTCAAGTGTAGCAGAAAGAGTAAGCCATCTAGTATTGACAAATCGAAGAAACAAACTTTCATCTTCAATAAAAATGGACTCTGCTAACTTTTTGAAGTCTTCAATTTTGCATGGTGCATTCTAAATTAATCATACTAATATTTAATAAAATAATCATACTAATATTTATAGATTATAACCAGGGATGGAAAGTCCCAAGAAAGACTCCAGGGGTTTGAGTCAAAGATTCCCTAGTTTTTCCTGGATTCTAGAGTAATGAGGTGTGAAAAAATGGCTCTAAAAATGTTTAGGAACTTCTGAACTCCATAGAGAAAAAAAACTGACCTTTAAGAGTTCTAGAATCTATCATTTTTGAACCTGGAGTTCCTACTTACAATAACACATAAGGATTATGTATTATTGTAACTAGGGAAATAAAATTACTATTAACAATAAAATCCTTACCTTAAACCATGCATGTAGATCAAATGCTAGCTGCTCTGCATCTTAACCTAGAACCATAATTGCTTTTCGAAATGCATTATGCACTGTGTGCAATGTACAACTTATAAATGGTAACAAACCATTAAAATCATTGCTACAAAGCTCCTCATTTAACAACTTCCAAATAGCCTTGTTTATGCTAGGACCATCTGTTGAAATATTAAAAAGACGACCCCATGGTAAGTTATATTTTTTATTGTGGAGTAAAGATGCTAGCATTTTTTTTACATCTTCAGCTGTTGCTCTCCCAAAGAAAAATGAGGTTAAATATTTTGTGACAACTTGGTTTTCTTCTTCTGACCAAAAACTACATAAAAGATCCATTTATTTTCTCTGCTGAGTGGTAGTTGTTTCATCAAACATCAAAGTGAAAGCAGCAGGGCTTGAGATTATACTGGTACAAAGTCATTTCTCTAATAATGGTCCAAGACCATTTTGAAAAATATATGAAGCTTTTTGGCGACTCATTGTAAAACCCTGACAAATCTTACTATCTGGAAACATCCTTTGAAATAGAACTGATGTATTGTCACAATGTCTTAAAGCAAGATCATTCTCAGCAACTTTAAATAGCCACATGGCTTCTGCAGCTGAAATTTTATCATTAGTAGAATATTCTAATGTAACAATTTTTTTTTTCTCCTGTAGAGTTTGTTTTTGAATCTATATAAAAATGGCGAGCTGTATTTAAAAACCTAATATCAGACACTGATTTATGTTTTGGTTTAGAAGAATGTTGAAAAAGAGCTTGAAAACCAACTAAGCTATATTTTAACTCACTAAAACATAGTTTACAAACAGCATATTCTGAGTTCTTTTTCTCAGCCCATAATTTGATTTTGACTTGATTCATATCTAACTTTTCCAACCACGCATCAGTCCATTTAACCATTATGTATGGGTTTTATACAAAAAATTACAGGTTTAACTGAGTAACTTCACTAAAACTTTACACTTACTGCTTTCTGGTTTACTTAAAAACTAACTTTTCACTTCTATTTCTTGACAAATAAAGTAAATATTAATGTAAAAATAAAATATCAGAACACAACCATTAAAAAATTATGATACTTAAAAGAATATTATCCCACCTAATAGTATTGATTTTTTAAAAAAACTTGTTATATAGTAAACAAAGTACACAATTCCAAAAATTATAATAATTAAATGAAAAACATCTCACATCTTTATTAGACATTCTAATACTGAACATTTTTTGTAAAATATCTCAACAATGAGGAAAACTAAATCTTTAAAAGGTGCAAAGTAACAAAAAAAAATGAAAAAAAATGACAAAATTGAAAAAATTGAAAAAAAAATGACATAACAAAAGAGACCAATAAAAAAATGAAAAATGAAAAAAATGACAACTTGACAGCTTGCTTTTTGAATGTGTATTTATAGTTGATCAATTATCATTTAGTGGTTAGATAAATTGTTTCATTTCATCTATCTATCTATCTATCTATCTATCTATCTATCTATCTATCTATCTATCTATCTATCTATCTATCTATCTATCTATCTATATATATATATATATATATATATATATATATATATATATATATATATATATATATATGGGCAATTCCATTTTTAACTTACGTTACACGCGCAACAACTTTATTAAATATTTGCATATTTAAACTTTAAATTAAATTTTTAGCTGATTTTTATGAAAGCTGTCAGTCTAAAGAATAAAACAAGCTAAAAAGTTTTGAGTCTGGCTAAAAGAGGGCGAATTTATTACCGAAAATGCCACTTAACTTACGTTACGCAGAAAACAAGGTAAAAAAAGTGTTGCAACTTTTAGGTCGAATATTTGCGAACAATTAATCCGGATCGTGTTAGAAATTTTTACAAGATGTTGAGAATTCAATACTAATTACAATGATAAAAAAAAAATTATCAGAGGTGACCGGCAAAGAAAGATATACTTGTTTTCTTGATACTAGGGGTGGAATGCAAGAACCGAACTTGAGTCAAGTTCGACTTGAAATCTCAAGTTCGACTTTGTCAAGTCAGACTTGAAAAATTGACTTGAGCGAATGCGTAAACGAGACTTGAAAATTTCAAGCTCGTGCTTGAGAAAGTCGAACTTGAAAAATAGTCGAGGCGTTGAATTTAGGGCGTTTATCGGAAAATGCACTTCGCAACCAATAGCGGTAATGGATTTTTTTTACGGGAAAAACCTTTTACTGAAACAAATTCCGTGTAATGATATTTGTATAATATACGATTAAATAAAAAGTTAATAACAGTAAAAAAAAAAAAGTTCTTGCTATGTATTTTTCATCAGAAAAATAAATTCATCTTGGCACTTTCAGTTCCAAATCCTAAGTTGTTGGTAAACAACGGTTGGTCATATGTACCACTTAAGTGATCAAGACAATTTCTCTTGATTTCTCCATTTTAACAGATTCCATTTGAATTAAAATACATGCAAATGTTCTAGAAAATGCAGAATCTTATTTTGACGACTTTTGGGGATGATACTATACTACAATGTATTTTTATTTATCTTTTTACTAATACTTTAATGAAAATAATGGTTTTTTTTAAAAATACTGAGAAAATTACTTTAAACAAAATTAGTTTTCTCAATACTAATACTACATAATACTATGTGTGTGTGTGTGTATATATATATATATATATATATATATATATATATATATATATATATATATATATATATATATATATATATATATACCTACACATATATATACCATTTACATATGTAAGTATACCATTTACATATGTAAGTCAATAGAGATCACATATGGAGACAGGTCTTCTGAAATTATTGGGCCACTTATAGAAACAGAAAAGAAAACTTTTAAAAACCATTAATAGCATCTTGCTCATTAACACATGAAAAAGAACAAAGTTTAACGTTAAACAAAAATCTCTTAATAAAAAAAAATACAAAAAAGCAATATAATGAAATTCATGATCTTGATAAAGAACTAATGCAAAAACAAATAGAAATAGATGATATAAAAAAAAAACTCTCTCCAGAAAAAGCAACAATACAAACAAAACTTTGTGAAAATTTTCACAGTTAAAATTTTCACAAAGTTTTAAAAAAGCAACACAACAGAATTATTCTATGTGAGGATTATTTTTTTCTAACAATATCAGATCCAAATTGCTTTTGGAATGTTTTAATTTATCACTTTATTTTTTAGTGAAATTGTTTTTTTCATATATAATACTATTTTGAAATATAAAATGTAATTCTTTTGAAATAATATGTAGTATAAATATTTGAAAATAATGTTTTTGTTATTACACCCTTTATCCATTATCAGACACAAATTTTTTTTTTAAAAAATAAGTCTGAAATTTGACTTTTGCTTTGTTTCTGCAAAAATATCTTTAGTGAATGCTTTAGCACCACATTCTTCATTGCTATTTTGTATTTCATTGCCTCCACAATAATCATTTTGTAGAAGGGCAATGTTGTGAAGCACAAAACAGGATATTATTATAGCTATGGAATTTTGCAGTTTTGTTCCTAAGGGAATGTTAAGACAAGGGTATTGTTTTTTTTTGATATACCAAAACAATATTCAACAACAACATTCAACATGTGTGTACTTCTCAAGTTGTAATTGTATCTGATTTCATTTTCATTTTTGGGTTAGAAAAAGGTGTCATTAAATATTGTTTATAAGGATAGCCAGAATCACCTGAAACATGAACATGTTGGCAAGCTTCTAAAACTTGTTTAATAGCTGAGTTAGCAAAAACAAATGAATCCTGAACAATTCCAGGCCATTGAACACAAGCAGATAAAGTTTCATTTGAAGCACCTGCAATGACCTGGCAATTAAAAAAAAAATCCCTTTTTGTTTCGGTAAAAAAAGGGATTTTTTGAATTTGGTAAAATCTAAATAATGGTTGATAAATATAAATATTTTCTTTATCTAAGAAAAGTTTGAAGTTTGTATAAAATAGCAAAATCAGATATCCATGAAAACTTATAATCACTTTTGCTGAATTATCAAAGAATCAGCTTCTGTTGGAAACTTTATGTACTGATATCTTTTGTTAGCCATTTGAGTTTCAGCTCTTCCAAATCTCCTGTTATTCTCTAAGAGAGTTTATTTATTGTTACTTAAGTATATTATCATTTGTTGGTATAAAATGTTGTTATTTAAAAACGTAATGTAAAATCTACAATAAGAAGGTGCCATTTTCTGATACCATTTCTTGAATATCTACTCACTTGGAATGAACCAGTAGCATAAAACCGAAATGCAATAGCCAGTTGTTGTACAGTTGAAAGAGGGCACCCTCGATTGTTAACATTGTTGTTAATAATGTCATTAGCTAATATTAAAAAGGTTTTTATTGGAAAATCTGTAGCACCTTTTAAATTCTATACCGTGGTAAACTTCTAAAGGATTAGCTCTGTCAATAATAAACCTTGGTATGTGACTTGGCTTACTTTTTCTTCTTCTTCTTCTAAAATTCAGCTCATACCGATTCATTTTTGAACATTTAAAAAAAAGTTTTTTTAATACTTCATGTAATTGTAACTACTTCTCATGAACTCTCTTTTACTCCTTTTACACGTATCACCTCTTTGTATAACTGCAACTATTTATTACTAAATGGAATTTACTTTTATACTGTATCACAAAAATGTGCCTTAATCAACAGCCTTTTATAATGCTAGGATGTTCGACATTTCAAAAAGCTAATAAACATTTCTAATGGCATCAAAATATGACATGTTGAATCATTACATACGAGTTACAGGATGTTTTAAAAGACACACGTTTTCGCAATGTTAATATTCAGTTTTCTGTAATGAATTCATTTAAAAATATACTTTCACAATGTAACCTTCTAAATTAATTAGGTGAATATGCCCAAGTAACTACTTTTGCTTGTTAAAAACTCATTTTCATACTTGCAAAGGTTGTAATAAGTTATATAGTAATAGTAAAGTTTTGTTACGCATCAGCAAAATGATAATGGCGGTCTGTTTTTTTTTTCAAGTTTGGTTTCAAGATTGGTCTGGAGCAGACTTGAAAAAATGACTTGAAAATTCAAAAATTCTCGTTTTTCAAGTCTGACTTCATATCAAGTTTGCTTCTTGCATTCCGTTCAAGTCAGACTTGAGATTTGAAGTCTGACTTGAAATTTCAAGTTGGGTTCTTGCATTCGGAAGGAATTTTTGCTCTCTCAAGTCTGGTTTGAAGTCAGACTTGAAAAAGGTCTATTTTTAGCGGTTTTCAAGTCTGACTTGAGTTGAAGTTCGCTTTGTGCATTCGCTCAAGTCGCACTTTAGGTTTGAAGTTCGACTTCAAATTTGAAGTTCGGTTCTTGCATTCCACCCTAGGTTTTTAACTTACGTTACATCACTTACGTTACCTTGCGATTATTTTCGTGGAATTTTTATATCTATTATTTCGTGATAGATTTTTTAGAGTTATGTAACAAAAGAACGGCAGTTGTATTAAAACTCATTCATTCAAAGTAATTAACAAAAGTAATTTTCAATAACTGGTGACTCTCTACTGACAGATTTTTTTGTAGATATTAATGAAGTTTTTAAATTGTTAACACTTATTTTCCGAAGCGCAAGAGCAACTTAAAAAATTACATTTGGTATGACAACTTTATTAATTTTTATTGAGTTATTCAAATAAGAAAATGTTACAGTTATTCGAAAATTTTACTTACGCTTATAATTTTTATGTGCCCGCTTAATTTTTTAAAATGCTGCTAACTATTTACTCTCCCCTGCTGAATAAACGGGAGGGGGTGGGGGTCTTAATAAATAGGAGGGTCGGAAACTTTTCTAAAATCTAATAAACTTTAATAATAACGTTTAATAAAACAGGAAGGTCAAAGTTTTAAAAAGCTTAAAATATTTTTATTGGTTGGTTGTTCATATTTTCATCTAATATTGAGAGAAACTTTTTCTCAAAGTAAAAAAATAAGAAAATATTTTATATTGCTTCAAAATTATTAAACGGGGGGTGGGGGTGGGGGGGTCCTAATAAGCTCCGAGGATTCGGAAAAAAATTAAAGAATTAATAAACGTCCCCTCTTGTTTATTCGGCTGGCGAGAGTACATTAAAATCTTTTAAAAAGATTTTGACGCTAAAACTGCTCGAACAACTTTGAAAACACCAAAGTGGATGGAATCAAAATATTTAATTTCATTTAGTTTCAATAACGTGAAAAAAGGTTTGCTTGCTGTTGGTTGTTTTTATTTTTTTTTTTTTTTTTTGGGGGGGGGGGGGTGTGCTGAAATATGCGACATACTTTTAATGAGAGAGGGGTGCATGTATATCTGATCGTTTGTGACAGGAGGCAGGGGTTAAAATTGACAAATATTGGGTGACATACTTTAAGGACGCCCCCTTAATTCCATTTACAAACCATTTGTTTTAGGAAAACAAAAATATAAAGTGAATAAGAATATAATTTGAAATAAAAATGGTTACATCCTTTTATTTGTTTTAAATACTAAATACGTCACGGTGAAGTTTTTTCCGCTATGATCTGGCTCTTACCGACATAAAAGTAGTGGGATTTAGAGATATCTTTCACTTTTTTGGCTTGCTGGATAATTTGAGATAGTTTGAGTGCACAATTTCGCGCTGACTTTTCTTCCTCTGACAAATATAGAACTTTGACATTTATGTCTGGAATAGCATTCACAAAATCATTAGATGATTCGATTTCAATTTTTCCAGACTTTACTCTGTTGGTTGCCAAACGTTTTACAGTAGCCCCAACGCCATCGACAACTCCTTTGCCGTGCATTGCTGCAAAAAAATGCCAAAATATTATTCTGTTAAATTTCTTTTCAAAGTGCATTATTGCGTTCATCACGACTTTATTTTTAAACTGCGATGTAGCATTATCGCTAAAAATGTGAATTTCTTGGGTATTAAATGAAATAAACTCCAATAACATATCCAAATTTGCAATTAAGGAGGTCTTTGTGTGATCCAGAGAGTCAGATGCAATGGTGAAAGTTTTAAGATTTTTTTGCCAAATAGCTGCAGTTAAAAGAGAAATTTGATTTTGGCCATAGTGTGCTGCTTGAGGCTCATTCTGACTAAAACACTTAAAATTTTCTGCATAGTCAACCTGAATAGTAGCAACATTCAATGATGGATTCATGGATTTAGTAATGCTTAGTTTAAAACATTTAGATTGGTTACCCTTGATATTGGCATGAGTTGTGAATTTTTCTCTCATACTCATAATGTGAGCAATCAATTCTTTACCACTTCCAAACTTTTTAACTTTTTCGATTACAGCGTAACGCTTTTCATTTGGTTTCTGCCATTGGTACCTACTTGTTTCAAAGTTAAGGGGTTCAATGGTGGCCAGGAATTGCTGGAAAAACTTTAGATCTTTGCATTTGTTGCATTTGTTGTAGAAACAATCATTTAATGAGTCCTTACAAACAAAATTTTGAGACATATCTTTCCCAATTTTAATGTTAGACAACAGTAAACGATCAACTTTCACCAAGGAATCCAAAGCAAATCGCATATTTTCGTGGTAAGTACAAACGCATACATTATGAGGCAAATTTGCGATAGATCGAACGTTTACTGGTCGTAATTCACAAAACCTGCTTAATCCAATCTTGATATCTAAGTGATCATGTTTAAAAAGTTGGTACGCTTCTTTTATGGTTAAAAGAAGGTGACGAACTTGGATCTTAATCTTCTTTCCATTTTCAATTACTGATACAAAGTCCCTAACATTTGGAGACAGTCGACTTATGTCATCTTCGCAGTAAAACCTTTTTACTTTTATTTCTACTTCAGTTAAAGCTGGATTATTCACGCTATTTAATGGAAGAGTAGTTTCTTTGTTGAATGATCCATTCAGCAATGTGGCTAGGACTTCGTAACGTTGTGCGGGATCTTTGGGCAATGATTTCTGGAGTTTCTTGAGCAATTTCCCTTTTGTTTGAACACTCATAATGGTAGAAAAATTAACTGTTTTTGCAGAATCTTTCTTTTTGATTCGACACTTTCGGACTCTTTCCTTTATTTTTTCTCTTTCTTTCTTTTTTTTTTCCGGATCTTGTTTTATTCGTTGACGATGAGCTTTTTGGTGATCAGCATTCATATTTTTTTTCCGTTCGGAATCACGCTGGCGATAAGCAGCTTGATAAGTTTTAACTCTCTGTTTAGAACTTTTAGCCATTTTAAAATGCAAAGCAAATTTTGCTAAGTTTTGCTTGAATAACTTTTAATTAATCAAAACTTATTGGCGTATAAAGAATAAAAAAAAAAAACCTTTAGGGAATTGCGATGTAAAATAGTTTTCGTCTTTATAAACAACCGTAACTTTAAAAATTTTTTGTTTTTTTCAAACCCCTTGGGAGTTGCGATGAAAATCGTTTTTTTTATGTTAAAAAACTTTACGAAAAAAGCGCTAAAACTTTTGGAAATAAATGTAGTTTTAACTTACGTTACACAAATTCAAAATGAAAATGTGCCTTAACTAAGCATCGTTATTCAAAAATCTTAATGTATAATTATGAGATTTAATATTCTTTCACATATAATATTACAAAATTTAAGTTTTCAAATTAAATTTTCGAAAAAACAGAACTTGATCATGTTTTTGTTAACTTACGTTACATGAAAATTGCAAAAGTTATTTTACTATTTTTTTGAAATATATTTATCTTTTAAAGAAAAAAATCTGACCAACAAGAAACTGAACATCTTAGCTCCATTATCACTTTAAAATATTTCGGAATATACAAAAAAAATCATGGGTAAAATAACATTTTACAGTGGTACTTTTTTAACATGCATCAATGAGAAAAACCGTAACTTTCGGAGCCATAAAAATAACTTAAATACATTTATTTTAGAACTAAAGGTATATTTTAAATAAACTTTCATGTGTCTACATCAATATTCATATGTTAAAAACTGACAAAAAAGAGTTTAAAATTTGACTACTTTTTCAGTTTCCGCCGTGGAATTGCCCATATATATATATATATATATATATATATATATATATATATATATATATATAAAAGATAGATGAAATAAAACAATTTATCTAACCACTAAATGATAATTGAACAACTATAAATACATGTATATATCCAAACAATGAAAAAATCATCTTCAAACTTTAACTAAATTGATGTGAAGAAATTATGGAAGTGACACAATTTATACTCTGGCTGGATTAACTAATATGACTAGTAATCAATATTCTTTATACAATTGTTAAAATTACAGTCAATTGATTGGCAAACAATTAGCAGATCACTTAATCAGCATGTCAGAACACGATATCAGCAACTTACATTTTTTATCTTTGCTAAATTTATGTCTATGAGATGATCATGTTTTACAAACTTTATCACTTTAATCTAATTTACAAAGACTGCCTAATTACATTAATGAAGATAATAAAAAATGGCTGAAGCCAAAATAAATGATCAGAAATATGTTCACCTTTCTCAATGTTGGTTTACCTTCAAAGAATTTATCATTAAACTTGTTTCTTGGTTCGTCAAACTAAAACATGGATTTAAATAAGATAAAATCTATACTTGAACAAGTTAGAATTGCATAGTGTATTACCACTAACACTGTGACAGTATGTTTCAAAATGTAATTTTTGTCTATGAAGTAATTAGAAAATGCAATCGCAAAAAAACTGATATTACAAGTGATATGACATTTTTAATTGGTACATAAACTTATCTAAATTACACTTAGACCATCTTTGACTTTCAATTCATTAAAAAAAAAAACAATTTAAATTATTCAGTACCTTTGGTTGAATGTATGCTGCCCCTGCAGCTAATGCTTCCAATGGACCTGGACCTTCATATGGAAAACCAACACCAATGAAAAGCTAAAATATTATCATGGGTTTTTGATAATTATTCAGTATGCCAGTAAGAACCAACTAACAAATTAAGTTGCCTAAAAAATATGATAATTTTAGAAGTTCTTGACATTAAAACATCTCAAAAAATAGTGGTTATTGCCTTTGATTGCACAAGTAGCTCTTTTACTTTATGGCCACTGATTGGTCCATGGTTTATAACATAAGAAGGAATAGGAAACTAGAATAAAAAAGTTCAAGAAAAATTAAACTTGATAACAATAAAAAAGAACAGCTGTACAAACATAAAATAAATACAAACTAACCTACATTATCTACTAGAGTTGCATGTATTTCAAAGTACTCACTAATTATATTTAGATAAGTGATACGCCCCTGCAACAAAGAGTAAAAATTT